>NW_017728992.1:130870856-130873607 GCF_001723915.1 Gavialis gangeticus | reverse complement strand
AGAAGGCAGGGTAGAGGTGCACCTTCTAGACTAGTTGAATCAGATATGCATAAGCTTTCATGAGCAACAGCTCACTTCGTCAAAGTTGATCACAAAAGTTTATGCACCTCTGATTCGGTTAGTCTATAATGGTGGGGGGGGGTGTAACCTGCAGCACACATACCACTAGTGGCAGTCAGCATCTGCATGTGGCATGCAGCAGATTAGGGAGGGAAGGGGCATCCCAGTGGTAGATAGTGCAGACAGCAGAGCAGCAGATTGGGCAGGGGAACAGGACTGGAGGGAAGGTGTGGTGTTAATTTGCTTCATTAGGCTAACAAAAAGAGTGGCCCCCACTGCTCTATAAATTATACCTCTACCATGACTTATTCCTGATAAATGAGTCCAAGTTACAGAAGCAGGTAATTAGGTACTCAAGTAATAAGTGTGGTATAAAAAAAGACAGGTGGACAAACTTTCAATCAAAAGGAGCTTGAAGAGGAAGCTATTATGGGCTTAATCCATAGGTGTACCAAAGCATCATATGCCATACATTAGGGAAAGCAGAGAGGGTTTTATGATACCCTCATGCCCCCTCCCACATAACTTGGTTCATCCCCTGTAGTAAGTTAAAGAATCCAATTAAGGAAACTATTAGAGAGCTGCAAAGCAGCCTAGGCATAACACATTTACATAATTAAAATTTACATTGGTTTCCTACATAAAGATAAACTACACTGGGATCTAACTGAACAGTTACCCTGCTATTTTTGTATAGCCGCATCCAACAGGCTGTGACTACTACACCCTGCCACAGGGTAAAGGTGGAAGAGGAGCACACAAACAGCTACCTGGGGATAAACTATGGGCATAACACCTGCACAAAAAGCCCTGACATGACAAATTTAGTATGTGATTAAAATGTTAATTGCACCATGAATAGCAACTTGGGCACACAATTTGGCTAGGGACAGACATTACACATACACCAGTTTAAGTGACCAGAAACTGGTTTAAACCTGTTACAGAACACACATTCAGTGCACATAAACCAGTTTTAAAATGGCCAAAACTGGTTTGAAATAAACCTGGTTGAATGTAGTATCAGACTTAACTGATTTGGATCAAACCAGTTTATGCAATGTTTGTCCCAGACCCCATTCCTGGTTTAAGTTAAACCAGAGTCTCCCAGCATCCCGGCACGCTCCCTGGGCTGGGCTGGGTTCTCTGCTCCAAAGAGCTGGGCTGGCCCCTCCCCTCATCTCCCTTGCTGGAGCTCCAGCAGAGACTTGCAAGGATAGCAGCATCTGTCTGGCTTCCCCTGCCCCACCCCCTCGCTGCGTGCTGCTCAATCAGGGACCACTCTCTCCTCTCTCCCACAGCACGGACCATAGATAGCATGTGGTATGCTAGCTAATGCTGAGAGGTGTCTGTGTAAGGCAGACAGGAAAAAGGCAGACAGGACTGTGTTGGCTTAGGGCTTTCTGGAGCTAATCAACAGGTAGGTAGTAATGTCCCTCCATTCCTTCCTTGGAAAAAGCTGTTTAAGAAGAGTTTAAACTATGAGAGAGAGGCTTTGTTTTCTGATTGGGTGATAAATCCTGATAACAAAGCTCATAAATGCTCTGATATCAATGGTGGGGGGATTAGGGAAGGAGGGATTACGGAGGGAGGAAAGGATCCCCTCCCTAATCAGAGCATCCTGCTGGGACCTGGCCACACCTCTCCTTAGCTCAGCACTGTGGAAGGAAAGGGAGGGCTACTCTAGCACCCCCTGGCTTCTAGCCTGAGCTGCTGCAGGCATGTGCCTGAATTTCTGGGATGTCTGTGTGGTTATGAACTGGTTCAGTCTAGCCAAGTTAGACTAACCTGCAAAGATTAAATCAATTCAGGCTCAAGCTTTTTGAATGTCTGTCTCTATCCTTTCTGGTGAGATAATATAGCATACATGCCACAAAGATATTCCATGTATAAGTAACATCTTTTGTGGCTGATTTGTATGATGCCTTAAAAGGAATGTATGACATGTAAGGGTTGACCCATAACAGATCCTGACCCTCACCTGAGCATAGGAATCTGGCATGGGTAGCCCTATGGTCTGGGACACAGCCATCTCCTACCCAATCAGTAGGATTGAACTGGGGGTAGCATTAGGTCCTGAACCACCCCTCACCTCCCCTTCCCCCCACTGGATTCCTGGAGACACATAGGATGGCTCCATGAGCCTGACATCTGGGAACATCTCCCCAATCTCAGGCTCATTGCCCACCAGACCTTTAAAAAGCAGCTATGCAATTGGGAGCCCTACCTGCACATCTGCTTTTTTTAAGTTCTGAGTCATTTGTGTAAATGACAGTTGGGAAGCCGGGTGCTCTCAGCTCCCCGGGTTCCCATGCCCTGCACCATGGAGCTTTAAAGACGATGCCTGTCTCTGGACGGCAGCTGTGCTGTCTAATTCTCCCCTGGGCACCTGGACTCAGACAGCAGGGAGAGGGAGCCTGATCTCTGGCTCCCAGTATCAGGGAGCTTTAAAGAGTGCCTGCAACTATGGCTGGGCTCCTGGTTCATGTGGGAATCCTGGCTGGGCTCCTGCTGAATGTGGTGCATGTGGCTGCCTATACACATGCAGTGAGGCTGCTCCAACACACTGTAATTACAGCATGTCAGGGAAGACTCAATTAATCTGGTCTGTTGGAGCATGGTAATTACTATGCTCCAGCAAACTCCAGCATCATGTTATCAGCGTCCCTGTACTGAAAAATGGTGACAGGG
>NW_017728992.1:130864566-130865856 GCF_001723915.1 Gavialis gangeticus | reverse complement strand
ATGTCAGGGAAGACTCAATTAATCTGGTCTGTTGGAGCATGGTAATTACTATGCTCCAGCAAACTCCAGCATCATGTTATCAGCGTCCCTGTACTGAAAAATGGTGACAGGGAACTTTAACTAAAGCTTGTTCGATGAGGTTTAGTTACAGCACCCCCACTGCCATTTTTTAGTAGAGGGGCACCAATACACATGACATTCCTGGTGCCTTAATTAGAGCGGCTCTGAGAGCTGCTTTAATTAAAGCACCACTCCCCTCAACTCCCAGAGCATGTGTATAAATGCCCAAAGTCTCCCAGAAGGGTTTTAAAACCCCAGAGAGAAAGCTTTCAGCTCTGCCCCTCTCCCTGCCCCCCACAACAACTGGAAGCCTCTGATCCCCTGTGTCCCAGCAGACCATCACAGTCTGCAACTGGACCTAAAGCTGTCGCAGCTAGGGCTAACAATCAGCAGATTGTCAGCTCACCACACTGGAGACTTAAACTGGTTCTGGTATGGTTAGGAGTCCAAACTGATTGCTGGCTCTGGACCTGACCATCAACTGTTGTCAGCTTCAGCCCCAGACTACACTGGAGCAGGTTTGAGTCCCTGGTGGGCTGCCTGGGGCCAGAGCCAAAAATAAGCCTGAACTTGCTGGTGCAGGGAGTGCCCGGGGTTATAATACCAGGCTCCACCTTTACTGGCAAGTAGTAATGGCACAAATAGGACCTGATCCCTGATCCAAACAATTCCACCTCCTGCCATGGACATGTGGTATAGTTGGAGGCATGATTGTTAGGATTGCAGATCATGGCATTAAATGAACACATGGGAAAAATCAAGGTAATTCACCAACATAGCTTCACTTTCGATTTCTCCCGTGACAATTTGACACCACATACAAGTAAGTTATGCTGGTCTAGAGCTCCAAGCCATGTGTCTGTGACTTTTTGTTTTTTTACACCAGTGTACAGACTAATTACTCCAGTGTAAACTTATCATGTGGTCAAACCATTACAATAAGTGACATCTGATTCAAAAACTGATCATGGACCCACTGATCATGGGCAGAAACAATTTAAATGGCAAATAACAGGAGTGTGGCTGATCAACAGACCACAAGGGCCAGAAGTTTGAGCAGGCAACTGCTTATTTCTGCACTTTAAAATAACAGATATTGGAATGTGAAATTATAGGACAAAATAATCTTATGCAGTAATTGACACAATATTGTCAATTAAGCTATTTGCAAAGGTAGTTTTCAACTCTATAGTTTCACAATTTCATAGTTTCTAGGGTCGGAAGGGACCT
>NW_017728992.1:130863388-130864555 GCF_001723915.1 Gavialis gangeticus | reverse complement strand
GCCTTCACTACCTCTGTGAGCTGACCCAAGAATTCCTGGGTCAGCTCCAGTGCAACTCTGTAGCACTGGAGTAGATCCTTGCTAAATTTTGATATACATTCCTTGTACTTTTCTGTTTGTACATGTACCACACAGAAATATCTAGAGTATGGAAAACCCAAAGCTTTTCATTTATTTATCACCTCTTAATATATAGATGAGTTATGCCAGTTGAGAAAATGAGAGGTACTTAGTAGGGCTGTGCAGAGCAGGTAATATTCGATTCGACAGCCATGTTGAATATTAAACCCGGTCCCACTTCAGTTTGCCATCTGCTTCAAGTCGAAGCGGGTCCACTTTGACTTGAGGTCGAAGCTCAGTCAAATATTCGAGCTGCTTCGACTTCCCTATAGGCTATAATGGGGAAGATTGAAGCAGGCTATAACTTTGGCATTTCTTGTCTGATCTTGATGAAACGTGCAGGAATGATAGCTCCTGAGGAGTCCACAAAGCCTGCCAAGTTTCAACAAGATACATTCAGGGGGTACAGAGAAACTGCACCCCAAATTTGTGAGAGCAAACCACCTGTAACTTCTATGTGCAAAGCCACACAGTTCTCAAACTTGCAGGAATGGTAGCTCCTGAGGAGCCCACAAAGCCTGCCAACTTTCATATTGATAGGTGCAGGGGTTTGGGGAAAACTGCACCTTAGGTTGCTGACAGACAAAACTTATGATACAGATGGAGTGAGGAGGGCGGCATTCGCTCCGTCTGCACCTGGAGCTTGGGGACCCCCAGCAGTGGGAGGTTCACCTTGAGGAACACCAGCTGCTCCACCAAACCAGGATCCAAGCAGGTGCAGTGGGGTGTAACAACATCCGCAGCCATGCTGAACACCCTTTTGCTTGGCACACTGGTCGGTGGACAGGACAGGTATTCCCGGGAAACTGTAGCCAGATCCGGCCACATTGGGCTGCGGGTTGCCCAGTAGGCCAAAGGGTCACAGTCCAGGGGTTTCCACAGGCTCAGCAAGATAGGCAGACACCACAGTGTGAGGGCTGTCTGCCTGATCCTGGGGTCTGGTGGGTCTGGACCCTCTAATGTATGCCATGGCCTTAACCCATATTGGCAGCACCTGTAGTGGAGGGAAAACTGGCTCGTGGATGGCAAGCTGAGTTCAGGCAGTGG
>NW_017728992.1:130858164-130858388 GCF_001723915.1 Gavialis gangeticus | reverse complement strand
TTAACCCATATTGGCAGCACCTGTAGTGGAGGGAAAACTGGCTCGTGGATGGCAAGCTGAGTTCAGGCAGTGGCTCCCCCGTTCCACTTCCCCCTGCCTCCGCCATTCCACCTCCGTTACTTTCTTAATAAGTACCTCCCTCCAGTGACTTGTTGTCTCACTGCCACATATGGTGCCTTTCACCCTTGGGTCACAGATGGTGACCAGCATATGCACTGTGTTGG
>NW_017728992.1:130857912-130858153 GCF_001723915.1 Gavialis gangeticus | reverse complement strand
GGGGCTGTGGAGCGAGCGGGGGCCGTTCCTGTGGCAAAGGGAAGGTACCTGCAGAGATGATTCAGCATTCCCGAGGTGGTCATGTGCTTTGTTCCCTTGCCTCCGCTGATTTTGGCTCGGCAGTGCATGCAGACAGCAAACGCGGGATCATCTGCCAGCTCATAATGATCCCAGACCACGCTAGTACTAGGCCTTTCCCTCTGGCATGCAGGTGCATCTGTGGATGCTGCTGAACTCTCCC
>NW_017728992.1:130841713-130857071 GCF_001723915.1 Gavialis gangeticus | reverse complement strand
CCCCCCACAGGGAATCCAGTATAGGCAAGTCAAATATTCAACCCGCGCTGTTAATATTCAACTTCCGGTATTTGATTCGACAGCTATCTGAATAGCTGCTATTCAACTCAACTTTCACTTTTCAAGGTCAAATATGTCGAATACTTGTCAAATCAAATATTAAGTCGAAGCTTTGCACAGCCCTAGTACTTAGCTGTGTTAGTCTGAAATCAGGCAGAAGGTAGGGCAGCATGGCACCTTAGAGACTAACTTTTTAAGGTGTGAGCTTTCATTAGACAACAACTTACTTTGACAGGTGCTCTGAATAGGGAAGGCTGCTCTAGCACCCCCCAGCTTCTACCCTGAGCTACTGCAGGCATGTGCCAGCATTTCTGCAGTCCAGATGGGATGTGTTTTTGGTTACAAACTGATGCAGCCTAGCCAGGTTAAAGTAACCTGAAAAGATTGAATCAATTCAGGCTCATGCTTTTTGAATGTCTGTCCCTAGCCTTTGAAGACAACCTCCCTAAACAAGTGGTCTTTTAAAATGTGGTAACCTTAAAATAAAAAAAAATAAAAAAAAAGTAGGATGGCACATGCTCAAACTTTTGACTTGAGATCACCACAGGTTACTTCTATTTACAGGTTACTAATCCCCTCTCAGACAAGACAATGGAGCAGTAAAGGGCAAAGGCAAGGAGATAAAATTGGCAGACCTCTGCATTATTCTTCTTAATCTGCGCCATTTACATAAGGGTGAGAAGGCTAGCTTTGTCATTGAAGCAGGATTAACTCCTTTTTCCAAATGAGCTTTTGTCCATACAGAAAGACTGAATCTAAGAAATTTAAAGAGTTTCAGCTAGTGTTACATTATTAATTGACTTGGCTTCAGGAATATCAAGCTGGTTGTTTGGCCCTCATACTGTAAGCGCAAAAATTACTTTCAGCTGCCAAAAGCAAATGGGGTTCAAACTGATTAAATTCTTGAACTGCACCTGTGCAACTATTTTTTTATTTATACCAATGCTCTTCAAATGGGTTTTGAAACTCCAAAGTTTCTAAATCATCCTTTGAAAAGCCACAGAAGCCCAAGTAATAGAGAGAAGGGCATAAAATAGTTTCAAGCTGTGAAGTAAGGGTGAAGATTACCTGCACTCCTTGATTCATTGTTGATATGAGCAGCAGCATGCATAAGTGTAGGTTCTACAACTCAACTGGCCCTTTATAACCAAGGATAGTTAGAAGCAAAAAAATTTTCCTTAAAAAAAAGAGAACTTATTGCCTGGATCATAGGTAATCATGACAGTCAACTTAAGAAAATGGACTAAGAATCTGCTTGTTAGTATTGTCTGCTTTGCTTACCTGGCACACCTTGCGCAGATGTTCAGTGTGACCTTTGCCTGAGGTTCAACAGGATGTGCACTTCGAGTTTGGTTAAATTTGCTCCCAGAAGACATCAAACTGGTTACTCCTTCCATTCTTAAATCATCAAGATCCTCTGCAACAACACAAATGACTGAATGAATTAAATTTAAATTCTATGAAAAAAAATGAAAAAAATCGCACAATAATAATATAAAAAGTCATGAATAAAATATAGACATTGGATTTATGGCACATTATAACCTGCCTGCCATCTGATAACCCCAGACCTGCATTTTGCATACTGGCTTTATTCCACACAGGAGAGTACACAAATCAATAACAAACTCTCCCTATGCCCAAAGAAGGGTGTTTGTACTCAAATGCTTGCAAAGAACATATTTTCCAACTATTTAGTTGGTCTAATAAAAGATCTCATGTTTACCCAAAAAACTCTGTCACAACAATAAGGATGTTTATCCTCTACAATCACTAAATATTGATATAGTGACTAAATGCTAGGTAGAAAATAGGCACAATTACTTGTACTTGTAGATATCATTTTACTAATGCATTTTGTCATCTCTTTAAAGGTTAACGTAGTCTCAAAAAGAATATACAGTATTAAAAAAAATATTCTGTATTATTTCTCAGCAATGCTGCCAGAGTTTCCAAGCTCTGTTCTGCACATTCATTTACAAGAAGTTTGTAAGTTTATCTGTGGGATAATGGCATCCAACAATTCCATTTAGATATGTGGGATAATGGATCCAATCCACAACAGACATCTAGGCTACTTGCAGACTTGGGGAAAAAAGCACCAAACAACAGTGCTTTATTTTAAACTTGCGCACTCCCAGCAGACTCCTGAGCCTAGAGCATGCCCAGAAGAAGCATCGTGTTAGGTGGACCCAGCTCACTCAACATCTGTATAAATCAGGCACTTTAGTGGGGTGTTTTTAGTGCTTTTATCTAATAGCTGATTGAATTAGCTATTATATAAAAGCACCAAAAAGCCCTGCTGAAGCACCCAATCTATAAAGATGCTGAAGAGCTGCGTCAAAATAACATGCTGCTTCTTCCAGTAAAGTGCAGTTTTTTGTGTTTTTTGTCAGCAGCTGTTATTAGAAGAATACATGTATCTTCTTTATAGTTGTCTTTAGACATAGTTGTATTTTCTTGTCACCTCACACTGAAAAGGCATTCTTAAAATCAAAGGAGACTGCCTAATCTGTAAAATAATATATTACATTATTTATGATTATATATAACATATTATATATTATGCTATACATATAAATGACATACTCTGTGTGTCCATATGTGACCTTTATAACCATAATATGGAAGCACCTTAAGTCATTAATATATCTTATCCTCATAAAACCTCCGTGAGAAAGAGATTTCTTCCATGTCACAAATGCAGAACTAACTAAAACATATAGTAGATTACCTGATTCGTCCAAAGTCACAAAGGAATTTCTGGGTAAAACAGGAATTCAAAACAGGTCTCTTACTTCCCAGAAGAGCAATTTCTTTATTAAATTATCCTTTATAGATATCTATAATAAACAGCGCTTGCAGCCTGAGCTATTTTTAAATGTGCCCAATATTTCTCATCATAAAATCTTGTTTTCAGGTGTTTGCATCTTTTCTATAATTTAACCATTTGTGCTGAAAGTTTCCCAGATCAGCAGTTGCTTCAAGCTGACCTCCCTTCCTTCCTGAAAGTTTCAGCCAACACAGTTCACCTATTTCTAAGTGGGACATTAACTAGATATTGTCCTTCTTAAAACAGAGATGAAGGGCCTGGAAACCTGTTCTTTGAAAAGTTCTTTGGAAATGGATTTGAAATTTTGTAGTAAGTGGACCATGGGTCAGGGATGAGCCTTTTGTTATACCCATTGAAAAAAAAATATATAGTTCAGCCATTTTCAGTATAGATTTATCTTAACTGAAGAGCATGTCTGAACTTCATGATTCCAAGATATGATCATGCCGCAGCCCTCCTGAGCACTCCAACTTGAGGCTGCTGGAGTTCAGAAAGCATTTCTAAATGAGACTCCCTGCTGCTCCAGAGAAGTCAGTACAGACATTAGAACTTAGAGCAGGGAGCTTGTGTTCTCAGTTTACCACCGAGCAACGTGCATGAAGTCAGTGTGGAGGAGGAAGCCATCAAAAAGAGGCAGACACAGGAAGCTGGGACAGACATAGTAGGGAGGCATGGACTGTGGCGTGGATTGGGAGAGAGGACTGGGATTGTTTCAGCAAGAGATTTGGGATTGGTAGACATAGAACCATAGAAAATTAGCGGTGGAAGGGACCTCAGGAGGTCTTCTAGTCCAACCCCTTTGATCAAAGCAGGACCATCACCAACTAGATCATTCCAGCCAGGGCTTTGTCAAGAGGGCTTTAAAAACCTCCAAGAATGGAGATCCCACCACCTCTGTAGGTAGCCTGTTCCAGTGCTTCATCATCCTCTTCTTGAGAATGTTTTTCCTAATATCCAACCTAAACTTCTCTTGCTGTGACTTAAGACCATTGCTCCTTGTTCTGTCATCTGCCACCACTGAGAACAGTCTAGTTCCATCCTCTTTGGAACCACCCTTCAGGTAGCTGAATGCTGCTTTAAATCCCCCTCCGTTTTCTCTTCTCCAGACTAAATACACCCAGGGTCCCTCTCCTCAGAAGTCAAGTGCCCCAGCCTCCTAACTATTTTTGTTGCTTTCTGCTGGACTGTCTCCAACTTGCCCACAGCCTTTCTGTAGTGGGGGGGCCTAAAACTGGACACAGTACTCCATATGTAGTTTCACCAGTGCAGAATAGAGGGGAAAAATTACTTCCCTCGATTTGCTGGCAACACTCCTACTAATGCAGCCCAGTGTATTGTTAGCCTTCTTGGCAACAGGGGCACACTAGTGACTCATATTCAGCTTATTATCCACTGTAACCCTCGGGTCTTTTACTGCAGAGCTGCTGCTTAGCCAGTTGGTCCCAAGCCTATAGCAGTGCAGGGGATTCATCAGTCCTAAGTACAGGACTTTGCACTTGGAGGGAAGGTATGAACTAGGAGCTGATAAGAGAAATGGGGAATGTTAGGAACTAATTGGCTGGGGGAACTGGAATTGGCTAGACAAGAATGCAGAGATTAGGAAGCAGAGAAGAAGAAATAGAGGAACAGCAATATTGTGGGGAGAATTGGGACTGGCTGGACAAAGAAAAGGACAATGAGCTAGGGAAGGAATGTGGGAGGGAAACTGAGATTGGGAGATAGTAAAGAACTGACAAACTGTCAAATTATGCTTTGTGTGGGAACTTGGGATTTGGGGGAGGAAGAGGAAGAGTCTAAAAAATACAGTTGTAGCTTGTAACTTTGACAATGATCTTGAAGAAAAAGACTATAACTGGCTGGACAAAGAGACTGGGAGATAAGGGGAAGAGGATTGGGACAAGGAGGCAGAGATAGAGAAGAGACCAGACTGAAGCAGGTATAGGTTGAAAAGGAAAGGAAAGAAAAGGGAGAAACAGATTGAAGAGTCTGTTCCCATTAGATAACATTGTCCTCAAGAACCTGGAATAGAATACATTGTTTCCAATGCTCACCCTTGCTCTGCTGTCCACATATAACTATGAAATCCACTACCAAAATGTCTCTCTCATTTCCCTCTATCTCTGGCCCACATAGAGGATGTCAACCAACTGTTGCTATCAGTTATTCTGTTAGTTTGTAACAACATTTATAAAGGTTCTGGTGCTGCTGATCACCTGGTGGGTACCAATATGACAACTCATGATGGAACTTCTGCTTTATCTATTTGATTTTTTTAAAGCAAGGAAATTACAGGAAACTTGTGTTAAATAAACATTATTGAAGTTGCAAGGTAAGCACTAAAAGTTAGAAAATAGCAGAATTAACCTTCACTGTGCAATCTTAATTCAGCCTCACTGGCCACGTCCAGACAAGCATGGCCGTGTGGTATGCGGTGCTGCAGATACGTCTGCAGTGCTACACACTGCACACTCAGTTGTTCTCTGTGCTGCAAGGGAGCAGCGTGGGGAGGGGTTGACCCCTGAATCCAGGGGTCAAAAAAACATGCAGAAAAAAAAGCAGAGCAGAACATGAGGGGGCAGCATGCCCCGCTCAAAACTGGAGCCAGGCCACTCAGACCCATGCTCCAGCTACCGGCCAGACTCCACGCGACAGGATCACCACTGCTGTAGCCCTGGGATGCCTCCAGTACCCCAGGAAAAGTTGCTGGGGCCATCTCAGTGCTGTCCCTGGACTCCCCTACCGCATCTGGGGTAGGGGACCCTGGGGAACCAAACATCCACACACATGTGGGTGTGGCCACTGTGTGTATGCTAGAGCCTTAAATTCATATGACCATATGCTATTTCTTCTCAAAGATGCTGCCTCCTTCAGTATGCAAAATAGACTGCTCTAAGAATGTGCAATGAAGAACTGTATAATCAAGAAAACTGTTGTCTACTGGATGCCTGCTTCATTTTTTACAGCGGATTAAAGCAAATAAAAACAGTGAATTGCAAGAGGAGAAAAGGAGATGCCCGAGTTAAAGGTTTCTGGGCACTACCCTGGAGAGTTCGATTCTATCCCTGCTTCTCTTACCAAGGTCCTATGTGATGCTGAGCAAATCCCTTCAACCAAACTAATTGTGCATTCCCCATTTTTTTATACTTACCTTAATACCCTGGGGTCCAATTTACAGAAGTTCAGTGTTCTCACAACTGCAACTCAAGTGAATGCAAGCTATGCTTATATTTATGAAATGCTAAACAAATCTAAGTATTCTGAAAAATCAGTTTCTATCCAATGCAAATTGGGCACCAAAATTTGGCCTTAATCTTTCTGTATCTCAGCTTTTTATATCTTTAAAATGGGGATAATATAACCTCATAAGAGTTTTGTTAATATAATTTTGTTTGGAAAGCATTCATAGTGGTAAGTGTCATAGAAAATCCCATAAGGTAATTGGTAATTCTGTTTCCAAAGCAAGGTCTATGTTTGAGTAGTTTGTAATATACAGTGTGTGACCCCAAGCCTTAAACAGAAGGACAAGAACAAAATATTGCCTAGCTGTGCATCAGTAATATTAATTCTGACTTTTTTTAACTTTTGGGTGTTTGACTATGCAATTTTAATAATGGCCTTTTAATATAGAATTTATATTTGGGTAATAATATTGTTTTGTTAGATTATACAGTGCATCACAGACAAATTTTCAGTTAGATTTATGCAACTGCAAGCACACGGTTTTATAGATCCATTCTATGGACAAATATCTATAGTGAAAGTTCAAAGAAAAATTTTCTGAATGCATCTTCCACAATCTGATACTTGTGTGTTTCAATTTAAGAGCATATAAATGTGTCCATATGCCTGCAAATGTGCCAAGCTTATTGCACCAAGTAAGGACTTTTTTCCATCTTTCCATTTCCTTATGTCCCCTTGCCAATTCCCTACAAAATCCACCTCTATTTGAAGGATATCCTTCAACCTCCAACATCTTGCCTCATGCAACAAGCTCTCCTTTTTCCCTCTCTCTCATAGCAATATCCTCCCTTTCAGGGTTACTGTCAAACCTTCTTTTCACACCTGTTTGAGAGATAAATTATTCAGGATGTCAGGATTTTAAATGTTGGGAGAGATGGTCAGAGCTCAGATGGGAGGGGGTTGTCAATCAGGAAAGTTGGAAGGATACCACCCTCTGGTTCTTTGATTTAGAGACAATTAGATATTCTGCCTGAAGCTAAAGTATGTGCTAACCACACACCAAGGGTTCCATGAATATACCATTTCCTTACTGAATTTCTCAGTTCAACATCAGTAGGGTTCTGCCCATAGATATTTTTTTAGACCACACTGAGACTTAAAATATCAAACCAAATATAAAGGCAGGATATCCTGTACTGTAAGTAAAGGTTATATGTTCAAAGAGCATCATGGTAATTTATGGTTGTCAGCGTGTGTTCTTTATAGCAAAATTAATTTAATTCAAGCAAGAATCTTTCTGGAAGAACAGGGAAAAGGAATAAATGGCTTTAGACACTGGCTAAAAAGTGGCTTAAGAGTTAAGGGTCAGTGACAGAACCACTATCATTAATGATTCTGCTGCCTCTGCAGCTGGGGTGCAAGATCCAGAGAAGAAAAAGTCTAAACAAAGAAGGACAAAAGAACATGATTAAAATGGACATTTCTCAAGAGAGATAATTGTGCACTGGACCCAGACTGAAGGGAGGTCACCATCACAGGATGGTAAAGCTTAAGATAAAGTAGACATGAATATATCACGTTTGGTTTTAGAATCCTTTTCTCCTTAATACTCTGGTCCTACCACTACAATGAACAATACTCTGTTATTATGCAAGCTTAATACACAGTTTTCAAAAAGTCTTATCAAGAGTAGTAATAGTACATAAATAGAAGGAGAATAGATTTCAGGTGATCTGAAAATATTAGATGGTCATAAAGAGACAGTAAAGGCCTTAGAGTTAGGAAAGAAACTCACTGAGAATTTTTTAAAAACTATACAGGCATTTTTTATCCATGTTCTAAAATGGGGAGTAAGGGGAGACATGGAGTACACTGATACCTTGCTGTACCTGAGGTGTTGAATGGCCAGCACCAATATCTGCAGCACTTTGGTTTTCCTCAATTGTGAACCAAGTCTACTGGTGCTTATGATAACTGATGAGATCAGAGCTCACAATTTTGACATATCACTGCATTTTAAAGTGTGTGTAGCTGGATTAGATTCGCAAAAATATTATTTCCCTTTGATAAACAAGGTGCCATCAATGTGTCCATGCAATGAGATTATATAAATGTAAACAGAAAGGCGGAATAAGTAACAGTAAACTTCAATACAAACATGTAAATTCTCTTTATTTTTGTTTTTAAGAGGTGTGGAAAATTACATAATTCTTGAGCAGCTGTAAACCACTGAATGGATTAGAGTTTAATTGAAAAAGTAGCATATGCCTCAGTTTTTCCAAACAAATGTTACCGTTTAAAATGAAATTTCCAACAATTCTCTTCTTGGTTAACTTTTGGCTATACTACAACTTTGAAAAGGTTCAGTAGTGCTATGATCATAGGATGGCCTCTATCATAAATGTTATATTCTGTTCTTTACACTACAAGCTACTCCTTACTCACCCGTACTTAGTGAAACATTTGATTAGTTATTATTCTGGCTTTTTCCAGCCAATAGAAAGTGAAGTTAGGCCCCAGTTTGGCTAGAAACTTAGAAGTCACATATGTGTTTACTTGCATCTACAGACAAATATGAAGAATCATGCAGGAACTAAATCATTGTCCCCCTTTGTTTTTTTAACCAAACAGCATTTAAATATACTAAAATATATAATTGTTACAATTAAACAATTACCAGATTTTTCAGAGAATTCTCATTTACATAATCCAGTACTCTGCATGGGGTATTGGGGTAGGAACCATCTATTTCGCAAGCTATATGCAAATCCACTGGCATTCAGAATGGAATTATAAATGCAATTCCATTTAGCCAAATCCTGATTAACCAATATATTTGTTGAACTTAAATTGCATTCCCAAGATTTACTATGGTTTTGGACAGATACATGCTAAAAATGGAGTCAGAATCTAAGGCAGTTAATTTTCATGGTATCAGAGGCACATAGATATATGCTCCCCTCCTAACAAAGCCATTTCAAATGTTGCTGAAGTCAATATTATTGTGCCAATTCACAGGTAGATAATTAAGAGTAGTGGTCTCAGAATTCCCTTTGGCTATGATTCCTCTGAGTCTTGCAGGGTTGAAACTGCAAAGCCTTATGGGATCTGATCTCCAATCTTCTGGGCAACACTTCCTAAGGTTAAGAACTGTACTCATTTACACACCCATTGCATTCCCAGTGGCAGCAGAGTATGGATATTATTTTTCTTTACCTTACGGGCATTGAACAAGCAGTTCTATGAATCCTGGTGAAGCCATCTACATCAATGGGAGAGACTTTTAACCTAATTATTCATCCTTCTACCCCGTCTGAGTTTTTCCCAGCTACTTGGATATGGTAGATTTCATGGTATGGTCTCCATGTCCTCCTTCAGCAGTGTTGGTATTTCATTCCCAAAAATAAAACTCTGGTGTGGTCACAGTTGCATCATTAGTTCATGAATGAGATGAATTCACAAGTCCCCAAAACTACTACTTCCTCTCGCAGTTTTCTGAATAGCCAGAAACCATTGATCTAGAAATGAATATTTCCAAGCCCCAAGACTAAAGAATGCAAGATTGATTTTGTTCTCAAGGTCTACTCCACCTCCCACTTTTGAAGTCTCTCTGACAGGGGCCCAGACCCTACAGCCTCACCACCTGACAAGGAAATAGCAACTAGAAATAGTCTTCTACATTACACGCCATAGGCCTTAAACATTGCAGATATCTAGGTGCTTATAACTGGCTGGAGGATAGGGAAGTAATTCCAGTGATCCTTCCAGAATCAAGGTACATTGCTACTATCTGTGTGTGTCTACACATGCATTAACGTGCTTTAGTTAATGTGTATTAAATCTAGTACCTCCATTGTGTGGTACTACGAAAATGGACATTAGCCTGTCTTAACGCACATTAACTAAAGGGCACGGTTTTTAAGTGACAGTTTAGTGCACATTAAAATAGACTAATGCACATTAAAGTGCAAGTGTAGACGTGCCCACTAATGATTCCCATACATAACTATGCAGGAATTCCCTCTGGGTAACTCGGGCAGCTAATCCTTGACAGTGTCCATGGATTCTGAACTGTCTGGTCCTAATAGCTGGCACACCTCCTGCTCCATGGTCCTATTTTTCCATGGTTCCATTCTTGAGGGGTAGGGATTCTGCAGGATCTTCTGGGACTGTACCCTAAGCCTAGGACTGATCCCACTCAGTCTTTCTGAACCTGTCCCCAGTCTTCCTTATCCACTGGGGTCTGCCCCCTGTCTCTGCACCTCCTGGCACTGTGCCCCTAGCGCTGGGGTCTGATCACCCCGTCGCTGCACCTCCCTGGTGTTGGGGTCTGATCACCCCATCACTGCACCTCCCTGGCACTGGGACTTTGCACAATAGTGTACCCCAATGAGGCTTTCTCCTCCCCAAATAGCCCTACTCGGTGCACTGGATAAAATAATAACATAAATATGAGCCCCTGGGCTATAACATAATACAAGTCATACAAGCCATACTCTGGCTCCTTAAAAACCCCAAACTGCTCCTTGCTCATTAGGCATCCGCCAGATCAGGGTACCTTGTAGACTCCTGGAGCCTCATTAGCCACTGCAACAGTCTGGCCAGCAGCCACAACATTCTGGGGGAGGTCTGCCATGCAGGACCTCTCTTCCCCTGGCCACTTGCCAGGGACTGCCTCCTGCCAGCCTTGGCCCTGGAGTTTATGTGCGCCCAGAGGCCTATCCCCTTCCTGTCAGCTGACCAGCCTGGGTGGTTGGACTATTAACCCCTACCCTTCTGTTGCTTGGTGCTCCTGTAGACTCGGATCTTAAAGGGGAAGCCCTGCCTCTTAGTAACAGAGCTAGGGTTCCCTGTTACACCATGACAAGCAGTTTGGAATATAGGTATTTGAAAGCAATGCCATGACCATGTGTAGGGTAGTCACCAGGTAGGGACGTGTGCCCTTACATCCAACGGACATTCACTGACCCACTCAGGGTGCTCACAACCTTTGGTCAGTTTAAGTGGGGGTTCCTATGCTTTCTCTCTTCCTTCCTGCCATGACTTTGATATTGAAAAGGATCTTTCTTTTAATTACTGGAGATGTTAATGAAAGGGAGGTGGTGACTACCTGCCTCCACCGCGGCCGACCGCCAGTTCCCGAGGCCACGGACTGGGAAAGTAGCTAAATGATTAGGCTGGAGAGATTCCTTCCTTTTCTTTTTTAAAAATTATTTTTATCATTAAAACATTTAGGAGATCTTGGGTCTCTGGGAAGCAAGTCCCGATTGTCTCCTGGGCTCATTACCAGGCTTCTCCCAGCACTGGCTTTCCTGCATTCTTTGGCAAGTTGGGGGGTTCCCTTTTCCCCTCTGGGCTGATTGGGATGGTGTTGGGCTTGATTGGCGGTGCGCAGCTGCTTAACAAGCAAAAAAAAAAACAAACTTTAATGAAATTGCAAAGATCAGCTGTGAGAGGACACTGCTTTCCCTGCCCTCTTTCTTGAGCCACCCCTGCTTCTCTTTCCCTCAGGGTCTAAGCTGTGGGGTCCTTGGAGAGGCTGGGTTTCATTTTCTTCCTCCCAGGTCTCTCACTTTTGCTTATCAATTTGCTTCCCTGCAGCAGCTGCACCTGGGTTACTCAGCGGCCAGCAGCACTTGATCACCATCTCTAAACAAATAAAATAACTGGCATCCCTGGGTTTGGAGATTCTACCCTCCTCAGCTTCCTTTCCTTCTTCCCTCTGCCCTTCTCTTTCCTGTCTTTAAAGGGGTTCATCCATGCCTGGAGCTCAACCAGGTGCTTACCCGGCTCCCAGGCGTCAATCTAGCATCATGTGCTCCCAGCCTTCATTCTCCTGCTGGTTCCTCCTTCCTCACCTTCTCTTCCTAGCTCTGCCCCTGGCCCCCTGGATATTGCCCCGGCCGCAGATTTGCCTCAATCTGTCTCACCTGCCAAGGTGATAAGAATGGGCTAGGGTACACCGGGAGCTGTTGCCGCTGCACGGAGGTCCCATTCTGGTTGGGTCGGTGTTCCTGGCTGGGGAGGCATTCCCAGTAAGTACCCTTCAGCTCCTCACACCATGCTCATGAATCTTTTTGTGCCAAGATCATTATGAGGGAAAGATTATGCAGTAGTCCTGCTTCATTGTCAGCAGCAAAGAAGCTTATGTCTTGCATTCACAGTTCTCCAATTTTCAAGTTCTTACTTTTTGATCCTACTCTCTGTTACCACTCTAATATTCTGATCAGACAAAATCAGTCTCAGCATTTCACCTTCTCAGTTTCTTCTGACTATTAACTGTTGAAACCCAGAACTTGCATTCTGAATTATTTCTCATTTGGCTATCCAATGAAAAATCTCTATTTTATACTTCTCAAAAAATGGAAATCCTGAACAATTTTAATTGCAGAATTCTGGATTTCTAGGATTCCTGTTCTGGCAATATTTCACTTTTGCACTTTTAATTTTTATGTTATTTTCCTATTATTTCTTAACAAGTTATTGCTAACTGTAGTGATGCATCTTATGAATGCCATGCACACCTATTATCAATATGCTGTAATACAGCATAACATACAATTGAAAATAATAGAATACAACAATTTTATTAAAAATAATGAAAACCAGTAATTCCTTAGACTTGAAACAAAATGCTGCTTGGTTTGTTGCAATTAAAGTTTGACACTTTGCTCAACAATAAATAAGTAATGGTTTGATATGAGTACTTTTGAAAATAAAGAGAAATATGCAATATCAACTATACAGCTGGACTATACATGTATAATTGTTGCTATTGTTACTAATATTAATCTCTCTCTTTCACATGGCATTTTAGGATTTCAACAGATTAATATTTTAGGATTTCACAGATTAATATTTAAATTTGATAGCCATTTGACTGCTTCAGGGGTGGATGCATGGATTGATATTAGATAGCCATTAAATGATATAATTGGGTAATCATTCACAATGTCTTGCACCATCTGAAAAATTGCACCACAATCACAACTTGGACTCTCTTTGATTCTCCATTTATGGAGTAGGTATCCACATTTTCTGCGGTTCAGGGAGGACCAAATCTTTCTCAGTAGGTCAAACCCTAGCTGGGGGATTGTAGGGTTGCTAACTTATTTCTGTGGCTGGTTGGTATTTGCCTAGACTTCCCTCCATTGTTCTTCAATGCTCTTATCATCATAGAGCTTCTTTGTATATTTCTAGGAGGGTTTTCTAGGTTTGAGCCTATCTGGTGGTGGGCCAGTCCTCATTGATTGGGAGGTTTGGGTTACTGATGGCCTTATGGTATTCTCTCATCTATGCCACATCACGGTAGAGCTGTGGGGCTGTGTGGCAGGGCACTGTTTGTGCCTACCACTTTAAGAACTGAGCCAAGCAGCCAGTAGGTGCTTGATTGCCACAGCCATTTTAGATCTTTGGCCACCTATATAAACAGAGCTTTTTGCTGCAAGGCTGCTTGGAACATCCTGGAGGTAAGGACAAGAGCTGCAGGGGATGGTTTGGAGGCTCCTGGTTCTGGGCATGACCTAAAATTGCACCCTGTCATGAGTGGGTAGCCTGGTGGGGCTCTCCGTGGTGCAGGAGCCCCCAGGAAATGCCAGGCCAGTTACCACCCCAGTGAAAGGCAGGTCAGGGCACCTTAACCCCAGTTCCCACAACTGGGTGGGTTACCCACTAGTAGGGTTCAGAAGATGGACCCAGGAGATAGAGTGGGGCTGTAGTCTCAGAAACCTGTCTTGAAATCCCCTGACTTGTCAATGCTGGGGCCAGGACCAGAAGGGTCAAAGGGCCCACCACGAGGGATGCCCAGAGCTGAGGGCCTGGGGTTCTGACTGGCCTGCAGGTGAGGCCAGGACCAGTGTAGCCAAAGGTCCCGGGGTCCCATCTATAGATGCCACCTGCAAGGCTCGGGCTGTGGTGTAGGGGAGGAATGGAGCCACAGATAGAGCCCCCTGGTATTGGAGTAAGAAATGGGCAGTCTCCCACCTAATGAATATCCTAATTAGATAACAAGGCATGGCAGGTGTGTGAGAGAGAGTCACAGGGCTCAAAAGCACAAGGGCTAAACATACGATCAGTGGCCCCAGACCCACAGCCCCAAAGGACCCGGGAGAAACCCTACTTACCCAGGTGTTTCTGGAGGGGAGGGGCTGGGAACTCCAACTCTGGTATAAAGAAGAGAGTGGAACAGGCAAGAGGGGGGAGCATTGAACTGGAAGGAGGAGGATCGAGCAGAGCCATGCTGCAGAGAACCCTGAGGGCAATCTGGAGAGCTGGTAGGAGACTCCTCCAGACTACGAACTCCCCAGAGGGAACTTAGGGAGAGGCCTGTTAACCCAGCAGTACTTGGAACTGCTTGTTACCATGCCAGGAGCCAATGGAGCCCAGCAGAGACAGGTACCAAAGTCTCTAACAGAGGGGCACTCTAGAAAGTTGGTACCTTAAAGTCCCTAAAAGGGGCACAAGCAACATTTTGTCACAGATGGACCTAATGGGATGAGGGGAATCGTGACAACCACAATAAGAGGGTCATGGAGAGCCACCATAGAGACGGTAGCAGAAGAAAAGAGGGACTGACCTCACAAATATCATTTTTGTTTTCTGCTAAAAGGAGCTGGAATAATAATCCAGGCCAGGAGCACTTGGTTTTGTTTTGTTTTTTGTTTTTTTCTTCCTGGGATGGAGGCCACAGGGAAGGACCAAGCAGCCGATCAGAAACCGATGGAACGGGCAAGGGTGTAGGGGTGGTGGAGCCCTCAGGAACATAGGACCTCGTGCAATGACTAATTGAACCACTCATCTAGATAGTGAACCAACTCCTTCAAAAACCAAGTCGTGGCAGGAGAATGAGTGGGTGTGCAGAACTCTAATTAGAATTCATTTCTCTCAAGTCGGCTAGCAGGTGGTGTCCTACAGGCCTGCAAGTGAAGAAGATACCTGACAGCAGGCGAGAAGACGGGCGATTGGCCCAGAAACAGATGGGAAGGCCATTGGTAGACGGGCCCCAAAAAGGCCTCCTGTTACAGGGAGCAATGTTCACTAGGACTGCAAGACATGGCAATGGTGTACTTTTCAGCATTCCTGATATAATCTACATAGCCGCATTTAACTGTGTATTAACAATCTTTGTGTGCACACTTTTGTTCCAGACTGAGAAGCAATATTCGGCTGCAGAAAAAGCAAGTGCTAGAGTGGCCATTCGAAGTGTGGTGGCATTTGCTCCCCATGTCATTCTGGCCAGTTTATTCACAAGGTTAACTCATGTTTTCATTTTTTTTTTTTTTATAG
>NW_017728992.1:130830854-130841689 GCF_001723915.1 Gavialis gangeticus | reverse complement strand
TTTTTTTTTTTTTTTTTTTTTTTTTTTTTTTTTTACCAATATTCCATAGATGTTCACAAAAGGGGATGATAATTTTCCTCAGATTTGGAAGGAGTCTACAACACACAAAATATTCTTCCAGTAACTTGAAGCCTTAATAAAGAACTATCTGGACTTCAGCCTGGGTCCTTCTTTGAGCAGCAAGTGCTAGGTCATTGGAATTTCTAGCTGGTGGTGACACGAAGATCACTTATATATACATTAAAAAGTGCTGGTGCAAGCACTGATCCTTGTAGGAGAATGTTATTTAGTAGATGGGTGCTGCTGACAGAGTCGCTAGCTGAACACAGTATTGCTGGATAGACAGGAGCATTCATAAGATAAGCAAGGTCTGCTGGCACCTAATGACCCTTGACACCTTCAGCAGCAGACCATCTCACCATACAAAATCATAGGCTGCTGACAAATTGATGAAAACAGCTCCTGTGATCTCTTGCACTGTCACCACAACACAAATCCAGAAAACAATAAATCTATGACTATCACCATTACAATTCAGGATGTATCTATGATAAATGTGTAGAAACCGCCAAACGCCACATGGATTCCAAGCATGCTGCCTACCATTAACCATCCAGCAGTTTTTGCTGGCGATTTTAACAGCTATCATATGGCTTGGGGCTACATAGATGCCAAAAACTGTGGAGAACAAGTCATTGACTGGGCAATGACAGAAAACCTGCTTGCTCCTTCTATTTGAGGCTAAAAATCGAAGCACTTTCCACTCTGCACAATGGAGAAAGGATGCAAACCCTGATCTGTGCTTTGTCTCATGTGATAGCTTGGGTGAACCTCTCTGTGGTTCAAGAACGGTATTAATCAATTTCCCAAACAGTCAGTACAGGCCAGTCCTGAGACACATAGGGGTTGAAGTTCCAAAAATAACATCCTTTCCCGTGCCATGATACAACTTCAGAAAAGCTAATTGGGAAAGTTTTACTAAGAATATTGAGCTCACTGTTTCCTGGATTCCACCAAAACCAGAAAATATTGAGTGCTTCACCAAGCTTGCGCTCAAAGCAGCCCAGTTACACATCCCCAAGGGCTACCCAGCAGAATACACTCCGTGCCGGAGTGAACAAAGTGAGTCTCTGTTCCAGGAATTCTTGGCCTCAGGAAACCCAGAACGTTGCAAAGTTCTCTTGAACTCACTCAACGAATCCAGAAGACAAAGATGGACCAAAGCAAGAGAGTCATTAGATTTTACACACTGAAGCCATAAAGCTTGGAGCCTCCTGAGAGATCTAGGAGTGGCACTACCATCACCAAATAAGCCCATCAATATATTTGTAAAAGCCATCAAACTCAAAAACGCTGCTGGATGGAAAGACCCCTATAGATCACCATACTAGGCAGTAAGGGCTTAACTCCATCAATCAATGACTAATATTATACTTAACTATTACTGATATATAACAAATACATAAAAGGTAATAAAATGTTAAAAATTTAATTTAATTCAGAAATGAAATTTTTTATTTCAAAACAGAAATATGAAAGAAAATTGTTTTGACATCAAACTATTGCTCCCTATGGAAAACTTTAAAGTTTCATGTTTTTTTACTGTTTGTTTTGACAAAACAGCATGTTTCATCCAGACACATACTGAATTAAAACGATTTGGATCAAGATTTAGTCACTGATTCAAATCTTACAGATATTTTTAGTCAACAAAATAAAGGAAAGAATCTATTTTTCAACCATAACAACATTTTCTGTGTTTAAACTAACGTACATTTGATAATGAGCTTTATCAAAACATCAAAGAAAAAACAAAGGAATTTAAAAAATGTTTTAAAGAGTTTTTTGGGGGGGGGTTTGGTTTCGGGTTTTTGTTTGTTTGTTTGTTTGTTTGTTTGTTGCATTCCAGATCCTTGCTGAAGGACAGAAGTGTGTTTTTAGAACTATTTTAGCACGTTTGCTTCCTGAAACAGAGCCAAAATTTTGAAGTTCACATGACTCTGTTGTTTATGTGCGTCTTCAATAAATCAGGCTGGCACAGCTATAGCAGTTTGCAAGGTGGGCATTGGCTCTACAACCTTTCTGATTCTGCATTGCATACAGGCCAGGAAAAGTGAATACAGTGGCTGACTTCTTATCTCATTGTAATGAAGATGGCCTGAATGAGATGAAAAAGAGAGATGGGAGAAGAAGACTCTGTTGTTTGTGTGTGTCTTCAATAAATCAGCCTTGCAGAACTATAGCAGTTTGCATTTGGTTATATGCAGTTTCTGAAACCTTTGCTGATCAACTTGGATAAATTACAATAAATAAGTTGTGTCATAGTTCATGGATCAGACCTTTCCCCTCATTTTATAAAATAATGAATTTGCAGAAAGACAGCAAGTCTCCATAGAGCTGTTTAATTTTGTATAAATCAATTTTTGTGCAACTATTGATGGCAACATTAACATTTCTTTGCATCCACGTTTCTCTACCAGTTTTCTGGCAGTTAAACTTTGCTAGATTGTCAGTGGCTCTAGAAATGTGTACACTTTTCACTGAAATGAAAGTCGAGACGAATCATGAAAACCCCACATAATCTTCTGACAGACATTTCCAGTAATCCTAGACCTTGCAATAGCTTTCTTTTTAAATGTTACTATTATGAAAATTTCTAATGCATCATTCTGTATAGCAGGGGTCAGCAACCTATGCCCCCTGGCTGGATCCAGCCCATGGAAATGGAGCTTCAGTGGTATGCAGTGGCTGGGGGAGGGAGAGGAGGCTTTGGCAGCAGTTGCTTTCCTCATGCCAGCATAGGAAAAGCAATGGCCCGGGTTTTCCCCATGCTGATGGCAGGGGCTTTCCCCACCCTTTCCCAGTGCAGGGAAAAGCAGCAGTGGCAAGTACTTTCCCTGTGCCTGTCATGGGTTCTTCCCCTGTGCCAGCAACAGGGAAAAATGGCAGTGGCATCTGGGTCATAGTACTGGACTTCCCACCCACCAGTTAACCTCTGACCCAAACTAAGTCAATCCAGCTAGCAGCCTTCAAAGCTTGTGGACTGCTGCTCTATAGCATTCAGCTATACATGGATACTTGGTTCCTCTGGGACAACTAGCATCGGCACACCTTGTGCCACAGATACTTGTTGCTGGGGAACACCCATGCCACGTGCGGCATGTGGCAAGTTATCCCAGGGGTGGTAGGGAAGGCTGGGGTCAGCACTGTACAAGTACAGTGATGGACCATATCTGTCTTCTAAAACAGGGCTGTCCCAACTTCTGGGTGGCCAGGGACTTCATGCTGCATGAGCTGCACACTGCACAGGCCCCACAGACCCTGTGGTGGGGTGGCTGGATGCAGGATAGATTTGGATGCCAAAGATCCTAGCCACAGCAGCAACAGGAATGATGTGGGGGGAGAGAGGGGTCACCATTTAGACACCCCTGCTTATAATTTTTTTTAAAAAAAGTCTTCATAAATACAATAGGTTGGTGGCACAAATTCTTATTCAGCCTAACTTCAGGCAGAAACTAGTTTTCTCTACTGTGAAAACTCTTCAGGATGCACTTGGAGAATCAGTCAGGAGCAGGCAGTAATGTTCCACTGAAATGCCTCTGCATTTAAAAGCATGCATTAACACAGGGGTGGTCAACCTGCAGCACAAGTGCCACAATCTACATTACTTCTTGAAGCATAAGATACCATAATTTTAATCTGAAGACACAATGAAACACATCTTAAAAAACAGAAATGTTCCAATTCACTGAATATTACTTTTGTTTTCTAGATGAGGACTAGATAAGTCCACACTACGGAGAAGTGTGGCATAAAAAATATATTATAATTCTACTTCTTCAGATATAATAGGTAAAATCCTGACGCCACTGAAGTCAATAGGAGTTCTGCCATTGACCTCAAAGGGACCAAGATTTCACCCATAATCTTGAAGGAATCTCACTGGTGGGTTTTAATTCCTCAGTACAAGGCTAGTCCAACTCCGATAGCTCTTGAGATGTGTTTAACCTGAAGGTCAACAACAGTGGAATACAACACAAGCCAGAGCCCCTGGTGGGCATTGTACATCATCCCCCGCTGAGTATAAATACTGCTGGCTAACAATTCAAGTCAGTTCTTTCAATTAAGTGGGAGGAAAATCTCCCAGAAATAAAAGCTAGTTCAACTGAAGACATAAAATGGATCGTACAGAGTTGTGAAGATCAAGGCGTAAAATCCTAAAGAGAGCCTAAAGAAAGTTTACTCTTCCTACTGTGAAGAGAGGGGGATAAAGGACTGTATATCCTACCACAGGAGATATTCCTGGAAATAGAATTACAAGTTAAGTAATATTCCTTTCCCAAAAAAGAAACGTGTACAAGATTCTAATTCCTGGAGGGTGAGCAGCTTGAAGGATATTCCAAAAGTGAAAAGAAGTTAAAGGTACAATGAAAGCTACGCAACAGTACAAACAGAGAAAGGTTTTCAATTTTTACTCTTAAATTTTTGCATATTGACAGTATGCAAAAAACTACAATATCTACTTTAAGAGAAAAGAAAGCGGGTACCACTACACAGGAAGAAATACCAAATCAACAAATAACAAGCACCTCTGGTTCTTTAGCCCTAAATGGACTAAAGCACTCTGTGATGTTGAAGTGCTGTTAACCCAGGTGCTGGTACACAGAGATCGAAGCTGCTGCTCAGAGTGCTACAGCTATAGCACCAAGGTCTATAGCCAAGCAACTAATAAAGAGACTTATAAAGGCAATTTTTCTGCACTGAGATGCAGAAAAAGCACTAATGCTTGCAGATGTTAGACATATATGCACCAAAACTATTGCAGAACATCAGCAAATTATTTCAAGAGACAAGAGTGGTAAAAAAAAAAAAGAAAAAAAAAAGATCAAGTGCGAAAGTGCAGTAAATGTCTGCTGAAGTGCCAGAAACAGAGAAGACAAGAGAAATTTATGCATGACAAGGGGTGTTATCTGCTGAACAAAGGAAACCTGCCATATGTTCAGCCCCACTACTGTTGCCTTCAAGGAACCTAGGGTTAAGAGAGTTTTTCCACTTCCAAGACCCAGACAACCTGGAAAATTGCATCTTAACAGAAAATTCAGATGTATATAAATGGAAGACATGTTAATAAATTGTTAATAATAATTGTGGTAGGATAGGGAAAACAGTACAGTCTTACTTTTTCATTGAAAAAAAACACGCATTAAACTTGCCAAAATATCAATACGCTTTCTATTTTCACTACAGCAATTAAACTAAATGACAAGAAGCTGATACCTTCTATTGTGATTAAACTGATAATGAGCCAAAATACTGACATAGAAGATTAAGATCTGCACTCCAGCTATCAAAATGTGCCTTTTGTCTTGTAAACTTTGTTTCATCTTATTTGAGTCCATGAAATAAGCTAATACAAAGTATTTATGACCTCTGGTATTTTAACATGGATGTTTAAAGACTATTTAGTAATAAATATATAGCTGAGTCTTTTTAAATCAATTTTTTGAGCTCTTTAAATAAGACAGTGAAATTACAGTGACTTTGCAGCAATAACAATTTTTGCAGAGGCCACCAACTGACTGAGATTAAAACCTAAGGCACGAACCATATAGGTTTCAAGATGTAGTTTCATATACCACCGAAAGATTTAAGAAATGTATAAGCAACTGATTATATTTAAAAATCAAAGTAGAAAATTACCATATTTACCCAAATCCAAGATGACTTCAAATTTAAGACACTCCTCCCCAGAATAATTAATTATATATATGAAAATGTATACATTTGTTTAAAACTTTACAGGTATAAAACATAATTATGGGAAGGTCATCTTAAATTCACTCCCTGCCCTCCCCCTCCCCCAACTGCTGCAACAGGAAAGCAGTAGGGCTGTGCAAAGTTTTGGTCCCCGATTCGATTTGGTGGAGATTCGGCCCAATTTGGTAGCTGAATCGCCGAATCCGAATTGGATCAGGAGACCCTTTAATCTCTCCGAGTTGAATCAGAACTCTCTGATTTGGAGAGATTTGGAAAGATTTGGCAATTTGGATATAGACATAGCTTTAAATGTTTTATCTACACACCTCAAGATACCAGGCAGCTCATGAATACTGTGATGGTGAGGCAGATGGAGCGTCATGGAGGGGGTGGGGATCCCCAGCACACTCAGCATCAGATCCGAAAGTTGACCAGAGCACTTCCAGCCCACTTCCAGCTTCTCCAGGGAGTGCTCTGGGGGTGAATTGGGGTGACTGCCCTGGGTCCCATGCTTTGGGGGGCCCCACAGAGCTGGGTGGAGTGGTCGCATAATCTTCCTGAGTCACAGCAGGAAAATGTGTTCTTCACATTAATATTTTAAAATGTCAAAAGGTTCTGCACATAAAACAAATATATTTGGTAAATTCCCTTTTAAAGGGTATATCTCCCTGAGCAGCAAGATGAGGAAAGTGGCCTGTAAGCCACATGTGAATTAGAGCCTGTAAGCCATACAGCAGGTGAATGAAAAGAAGCAATTCAGCAGGCCATAGCAAGTTAGATCAGTTATGATAGTGTTCTTTGTATGCTCAGCGAGAGGGGAGAATATTCTGGTCAGGATAACAGCTTCAGAAGGGAAGTTTTCTTCCACAACATGAATAACATTACATATAGAATTGCTGTAGTAGCTGGTTAAAAACTAAGCATATGGAATACCAGTCTCAGTAGAGAACAACCAGCTAAGAAGGGTAAGTAAATGAGCCTAAAAAACAGTGGCTAACCCCTTCATCTAGAGTGCAGAAATATGAAAGCAATGAGAAGAATTTTGCTACATAAAAACTTCATTTCCAAGCCAAAACCTACAAATCACAGCTGGACTCCAACTGTGTGATGCTTTTGACTTAGTTTACTTATATGCCCATAATCATATTTCATAAATCATATAATAATTACTTCTCTCTCTCTTACAGTGAATTTTATTAATTCACTAACCAATCTTAAACTTAGGAGCACTAACATTTCAAAAATAAAGTGAGAATTTTTTTAAAAGGGCTAATAGATCCTTAGTCCTGTAGCTCTTTGCTCAAAAAGCACTATTTATATTTTAAATAAACTAGCAACATTTTCAAACCTGTCATAAAATTAACAAATGTTCAATGCAATAAACAGTGTTTAGGGCAAGAAAAAATACACTATATCTTTAATGAAAATAACAAATATGATGCTGTTTATCACTGTTTATTATGAAATATACCTTTAAGAATATTTTTATTTTTATTATTTAGAAAATCTTTTGAAAAAGTCCATATTTTTGTTTTAATATAAATTGTACTGAACATTCTCTTTTAAAACACAATTTTAATTAAATGAAAAAAAATTTTGATGGTACAATTGGATTTGTTTCTCTTTGTACAGATAGAAATACTTGGGCAAAAAATTAAAAGGGAAAAGTTCTGGTTATATGAATATTTATTTATATTTTTTACCAGAATTGTAAACAACTGGAAGAATACATATACATATACATTATTTTCATTTCAATTGTTTAAGTACATTTCCCCTATGACTTCAGGTACTTCAAAGATCTTATGAAGCTAAAGATGTTTCTGTGTTTTCCAGGAAACTGTAAATTGATAAATTATATTTAGTCCATCATCAGACCTTTCCCTCCTGTCACCCACTCATTCAAATGCCCATCTTAACCTCTTCTCCTCAAAGGATGCATCTAATTCCATGCATTTCTCTGAGTGCTGTGATTCAACCCATTATGCACCTACCCTGGTAGTTGCATCTAGATTGTATTTCCTTAGCTTACTTACCTCATGTGAGACTATGTTGAAAGCCTCTCTAAAGTCACAGTATATAACATCTACTTCTCTTCCCCCATTCTCAAAGCCTGTCATTTTGTTATAAAAGGAAATCAGATTGGTTAAGCATACATTTTTAACTTATGGCAGTAAATCTATTTTCGTTGTTCCTAATCACCCTTTTGTCCTACAGGTGTGTTGAAACAGGTCCCATGATGGTATGTTTTTCCTGTTGCTATTTTTACTTTACTCTTTCCACATTCTGTTTCGTTTAGTATGTTTTTTCTTACTCAATTTTCTACACCACAGTGTCCCAATTTTTTCAATTTATTCTTGCCTTTAAACTTTTTTCCCCCTGATAAATTATTTCTACTATAGGGTGACCATAATACTAACAGAGTAAGAAGTAAATTTATAATCCTTTAGCATTGGCTGAATGCCTTTGTGACAAGGTACATGCATGGGCAATAAAATGTTTTGGTTTATGTTGATCATGTGAGTTTTTTAAACAAACAAAACAAAACCTTGCTAACTGTTTACTAATTTCTGGCAAGACACACCACACTGAAATGAAAGTTTAGTGATTCATAAGCATTCTGTATGTGGATGTCACCTTTATAATTAATAATTATGAGTCAGGTGCTAGACTATTGATTGTGGAATCCAAGTTATTCTGACAAAGTTTCTGAAGTTCAATTCCGTGGAGTTGATATAAGTAAAGAGAATATTTGTCTTTCCCTCTATTGCATTCATAGTCTTAGCCAATAGAACTCTTCCTTTTTTTTTTGGCTGCTTCCACTCTGATTCAGCCAGATCTTTTCCATATTGTGAAAAACTATGTAATCTGAACAGCCAAAGTTGTTCCAATTTGTATTGCAGACTGCTTTAAAGGGATACAACAAGTATCTGGAACCGTCTACCACATATCCTCTATCTGAAATTCAGTCCACTGCACAACCTGAAGATCTAGAGAAACTATAACTTTGTTCTAGACATCTTAGAGCTTACAAAAAATCAGGGTAAGAGAAGCTTGGATCCACCATTAGTTAAATTTAGTAATCTCTCCCTATGTGAGGTAAAGGTGTAATCTTCCTAAAAATGACCGGTTAAATCCATATATTATATAAAGTCTCTTAAAGTATCACAGTTTTCCTGCGTCTCATCTTCCTTTATTGAGGTGCTGGTGGAAAAGCAGCCTTTTATCTGGAGATCTCAGACATTCTTCAAGCTTATCATTCTGGCATTTGCCATAGGTAGAGTATGGAGACTACACTGATCAAAGTACTGCTATACTTCAAAGGATGGAAGAAGTTCATATGTCCATGCTAATTCTTTTACCTACACCCATAAATGTTGGTTCGTTGAACCTGGAATGTCTCATTCAAAACCTTTCAAATTCAACATTCTGCTAAATCCAAAATAGGATTTTAGTGGAACCTTGCAAACTGGAACCTCTGGAATCCTGGCCCCAGGGCAGTCCCCCTGATGGGTGTGTTATTGCTGTTGAGGTTCCTAACTCTGGGACAGTCTGGTCAATAGATGTCTCCCCAAGCTGAGGACCATGGAAATTCAATTGTCTCGTCCTGGCACGGCTCCCTTGGCAGGCTTGTCCCAGAGGCAAGAATAATGGAAGCTTAGCAGTCTGCCTGGAAGGTCCACCCGGGAGCCAGGAACCTTAGAAAAATCAGGGTAGGATTCCAGGTTGGAACCTAAATATCCTGGGAACTCCTACACTAACAGAAATTCAGACCTGGGCTCATCAGCAAGGGGCCACAAAACCCCAGGAACTACCACAAAGTCTGGTAGTCACTTGAGAATTCACATATGGTAGCTTAGACCTCTTTTACTGAGGCCACAAACAGGTGGTTCACTTCTACTAGTGGAAAATTCTGAGAAATTTCCACCAGTAGAAATCCTTCTGGGAGATGGAACATACAGGCATTCAGCCTGCATCTTCCCCTTGCCCTCCCTGCTTTCTGTTCCTTCACCAGGCTCTAACCCCAATCTGGAGAGTGGGCAGGACCAAGGAGAGGCTGCTCTCCTGCAGGCAGAATAAGTAGCAGCAGGCAAGTCCTTAGTTCCCCCTCAGATAGTGGGGAGCTGGCAAAGGGTCAAGCCTCCCAAAATGGCTCAGCCATTCCCAAAACAAAATCATAGAAAATTAGGGTTGGAAGGGACCTCAGACTGTCATCTTGTCCAACCCCGTGCTCAAAGCCAGACCATCCCCAAGTACATCATTCCAGCCAGGGCTTTGTCAAGCCAGACCTTAAAAACCTCCAAGGATGGAACTTCTACCACCTCTCTAGGTAACTTGTTTCAGTGCTTCACCACCCCCTTAAGTGAACAAGTTCTTCCTACTATCCAACCTTAACCTCTCTTGCTGCAACTTGAGACCATTGCTCCTTGTTCTGTCCTGTCACCACTGAGAACAGTTTAGGTCCATCCTCTTTGGAACAACCTTTCAGGTAGTTAAAGACTGCTATCAAATCCCCTCTCAGTCTTCTCTATGGCAGATTAAAAAACTCAGTTCCCTCAGCCTTTCCTCAAAAGCCATGTGTCCCAGACCCCTACCCATTTTCATTGCCCTCTGCTGAACTCTCTCTAACTTGTTCACATCTTTTCTGTAGTGAGGGGCCCACAACTGGACATAGTACCCCAGATGTGGCCTCACCAGTTCAGAATTGGAGCAGAATAATTACCTCCTTCAATCTGCTGACACTGCTTCTACTAATGTAGCCCAGTATGCTGTTAGCCTTCTTGGCAACAAGGGCACACTGCTAACTCATATCTATCTTATTGTCCACTGTAATACCCAGGTCCTTTTCTGCAAAGCTGCTGCTTAGACAGTGAGTATCCAGCCTGTAGCAGTGCATGGGAGTCTTCCATCCTAACTGCAGGACTTTGCACTTGTCCTTGTGGCAGAAGGCCACCTCTGTTTCTCCCCATAAACTCTGCTCGGTGACAGTTTGGTTAGGATGGGCTCCAGCAGAGGATACACATCTTACCCTATCTCTTTAGGTAACCTGAGCTGGATACATTCCTGAGGGAGGGGGG
>NW_017728992.1:130816708-130830844 GCF_001723915.1 Gavialis gangeticus | reverse complement strand
GGGGGGAGGAACCTGCTCCCTCTGCCTACATGACTGGCATCACATACCTGGGTGAGGGGCTTGCTCCCTGGGGAGCTAGGAACTGTCAGTCTGCCCAGCAACTAGTGATGCATTTCAAATCGGTTGGCTGACAGCCAGCAGGTGCTCCATTGGACCAGGTAAATGAAGTCACAAGGGCTATATAAGTTAAGGACTACCCAGGAGGAGGGAGTAGCAGCCATGAGGAAGACTCAGAGAGAGGAGGGCTGAACCATCTGAAACTTGCTCTCTCTCTCAAAACTCATGATCAAGGAACTGCCTGCCACCAGAGGGAATCTCCACCTGCCTCTGGATGATACTTGTGAGTAAGCTACCTGCGATCTAACTAGATATCTAGCTTGCAGTAACTCAGATGTACGATCAAAGGCTACTCAGCCATGCGAGTTTGCTCTATGGGATTTCTCCGATATTGCTCTACCCTGTACCCTATTCCAACCCTACCCCTTGTAACCAATAAAGTTCTCCTTTGTATCAGTGTGGGAGACTTATTGGGAGTGGGTCTAGATTATGCCTTGGGGTTCCCTTGGTTCGGCTGACTAAGGGAGACCACTACTTGTGCTTCTGACAGAGGGAAGCATCCTAAGTTCTTAAAGTGAATCAAGTACCCTCAAGGGCTACTACAACTCTGTTCCCCAGGGTGCGCAGAGCCAGAATCAAGCCCAGCCCTGGGTGGTGGCAGTGGAACCCCTAGGCTAGTGGGTGTGCTCCAGGAAGGGGGTCGGCCAGACGTGAGGCGCCCCCAGGGAGGCACTCAGAGCCTGGAAGGTGGCTGGGCACAGTGAGGTGGGTGGCTCAATGCAGGAGCACCCCTTACTGGCCCACCACAGCCCTTATTGAACCTCATGAGATTTATTTTGGTCCAATCCTCCAATTAGTGTAGGTCACTCAAAATCCTAGTTCTTCAGCATATCTACTATACCCCCAGCTTGGTGTCATCTGTGAACTGGCTAAGAGTGCAATCCATCTCAATTTGTATATCGTTAATGAAGATATAGAACAACACTGGCCCCAGACTGACTCCTGGGGCACTACACTTGATACTAGCTGCCAACTAGACACTGATCCATTGATTACTACCCGCTGAGCCCAACAATCCAGCCAGCTTTCTATCCACCTTAAAGTCCATTCATCCGACCCATACTTCCTCAGCTTGCTTGCAAGAATGCTGTGGGAGACCATATCAAAAGCCTTGCTAAAGCCAAGGTATATTATATCCAATGCTCTCTCTGTATCCACAGAACCAGTCATCTCATCATAGAAGACAGTCAGGTGGATCAGGAATGACTTGCTCTTGGTGAATCCATGCTGACTGTTTCTAATCACCTTCTCCTCCACGTTCTTAGAAATGGATTCCTTGAGGACCTGCTCCATGATTTTTCCAGGGACTGAGGTGAGGCTGACTGGTCTATAGTTCCCTCAATCCTCCTTCTCCCCTTTCTTAAAGATGGGCACCATATTTTTCCTTTTCCAATCATCTAGGACCTCTCCCAATTGCCACAGATTTTCAGAGATAATGGCCAGCAGCTCTGCAATCACATTGGCTGACTCCCTCAGATGCATTGCATCTGGACCCATGGACTTGTACACATCCAGCTTTCCTAATAGACCCTAACCTCTTCTTTCACCACTGAGGGCTGCTCACCTTCTCCCCAAATTGTGCTGCCTGGTACAGTTGTCTGGAAGTTGACCTTGCCTGTGAGGACCAATGTAAAAAAGGCATTCAGTACTTCAGCCTTTTCCTCATTATCTGTCACTAGGTTGCCTCCCCCACACTTTCCCTGACCTTCCTCTTGTTCCTATCATACTTGTAGAAACCCTTATTACCCTTCATGTCCCTTGCTAGCTGCAACTCCAGTTGCACTTTGGTCTTTCTGACTTCATCCAAACATGCCTTAACAATATTCTTATACTCATCCCAAAATGTTTGTCCAAGCTTCCACTCCTTGTAAGCTTCCTTTTTACGTTTAAGCTCACCAAAGAGTTCTCTGCTAAGCCAAGCTGGTCACTTGCCACATTTGCTATTCTTTCTGCACATCAGGATGGTCTGTTCTTGTGCCCTCGGTAAGGTTTCTTTAAAATACAACTAGTTCTCCTGGCCTCCCAGGGGATCCTGCCTATCAGTTCCCTGAGGGATTCAAAGTCGGCTCTTCTGAAGTCCAGGGTCCATACTCTGCTGCTTTCCTTTCTTTCTTTCGCCAGGATCCTAAACTTGATCATACTGTGGTCACTGCTACTCAACTTGTCATCCACTTCTACATCTCCCATCAATTCTATCCTGTTTGTGAGCAGTAGGTCAAGAAAAGCATCACCTCTACTTGGTCTCCTACACTTGCACCAAGAAGTTGTTCCCAGCACTCTCCAAAAACTTTCTGGATTGCCTGTGCACTGCTGTAATGCCCTCTCAGCAGGTATTAGGGAGACTCAAGTCCCCCATAAGAACCAGGGCCTGTGATCTGGTAACTTTCACTAATTGTCTGAAGAAAGCCCCATCCACTTCATCCTCCTGGTCTGGTGGTCTATAGCAGATACTCACCATACATCATCCTTTTTGCATTCCCCTCTGACCTTAACACAGAGACTTTCAACAAGCCTATTCCAGTTTCATATTGGAGCTCTGAGCAATCATACAGCTCTTTTACATACAGCACAACTCCTCCTCCTCTTCTCTCCTGCCTGTCCTTCTTGTACAGTGTGTACCATCCATGACAGTACTCCAGTCATGTGAACTATCCCACCAAATCTCTGTTATTCCAATCACATCATAGTTCCTTGACTGTGTGAGGACTTCCAATTCTTCCTGCTTGCTTCCCAGGCTCCATGTATTCATGTACAGACACCTGAGGTGACTAGCCAATTGTCCTTTCTCAGGGACAATGAGGCCTCCCCTGTTGCTCCATCCTCCTTGTGCTTCCTCCAGGTCCTCTACTTCTGCACTTACCTCAGGGCTTTGTCCTCCACCCCCTGTGAACTTAGTTAAAAGCCCTCCACACTAGGTTAGTAAGCATGTCTGCAAAGATGCTCTTCCCTCTCCTTGTCAGGTGGGTCTTGCCTCTTCCTAGCAATTCTTCTTGGAACAATATTCCCATGGTTGAAGAAGCCAACACCCTGCTGGTGACACCACCTGTGCAGCCTTGCATGGATCTGTGGGATGCATCCACTCCTGCCAGGGCCCTTCCCCTTGACCAAAAAGCATGAGGAGAAAACTACCTGTGCCACATCCCCTTCACCCTTTCACCCAGAGCCCTGTAGTCATTCTTGATCTTCTCAGGGTCATCTCTGGCAGTATCACTGATACTCACATGGATGAGCAGCATGGGGTAGTAGTCAGAGGGTTGGACAAGTCTCAGTAATACTTCCGTGACACCTCATATCCAGGCTCCAGGGAAGTGGCAGACCTCCCAAGACAACAAGTTGGGCCAGCAGATGGATCCCTCTATCCCCTGCAGACGGGAGTCCCCAACCACCACCACCCATCACTTCCTCTTCATGGCAGTGGTCTGAATCCTTCCCACCTTGGGGATTCCTGACCTGGCCTCTTCCACCAATGGATTGTGCTGCTCCTGATCTGTTGTTAGTGCTCCATACCTGTTCTTCAGGCAAACCACTGCACATGGGAATAAAGACTTCTTGTTGTCAGCAGATACAAGTTTCCAGCTTCCACCTTCCTAGGATTCCAAACCCTCTTCCTTTGGTAACACCATCTCTGGCAGTCCTTCCTCTACAGTCCTGGAGGTTTCCTCCAGCATGGAATTGATGAAGTCCTCATGTCAGAGGATGCTTTGGAGCCTTGGTACTTTCTCCTGTAGCTCTCTTGCTTCTTCCTGAGGAACAACACCAGAAAGCACTGCTCACATTGTAGGCACTCCCCCACCTACATCTCCCATCACTGGAAGGAATCTGCAAGTCGCAGTCTGCACAGCACCAAACCAGAAACTGGGTGGAGGCCTCAACAGTGTGTGGTCCTCCCTGAACAGACACATCGCAGGTGGGAGCAAAGGAACAGATGGAAGTGGTAGTGGCTCTGGGATTGTGATGTCCTCCAGCCATGTCTCAGGGTCTTCTAATCTGCCGCCTCTCACTTCTAGCCTCTCTTTTCAAGCAGACCTTCCCTAGCAAACTCCTCTATAGCTGGCCTGTTTGCTGTACCTTGATTTGAAGGTTTCTCTTTTCCCCACAACCTCTTTCTTCTCAGCAAGCTTACAGTGAAGGAATGTGAGAGAGGTTTTCCAAGCAAACTGCCCCTTGCTCAGGTCTCTAGTTAAACAAGGGTCTTAAGTCTTGGTCTAGCTGCTGAGTTTTAGCTGCTAAAATAAAACTATGTAGGTTACTCAGTCCTAATTACATTTAAAAAAAGCAAAACTTATCTTTCAGGCTCCCCTTCAAAGAAGGGGTGGCAAACTGACCTGTGAACTGCTTGCAAACTGTCCTGTCTCACCCCCAGAAGGAGTCCAGCACAGCCCCACAGCTGTCCTGGGGGTGCAGGTCCCTGGATCTGCATGCTGGATGAGAGGAGGCTGCTGCTGCTGCTGGTAAGTGTCAAGACTTGTGCTTCGAAGAGTTTGAGGTAGTTTCGCAGAAACCTCTACACCTATCTCCTTGAAACTTGGTGGGCTTCATGCCCTCAGAAGGAGCTACCATCCAAATCAAGCAAGAAATGACAAAGTGTTAGGCATTTTCATGATTCCCCACTATAGCCTATGGGCAAAATGTCAAAACTTGTTGAAACAGCGAAACAGTTTCGATGAAACGAAACGGGACAGTACTTCGAAAAGATGAAAGAGAACAATGTCCCTTCAAAATGGAAAAGTGGACATTGAAACAAAACAATGGTGTTTTGCACAGCCCTATCGTGTATCACCCACTTGATAATCCAGCTACTGATTGCATATTCACAAGATACCTGCTCCCTAGATCAATACTGCAAATGGATTAGACCTTGCAGTTTTTTCATGAGCAAAGTTCCCTATAAATGAGTTTCTTTCTATACTGCTTTCTCAAGGAGTTGCTTTCTTTGACTGCACTTAGCAAAGAGCAGGAATTCTTTTTTTTCCAAAGTACCCATCATGCACTTTCTAGCTTACTGTAAAAATGATCACAAATTATATAAAATATAGGACAGAAAAATTTAACAATAGTATAAACTTTTGCAGATCAACAGAATAAAAACATCACTATCTTGCCTCTATCACAATCAATTATTTTTCTGGAGCCACTGAATAGTATTAGTTCTAATCTTTTGTGAGAAACTAGCCACAAAATAGCTGTGTAAGGGAAGTGATTTTCTCCATTATAGGCCAGCAGGCCCTTTGATGTTCGTGCCTCAAAGGCTTTCCATTAGCATTTTAGGGTAACATTCAGCTGGAATTCACATAAAGATAGTACTTTCCCTTGGGTGACCTATGATCATTAGCAAAACAGAATTTCTTTACTCGTATCAGTTTGAGTATACCTAACTAGCATTTCAGTTATTCCAGATAAACATAGATATACAGCATTATCTTACAGCAACAGTCTTAACTATTCCAACCAGCTTATTTAAAATGGGCTCTGGTTGATATATATGACAGAAAACCTTTAATCATACCTCCAAATACAAAGTGAAATGCACATCTGACATACTGAATGTAGTCAACTATAATACAATGGCAGGCTTCATAGCATTTAACATCTGGTTGGGAGTCCAAATTTGCCACAAGATTCTACCAAAGATAAGGGTCTGTTTAAAGCTAAAAATATGAAGTTAAATCTGAAAAGGAAAAGTGATTCACACATAATAAAAACTTTGCTCTCTTACAAAAAGAAGCCATTCAAATTTTCATGGTTGCATACACACTTAGTAGACCAGCGATGTGTTCCTGGAGACAATGTTATATAGTCTGGCATGTTTTTCCCATGATAGCAACTATGAAAAATGTTTTTCCCATGATAGCAACTATTTCACTTATACTTGGTCAGTTACTCTGATAATAAACATAATCTTACAGAATCCCATAAAAATTGTATGAAGTTCAGTAATTTACAATGTTAAAAACAAACAAAAAGTCTACATTAAGCACAAAAGATTCTTCTCTTTCCTACACTTCCCTTCTGATTATCCAACCTATAAAAAAAATCATCCAGATAACCATGAATCCAGATGAACCAAAATGTTTTAATTTTTGTTTTGTTTTTATGTAGTGTGGACTGAGAAAATATAACTAAATCATTCACATATCAGATTAATGAAACCAGACATGTTCAGTCAACTTGGGGGTTTTCTCATTCATTTTCCATACAGTTTATATTTTCTGACATTTGTTCAGAAATTAGTTTTAAAATTCCTTTCTACCATAAACATTTTTGAGACTTATTGTATGAATTTAAGTCATAGTGAAAGCATACTAACAGTAGTGTAGTAACTGAAGAGATTATTTCAGCCCATGTTGATAGTCAAACTGAAAGGTTGAGTTAAAAGGCAGATTTCAAAACACCAAGAACCCCTGTTCAATTTCATCTCCTTTTGCTCTATCCAGATTGCTTCAGCAAGTCCCATACCAATTGACAGTAGTTTTGTAGCACATGCAGATTCACTGTATATTAACACATATGTCACATTGTATAGAAAGCAAGGACTTAGTTCAGTAAATAATTTTCCAGTTATACCTAAGTGCCATACAAAAAAATCCAACATGAATTGCATGTTATGTTTAATTAAAATGCTATTAAATACAGTATCATTAAATTAAGAATCTCTGACAGCAAAAAATATTTTAGCACTTTTGCACAGTATAAACATCAAAATCAGTAGCTGAAAGAACACCATTTCTTCCCTGTAAGCCCTTTCCCTAACCTGTATTTTCATATCTGACTGGTTTTATAAAAATTATGAAAATTACAAATGTGCCTCTATGAGCAGGCCTGCAGCTCTCTGAAATGTGGAGTACATTGTATACGACTTTAACGGCAGCACGCTTTGTGCTCAACTGTTGATATGTTAGAATTGTGCCACCTTTTAACTAGTGTTCCACTTATAGTCGTTTATGCATCTGCCTTAATTGGGATGGCACAGTCTCAAGCAAGATATTTAAAATGCTATCAGGTAGAGCATGCGATATGTTTGCCTTCTGCGTAGGGCTTTGAAAATAAAACCAAAGGAGGCAGTATAACTCATTTTGTTCAAAGAAGACAGTGTTAAAAACAATATAATGCAAGAGATACACAGATTTGAAAAGGCTTTATTTCATGTTCATAGACAGGCAAGGTTCATTGATATCTTTTATTAGACCAACTGAGTAGTTGGAGAAAAGTCCTTTGCAAGCTTACAGGCACAAGCACCCTTCTTCAGGCACAGAAAGTCTCTGCTGTATTTTTTATGTGTGTTCCACATTTGTAATACTTTTTAATCATGTATAAACTGGATGAGTTGTCTTGTGCCCTAATATAGAAATAATGATTTTTCACTTTAACATGAGAAAGCAGTGGGTCTTTCTCTCTCCTCATTTTTACTGAATGTTAGATTCCCTATGTGTTATTAAAAAAAACCCAACAAAAATAAAAACCAAACCAGGGTTTAGAATTGACACACTTTGTAATAGTTAAAACATAAATAAATAAAGCTAGTAACCATCTTATTGTAAGTATAATAAAACATAATGTGAGCTGCAGTACTGGAATACTTTAGAACTTTTCAGTGACTAAACACTCAGATACAAACTGCAGAATGTGAATCTGCATGCGACTAACATAACAAAACATTTTATTTTACTTAACTTTTGAGACAAAGCAACTTTGAAGATACAGTATGCCTGTTTCATCTATTTTCTTGCACATATGGTAATTTTGTTTCTGCAATGCTAAGCACTTTGTTTTGCCTTTTAAACAGATTTAATCTTGTCTAGATTTAGATTAATGAAATCATAAGCAAAAAACATTAGTGCCCCCTAGTGGAAACAAACTGCTTTTAAAAGCAAAATTTACCATATCCAAAAATTATTCATCGTGCCATAAAAATGATATATAAACAATTGTGTTGAATTCCATTACCAAAAATACACATTTGTATGTGCCCTGTAGTCATTTGGACTGAATTGGTAAATTCCAAGAGAGGTCTTTAGTTTAACTCCAAATAGCATACATGCAAACATTTATACTTCCAATCATACACAAAATTTCTTCAATTCAGAGACAAACATAGCTCAAAATTAATTATGTTTACCTTTGTTTATTAGTTTTGGTATTTAAAATCAAAACTAAGGAAAAAATCTATCATAACCAGTAACTAACAATTACTTCATTGGTTAAGCAATTAGATTAACTAAAATGGTTATAAACTAAAAGGAGAGTGAGAACAAAAATTGATCCCAATCTTACCTGTGAAAAATTAATATAGGGTTAGTAGTTAATATAGCATAAGCCCTTATTGAATCACGAATGAATCTAATTGAATAGTCTCTTGGCCATCAATAAGACTTTTTTTTACAATAACAATGTTTTAAAACAGGATTATATATCTATCTCTATAATCTCATGAAGTTATATGTGTGGGGGTGTGTATGTGTGTAATATATAAAATGTGTTCTTGTTAAAACATTATATATACATGCACACATACACATAATTATATACATGTATAACTCTACAATGTATGAATACATGAGTCCTGGTTAAAACATTATATAATCACACACACATATACATATACATATACATATACATATACATATACATATATATACACACACACACATATATATACACACACACACATAGTGTGTGTGTGTGTGTGTGTGTGTGTGTGTGTGTGTGTGTGTGTGTATATATGTGTGTATATGTGTGTTTATACATTTTATATAACATACACACACAAACTAGGGCTGTGCGAAGCTTTGGTCCTTGATTCTATTCGGTGGAGATTCAGCCCAATTCAGTGGCTGAATCTCTGAATTTCTTGCATTAGTAGGTGCATCATGAGCATGTCTAGGCAGGTGATAGTTCCCCTCTATGTGGCATTGGTGAGGCCGCAGCTGGAGTACTGTGTCTAGTTTTGGGCGCTAGACTCAAAAGGGATGTGGATAACCTGGAAAGGGTTCAGAAGAGGGCTACTCATATGGTTGAGGGCCTATAGGTAAGATCCTATGAAAACAGATTGAGGGACCTGAATCTCTTCAGCTTCTGCAAGAGAAGGCTGAAAGGTGATCTTGTGGCTGGTTTCAAAGTCACTGGGTGGGGGTCAGCAGGGAATAGGGGATACTCTGTTTACCAGGGCGCCCCTCAGGGTTACTAGAAACAAAGGCCATAAACTGAAGGAGAGTAGATTTAGACTGGACATCAGGAAGAAGTTTGTTATGGTAAGGGTTACCAAAATATGGAATGAGCTTTTAAGGGAGGTGGTGCTTTCCCCTACACCTTGGAGGTGTTCAAAAGGAGGTTAGACAAACACCTGGCTAGGTTTACTTGACCTGTGTTCTTTCCTGCCCAGAGCAGGGGGTCAGACTCAATAATCTAACAGGTCCCTTCCGACCCTAGAAATCTATCTATGTATCTATAAATCAGGAGACCCTTTAATCTCTCTGAATTGAACTGGAACCCTCCAAATCGATTTGGAAAGATTCGGAAATTCGGACACAGAAACAGCTTTAAATGTTTTTTCTACACACCTCAAGGTAGCAGACAGCTCATGAATGCTGCAATGCTGGCTTCCAGTCCACTTCTGGGAGTGCGGGGATGGGGGGGCTGCATCCCCCAGCTTGGTGACAGTTACCTCCTGAGTCTTGGGGAGCACCTGGGGTCCTCCCGCAGTCAACCACTGAGCTGAGGGGAGGCAGGGGGCTCCCCAGGTGCTCTGTGGCAGACCCCAAAGTACCCCCCAAGCTCCTGTGAGATGCGCCATCCACCCCAGGATCGCAGCATTCACAAGCCATGCCTCATACCTTGAAGTATGTAGAAAAAACATTTAAAGCTGTGGCCGAATCACTGACTCTCTGAATCAGCATCGAATCTGCAGTTTCAGATTTGGCCAAATCAAATTGCGGACAGTGATCTGAATCAATGAATCAAATCACTGTCCCCAATTCGGGCTGAATCCAAATCAAATATGGCCCACTTCGCACACCCCTAATATAAACATATAATGTGTACATTTGATTATTACATAAGTTTATATCCTGTGTTGGAGGTTGAGGTGGCAGTGGGCCAGAGCAACCAAGCTTGGATCCAAGGTGGGCTGACAATAGGACCTGGCTCCCCACAAAATGCCTCCTTTTGCTGAAGGTCCTGTTGCCTGGCTGCAGGGTGGAGTGGGCAAAGCCCCACTTCTACTGGTGCCCAATTTTTATGCATATGTGCACACACGCACACACACGGATATATGTATATGAGGACATGGGTGGGCAGGGTGTACTAGAGAACTGCCTAGATGGAACACATTCCCATGGCTCTGCAGTGTCTGTATACATTGGGAGTTTCAGTGTGACACTTTGGCACGTTTATCTAATAGCTGACTCAATCAATTATTAGACAAGTGCCAAAAAAGCCCCGCTAAAGTGCCCAATCTATACATATGTTGGGAAAGCCAGGTTAAACTAACATAATGCCTCTTCTGAGCATGCACTAAGCTTGTGCAGGAGTGCACCAAGTTTAAAGTAAAGCACTGTTTTTCCTCCCACATGTGCAAGCAGATGTTATGTCCAGCGTGATTGTGATAGCAGCTAATGAGTTATACTCATTTAAGTTTTAGCCTGTTTCACCTGAAGAGTTAGCTAATTTAGGTTAAAGAAGCATCACTATGCTAGAATTAATAAGTTCTTTGTATGGACAACACTTGAGTTATGGTACCAGTCAAGTGATAACCTAACTTATCTGAGCAGTGAAGACAAGTCCACAGACATGCTTCTACTGAGATCAATACATTTAGTGTGAACTTTGTAAGGAGTTAAAAATAAGAAAGGATCTTAGAGATTGGACCACAGATTTTTTTAAATGAGAAGTTCTCACTCATCTAACTGCAAGTGCAGCTTGCTCATCCTGAATATCCATCTTTCTGTCCCCCTTTCAAGCTTTCCTCCTTTTGACATCCCTCCCTAACCAGTTTCCTGAAAAATTATATGAGTTATCTATGTTTCCATTACTCTTATTTATAAGCACCTCGCAAGACGGAATGCATGTATTCATACAACACTGTAACATGGGTGAGTACAATTATCCCCTTTTTCCAAATGCACACAGATAATTAACTATGTTAGTCTTAAGTCAGGCAGAAGGTAGAGTAGGATGCTACTTTAGAAACTAAATGGTTCAGAGAGACATGAGCTTTCATAGGCAACAACATATTTTTCTAGATGTTATTCCTAGCTGCCTATTCCTAGCATCTGATGAAGTAGGTCATTGTTTATGCAAAGCTCATACTAGTTAGTTTCTAAAATGCCATCCTTCCCTACTTTGTGTCTTTTTACAAATGGGAAATGGAAGCACTTAGAAAGAAAGTCAGGAACATGGCAGGGAATTGAAACAAGTGTTCTGTAGTGTCATTGAGGATGCTTAACAGAAAAAAAAGCTACAACATAGGCTCAGAGATTTCTATCTTAAAAAGACTGGAGGGGAAGAAGTGGTGCTAGCTCTTCTATATGTTCGAGTTAACTTTTTTTTTTTTTGTTTTTTTTACCTCTTTGGCTTTCTAAGAACTGGAGACATACTGCGCTCAATCTCCAATCCACTGCAAGATGTAACCATCAGCTGCCATTCAAAATTAAGTATATTTTTATAGGTCACAGCTATGAATGTTTATAAAGCAATTCCATTTATTGAATTTTAAACAATCATGCCTAGTTTGCTATGTCATGGTTTATACACCACACAGGCAGTTTCAGTGCCTTTGGGTACATCAAGTGCTGCTTATTGTCTGTAGAAACTTCATGTGTCATTTTGATCTGCTTCCTCCCACTGAATACATACATATTTTATCACCTTATATTCCTCCAAACAAAGTTTCCAGTTGTGCTTAACTAAATTTGTTTGCTCTGACTACTTTATATTCATTGTTTTTTTCTGGAAAAAAACATTGGTTCTCTGTTGGGATTTTTCATTCTACAGCAAGTGTTGATAATAAAACTATACCTTGCCTTGGACTGCAGAATGAGATTAATTATCTTGTCTAAATATATCTTCAGATTACACAATAGAGAATACTTACAACTTCAACGTCAGAAGACTGACTCTTCCATCCAACCCCTCATTCTGCCATCCTGACTGAATTTAAACAAAAAATCTGTCAATTCCTTGACTTTGGGACCTCTGATACACTATTTTATCTGGAATATTACTGAACACCTCTTGTCTATGAGATCATATCCTATGATCAAACAGCAATGTAAACTGATCTCCATGTTCCAAATATAAAATGCAAAGCATTCACTCTCAGCAGTATCAGGCAAATCATAATGCAGGTCTCAGGGGAGTAAGAGGTCTCAGGAGAGTGAAAACAACTGCATTAGCCTGCAATTATTTGTCAAAGCCTTTTTTATATTAACCCTTCTTTTGTATGCTCATTTTATTACCCTACAATGGTGGCTGAACTTCTAATATTCTATAAGTAAACAAGAATTCAAGCTAAGTGAACATGCCACTAGACTCAAATTAATAAAACAATACATTAGCATCTGTTCTCAAATCCATATTTGTCATTTGATATTAAATAAGAGATAATAAAAAGATGAGAAATATAGCTTTTCTATTACTAGAGTACAATATTTACTTGAATACAAGATGAGGTTTTTTGCCTAAACAGCGTGAAGGAAAAGAAGCCCTCATCTTATATTTGCATACAAGGAAACCACATAAAATACACTATCTGTCTTCGAACTGCTGCTGAAAGCAACAATGAAATTGATTAAATATAGTCAATATTGAGCATGATTATAAAACACATGGCCCACAGTGGGCAAACATGCTGATAGGAAGCTTTTTTGGTTTGTTTGTTTCTTTAATGGCTCCTAAAAAAAAAAAAAAAGGCAGGTGTTCTCTCCACAGGGAACTGGCAGAGGGCCTAGAGGTACTGTAATACAAAGCTGATGCCAGAAGGGCCAGAGCCAGTCCTGACACCCTCCCCTTGTGCCAAAGTTTCTACATTTGATAAGCTGATAGGAACTTATCACAAGGACAACAAAGTATAACTCATCTAAATAAGATATATAGTAGTGCCCATTGAGTGCAGTCCCCTTATAACTGACTCTTCTTCAGGTCATGGTGAGCCACTACATTGCATACATTTCAACTTCCTCTTTACTTCCACAGCTGAGTTATACCTTTCTTTTCCATTTCCAATGATTCCTGTTTCTTCACCAGCCTTAGATGTCTGACACACATTACCAAATGGGGCCCCAAACAATTTACCCAGAATTCCTGTCAGCTCTTCTCTCAGCCTGTTGCATATGATTAGTGTGGCCCACCCTCCATGAGGTGAAGCCAGACCAGATGGCCTTAAGCCTCATCTCATAAATTTTTGAAGGATCTCAGGACTCATGACAAGAAACAGTTCCAGTTATGAGTAGGTGAATAATTAGCACATGAAGCCTTTGTGTTGGGGGGGTGGTATCTAGAGTACACACATATAACTGAGCAGTGCTGATTTGTGGGGTCACCATAGCTTGAAATGCCATCAACTCTTCTGGAGCCTAGCCCAATGAAATATAGTAAATCATTAATTTTGTGGGTTTGGATTAATATCAAGCATTGTTTTTACTATATATAAGAGTGGTAGGTTCATGCCCCAGGGGCGGCCATGATGCCCCCTGGTGTTTAATGCCTGCCCAGCTCACTCTCTATTACAGTCCTCCCTTAACTGGTTTCTTGCCATGCCTTGTTCTTACTAGAGGTTGAATAAGGGAGGCTGCCCACAGGCCTTAGAGTGTTAGTCCATTTTGCAGTATACAAGGTCTCTCCTGAACCCCCAACAACCTTGATTCGACCCTCAAGCTCAATAGGTCTTCTTAGCTGGCCTGTGCCCCTGCAGGGCCTCTGCAGCTTCAAGGGCTATTATCTTGCCCCTCCAGGGCACCCTTAGCCTTACCAGTTCAATGTGTGGCTCTGTTTCCTCCCCTACACCACACCCCAAGCCTCATAGGT
>NW_017728992.1:130810598-130811708 GCF_001723915.1 Gavialis gangeticus | reverse complement strand
CTACCTTCCAATCATCTGGCACCTGGCCCAAGCACCACGATCGCTCATAGAGCCGTGCCAGGGGCCCCGCAATAACCCCAGCTAGCTCCCTCAACACCCTGGGGTGGAGATCATCCGGACCCGCTGACTTGAATGCGTCCAGCCCCTCCAGAAGCTCTCTAACCCGGTCCTCCCCAACCTGAGGTCGGAAGGCCTCTTCAGTCTTTGGACCCTTGGTCCCACAAGCAGCCCCTCCTTCAGGCTCTCGGACCCCTGGTCCTGCACACAGCCCCTTCTTGGGCTCATGGACTCCAGGTCCCACATGCAGCCCCTCCTCTGGGCTTAGGGATTCTCTAGTCCAGCTCAGTCCTTCCCTGGGCTTATATACCCTTTGGTCTGGGTCTCAGCCTTTTCCTTGGCAACTGGAGTCCTTACTGGGCCCCACTCTTAGTCTGTTGGCTCCTGGGTAAGAGAAAGACTGGGTTTCACAGTCAGGTGGGCTTTGGTGTATGTTAAACCTGTAGAGGGAAGGCCCAAGGGCAAAGGGGCTACCAGGCCAAGAGCGGGAGAGGGACAAATTCAAGACAAACCACCAGTAATTAGATTCTATACCTGGAATATTATAGCAAATATATAAATTTTCCATACAGAGAATTTAATTATTGGTGGGGTCATCTTATAAACAGCTTTGTCTTGTATTTGAGTAAATATGGTATATATGCCATTGACATTTCTTCATTTTTAAACATAAATTATCTAAAGCTAACAGCATAAAATCCTTTGCGTTTTGTAATCATGAAGTAGCTTCCTCATTACTTTGTCTTTTTTACCAATTTCATGTACCATACTCTGGCAAAAGTTTACTTGTGACAGTTCACACAGTATATTCATCAACACATTTTCCTTCCTCCATTACTTTCACTACAGTCAGATATTGTCCACTGTGTATTGCCTAATGGTCAAATTATATAAAATATGAAAAAGACTACATACAAATGTCAAGACAAGGTGTCATGGGACATCTCCCTCTTTACACTGTACATTCTCCACCCTGGGGTTCCTTGTAGACTGAACCTGGCACAGGGCATGAGGCAGCGGTGGTGGCGGCACTGTGGTGGTACTGTTGCAAGT
>NW_017728992.1:130802484-130805598 GCF_001723915.1 Gavialis gangeticus | reverse complement strand
AAGGTGTCATGGGACATCTCCCTCTTTACACTGTACATTCTCCACCCTGGGGTTCCTTGTAGACTGAACCTGGCACAGGGCATGAGGCAGCGGTGGTGGCGGCACTGTGGTGGTACTGTCGCAAGTGGCTACGGGCCAAGCAGGTTTTTGCTGTGGCAGAGGCATGCAAACAGCAGTGGGTCAAGTGGCCACAAGGCAACTAAATGCATTGTCCTTGCTTACCCCCTACCATCAATGGTCATTCCCACTTTGATACCAATGTCCTGAATTCTACAACAGGCCACACCCATTTCTAGCCACAGCCCAAACTGCCTGGCCCACCAAGAGGCTGGAGGAGTGGCAGCACAGACCAGATGTTTGATAGACCTAGACTAGATTATGCACATATTAGGTTCCTACAGCTTTAAGAAACACAACATCCTTAATTTTTTTCCATTTCAGATTGTAAAAATTTTTAAATATACAAATTTCTGGAGATGGACATTTTCTATTCCACTTTCAGTCAATTATTATTCAGTTGTATTGGTCGTGTGTCTAGTAGTCTTAGACTTCTGCTGTGCAGTGTGTAAGTATGTGACAAACTGATGTTTGCCTACCAAATGTATCCTACTAAAGATATTGCATTCTGACCAGTTCTTCTCAGAACTAATTATCTATGTAATTATTTCTTTCTGACTTACATTCCCCTGAAAAAAAAAATGGAAGAGCAAACAGCAAACTGGGAAGTCTAAAATTAGATACTTAACTACACAGGTAATCACCTATGAAACAGTGGCAATCCCCTTGGATGTTGACACCAGCAGCTCCCATTGCAGTATGTGAATCTCGGTCTGCATGCATATGCACATGTACCTGCTTTGTTAAATCACTAGTTTTCTGCCTGTCAAAACAAGTTGGTTTATCTATATTTTTTTCCTGAATGTTCTTTTTATGCAGAGACTGAAGTGGTATTGGATTGTTAATCCCCCTGAAACCAATCTGCTGCAAAAAGTCTGGCTACAGCGACCACTGTGAATTTAAATGAGCTGCTTGTTAATATTGATGCAAGTAAAATGTTAGTCAATTCTCCATCTTCTTTACTGCTAAGTAATTTTTAATTGAGTTTTATTTCTTCTCCAGAAGACTATTGACATATATACACGTTTAGCAAGAAAGAAAGTTTGAAGTAGCAGGTTTTCAGATGAGAAATGAAATATTACATTTAAAAAGTCACTTCACTTTAATCAAACTTTGCTTATGAAGATTAAAAAGAATATTCACAGTGACCAGACCCACATGTTGGTAAGCTTAATACAACTGAACATTAATCACCAAAAGATAGGCAACCATGGGTTCTGGACCTGCTCCTGAGGTTCTTTATGTATTTTACCCAATAATTATTTAATGACTAATATAGTACTAATAATCCAGGGTTTCAGCCCTAGCCAAACTTGCTAAGACAACAAGTTATTCTTTTTCTTGCTTGCTCTCTCTTCTGACCCTTTGAGGTTTGCATTCCTTTCCACCCTATGGCCCCTCCACTGGCACTTACCAAAGAAGCAGCAGTGGAAGACCCATAAAACCTTTGATCTTTGGGATGTCACAAAACAATTTAGATGCACTAAACTGATGCCAAACATCCTGCTAAATGGCACATATCCTCTAAATCTACAAGTATGCTACTGAGGCTTCTCCAGTGTTCTCTCCTCCTACTCTGCTCTTGAGACCTTTGTGTCCAAATATGTTCAGTGGGAAAGATAATCCTGGAATGGCCTCACCAGCATACTTCTAGATTTAGAGCATGTGTGCAAGGCATCTTCATAAAGACCTGGCCAGAACATGCCACAATATGGACAAGCCTTTACAGGCTCTTGATGGACATACTGTTTGAAGTTTTCCAAGTGCCTTTGAAACACTCCAAACAGAGAGGGTATAGGTGTATGTAGCCGAAACGGAATTCAAAAATAACCCTTGAAAAATTTGGAACATCTTTCAAGTGCTTCATTTTAAAGCATTTTCAGAACATCTGTATGCTCCAGCAGTACTCCAGCATCCAAGAGGATCATAGTGGACAGTCAGTAAGTACTGTCCTGTGCACTCGGCTGTCCTAGGGAACCCCAAAACATTGGAGGTCAAGATGGTATACAGGGTTTCCTGCACTTCCTCCCCCTGGTTGGAGAATACTAATGCACTGCATGTTTTCATGCATGTAAGTGCTTCAGTAAAAGAGAAGGCCAGATCATGAGTTCTTGGATCAGGTATTTAACTGCCATTCAAACATATTAAGTGTTTCTTTAAATCAACATGATGTTTAGTGGTATCTTATATTTTGATCCCATTATCTCAGGAAGAAATCAAACAGGTGCTTTACTAAATGAATTGGTTCTTAGCTTTTAATTTAATTTAAATCAAGCAATCAAGCAGAACACAAGTAATATTTAGAGGCTCTGATTTAAGTGGCAGTGAAGGGAATTAAAAAAATAAAATAAAATAAACTGGCATTGCAGAGAAGAGTCCAGCAGACAGTTTGAATGATCTACATATTTTTTCCAATTTTATCAAATTTTTGTATTTGACTGTCATGTGCCCTATTCCATTGCATCTAGTCTGCAACACTGAAAAGATCTGAGTGGATAGGACATTCAAGTGACACTGAAAACAGAATGCTGAGCTCAGAAGCCCCACTTTACTGTTTGGATAAATTAATGCCTGAAACTAATATTTCAATTATTTTATAGAAATACACTTGTGAATGATCCTATATTGGTTTAATATTTGTCTTATGTCTGCACCTAAAATCACAAGCTTTAAAACTATTGGGTGTTTTTATTAGTCTAGATACACAATTCCTCATGTGTTCTAGAACTTCACCTCTGGGGTTGAAGAGAGCCTCCTGCATAATTCAAAGAAGACCTGAGGCTTCTTTCAAATTAAGATCTCATGAGATCTTGTAAACACCACAGGTTTCAATCTTCATTAAATTAAATAGGTTTATAAAATTTAAACTTGTTTATTTTGGAGTGTCGCATCTGTGTTTACACACACTAGGTTTCCAAATGAATTAAGCTGGGACCTTGGCCAGTGCCGCAGGAGAGCGGGATGGTCCAGCGCTGCCCCCCTGGCCCGTGGCCACCC
>NW_017728992.1:130799907-130802388 GCF_001723915.1 Gavialis gangeticus | reverse complement strand
GGCCACCCACCCACCCCAGGCCCATGCCCTGCCACACAACTATGGAAGCAGGGAGCTGGCAAACCACACAAGAAAAAAATAAATAGCAGAAGCAATTTGCAGGAGTGAACTACAAAAAAGTCACAGAACCATCTGGTGGACAAAGAGGCTCATTACACATCTTTGTGTGCCTTTATGTTCACACACAATGAATTAATGGACACAACGCTTTAATTCCCAGAGAGCCAAAGTAAACTAAGTCCAAGGAGTTTTAGTTTAATGCACAAAAAAGACTCTTAAAGCATTGGGAAATCCCACTCCTGCAAACATGAAAGGGCAAAAATCATGGCATGTACATCAGCCCTTTAGCGATTGCCAGGATACAAAATAATAGTTATACTTCCTCTTGCTACCAACATACTCCTGATACACCTATATTGGGAGCTGGTGCCATGGGAAGACTTCAAGCAGACTGGGGAAAAAGAAGAGATGGGCATTTACACTTCCAATGTTTTCTTCACACCAAGATATTCCTCAGATCCACCAGAACTCAGGGGTCACTATTCTTATTAATATCAAGGACAACCATGGAAGGTTGAATCATGTATCACATATTAAAATATTGCAAATTTCCGCAACAGCTATATGAGGTCCAAAATTAGAATGAAAGACAGCATTCTTACCAGCAATTTTAGATTTATAAGGAAATGACTTTTAGATTTTCAAAATGACCTCAACTATCCATCACATTCTCCCACTCAAATTTTGCATAGCAAAGCACATACGTATGTATGCAGACTAATGGTTGTACGGGAACATCAGACAGCAAATGGCACCTCCTTGTGCATGTCGATTTTGCAAGTCCAAATCAGAACTGACTTAAAAATACTGCATGAAACAATTTGTTTTTAATTGGCAGTTTACTGGTATCTAAAGTCTTTTTTTGCCCGTTTCATTGTTAGTATATTACTATATGATACTTCCTGTGACAGATAACATCTAGTTTTCACATAGAATTTGAATGGTGCAAATATTCTTTCAAAGGCATGCAAGAACCATTGAAGAGACCAATGAAATCCTATGCAAATAACCATTAATCATGTTTCTTCAAGTAAATGCATATGGAGTGAAGCAGGTAATCCTTGACCTTGCTTCTGGCCCCAAAAGGAAGAACACAAGTGACTTCTTTTGGCTTTATCCAAAAGCCAAAAACACGAAAGGGTGAATGCAGGAGTCCTCCTTCTGTCAGGCACAGTGGACATATTACAATCTGGCTGCATTTCAGTGCCCTACCCTACCTAGAAAATAGGGATAATAGTATTTCTACACCTCTTAGGGATGATAGGATAAATTAATTAACATATCTGAGGCAGACACTTGCTACAGTAATGAGAGCCAAGAAAAAGTAAATAGTTAAAGAATTAACAACATGTTCTTCTTCTATTGTTGGAATTGGCTCTCTCAAAGATGTGTAATGACTGGCCTACAGAAACAAACACACTGTATTGCTGTACTGGGGTCTTCTAAAACAAGGCATGCCAGTTGAGCGGATGCAGCATTTTCAGGTGAAATGGAAAAAGGTTACATCAAGAGGCTGGGGAACACCCTTCTTGTCAACATGCTGGCAGAAAGGGATCTTGGAGTCATTGTTGACTCCAGGATGAACATGAGCCACCAATGTGAGGAAGCGGTCAGTAAGACTAACCGCACCTTTTTGTGCATCTACAGATGCATCACAAGCAGGTCCAGGGAGGTGATCCTTCCCCTCTGTGCAGCATTGGTCAGACCACATTTGGAGTACTGCATCCAGTTCTGGCAGCCACACTTCAAGAGGGATGTGGCTAGCATTGAGAGGGTCTAGAGGAGGGCCACTTGCATGGTCAAAGGGCAGCAAGGCAGGCCCTATGAAGAGAGGTAAAGGGCCCAAACCTATTCAGCCTCCACAAGAGGAGGCTGAGAGGGGACCTGGTGGCCATGTACAAACTCACCAAGGGGGACCAGAGGGAATTGGGGGAGGCTCTGTTCCCCTGGGCACCACCTGGGGTTACTAAGAATAACGGCCACAAATTATTAGAGAAGGTTCAGGTTGTACATCAGGAGACATTACTTTACAGTTCAGGCTGCCAGGCTCTGGAATGGACTCCCAAGTGAGGTGGTGCTCTCTCCTACCTTGGGGGTCTTCAGGAGGAGGCTGGACAGATATTTGGCTGGGGTGATATAATCCCAGCACCCATTCCTGCCTGGGGCAGGGAGTCAGACCTGATGATCTGTTTAGGTTCCTTCCGACCTTAAGTACCATGATACTATGAAAAGGAGTGAGAGGTTATGAACACATTAGCTGTGGGGAAGCTACCTAGACTTCTAGTTACTGGTATTCTGAATAAGCTAGCAACTAGGAAAGAACTGTTGTACCATTGTAGAAACAATCATTCATTTTTGTTAACTTGAGGCAATGCCCACAAAATATGTTAAAGTATGCTAAAGCATGTTAGCATTTACCTC
>NW_017728992.1:130788399-130794907 GCF_001723915.1 Gavialis gangeticus | reverse complement strand
ACTTGAGGCAATGCCCACAAAATATGTTAAAGTATGCTAAAGCATGTCAGCATTTACCTCCTCCCTCTCATTGAATTAAAGCAAGGGTGGACAAAAAACAGCCTGGGGGCCACATCCAGCCCACCTGTTCATTGGATCCAGCCCACAGGCAGGCAACCACCAATTCATTGCATCTGGCCCCACTGGTGGCTGCCCCTGCTGTGCTCTGCATGGGACCAAGTCCCGCCTGGGGCAACACATGCTGCATTCCCAGCCTCCCTAGCCAGCAGGCATAGCTTCTGAGCAGGGCTGCTGCTGCTGTCTACGGAACTGCTGGGCTCCCCCAGCCTACAGCAGCAGGGATAGGAGGAGTTGCAGCTCTCCAGGCACCAGATAGGGAGGGGTAGCTGCAGCACTGAGGGAAGTGGGGTGGGTTCTGCCTGCAGCTTGCTTTGGTCCTGCTTGTGTGGGGTAGGGAAGCATGAAGATGGAGTCAGGGGAGGTGTGAAGGAGCTCAGCAGCTCACAAAGCCCTGACCAGCAGGCACAGAATAGGCAGGAGAGGGGGATGGGGAGCAACAACAGGAGCCAGCATGCACTTGTTGCTTCTGTCTCATGTGCCTGCCTGGCAGGGCTGCAGCAACAGCAGGATCCTGTGCTGGCTCAGCTGCACCCCACCAGGCTAGTGTAGGACAAAGACCAAGACAGGTGGCAATGCCAGGCTTAGCTCCCTGCTCCCCGCCCCCTCCCTTGCAGGGGCTCCTCTTGCTGCCCACTGGCAGCAGCTGCTTCCTGCCCTTTGCAGCCCACTGTGAGCCAGGAAGGTAGCGCCAATCCCCTTCCCCCACCCATGGAGGAGCCGGGCTAAGCCACATCACAAAGAGCAGGCGGGGGGAAGCCCCCACACCCAACCCACTCACACATCCATGCCTCCTCACACCCCACCATACCCACACCTCCCAATACTGTCCCACACACCCCACACCCCAACCCCACAGCCCACCATACATATCCCACACACATTCACCCGCACCTCGACTCCCACCATACCCACACCCAACAGGCACACACACCACCTCCACCATACCCACAAACACACCCCACACCTCAACCCCTACACACCTCACATATAGCTACACCCCCACACAAACACCTATACCTCCCCACACACGCACCCATAGCCCACCCCTTCATCATACCCACACAGTCCCACACACATAGAACATATAAACACACACCCTCCACACACCACATCTGCACTATACCCACCCCCCATCCCCTGCACCCAGGAGTCCCACACACCAGACACCCACACATACACCCACTCCTTCCATACCTCCACACACTGCACCTGCACCATACTCATACCCCACACACATACGCACCTAACCATATGCTCCCCCCGCTGCACCCTCCCAACCCCTTCACACACAATATACAGCAACCCCCACCCCCCACTTCCCAAAAGGAGTACTTTCTGGGCAAGGGGAGAGATTTCCAGTAACAATGGTCAGGGGCCAGGAGTCAAGTCATAAGATGGTGATCAGGGGACAAGGTATAGGTGTTTAGCAGAGACAACCACTTTGAGGCCCACAGAGGAAGACAGAAGAAATTATTTCTGACCACAGAATATGCTGAAATAGGAGTAGCTTGAGCATTTTAGTCCAAGACAAAAGAGATGCTACTCTCCCCCAGATAAGGTAAACAGTAGTCCTTTCAAGTATGAAGTGAGAAAAATACCTGAGGCATAAAAGAAAATTAATTTAATGCATTCTTGAGGTCTTAGTGATAGTTTTCATATGGCATCCTACACTATGCATCACTGCTTGAAAAAAAATAGAATTAACAGGTCTCACATATTCAAGAATCAAAAATTTTCCACAAACACAGCAACTACTAAAACTCCTTATAATGTGTTAGTTAAAAATAGAACATAACCCAGCATATATAGCAAGAAAATAATGACATTATAGAAATAAGGAAGAAACAGTTCAGGAAAAACAACCCCCCACTCCCCAGTACTGCAGAGTGTCTATTAAAACTCCAAGAGGTCTTGGGTTTCCCACATGGAAAGATTTTTTAAATCAAATTTTTGTGAGACAGGAATATTTTTTCCCCCACCCATCTCTAATCACAATACTGACGGCATGGTAGCTCATATGTTCTCTAACTACCCTATGGCTTCAAACACATAGGGAACAAGATGGAACACTAGAGTTTCTTACCTTTGTAGATTCAGAGATGTAGGGTCAGAAGGGACCCAAGTAGAATTTTAAGTCTGACCCCCTGCCCTGAGCAGGAGGTAATACTGGGCTCACATGACCCCAACTAGGTAATTATCAAGCCTGCTCTTAAAGACCCCCAAGGTAGGAGCCAGCACCACTTCCCTTGGAAATTGGTCCCAGATCCTAGCTGCCCTGACTGTGAAGTAGTGCCTTCTAATGTCCAGCCTGAACATACTCTCAAACAACTTATAACTGTTATTCCTTGCAACTCTGGGAGGTTCTCGGGGGAACAGGGTCTCTCCCATTCCCCGCTGGTCCTCCCTGGTAAGTTTATAGATGGCCACCAGGTCCCCTCTCAGCCTTCCCTTGTGAAGGCTGAACAGGTTCAGGTCCCGTAGCATCTCCTTGTAGGGCCTCCCTGCTGTCCCTGGATCCCGCGAGTGGCCTTCCTCTGGACCCTCTCGATGCTGGCCACATCCCTCCTAAATTGCGGCACCCAGAACTGGACACAGTACTCCAACTGTGGCCTGACCAGTATTGCATAGAGGGGGAAGATCACCTCCTTGGCCCTGCTTGTGATGCATCTGTGGATGCATGACAAGGTGCGGTTAGCCTTACTGACCGCGTCCTCACACTGGCGGCCCCTGCTCATTTTGGAATCGATAATGACTCCAAGATCTTTTTGCCACTGTGCTTACAAGAAGGGAGTTCCCCAGCCTATAGGTATGCTGCTGGTTCTGACTGCCCAAGTGCAGTACCCTGCACTTGTCAGTATTGAATCCCATCCTATTCTCATTTGCCCACCCCTGTAACCTGTCCAAGTCCAGCTGTATCCTGTCCCTCCCTTCTAGCGTGCCCACTTCACCCCAACTCTTGGTGTCATCAGCAAATTTGAATAGGGTGCTTTTCACCCCCTTGTCCATGTTGCTAATAAAGAAATTGAACAGTGCAGGCCCCAAGGACCAAGCCCTGGGGGATTCTACTGCCTACTTCCCTCCAGGTCGAACATGACCCATCCATCACCACTCTCTGGATGCGATCCCTCAGCCAATCTGCGACACATTTGACTGTGTAAGCATCAATGCCAGTCACCTAGCTTTTTAATGAGAATGGGGTGGGAGATGCTTCTAAAGCCCTTTAGAACAAATACATCCAAGTCCGCTAGTGGAATTTCACTTTCTTTTCAGATGCCTTGTTTAAAATCTGAGGAAATTTGCAAGCAGACACACACACAGTTAAAAAGCAGCCACCACAAAATTAATATTAAAGTAATATTAAGGAAACAAAGAAAACATTCAAAAGTCAGAAAATATCAGAATGTTCCATTTATCTTTTGTAATTAAAATAATTTGCTGTAAGGAAATTTAAGTTCTAGCTAATTACTATATATACTTAAATAAAAATTATGAGATGCCATGCAGTACTCTGTGCTACCACTAGATGTAGCAAATCATTTTTTCTATTATATCACTATATATCCTAAGGCCTGACTGCACTTATTTCAGCTTTTGTAATTCAATGTGAATTATATTACAGTTCCAGGTGTGTGTACCTGAGCATGCTTAAAGTTTTAATCACTGTCACAAAAAATGCTTGAAATAGAGGAGAATAATATGTAATTCTTATTAATTTGAACAATGGTTTCAGTTATTATCGACTCCAAGATGAACATGAGCCGCCAATGCCAGACCGCAGCCAGTAAAGCCAACCTTGTTGTGCATCCAAAGATGCATCTCAAGCTGGTCCAGAGAGGTGATACCCCCCCTCTACGCGACATTGTTCAGGCCACAGTTGGAGTACTGTGTCCAGTTCTTGGCACTGTACTTTAAGAAGAATGTGGTCTGCCTTGAGAGGGATCAGAGGAGGGCCACCCGCTTGGTTGGAGGGCAACAGGGCAGGCCCTATGAGGAGAGGCTGAGGGACCTGACCCTGTTCAGCCTCAGCAAGCAGAGGCTGAGGGGGGATTTTGTGGCTGCCTACAAACTCATTAGGGGAGATCAGCAGCAAATAGGAAGGGCCCTATTCCCCCCAGCAGCACTTGGGGTGACAAAGAACAATGGCCAGAAGCTGCTGGAGAATAGGTTCAGGTTAGAGATTAGGAGGAACTATTTCACTGTTAGGGTGGCTAGGATCTGGAACCAACTTCCTAGGGAAGTGGTCCTCGCCCCTACCTTGGGTAAATTCAGAAACAGGTTGGATGAACATCTGTCTGGGGTCGTGTGATCCCAGTGTGTGCTCCAGCCAGTGGCGGGGGATTAGACTGGATGATCTGTTCAGGTCCCTTCTGACCCCAAACTACTATGAAACTAGTATCTCTCCTCAAGGTCAAGAAAATTTGAAAGAGCTATGTTCCAAAATAGCACCAACCTCTACTGTACACAGAAATACAAGATTCATGCAGAAAGAAAATTGGCAAATTCATTCTCTATGAGGCTGAACTATTACTAACCTGAAAAACAAATGAGAATAAATTGATCTTGAGAACTGAAAACCGTTACACTCCCATTTGTGGATTTTTAAAATGCACAGTGCATTTTGTTTCATTATGAAGTGACAATCCTGTAATTAAAACGACTCCATAGGCAGAAAGGAAAAAAGTATGCTTCATTATGTTACTTTCTCCAAAGTTTTTACTGCAGGTTTCTACCCTATTCCACTGTATCCATGAATGCTGTTTCATAACTGCAAATTCTAAAGATAGAACTAGCCAAGTGAGTAAAAGTTACAATTTTAATTTGATTACTTATAACAATATTTGTCAAGACCTTATTAGACTACAAGGACACAGTGAAAAATATAACCTAGAAATAGGAGTTTGTGAAAAAAAAGGGAAGAATTTTAAAATTGAAATTTAATTAGTGTAAAAGCGAGAAGCCCTCAAATGTGTGGGTTCAGATTCTCTTTCTGCACATTCTGGGAATTCAACTCCCTCTGTGGTCTCATTCAACCCAGTCCTTTGTAGTTCAATATGGTGAGGGTGGAGGGGGAGGAAGTTGAGAGATGGAGACTTAAGCCTGATGTAAGAACCCTATCCTTCAACTGCATGATGTGACCCCAATATTGTCTTTTCTGAAGAATTTAGCTACTATTCCATTAAAGTTCCCCAGTGCTTCCACAGCAAAGAGGATGTCCCATTGACATTAACTCATGAGACTCAGTGCCTTCTAAAATACCTTTATATATAACCTTGTTATAAACAAGCCTACGGCTATATAAAATAACATATAAGTAAAATTAAATTAACTTTTACAAAGTTCATTATTTGAGTTATTTTACTCTTAATTTTCCAATAACGCATAGAAATATACTTCCTCTGTTTTCAAAAAAACCTATGGCTATGTACAGACAGTTAACCCCCCCCCCCCGGCCGGTGCCAAGTGCTCTAAATATCAGACCTTAAAGAGCTGTAAATTAGTGAGTTCCAACCAAACAGACATTTGCTGTTCCATGGGGGGCTGGGTGGGGGGGGTCCTCAATGCCTGCCTGCAGTGGCCAAGACCAACAGGTAGCAGGGGGACTCCTGCACATTACCCAGGATGCTACCAGAGTGGCCCCCCAGTCAAAGAACACTGCAAGCTGGGAATGGTCAGGAGAAGCTGGTGGAGGGGGAGGGGACCCGCCCCTGCTGCACAAACGCAGCCTGCCCCCCCCCGACCCCAGACAGCAAGCTGTGGGAGGGGCTTTCATGGCAAGGGGATTCCTTCCCCCAACTGCAGCCAGCAGTGACAGAGCATCGTTCCTGTGCCACTTTCACAGTGCTAGGAATTCTGTTGTGGGGCTGGTGCAAAAGGATCCACCCTGGCAGGTGCCCTGAACCCCCCCCCCCCAGTTTCTGGCTTCGGTCTTAGTGGGGGCAGGGCTAGGAGAGGCACTCCACACACCCCCAACAAGACCCAAGCCAGGAAGATTGGGAGGCCCACCTAGTGGGAGGGTTCCTTTCCCCTAGCTGCAGCCAGCAGCAGCAGCAGCAGCATGAGTTCCCTGTGCTGCTTTTCAAGGCACTGGGCACTCTGGTAGAGGAAGTGGAAATGGAGCCCCCCTGCTGGGCAGTCATTCCTCCCCCCCCACCAGCTTCCTGTATTGGGTCTTCCTGGGGGCTGGGCCAGGGCCCCCTGCAGCAGGGGGGGCTCCTTTTCCACCACCCCTGCCAGAGTTCCCAGCACAGCAAGTGGTGCAGAGAATTTGTGCTACCAGTGCTAACTGTAACTGGGGGAAGGGAGTCCTCCCCTCCATCATATATATATGGATTGCTAGCTGGAGTCTTTGGGGGAGCCATAGTGCCCACCAGTTTCCGGTGTAAGGAAA
>NW_017728992.1:130764027-130783399 GCF_001723915.1 Gavialis gangeticus | reverse complement strand
CCCCCCCCACCAGCTTCCTGTATTGGGTCTTCCTGGGGGCTGGGCCAGGGCCCCCTGCAGCAGGGGGGGCTCCTTTTCCACCACCCCCGCCAGAGTTCCCAGCACAGCAAGTGGTGCAGAGAATTTGTGCTACCAGTGCTAACTGTAACTGGGGGAAGGGAGTCCTCCCCTCCATCATATATATATGGATTGCTAGCTGGAGTCTTTGGGGGAGCCATAGTGCCCACCAGTTTCCGGTGTAAGGAAATGCTGGAACCAGCTGCCCCTCCTGCAGCTGTCAAGAGGCTTCAATGGTGGGGAAAGGAGCCCTCCCACTGTACAGCCCGGGCCAGCCCACGCCCACCCTCCCCACCAAGACCCCAGCAAGAAGCTGTGGGGGACCCTTGTGGTGGGGTGGTTCACTTTCCCCTGCCCCAGCCTCTTGACTGGCAACCAGCAGCTGCAGCAGAGCTGCCTAGCTTCATGTTTTGCTGAGCCACAAACTGGGGCAGAGGGGCAAAGAGAACCCCTGTGCTGGGTGGACCTGGGCTGACCCTCCCCTGATGGTGGGCAGCAAGCTTCAGGAAAGCTCTCACAGGAGGAGGCGCTCCCTTCCACTTGTGGCTACATTTCCCAGCATGGTAAAAAGCTGGATCAGCCCTGTTCTGGAGTTTGGCTGCAGTTGGCAGGTTGCTCAGGCAGAGGGATGGGTGAACAAAGCCCCACTGCCACATGGACCCAACCCAGCCCCCCCATCTGAGCCTCAACCCAGCAACCTATGAGGGTCCCTTATGGTAGGGGAGCTCCCATCCCCACTGTTGTGCTTACAATCACCAGCTAGCTGGTGGGGAGGTAGGGCTGAAGAGATGAGCTACTTTGGCAATGGCAGAAACTCCGCCCCCCAGAGCACTCCCTGCTATCCCCTCCCCCCAGTCAGGCTGCAATGCGCCATGGGGCTAGGGCAGCTGTGGGGACAGAACCCTCCCCTTCCTTGGCCAGGCTGCACATGGGGCTGGGATCAGAGACTGTCACTGACTCTGGATAGTGACAGATGAGGGGGCAGGACCAGCTTGGCTCTGCCCAAGCCAAATGCAGTCCTGCGCAATGCCACCCAGGATGACAAGGATTGTGCTCTAAATTAATCCTTGATGGGATCTGGCACAGACATTCAATGAAGTGCTTTAACAGAAAGCACTTTAGATTAGTACACATCCAATCAGAGTTAACTGTGGGATGTGCCATTTTTTAAAGCACTTTGTGTCATGAACATTTTTTGTGTTACAGCTGTAGAATGCTTTCTGCATGCTTCTATTGAATTAAGTGTAATGGGTGTATCTAGCTTATATGTCTGCAATAAACAACCTTTTTCATATTTTTATCAGGTCACATGCAACTCATGGAAATATAACCCTAAGGAGAGTTTGTTTTCTCTGTCTCCCTGCACTTCCCTCCCAGTAACATACATGACATTCAATTTCAGTATCAATCCATTTTAATTTACCAATAATAAATTATTAAATGAGTAAAGGGCAATGTTGCAGTACATGACTAACTAAATAAATCTAAAGCTTACAAAGAACTTATTACCCCAAAATAATAGAAAATTCCTAAATTTATTACAGCAGTGATTCTCAGCCTTTTTAGATTCAGAAACATTATGAAGGTGCCCTGAATTTAGCAGCACCTTGGCTGAGAAGCACTGTTGTGCTGCCTCACCTTGCCTCAACCAGGGTGCTGCTTCAGACAGTCGAGAGAAAATGTCACATATGCCTTGTGCAGAACCTGCTTCTGCTGTAGTCAATGAGGCACTCCTGCCTGCATTAGTTTTGTCTGTTTCTTGTATTTTTCCAACCTGCCACACTGCTGTCACCCAGACAAAAGCTTCGTGCATGCTTCTGTTTCCAGGAGGAGCAGGTAGGGCTGAACTAAAATGGGCGATAGCAGGAGCACCGAGCTGAGCATTCAGATAAACCTAATTCACACAGTAGCACCCGTTTCCCAATCAGGCTCCACGTGTTCCTCCTGATGGTTTAATCTAGGTGTGGTGGCAACAATGCCAGCACCACTATGCCCTGAAAGGGTCTTGTGGCACCCCAGTTGAGAACCACTGCATTAGAGAGACATTAGATAGAGAAATATTGTTTTACCTACCATTATTGTAAGCAACACCCAAAATTACTAGAAGATAGTTGAAAAAAATCTATTTCTCCTTTCCTCCATTTTGGGTTCTTGCACAGTATTTGGCAGTTTCATTTTACCCCTGTATTCACTGATGCAAGGTTCATGATTTTAGACTTGGACACCTAATAGCCAAAAAAGAATCTGGCCTTAGGTGCTTAACAAGACTAAGGCATATAACCGTGATTCTATTCTGCCAGAGTTTCTGAAACAGTTGATGCAAAAAATGAGTCTTCTCCTTCCTCATTTTTTTATGACTCATTCTTCAGAGTAAAATGATGATGTGTTACAACAATTTATTCATCAATGGATTTCAGGACTTGAATAAGATGGACATATTAAGTCAACTTGCATCAACTTATATGTCCAATTGGCAGAATAGCATCTCTTCCCTGAAGTCCACTTTGCTCTATTTCAGGTATTATAATGAACATGATCTTTACATGCCTATAATCTATTCATGCCCTACTTTATGCCCCCATGACCTTATCAGTATCTAGCCCCTGGCCCATGTGAATACACATTATAAATAATGACCTTAGAATGTATGCAATTTACTTTCATTAATGAGTTATCTTGTTCCTGATTGTATTAATCCATATGTTAGCCAGAGGAGTAAAAGGACATTTTTACATGTGTTTCTGGAGTGGCACTGGACACCTTAATTAGTGATCTGCACTAATTAAAAGCAGCCACGTGTCACGTCCCTGTGCTGCACATCCCTGTACTGAAAAAATGGGTGTCATGGGACTTTGAACTACAGCTCATTGGATGCCTTTTATTTCAAAGCGCACCACGGCCATTTTATCAGCATGAAGATGCATGGTAATGCTGACGCCCGTGATGGCTCAAGGCTGCCAGAGCACATCAAATTTCCAAGCTCCAGCAGATTTGATTAATCGAGTCTGCTCCGACAAGCTGGATTTCCAGCGCATCAGAGCAGGCTCCCTGCAAGTGTGTAGGAGCCCAAAGAGGACAAATGGGCAATGGGATACTGAAATACGCTTTTACAAGGAGAAAGAGGAGTTGCTATACAAGTCGTACCACCTCAGGGAGTAGATTGTTTTTGATTACAATTTGTTATTTGATGCTAATGAAGATCTGTATAGAGACTGAAATGTTCTTCGTTTCATTGTATATGCTCAGATATCACGTTTTATGCAGATCATCAATATAGACAATACTAGACTCATTTTTGTTTGTATAGCTGCCATAATTCCCATTTGTACTGGGAACAATTTTGCAAAGTCATCCCAAATGATTATAGTACAAGCAATACACAGCTACAATATAAGCAATCTAAAGGCTGTAATGCCAGCCTTCATCACTATATGAAAAAATTACAACTCCTGTTAGAAACTAGAACTCAGAACTTTAAAAAGTTGCACTCTCCAATAGCTCCTTGGTACAATGCTGAAGACCTTAATACAGAGAAGAAACTGATAGGGAAGCAAAGAATAGAGTAGTCCTTGGAACTCATCTGAAAGTAAATTAGGACATCTATTTTTGAAACTCAAAAATCTAAGAAAGATGAAGGGGAACAGAATCCCCAGGGGAAAAAGCTAGAAGGGAGGATCAACGGGAGGTGAAATCAATTAAGTTGACCAGGGATAATTGAAAATCAATTGGAGAAAAGGATTGGTCAAGGGAGCAGGCAAAACATTTTCTCTGAGGAGAAAAAGAGGAGCCTTTGTTTTACATAAAGTGAGATCCCCTGGAAAACATCAGTGGGAGGACAGCAGGCCTCTGCAGCACTGAAACCATTCAAGACAACCACTTGGTGTGAAGGTAGAATTGCGTGGGGAAAAAAAATCATGGTGTCTTTTGGGCTATTGAATGTTTTTACAAATTCTAAAACTTTCAGGAGTTTCACACTACTAATGTATACATTAGTTGACTTTTTTCAGTATCCCATATGGAATTTTAGATTCCTGATAACAATGAAACCCCTCCCCATTTTGAATAGTACCAAAACAAAAGTTGCATTTTCTACAATCAAATAGACCTGTATACTTCAGGGTGATTTTTTTTTAACTGCTTAGCTCCTAGAAAAGTCCAGAACTCCTTACTAATATAGTATAGAACAGCTAACACTTAGAAAACCAAACACATTTTCCCTACAGCAAAATCCAAGATGCTTCATCCATTCTAGCCAGATACTTACAATTTTGTTTATAGCGTACTAATATTGTTTCTGGCAGAATTCAACACTTCTATTTACTTCACTAATAATCATTTAGGAACACTAAGTGCCTAAAAACAAAATATACTTTCAGAAGGCATCATTTTAGCTATTTCATTATTTGGAAAGGTTGCAGAAAGGAGAAAATAATAATATATAATAGAAGAGTGAGGAAAGCTTAGTGGAATACTATGAAGCAGCCATAAGGAAATGTGATGGAATTATCATATGCCTACGGCACCTCCAGAGAACTACACAAACATATTCCTACTTCAAAGAATAATTTGTAATTAGATGTCTGTTCATATATTTTATTATATTAACTCCCAGCTCTCCATTACATCAGACCAGACTTTACAAGCCAATAGATCTGTTGGTTACTAAACAAATATATAACAAACAATACATTCGATTACCATACTTTTCCATTTTCTGAGATTGCTGACAAGTTAGTAGACATCCTTTTAATTTAAGATATTTTACCAGTATTAATTTTTTAACTAGATTCTGATGATCCTGATTTTTCTTTAAAATCATACAGATGATCCACTTACATGTTACCTTAATTTATTTTCTATGTTATACATCATACACTGAGCTATCCAAAAGAGAAAATATTGACTGGATAATGTGAAGTAATTATGCAAACACCAACTGGTTTTTTAAATGCAAAGTACAAAGCAATATTTGTCAGATATTTTGTTTTATCCATGAAAGGAACAGTAAACTGTAAAGCAGGGCTTTTATACAAATGTGTTCAGTCATTTAAATCACTATTTTGTAAGCCACAAGTGAAAGCATGTGGATCCTTTAAAAAAAATCCCCTCTATAAAACTATGAAATGTCCTTTCATAGTTTTCAAGGCTACCAACAGGGAGCTGCTTCCCAGCCCCTGCAAAGAGCAGGACCCCACGTACAATGGGGGTCTCTGTTTTACTCACCTGGGAGCCATGCCAGGCTTCTGTAGTAGCCATTTGGCTCATCCAGGTATAGCTGGAAGCCAACCCTGATACCAGAGACAAATGGGACCATGGCAGCAACAAGGTCTGTGCCTGTCCCAACCAGGAGCTGCACCAGGTTCCTACCACCACCAGCCAACTTGTCCAGGAGAGAACTTGGAAGTGCCAGCAAACCCCAGCTTTTGGAAATCCCCAGATGGCAACCATGTGGCTGGGGAGCCAGAGAGGTGATAGGACACTGAGGGACCCAGCGGATTTAAAAGTAAGAGGGCCAAGGACCATAAACCCCCAGAGAAGGGAGCACACGGTCTCTTGGAGAAAAGCAGTGCATGTCTTGCAGAGGCACAGAAGACAACCAGGAATGCTAAAAACCTGGGTCCAAGCCTAAGGCAAACTGCAAATGACTGGAGCAAGCTGGTAAAGGCTAACCAGCGAAGAAGACCCAGCAATGCAACCCATCAGTGTTGGGCTCGGGACGCAGTGAGTAAGCCTCTGCATGTGGAGAGTAGCTGCAAGGCCTCTCTGGGAATCCGGGTATTAAGCAGATGGTCCGGTGATGGTAGTGCCAGCCAAAAGGATCATGCCAGGTAAGGTACAGAGTTGATATGGCCAAGGATGGTAGAGATGTAATTGATAAGACTTAAAAATGGGGACTGAGTTGATTGATAAAAAAAATCCTTCACTCAAGCATGCAAAAGGGTTAAGCAATTGATGCTGGACTCTCATGATGAGAAGCTATAAAAAAGACCCTTTTTTGTTTTGATCGTGGGCATGCATAGGAATTGAAGGGGGGTAAACACAAATTGAGCCCTGAGGAGCTCATGATGTAGAAAGGTCTAAATAAGCATTGAATGACTGGGTGAGTCATTGGTCAAGAGACTCAGAGACACTTTGAAGGTCATAGGTCCAACTCAACAGGTGTGGTAAGGGAAGGGTATAAGAGAAAATATTGTCCATCAAGAGAACGCTGTTATCTTTTGTTTCACTATTCAGCTTCCCTTCATTTGTTTCCATCAAGGCATGGCAGGAAAGAATAAGGAAGCGGGCAGCAGTTTTCAGAAAGAGATATAGGACCCATTGTACCCACTGACAAAAACATAAAACACTTTTCTGGAAGGAGAACATTAATGCCAGTCAGTCTCAACCGTACTGTTCTGAAATGTTTCCTCAAAGTAACAGCATATGGGAGCTACAGTGTTGTATTCCATGCCTCTGAATTCAGATTTCATTTGATTTTTAGTCTCAGTTTTAGACAGGATCACTAGACATTCCTGGAAAGAATGATGCTGCCAAAGCAGATTCTGTAAGGGTTCTGAAATATGAAAACAATGGTGCTATATCTTCTGATGAAAATAAAGAACCTGTGTCCTGAGACAGCGGTATCAGAAAAACGCTATCCCCAGCATTTGCCAGTGACATCAGTAGCATAACTAAGGGTGGCTATGCAGACACAAGCCCCAAGCACTACCTGAGGAGGGCCACCAGAATAGAAGCAGGTTGGCCCTTCATCCTCCATCATTCCCTTTATACACTGCACCTGAAGCAGGTCCAAGACCAGGCCAGAAACACAGCTGTAAGGTTGGACCAGAGTAGGGTTGGTGCTGGCAAGAGCTTCACTTCTAGGAGAAGCCACTTCCATGGGCAGAGGTACTGGTATGCCCAAGACACATCTCATCTCCTTTTCTCACTGCTGAATTTTGGCTTTTAAAAATAACAGCTTCACATACATTTCAATGGCATTAACATACAGGAGAAGCTTGCTCTAGGCATAAACTGTATCAGTTATACACCTGAGTGACATGCACCAAGGTTTGGAGGGACAGGATAGAAAAGCAATAGTTTACTTGACTGCCTACAGGAGTAGGAAGTGAACAACTGGCTCCCTAGGTAGGCTTCAGCAAAACCAATTAACCTGTATACTGATGATTATCTATCTCTAAAATGACAGTTAGACCCCTGGCAGATGTTAAAATAATGGCAAGATTGGAATCTTGTACATTTTCTGATGGGGCATAAAATTTCTATTTTGCCATGCCAGACTGGGATGGGGCATAAAATTCCTCATATCCACATTACACCATTGTGAAGCTGCTTCCAGCCTGATACTAGAGATTGGGAAGGGGGCAGCTTTGTCCTGGATGCTGGGTCCGTCTCATGTCCAATCCCAATGGTCAGCTGAGCATCGAGATTCGGGCACAGACAGATACAGATCCCAGTATGGCTCAAAACTGTCCCAGCCTTATCATAGGGGTTGGGATGGAAGCAGCCACAGAACCAGGTCTGTTGGGACCAGTGCTGACAACCAGTCGATTGTCAGGCTCAGGTCCAGTTTAAGGAACTCCCTCATCACAGGGTCCCACCATGCTGGGACATTAAAAAAAAAAAAATGTACAAGCAGCCCAGCTGCACATGTGGTTTCTAGATGCCCCAAGGCATGGGGACCTCAGGATCAGGGAGCATCTTGAAACCTGGGGCTATCTGGGACAGCCAATCAGGATCCTGGGATCACCCCTGTGGTTCAAGCACACTGAGACCTGTGTGTAGCCCAGCATTTTATAGGAAAGGACTGCCAGGCACAGGGATTGCCAGGCTCCTGGCAGCCTTTGCAACCTGCTCCCCCAGCAGCCTATTTTCAGCATCAGGATCAAGGCTGTCCCAGTCCCAGTGCAGATGTTAACAATAAGCTGAATTCTCACTCAAGTCTGGTCCTTTGTTCTGGTCATCAACTTTGTAATGGGCAAGAAAGAATCGCTGCTCACAGTTCTCCCTTCCTGGATATTAGCCACATTTGAAAACACAGGGCATTAGGACTCAGCCATTAAATCTGGAATCCCCTGAACTCATGGACAACTGTTTATTATGGGTGTGCAAAATGGGCCCTATTAGATTCTGATTTAGATTCAGCCTGAACTGGGGACAGTGATTCGATTTGTTGATTCAGATCACTGTCCCTGATTCGACTCAGCCGAATCTAAATCTGAAGATTCAATGCCAGTTCAGAGAATTGGTGATTCAGCCATAGACACAGCTTTAAAATGTTTTTTCTACATACCTCTAGGTACCAGCATGGCCTGAGAACACTGCGATGGTGGGACAGATGGAGCATCCCACAGGAGTGTGTGTGGGCACCCCCCTCACCCCCCACGTGCTCAGCGGCAAGCGGGGAGGAGAAAATGCAGAGGCAACAGGAGCTGTATGTGGAGACTGTCTCGGCCTTTAGAAGGTCCTTTACAATCCCTAAATTGGTTTTGGAGCCACCAACCCATTCCATGCAAAGCCCTACCCACAACAGAATGACGTAGGTGAAACAGCTCCTGCCTCCTAGCTCATTCTTGTCCAAGGGTGATGAAGCCTTACTATTATTGCTGTCTGATAAAATAATACAGTGATATCAAACTAGAAATGACTGTACATGAAATTATACATTAAATAACAATGCAATACACAGTGTAATAAACAAAGTAACTCCAACATAATTGCACATCAATTACGGAGTTGCAGTCTATAGAATAATGTGCCATATGTCTTTCTATTTTCATATTGGGCTTTAGACTGTAGCTCAGTTTCTCTTAAAAAGAATTTTTATATTGCTCCCCAAAATGTAAGAGCTTTGCATTTTGATCCCACATAAAAGTCTGCAATATAAAACATAGGAAAACACTGAAGTTAGTGGTTCTTATTGACCATTTTAAACTAGGACCTTGAAAAAATATGACAAGCACGATCATATTATTAAACTATTCCTTTTCTTTGACTCAAGTGATAGTAAAATCAGAACTCCAGGATGAAAAAGGTTTTTTTTAAGGAAATGGCCTTCTAGAATAAGGTTTAAACACATAATGCAGTCTACTAAATAATTATAATTAAAAATCAGATTAGAGTAAACCATAATATATGTTTACCAATGCATTAGCAGCTAGTTAACCTCTAACAAAAATTCCCATTGAGGTCTAGACTGGATCATAGTGAGTTAAAAAACCTGTGAAGTAGACTGTGTCCTCTGTTGACAGCTTTAATACCTTTTATGATTAGAAGCTTCAAGCACATTTATGTTTGGAAAACATAAAATTAAAATAATTATTTTAGTTGAACTACACTGTTAAGTCCTTTACAGGAGAGTGATGGAATTAGAATGTACCATTAGGGGTAGACTTTGTACTGTTCTTCTATGTGTTTTTAAAGTCATTGATGTAAATAAATCTGTAGTAACTGTAACTTCTATACAGTTACTGCGGGTTTTCATCTATATACCAGAAAGGAGAATTAGGCTCTCCACTGATTTTGTTTTGCATTTTATAATATAAGAAAAAGATGAAAAATAAATAAAAGTAAAATTAATTTTTTCGATTACCCAGCAGTTCCATTGCATCATCCTCATTGTCAATATCTTCCTCTGTCACTGAAGGAGCTGTACTTTGAACAGAATCAAAGGAGTCCTGGGAAAGCATAGCAGCCAGTAGCTTCTTATGTTGCTGCTGTTGTTGTTTTAATCCTTTGGTCTTCGGCTCCATCTTTAAGCTGGTTAGGGGGAAAGCACAACCTCCTTTTATTACTATTCTCCAAAAAATTTTGGCCAAGGTTTGTCAAAAGTCTTGCTGCAACATGCAACAAGACTTCGCTCTGTATTAACTGTCCTTCCTTCATTCCATATCACATCACCTTGTTCTTAGCCCCTGCTAGTTTGTCATTCATTTCCCAATGCTTAGTAGTCTCCAATCAGCCCCATAATTTTTTTTTTCATTTCAATGAAGTTTGTACTACCTCTTGCTTCCTATATAAGAATGTGATGCAGTGGCTGTCAGAAAAGTCCCCTGATTTCAGTGGACAGAAGCAACTTGTTTTAAAATAAAAAACTAACAGTAGACAGCCAGAACACCTCAGCGGTTTGTTGCAGTTGTTTGCTGTGGCTCTATAGGCCCACGATTACTTTGTAAATTATCTTCACAGAAAGTGCAGTATTAAGGTTACCGTATTTCCAGGATCAAAAAAGAGGGCACCTGTGGGAAGATGGGAGCTAGTGCGGGGGGGGAGGAACAGGAGGGGTAGGTGATTGTGGGGGGGGCAGTGATATGCCTGTGCCCTGCCTCTGCCCCTTGCTACTAAGCCCCAGTCGCCCAGAGCTGCCAGTACCCCGCAGGCCCTCTCCTACAGCCCTGCCAGTGCCCTTCACTCCCAACCCAGAGCCCCTGCCCTGCACAGCATGTGACCCCCAACAGCCAGTCACTTTGCCTGCTGCTCCCAGCCACAAGCATGCAAGCTGCTCATGCCTGGGAGGAGTGGAGACAAAAGCAAAAACCAGGATATTTGCTTCCTGTTGAGTCAGGAGGGTAGGTGATCGAGCTCCAGGGAGAGAAGCTATGTCTCTGCAACCTCTTCCCCTACCTCCATCTCCTCTTTCCCAGCTCTCATTATGTCTAAGGGAGAGGGTGAAGGCAGGGAAGGGAGGTCCATTCTGGGGCTTCCCTAGCTGTGCTGAAGTGGGGGGGATGAGTGTGTTGGAGCCCCTCCCACCTCAGTGGGGCCCCATTCCACCCACTCCACCCTCTTGCACAAGCTGGGCAACCTCCAAAATGAGCTCCCTGCATCCTCCCCCCCCCCCAAACAATAAAACAGCACCAGGAGAAGGGCTGGGTTGCATCAGTCCAGCCCTGCTCCTGGCATGCACGGACAAAAGTTCATGAAAGTGCTCTGCTTTGGAGCACCTTCATCTAAACCCTCATATAGTAAAGAGTTCGATTTTCATGGGATCAGGCCCTTTTAAAGCCCTCTGCAGTCATGTACTTGTGTTTGGTCATGACTGTAGAGCGCTTTCAGGAGCCAAATCAGGAGCAAATTGTCACTTCTCTGTTCCTACAGAGAAGGGGCCATTAGTGGAATGGACACCTAAGGTATTGTCTGCTTGTAATGGGAAAAACAACTGCACAATGGCAAAGGCATCAGAGAGAAATGGCCCATCAGCTGGATGAATGGCAGATGCCCCAAGGAGAAGAATTTCTGGAGAATTCTGGAGACTCCTGAGGAATTGGGGGGAATGCTGATGGGAAACAGGGCCTGGGGGGCAGGGGCTGGCTTAGAGATATTTTAACAGCTACCTGTAAGGTGGCCAACATGTTTGATTTTTTTTCCCCAAAGCCCCAGCAACAAGAGCTGGAAGAATCATCAGGATTGCTGAGTTCTGGAGATACTGACAAGACTCTCAGGAGGGCTGGGGTATAGCTACATGAGAGGGTAAGAAACTTTACTTGTCTTTTTATTCTGTTTTCAAACCTATTGCCAGTTTTCCTTGTATAATTCTTTTCTTCTAACATATCCTTTTGTTGTTTTGTCTCTTTACTAATTGCCTGTGGAAAGACTGAATTCTGGGTGAGCGATATTCCTTTTACGTTGTACGCTCTAGAGAAAGGGTACAGCATAAAAGGGCACTGGAGCTAAGGCTTGCAGGGGTAAGGAGTTTATTCCATAAAAACCTTGGTGTGTTCCTTGAGATTAGCAGCAAGACAGCAGGAAGAAACTTGGAGCTCTGGAGGGTACCCACCAGACAGGTTTATGAAGGACCCTTAGGCTGAGGACAGAAATTACACATAAACTAGTAGAAGTCATCAGAAACCGTTCAAATCTGTAACACAACAGAAGTGCAGTGCACATAAACCACTTTCAAAATGGCCAAAGCAGGTTTAAGATAAACATGGATGAATGTAGTATCAGATTTAACTGAGTTAGGTGATATTGGTCTATTGAACTTCTGTCCCACATCCTCTCCAGATTCAAGTTAATTCAGTCCCCCAGCATCCCAGGATACTTTGCACATCCCCTGCAAGTCACCCACCTCTTGCAGGGTGAGCAGGCTAGCCTTGGCCCAAGCTGCTTACTCCAGCCGAGCAGGGAGGCATGCTCTAACACCCCCAGCTTCTAGACTGGGCCACTGCAGGCATGTGCCTGCATTTTCAGAATCAAAAGTGAATGCCTGTTCACTTGCTTATCAGTTCAATCTACACAGCTTACACTAACCTGCAAAGATTGAACTGATTCAGCCTCAGGCTTTTTGACTCTCTATACTTAGCCTTAGGGCCCTTCCTGACATGAAGGTAAGTGTGCAGTGGGATCTGATGCATGATCCCCACAATTGTGTTTCCTGCCTTGCCACATGTGCATGGCAGGAAGAGTGGTTGTGGGATGATGCATCAGATCTCATCATGCCTTACTGTGGATGCAGAAGTGCAGTATGCACTCCTACAACTGAGATCCTGCTGCTAATGCAGGCTCCCAGCCACATAGGAGCTCCAGACATCAGCTGACAGATCTCCCAGCTACAGGAACACCTGAAGCATCTCCATGGCTAGATGTCCTCATCAGCTGCAGGCTCTTAGGCTTAGGGGTGCACTGGACCCCTAGCTGGGGGCCCCAATCAGCTGATGGGGCTCCCAGCCACAGAGGCCCCTGGTCACATGTTCAATTAATGGCATGAGCTACAAAGTTACTACACATAATTTGTGGAACAACTTTGTGGCTTATCCCTCCTTTTATCATGTCATTAATTGAACATGTTGCAGGGTGCCTGCGGCCTTGGCAACCTTTTTAAGGAGTTGATGGTCTTCTTGCTTCTGTCCCAGAACTGCAGGATTTGGGGGTTATGCAGGGAGCACGTAAGCCTTTAGGCTAAGTAGCCTTGCAAAGAGTTATGCATTTTGTACTAGTCACAAACCTTTTAACTGGATGATTGGTTTTACTTCTTTTACTGACTGATCACAGGATTAAAGGAAAGTTAGGCTAGAAGGGACTTAAAGTCACCTACTCAAGCCCCATCTCAAGGTTGGATCATCCCTCCCTAAGCCACCCCAGCCACAAATCTATCCATCCAATTTGCTCTTGGAAGTTTCCCGGGATGGAGATTCCAGAACTTCAAAGTAGCCTGTTCCACAATGTTTGACCAGCCTTATAGTCAGAAAGTTCCTTCCAGTCTCCAATCTAAATTTCTTCTGCTGCAGCTTGAGGCCAGTGCTTCTAGTCCTGTCCCCTACAACCATAGAAAATAGACCTCCATCCTCTCTATAACTGCCTTTCAGATACTTGAATTTGTTATCAAATTCCATGTCCCTTCCCCCCCTCCACCTGCAAGTCTTACCTTTTCCAGGTGAAATAATCCTAATTCTTTCAGCTTTTCCTCGTAAATCATGCTTTTCAGGCATCTGATCATGCATATGTATATGTGTGTGTACACTAGGGATGTTAATATTGTTTAAAAAAATACCCATTTAACTTCCTCTAATTATATCAAACAGTTAACCGATAACAAATACCTAGTCTCAGCTGTGGTGTGCAGAGCCCCAGGTCAGTTCTTGCCTTAACCTGCCATGCCATGGGAGAGGGCTGCAGCTGCCTGCCCAGAGCAGCACAGGGAGCCAGGGGTTGTGCACAGACGCACTTGGACACAGATGCTGCTAGGAGCTACTCCCTGGGGCCTTTGATGGGGGAGGTTCTCCACCAGACACAGTCCATGTGAAGCCATGGGCAGCAGCAACAGGTTTTCTAGCTTGTTGAAGCCTCCAGCACACTGGGAAGGAGGGAGCAGGCAATGCGGGCTGGGGCCAGGTTTAAAAACTTTAAGGCTATGGACAAACATTCAAAACGCCTGAGCCTGAATTGATTCAATCCTTGCAGGTTAGTTTAACTTGGTATGGCTGAACTAATTTGCAGCCATACAGACACTCTTTCTGAACTAAAGCAATGCAGGCACATCCATGCAGCGGCTCAGACTAGAAGCTGGGAGAGGGGGAGATGCTAGATCCACCCTCTCTTCCCTTCTACAGTCCTGAGCTGAGGGAAGGCATGCAAAATGCTCTGATTAGGGAGGGTGTCCCCTGCCCCCTGCTGCTCCTGACTAGCATTAGGGAGTTGATAATACAGCATTTAGAACCACATCAAGAAAACAAAAGCCTCTATCATTAGTTCACACTCTTCTTAAACAACTTTTTCCAAGGAAGGAATGGAGGGACATTACCAGCTGACCTGCTGATTAGCTCCAAAAAACCCTAAGTGGACACTGTCTTGCTTGCCTTACACAGATGCCTCTCAGCATTAGCTAGAATACCACATGCTGGCTACACTCCATTCTGTGGGAGAGAAGGGGGGAAGCAGCAGGGAGAAGCCAAGCAGACAAGCTCTGCTGGAGCTCCAGCTAGGGAGAAGAGGGCTGGGGCCAGCCCTGCTCCGGAACAGAGCCCCACCCAGGGCTGCAAAGAATCTGGGATGCTAGGGGAATCTGGTTTAAGTTAAACCAGGAAGGGGTCTCAGACAGACATTGCATAAACTGGTTTAACCCAAATCAGTTAAGTCTGATACTATATTCAACCAGGTTTATTTCAAACCCATTTCAGCCATTTTCAAACTGGTTTATGGCCACTGAACGTCTGTTCTGTTACAGGTTTAAGCAGTTTCTGATCACTTAAACCAGTTTGTGTGTAATGTCTGTATCTAGCCCAAGTAACCTGTTATCTCCACCCCAGCTTCCCAGGCTTCCTGGCACTTATGAACAAGCAGCTAATTGCTTAAATGACAAGTCATTAGGCTTCCTGTGGTTTTCCTCTAACCTCATAAACTATAGGTAGTAATCTCCCATCATTCCTCCTTTCCTCCTTGCTCCTCCCTTGCTTTCTCCTGCCTGCCATGCTGCCTTCCTATTCCTGAGGCACTGCGCCACTTCCCTTTCCCATGCTAAACGTTAACTAGTAATGCATTACTGCTATAAAAATGCTTATCATTTAAATGTTTAAAAGTTTAACCTTTCACATCGCTAGTGTACACACATAGACAAACTTACACACGTGCCTACATATACAAATCTTTTGATGTATTTCTGTTAAGTTCATACTCCTTATTACTGAACATTAACTTTCATCCTTAACTTGAAGGGCAAACAACTGGAACTGCCTAGAACCTTACAGAAATGTCTAAAGCAGAATACTTAAGAAAGGACAAAACCCCAAACCACTCCAACTCCCAGAATACAGATATTAGGAGAGAAGGATGGCCATCATCACTTTTATATGGTACCATTTCACATGTATTAACTTTTCCAGCTTCCTTCCCACAGCAGACAGCAACACAAAACAAAAAACCAAAATCAATGATGAGTGCAATCTTTCTTTTGAAGAAAACAGAATACGGGAGAACCTTCATCAAGGTCTAATTTACAAGCCTCTGTCAACAAAGCTACATAAATCTGATTGCATTACCATTCCAAATAGGTTTAGTGACTTCACCTTCATATTTAATCATTTTCCAAAAAATACTCTAGCTCTCTTTTAAATAAGAATGTCTAGTAGGAGTGCATCAATATATTGGCTGGCTATTGAATTGGCTATTTTGCTGCCTTTGCAAAAAAGTGATTTCTCCCTGGCAGCAACAGGAGCTCAGCTGGGTAGGGTCCACTGGCACTGATGCAGCTGCATGCTCTGAGGCTTCAAATGCACTTGATGCCACTGTCCATGCAAGAGTCCACCCTCCTCACTTGGGATGGCAGTATGGGCTGCATGGGTAGCAGGGCTGTGGGCAGGAATCAGGCAGTCACCGCCTTCCTCATTGAGGGCTGGAGCAGGCAGGAGGCCTGTGTGTATGTGGGAAGGGTTAGAAATGCAAAACAAACAAAATTAAGTTTATCAAAAATTTAAAATGCCTTGCACTATTAGTAAATATAAGTTATTGGATCAGCATCAGCTTATATGGTTGATTAATCATCAGCTATCAGTATAGGCCAAGAAAATCTTTATTGGTGCACTCCTAATGTGCAGTTTCAACTGTGCTGAGAATTCACCAGCTGCCACTGCTGTCAGGATGAGTTACACATGCTTAGAACCTCAGGTATCCTGATTATATCTTTGGGGAAAGGAATATGTTCCCCTCCATTGTCTGCTACTGAAAAAAGCAAAACTTGTTCACACCAGGGTTTAGGATAGTGCAGAGGAAGTATATGGCTAGTAACTTAGTACCCAATGAGCCATACAACATCAACATCCCCTCTGATCCACTCTGCTGAAGGAACAGGGCTGATAAAAGGAAGTACAGCAGCAACAGGGGAGACAGATTAAGCAAATTCTAGGAAATATACAAAGTAGTATTATATGGCCCTAGTTTTCTAAGCCATTACTGAACTAAACAGCATTCATTTTCGACATGTAGTTTTTGACTAAGCCATCACAAGAACTTGGATGGGGAGGTAGGTGTGAAATATAGGGTACCTGTGAGAACATTCCTGCTAGTCTAGGCCTGCCAGTTTGGCCTCAGTCTACAATGATTGTACCTCTACATAGTTGAATTATTACATTGCTGTAAGGGTGGGAAAATACGTGGCATGGAAATATTTGGACAATTGCTGTTTTCACTTTCACTGTTGTAGTCAGTAGTTTACAGGGTTAACATAGACATAGGTATGAATAATGAATGGCCAAGTCACTATCAAAAATCATTAGCCTTAAAACTAATTCAAAATATGGATAAATTCATTTGTATTAGATTAATCTGAAAACAGAAACTAAGACCTATGAACTGCCTTCTCCTTTACTTACAAAGTAAAATGTAACTGAATGACTTAGGCTATACAAGTTAGTTGTAATTACATAACAAAACAACTTAAATGTAAGTTAGACATTATAGTCAACAAAATGCTGTGATTTAATAAAAGTATAATAGCTCCTGAATTTTTATTAGACCTATAAGCAAAGAACATGCTATTCCTAGTACTTATGGATATAATTGTTAAATATTTAATTAATCTTAAACTTTCACTTGAACTATGCCCACCAGAGTTAAATCTAACCAACTGCTGTTGCTGTTTATAACAACCACACATTTATTGTATGCTTATTTTTATGTATAACTGGTTTAATATAAGTTGTGTCTTTTCTGCATGTTATCATCATTTCTCCAGACCTCTGCAGTATACTGCCACTGCAAACTGTCGACTGACTGAATCTAATTTCCAAATTATGCCCCTGAGACAGCAGATGTCTGCACAGCACAACATTTCAGACTGGTTCTAGTCTATCTCTAACACACTGCAGCAGTACATAATGTGGGGCCAAGGAAGGACTTGGGGGCCACAATAGAGCTGTTTTCTGGCTAGGCTCAGCCACTGCATGGTTTTTTAGGGTGGGTTTCCTTTTGTGTCTTTTAAGAGTGGGGATTTAAAGCAATTTTCAGACTGTTCAAAACTGCAGCGTTGTGGGCCCAGATTTTTAGGCTAATGCTTGGTTAGGTACAGACGTTACACTTAATACATGTTAGGCATGCAGAAAGCACTTACAGCCGTAACAGAACAGATGTTCATGGCATGTAAAGCACTTAAAAAATGGCAGATCCTGCTCTAAGTTAACTCTCAATGGATTTGGTATTAGTCTAAAGTGCCTTACCTTAGAGCACACAGGGGGTGAGGAGCACAGCCCGGCAGCTTGGAGAGCTGCATGCAGCTGGTTAAATCTGTTGTGGTAGAAAGAGAGGGGAAGGAAGGAGCATGGGGGGGCAGATCAGTGCCCCCAGTGAGGGAGGGAGTGGGCCCCACACAAGCTGATTTGCCCCATGCCGCACACCCTGCTACGCTCATCTCTGCTGATGCATTAGGGGGTCCCAAAAAATTGTGGGCTGCCCCTGCTGAAACTCAAACGGTACAACTGTAGCTCTCTTAGACATAGCCAAGGTAGGATTTTGGTAATAGCATGGCTATGACAGCATAAGGCTCAGCATAGATTATGGTACTATTCGTGACACTGCGTAAATACTTGGTAACTCAGCCCACATGGAGCTCTGTGCTGTATGGCTATACTGCTATCAGTACTTCAGATGAAGCTTGGTCTGTTCTGATCTTGCAAACATAAGAAGGATTTTTGTGCACTTCTGCTAAATTCATTGATGGTATGATTGTAAAATGGTACAAAAGAAAAAGTTCCATATAAATTTGAAATCCATGATGTATATCCCTTAATAGCAGGTGTGTTATTTCCTACTTACAATCAGGTTTCCCAAATCTTTATACTGCCATCCAACCAGGCCCTGACCATCTAAAAAACAGACTTCAAGGCTCCATTATTGTTTCCATATATGAAGTAGTCATAGGAAGCATGCTTTCTCCTCAAACATTCCATTCAGAGGTCAACTCCATTATTTTTGATGTCCCTTTAAATTATTCTCTCAGATGGCAATTCTTCCTTAAGTCATTGACAATGACTTCTTTCAGTGCATCTCTCCTTGCAAATTAAAATATACTTTGTTGCTGAAACCTTATATTGCCCAGCAAGTGGTCCTCTCTTTTCTCCCCCTATATTCAAGCGAGGATTTTGGCTCTTTCCCACTGAAGAAAGAGATACAGCATTCACTTTTTCTGTTTCTTTCAAGTAAAAGAATTTCCCTCCTCTCTCCCCATCCTATTTGGACTGCTGAACAAGAGCAGGAACAGGGCTGGAAAGTCAGCCCCAAGCATGAGTGATCATTGTTGACACTGACACTATCCCAGAAATGCAACCAGGGTAAGTACAGACATTCAAAAAGCCTGAGGCAGAAGCAATTCAATCTAGGCAGCTTCCTCTAAGCTGCATAGGTTGAACTAATAATCAAATGAACTGACATTCAGTTTTCAATTGGGAAAGGCAGGCCAGTAGGCATGGGGCACAACAGCACATCTCCCAGCCTGCTGGGCATTGCCAGCTCAGCCAAGTGTCCCCAACAGGCTTCCCAATACCCACAGAGGGTTAAGGAACCCCCTGTCTGGGTGCTAGCCCACCTTAGGGACACCTCCCCTTCAGGAGGTTCTCCAGCCCATGCAGCCCTGGTGAGCTGAAAGAAATTCCTCCCTACTCCCCTTCCCAGCTGCTGATTGCTTCAGCTGCTGGCACAGGAAGAAGCATGAAGAAGTCCTCCATGCCAGATGCCTGCTCATGTAACCCAGCATGGGGGCACCAGGGAGCCCCCACATTGGGGTGCTTCCCCCTGCCCAGGGTCCCCTAGGCACAGGGAATTGAGGGGAATTCTTCCTTTCCCTAAACCCAGAGCTGCTTGCCTCAGCACTGCCAGTCTCAGGGACTCCCCT
>NW_017728992.1:130755989-130759027 GCF_001723915.1 Gavialis gangeticus | reverse complement strand
AGAAGCATGAAGAAGTCCTCCATGCCAGATGCCTGCTCATGTAACCCAGCATGGGGGCACCAGGGAGCCCCCACATTGGGGTGCTTCCCCCTGCCCAGGGTCCCCTAGGCACAGGGAATTGAGGGGAATTCTTCCTTTCCCTAAACCCAGAGCTGCTTGCCTCAGCACTGCCAGTCTCAGGGACTCCGCTGCAACTAGTTTTGCTTCAGACTCATAGCAGCTCAGGCAAAACTGGCTGCAAAGGAGCAAGAGAATTTCAGATGCTGCCTGAGACTCACAGGAGCTAAGACAAGCATCTCCAGGGTTTGAAAGGGGAATTCCCCTCGAAACCCTGGGCTGGGGTGAGGGGAAACCCCCCCCCCCAGTGTGGGGCTCCCCATTGCCCCCATGCTGGGCTGCATGGGCAGGTACTCAACAAGGAGGACTTCTCCCTCCTTCCTGTGGCATCTGCTGAAACTGTCCCCAGCTGGGAAGGGGGAGGAGGAAGGGCTCTGAGGGTCATAAAGCTCCTGCCACAGGGGCTTTCCCTCCCCCCATATGCTGTATAGACCCTAGTTGGGGCAGTCTGGTGGTCTATTCCCGACCCCCCAGTCCCTATGGGCTGACAGATGTGGGCAGGAAGCAGGCTAAAGGAGCAGAGGGGCAAGATAGTCCCTGCTCCACTGGAGAAGACAGCCTAGCCAAAGGCTGCAAAGCATCCTGGGATGCTAGAGAACTGCAAGTTAACTTGAACCAGGAGGGAATCTGGGACAGAAGTTCCATAAACCCATTTGATTTAAATCAATTAAGTCTGGTATTACATCCAACCAGATTCATCTTAAACCAGTTTTGCCCTTCTTGAGAGCAGTTTGTGCACACTGAATTTCTGTTTCCTTGTGTGATGAACGTAGTTTTAGAAGCAACTGACTGCAGAACTCACCTTCCTCCAGGACTGCTGTTGCTATCCTCACTGTCCCACTGTTCATTTTTACTTCTTGGTATGGGTGGTTGCAACATTTCAGCAGCCAATGGATCTGCATCATTTTCCTCACGGCCAATCCATTCGCCAATCACACGAGGTCTTAGAAGAGGAGCATTAAAACTGGTTGTGTCCTAAGTAGAAATAAAAAACCAAAATACAACCCTACATTTCATATACTGGAAAAAGGAACAAATCAAAGCTTTTGGCTTAGCCTGGTGTATTGGTACTTACTGGAATAGAACAGTGTACTAAAAGGTCAAATGGCTGATAAACATCCCTGGAAGCCTATGGAAAAGCTTCCAGTAATTTTCATGGACATTGGAAGATATCAAACATTTAAAGCAACATTGCTTAGAGTGGTATTCAGAACATCCCTTCTTTTTTATTTTAGAGTTCAGTTATTTTAAACAGGAATTACAGCTATTCATCATTCATGATATGGCTTTAAGCTATACATTTTTAATAAACCCACTTGTATTAGAGGAAGTTCTGTTTCAATTATGTTAAGTAAAGAATTAGGTCAGTTGTATATTGAAGAACACAACCAAAGTAATATATGACAGTTGAACATCTCTTTTTCTCTTGAATTATGAATTCAGTGTGTACATCTCACTGAGCAAGGGAATCAGCACCTAGCTATTTTAAAATAAAAAACGATCAGGCTGGTTTTTTGTTTCGTGTGTGTTCTTCAATTCAAGATCAAAATATGTTATTTGGTTAATATTCCATGCATTGAAATAGATTATTAATAGTAGGTACAATGTATTCCCATGCTAATAAACAGCATTTCTAAAGATACCTTAGAATATCTTTTTTCATACAAATTGATACTAAAATATAAAAGTGGCAAGGTTTATGAGTATGAGACAACATATAACTGGTGCAGCTTTACATAAAGGATTTAAATCACAGAAACAAATTGTCTGTGTGAATTTTGTAACAAGACTGACCTGAGATATTAGGTAAGTCTTCTTCATTTTCTCAGTGGTACACGCTTATATGCACAGCAAGAGCTGAAGTGGGATAGTGATGCATAAACTGAAAAAAATTATTATGCTCCAAAACTGTCATCTGGAATGATGTGATGGGGATACTTATCCTGTTCTCATACATTTAATTTCCAGTGCAGTAAAGAAATTTCAAACACAGTGCCTCTAATTAGAAGAGATGCAACAGATTCCTAATTGTAATGGGAGACAATTTTGGGAAGACAAATCCTTTTGGTCACTGTTACCTGGTTCTACATCTCATTAAATATTTGTGCTGTATAAACAAGACAGTCCTAACAACGGCATCTGGAGAAACAGCAACAGCATGATTATTTAGCTTAGTAACCATACTTTCTTATCCTCCTAAATAAACGGTCTTTAAATGGGCTGTAAATAACTGAATGACTAATCTGGGTTATAGCAAGTGTACAAGCATGAAATACTAGCAATTATTCATAAAATAAAAGAATCAAAATTATACTAAGGTTTGGAATCGATACCTACCCAGGTACAGTGGAAAAGAATAATGTACAAGTTAAAAGACAAATTATATGTGAAAAGATTTCAAATGCTAGATCTATCTCTCTTGATTCTTATTGTGTACACATACACATGAATACTGTTTACTTAGCAGGTGTCTGCTTCTGCATCAGAGGACTTGCTGTATTCAAGTAGAAATCTTCAGCTGCCTGTTTAGGACTTTTATAAGCACCTTGGCAATCATGTAGTGATACAGGAGCATTTTAAAATAAAAAAGAATATGACCCTATATGAGAGGTGGGGGTCTGTAATTATGTGAGAATCTCAGCTTTCATTGTCTTTTAAAATGAAACTAAGTTTATCAAATATATTTCTAGTCCTCTTGGCATGCATTTTTCAAGCTTTTTTCTGCTGACAAGTGGTCTTTATCAGCCCCCAAATAAAAAAACCCACCCAGATATGTAATTAGTCAAATATCATGATTTTAGACAGTCTCTGGATTTGGGGGTTCTAATTGTTTTTGGAAGACGTGGCAATTCTATTAATTATTTCAGAAGCCTCATTTTTAAAATCAGACAATTACGGTTTAAATGCCTTGGTACATATTT
>NW_017728992.1:130754859-130755949 GCF_001723915.1 Gavialis gangeticus | reverse complement strand
AAAAAAAAAAAAAAAAAAAAAAATTATGTCAGGCCCTTGATTCACCCCTACCACATACAGGGAGCTAAAGGGTACTTGATGGAAACAGTAAATATGGAACCTGTTACAGGTATAATTGATCTTTTAGTTCAATAGCCATGGCCTCTTTTTACTCAATAGCCCAGCAATCAAGGTGTTCACTCAGCATATGAGGGATAAGTTAAATTTCCTCAACTGAGAGCACTTGAACTAAACCTCCACCAGAAGTGCCCTAATCACCAAACTAGTAGGTGGTTTTGAGGGAACAGCTCCCAGTATCTTCTGTTGATAGCATTCCACTTTGCACAAACATTTCCCAAGCCAGGAATGGAACTCAGGTGTGCCATTTTTCCAGGTGATTGTGGACTAATTACAAGGTTAGTCGCACTCTCTCAATGACTATATTGGTTCATGTCCCAACATTGAATCAGATGCAAAATGGATTGGAAGTTGGGCCTCCTAGGGTTCAGGAGAATGTAAGAACATCCAGATTCCTCAGTAGAGTTTGGGCTTCTTCACTTTCTTGGAGTCCATCTACTGGAGCTGTTCCATATCGCATAGAACAAATAAAATATTAACTGAACCAGAGAAAGAGAGAGTGTGAAAGAAAAATAACTCTCTGCTGTGGTGGTTAGGAAATCTGTGTGGGAGGCAAGACATCTCAGTCCAAGTCCTTGTTCCTGTACATGTTAATTACTTCTGCAGAATGGAACGTGTATGAAAAGACTGAAAACATCTGGCCCAAATTACCATATACTCTGATGCTTAAGTCATTCCCCTTAGACATAAAAAAGGTAGATATAAATCTTAGGAGGCTCATAACCGGAAGTAGAACCTGTTCTCTACCCTGGAGACAAAATACTACTCCCACCATATTTTTCCAGGAGAATTTTGGTGAAATTAATCAAATAAATTATCACCAAAAAAGCTTGGGACAGAAGTTACACAAACTGGTTTAAGCAATTGGAAACTGGTTTAAACCTGCAATAGAACAGAAGTTCAGTGCAAAAAAACACTTTGAAAATGGCCAAAATTGGTTTAAAATAAACCTGGTTGAATGTAGTATCAGACT
>NW_017728992.1:130747748-130754848 GCF_001723915.1 Gavialis gangeticus | reverse complement strand
CACTTTGCACAAACATTTCCCAAGCCAGGAATGGAACTCAGGTGTGCCATTTTTCCAGGTGATTGTGGACTAATTACAAGGTTAGTCGCACTCTCTCAATGACTATATTGGTTCATGTCCCAACATTGAATCAGATGCAAAATGGATTGGAAGTTGGGCCTCCTAGGGTTCAGGAGAATGTAAGAACATCCAGATTCCTCAGTAGAGTTTGGGCTTCTTCACTTTCTTGGAGTCCATCTACTGGAGCTGTTCCATATCGCATAGAACAAATAAAATATTAACTGAACCAGAGAAAGAGAGAGTGTGAAAGAAAAATAACTCTCTGCTGTGGTGGTTAGGAAATCTGTGTGGGAGGCAAGACATCTCAGTCCAAGTCCTTGTTCCTGTACATGTTAATTACTTCTGCAGAATGGAACGTGTATGAAAAGACTGAAAACATCTGGCCCAAATTACCATATACTCTGATGCTTAAGTCATTCCCCTTAGACATAAAAAAGGTAGATATAAATCTTAGGAGGCTCATAACCGGAAGTAGAACCTGTTCTCTACCCTGGAGACAAAATACTACTCCCACCATATTTTTCCAGGAGAATTTTGGTGAAATTAATCAAATAAATTATCACCAAAAAAGCTTGGGACAGAAGTTACACAAACTGGTTTAAGCAATTGGAAACTGGTTTAAACCTGCAATAGAACAGAAGTTCAGTGCAAAAAAACACTTTGAAAATGGCCAAAATTGGTTTAAAATAAACCTGGTTGAATGTAGTATCAGACTTAACTGATTTAGATCAATCCAGTTTATGGAAATTCTGTCCCAGATCCCATCTTGGTTCAAGTTAACTCACAATCCACCAGCATCCCAGGACGCTTTGCATCCATGGGATATACTGTCTGTTCCAATGGAGCAGGAACTGCTTTGCCCTTTGCTCTATAACCTGCTTCCTGCCTGTCTCAGTCACAGCCCACAGGGACGGTGGGGAGAGCAGGGGAACAGACCACCAGACCCCCCCAACCAGGGTCTACACAGCACATGAGGAGGAAGAGCCCCTGTGGTGGAGATTTTTTGACCCTGGCAGCCCTTCCCTCCTTTCCCTTCCCAGTTGTCCTTGTCAGGTGCCTGCCCCTGCAGCCCAGCATGGGGACACTCACCCCAGGCCTGAGGCAGCCCCAGGGAGCTGAGGGGAATTCCCATTCCAAACCCTGGAGCTGCTTGTATTAGCTCCTGCAAGTCTCAGGCAGCATCAGGAATGGAGAGAAATTCTCCTGCTCCTCTGCAGCTGGTCCTTCCTAAGCTGCTGCCTGCCTAAAGGCAAAACTAGTTGCAGAGGAGTGGAAGAATTTCCCTCCACTCCCTGAGGCTGTCTCAGGCTATCCCTGAGACTCGCAGGGGCAAGCAGCTCTGGGGTTTGGGAGGGGAAGACTTCCCCTCAGCTCTCTGGGGCTACCCTGGGCTAGGGGAGAGGGGAAGCAACCCAAGGCAGGGGCTCCCAGCTGCTCCCATGCTGGGCTGCATGGACAGGCATACAATCCAGAGGCCTCCTCTCTCCTTCCCATGGCAGCAGCTGAAACAATCAGCAGCTTGGAAGGGGGATGTAGGGGGAATTTCCCTCAGCTCCCCAGGGCTGCCTGGGCTGGGGAACCCAGGCTGGGGGAAACCTCATGAGGGGGAGGCTCCCCCAAGGTGGGTCAGCACCCAGACAGGAGGCTCCTTAACCCACTGTGGGGGGACAACAGGCGGTTAGGGACATTTAGCTGGGCTGGCAATGGCTCTACCATTCCCTGGCTACTGCCCAGGGTCAGTACAGGCCTCTCCCAATTAAAAACTGAATGTCAATTCAGTTGGTTATAGGTTCAACCTACTCATTTTAGAGGAAGCTGCCTAGATTGAATTGATTCTGCTGCAGGCTTTTTGACTGCCTGCACTTAGAAAAAAAGTTGCACGTCTCCAGTAGCAATAGCGCCACATCAATCACAGCTCATTAGCACAGCATCAATAGTGGAAAATTCTGATTTAGGAGAGGATGAGACTTTGTGTTACAAACTAGTACAATTCATCCCTCTAGGTACCCAGTAGGATATCTACCTTTACCTGCCCTTTCTTAGTGGAACCCAGAGATGAACATCATTCAGATTCCTCCCTAAGATATGAATAAGCCCAAGAAGCCAGCAAGCCTTCTTGGTATGTTAATAGAAAATAAGCAAATGAACCATTCATATTTGTCCCTACTTGGTCAGGACTTGCTCTGGGTTTTGCAAGGCTGCCTGTGAAGTAACATAACAATCATTCATCTCTCCCTCCATATGAACCAGTAAACTTCAAGCTTTTTAGATTCAAGGCATTCCAAAATGTCTCTGAATGTAGCAGTATCCCATTTTGAAACTAATATAAATATATTACAAGTATTGTAAATATTAGAGTCCCAAGTACTGTAATTGTAAGGTACAACCCTGGGACTGTAACAGACAGAGTCTGGGGTCATCTGGCTGGCAGGGACAAGGTTCTGGGGTATGCAGGCAGAACATGGGAAACTCTGATGATGTGGAGGAAAAGAGACAAGGCCCAAGAGCCGGGAGGGATGGGCCAAGTTGTTGCCACAGCACAGTCACTTCTACCACCACCGTGGCCAGATGCAGCTGGGTCACATGCCTCCTGCAGAGCCAGATCAAAAAATGGCTGTGGAAGGAGCACATGCTTGGCACAGCCCTTCCTGGTCTGACCTTGCATGGTGTTTCCCAGAAACAGTTCCTCCTGCCCTGCACTCCTCTGTTTTCAGGAGGTACATTGGAGCTGAACTGAAAAACAGCCGCTTGCAGGCTTGCCTGAATCACATTATTACATTACACAGGCAGGCATGCTGCTTCTGTCACAGCCCTTCCTGGGTTTACTCCAATGTCCCCCCTGAAACCTAAGGCGCACAGGGCAATTTTACCCCACAGCATCAGCCGCCGCCACCTGTAGATAGATGCTACTGCCACCAGGTAGAACTCCCTTATGAGCCTCTGTTTTCAGAAGGCACGCTGGAGTCAAACTGGGAAGAGCTACACCAGAAGCAAACTTGCCTACATAATATAATGCAGGGGTGTCAGTGTCCTTTGGCCTCACAGGATGGATGAGGGTCACTAGGCCATTCTGTGGGTCAGAGCCAACACACAGAGCGAATGCTGCATGGCACCACACGCAGCGCACTTCATGCCAACCCCCGTGTCCAGTCTAGCCCCATATGCATCATGTGCTTAACCCACTCCAGTCCTTGCTCTGCACGTGATGCATGGGGATGGTGCAGACTGCCCTACTAGACAGGCCCGAGTCACAGGCTCCAAGGCTTGCTCAGATTAGGCCCCAGGCTGTATAGGCCATATGACTGACACCCCTAAGACAGGGCAAGCAGGAGGGCCTTCCAGGTGTCCAGTCCAGCTTCTGCCTCTTCCTCCCCACCCCCACAACTTCCACCCGCTGCTCTAGCTGCAGATGCTGCCACTAGTCTCCAGGTCCCTCCTCTCCTCCAGCTTCCACCTCCTGGTTCCTGCCTATGAGCCATTAGAACCTATAATCAGAAGGTTTGGGAGGACTTGAGAATCCTGTGTGGTCCAGGAGCACAGGCACAATGCAGTGGGAGGTAGGGCTTCCATTTGACAGGGAGGGAGAGCATGCAGCAGCATCTGCAAGGAGCAGGGGTGCTGACTTAGTTTAGTGGGTGGGATGCCTGGAAAAGGGCATGGTATGCAGGCTGTGAAGTATGGCTAGGTACAGACAGTCAAAAAAATATGAGGCTGAATCAATTCCATCTCTTCAGGTTAGCCTAAACTGCACAGATTAGATTGGAACAGAAGTGAACAGACATTTACCTTTGATTTAGGAAATGCAGCCACATGTCTACAGTGGCTCAGGTCAGAAGCCAGGGGCACTAGAGCAGTGGTCTCCAAACTTTTTTGATCGCGCACCCCTATCAGTAAAAAAATTTTGAGCACGCACCCCCAATTTATGTATATTTATATAAATATACATATAAATAGAAGTTCTAATATTTTCTTCCCGCACCCCAATGGATTGTCTTGCGCACTCCTTGGGGTGCACACACCCCACTTTGGAGACCACTGCACTACAGCATGGCTCTGGCTGTGTGTTAACTTCCCCTTCCTGCTGCCCCAGGGTCTCTGGGATTTGCAGTCCAAAGTCACAGTCAGACTCTGCAGGGTTACTCATCACTTCCCCTACCTGCTTCCAGCTGCCTCTGGGATTTGTAGTCCACAGTCACAACCAGCATTAAATCCGAGAAGGGGAGGGGGTGTTTAGTTCCCTTCCCTAGTCCTAGCCCCCAGCCAGAGTTTGCCTCGGAGGGGAGCCCTTCCCCCCCTCCCCTAGACTTGGCTCTATGCCCAGCTTGTCTTGCCCCCTTCACCCCCTCATCAGCTAACAACCCAGCACAGGACTGCAAAACATGCTGGGATGCTGAAGGACTGTGATTTAACTTAAACCAGGAAGGGGTCTTGGATGGAAGTTTCATAAACCAGTTTGTCTCGAATCAGTTAAGTCTGATACACATTCAAACCAGGTTTATTTTAAACCAGTTTCAGCCATTTTGAAACTGGTTTATGTGCACTGAACTTCTGTTCTGTTACAGATTTAAACCAGTTTCTGATCACTTAAGCTAGTTTGTGTGTAACTTCTGTCCCTAGCCTATGTGACCAAGGGGATGTATGGCCCTTGCTGAATGTAGCTAAGGGTTGGAGGGACTGATTTAGATATGGGAAGCTTAAGAATATGCAGGTCAAATGGAATTGGACCCAAAACAAAAATGATGAACATCCAGCAAGAGCTTTACTAGGGTTGAAAACTTGTAATGGAGCGCAAGATAAGATCTGATTTTTAAACAATAGTATCCTTTCAACTGCTTCTATAGAAAGAGAAGTTAAAACAGATGTAATACTGTAAAGGTGTCAAACTGCTTGCACTGGTGAGAAACGCAAGGGGAAAAAAAAGATCATAATCAAAATATTTCAGGATATTAAAAAAGCTGTAAATATAGCAGCAAACAAACATTTACTAAAATTTTGCTAAGATATTAATTTTTTTAGCTATGCCATCAAAATGTTACTTCCCATAAAATAGCATTTCTAAAATGAAACATTACATTTCAAAAGCTTGCATAGCCCAAGGTAAAAATTGACCTTCATCAAAATTAATTGTCAACATTTTTTTTGATATTTCTTCAAAACTGTGAGGAAAAGCTTTCCACTAAAAGCTTTTATCCTTCAAAAATAGTAACACACTTCACATATTTACAGTAATCAAAACAATGAAAATCTGTGTCTTGACTTCAGTAAAATTACTCAGATGGTATAAGTTCTTGTTATTATTCATTATACATACTCCTGATTGCGGTTACAGTTGCATGTCAGTGGTAGGAATAACACGTTCTGTTTCTGATATACTTATGTATATAGTTAATTAAAATCAATGGGATTATTCAAGTTTAGACAAAGGAAAGATCAGGGTCAAAATACAAACAGCTGGAAGTAGACAGCATGGTTTTGATTTGGCATTTCCACGTGCACATGGTTCTCTCTCAGTGCTCATCAAGCCACTTTGAAACTAGCCTCTTGGATTACCTGAGAAGAAGTCCATACAACACTTTAAAGTGGCTAGAATAAAACAGACCATTTTATGCTTCATGAAACTGAAATTAATACTCATTTGTTTCCTTGGCTTGTACATTTGCATACCTAATCAGGTTGGGGGCCAAATAATATTCCTGAAAATATTAACATATAGGCTAATCAATTTAAGTATTATAAAATCTAAAATAATTTGATTTAATAAATCAAAAATATTTTCACTCATGGAAACATTTAGCTTTCAGTATGCTCCAAAACTATCCCTACAAGTCAAATTAGCATAGTAGGCCATGGTGCTCAATAACATTTATGTCATGCCAACCAAAGTCTTTCTACAACTTCCAGTCGGCTTTGGATCAGTCTCATAATATAAACAAACCCAATTAATACCTGGTAGGTATCCAAATTCCTTCTGAACCCAGTGAGTTCAATGTATGCAGAAGACTTGCAAAACAGAATTCTCACTCTTCAAAATAATCATAAGCATCGATTTTATATTATTCATTAGGCATAGAGTTTCTCTTACCTTATCCAGTTCATCAGAAATAGCAATGCCTAAAAACAAAGCAGATTTCAAAAAGCAATTTAAGAAACATTCCTTGTAAAAATGTGTTTTTACAGTAAATATAGCAAGTGTTTAATCTAAAAGAACACACAGCTTTTTGCTTATGATTATACAATAAAAGCTATCATTATATTTTATTCCAGTAGTGGAGATGATCAGAAGAAATGTACTGTAACTTTCTTCAGGTACCATATGTTCCGACTAAACTTTCAAACAAACAATTATAAAACTTGTAGATGCAATTAAAGTGGTAAAACCACTCTTTGTTTTCCTAAAATAAAACAGAAATAACTTAATATTTATCATGTAGGCACAGTATAATGCAAATCCTGCATGACCAAAAAACACCCACACAGCATCCAGCTGGAACACAGCTGGATACACATCTGGTGAAAGTAATGCACTGCAGACCAACATGGGCCTGACTGCTTTCTTTTGCCATCATTGAAAAGAAAAGTCCATTAAAATCAATGGAGCTAAAAAACCAGCGAGAGGGAAGAACTGTGTTCAGTCTCTCTCAGAGAAACATCATGATGTAATGGTAAAGTAGTGAGTGCTTCCAGACTCTGAGCAGAGAAATGCTCATATATTTATTTCTACAGTAGCCTCTCTACCAATGACTACATGTACAGCCGCCTGTTTGAGGCTTTGCCACATCCCATTTATATCAATTCATGACATCATATACCACAGTATGTCACAGTGATATGTGGAGAGCTACCAGCAGAGCCCTGTGAGCTATGGAAAGAGACAGGCCACATCACATGAAAAGAGCAACCAGGAATTGTTTGACTGCATCAGAAAATGCTGATTCACTAAAAGCAAACTTTACATGAGAACACACCAAATTTGATTGGAAGGTTTCTATGCTCAGAGGTGAAATTCCTGGTTGAAACCACAGTTAGACTACATCTCAGAA
>NW_017728992.1:130742281-130742748 GCF_001723915.1 Gavialis gangeticus | reverse complement strand
AATTTGGGTTTGGGAGGGTGCTGGTTTTGCTTCCAGGTGTGGCTAGGAGGTTGGAGCAGTGAGGGAGGGCACTTCCTGTCCCAGGAAGGAAGGAAGTCCCAGCTCATGGGAACCCAATCCATGCCCTGCAACTTGGCTAGCTGGCATGTGATCTTCAGGCTGTTTGCATGGGGTTGCACCCCTCAGGGTGGGAAGGTCACACCCCCAGGGGAAAGAGGGGGAGGGCAAGCGGGGCAACCGTCCTGGACACCAAAGCGAAGGGCCACCAACAAGCGAGTCATAAGTCGATACTTTGTTACAAATATTTTTTAAAATTTTGGATCGTGTGGCTGATAAATGCCATGTGTATGTGCCCAGCCACAGCATGCATGCGGCCAGCTTGGCAGCTTAGAGAGCACTGTCTGGCTGGTGAGTCTGTTGTGGGGGAAGGGAAGGGGCAATGGGAGTGCAGCTCCAATAATGTAGCG
>NW_017728992.1:130736436-130737281 GCF_001723915.1 Gavialis gangeticus | reverse complement strand
CCCAGCCAGGGTGGGGCAGAGCCACAACTGGCTTAGCGGGGTGGGGTGGGCAGCTCTCACTGTTGCATGCACCTCCAGGCAAGCATTGTGGGGCATGTGCCCCCCTGGATCTGCACATGGAGGAAGGGCAGGCTGGTGCTGCATCCTTGCCCCAGGTACCAAAACTTCCTTGCTACAGCACAGTGTAAAAGACCAGGTTCAAATCCCTCATCTGAATCAGGCAACCAAGAGACTTGAATCTGGATCTTCCACATTTCAAATGAGTGCCTTGACACTGAGCAATTGGTATTCTTGGGTAATAGCCTCTGCTTTGTTTTTTCTCCTCTTTTTTTAAACAAACACATATGGAGACACACGGACATAAAACCTTGAAAGGTCCCTCTTGATTCCTGTCGTGCAATGAGGAAACAAAAATTGAGAGAGCAACATTCTGCAAGTTCAGAGATTTGTTTTCTATGCAACATCATATACCCTCTTCTACTGGCAAACCAGCAAAATCACCAGCAGGATTTTACCTATTTTTAAAGCAACAACTCATTCATTAAAGCCTTGTAAAGTGATACTGCTCTCAGGGGTACAAGTCCTGATTTTATAAACTATGGCATATATATCTATATCTAGGAGCTAAATTGAGAAGTCATCTATCTTTTGAATTTAAACTGTTGCATCAGTAAGGATCTGCTTCTAATAAGACTGCAAGTTATTTCCAGTATTTGTTTATATTTTCTTTAATGTGCCCTAACTGCAGGATTTGTTTATTTTATTGATGTGCTTTTAATGGTTAGCAGCATTTTCCTAATTTCCAGTCCAGATGACTTCCTTTTATTGAGTTTTGTTCTAAAAAA
>NW_017728992.1:130734938-130735456 GCF_001723915.1 Gavialis gangeticus | reverse complement strand
CGGCCTGCTTGCAAGCAATAAAATAGAGTTGGACCCAGCCTGAAAGTGTGATTCTCTTCTAGAGGTGAATTGGACTAGACTCCAGGGGACAAAATTAGCAATTTATGCAACACACTGAATGTCTGTTCTGTTACAGGTTTAGTTTCTGATCACTTAAACCAGTTTATGTGTAATATCTGTCCCTAGCTCTGCAGTGCATTATGGAAACAAATTGGTTTATGACTCTTCTAATTCAGTTTGTGGACTGAATTTTGAATTATTTGTTTCGTGTGGCAAGTGGGTTTGGGAGCCATATTCTACTTCCAGTGTATTTTGGTATTATAGTATAGTTTTCCTGATCCACTGTGCCCCGTCAGCAAGGAGAATGTTTCTCTTCTGTTGTATCTTTAGAAACAGAGATATATTTTAACTGAGGGATTAGCATTATTAAACAGGCTAGGGAAATGAAAGGCTGTGGTATTTATGCACAGTATGTAACAAAACCCCCAGTTTTTCTTTTTTTATTTATTTTAAAATGC
>NW_017728992.1:130721612-130729938 GCF_001723915.1 Gavialis gangeticus | reverse complement strand
TAACACAATTTCCTTCTTGCACATGAGGGAAAAAGCAAAACTTTAAAATTTCCTTTTTCATCTTTAAGTCTTCAAAAAGGAACATGAAAAGAAAACAGGTGATGCTAGTAAGGCGGTAATTTTAAAGCACAAATCAATACATAAGCTAGAAAGTAATGAAATATTTTCTTAGCCTGCCAGTGTTTACAAGTAGATTGTTTATGGCAAAATGCACTTTGCTCTCCCCGCTCTTCATAGCAATTAATCTATCTTCAATATCGTACAGTTTTATCTGGCTACATTAGTACAAACTATACCGATGTCTATAGTACATAGACAAACGCAGATAAGGAAGATGCATCAATTAGGCTAGGGACAGATAAGGAAAATGCATCAATTACACATAAACTGGTTGAAGTGGTCCAAAACTGGTTTAAACTTGCAACAGAACAGAAGTTCAGTGCACATAAACCAGTTTCAAAATGGCTGATACCAATTTAAGATAAACCTGGTTGAATGTAATATCATACTTAACTGATTTGGGTCAAACCAATTTATGCAGTATCTGTCCCAGGACCTTTCCTGGTTTAAGTTAAACAAAAGTCCCCTTTGTTTACTTTGCAGCCCTGGGCTGGGCTGTCTGCTCCACAGAACAGGGCTGGCCCTGCCCCTCTGCTCCCTAGCCAGAGCTCCAGTGGAAACTGCAGGCACAGCAGGGTCTGTCTTGCTTCCCCTGCACTCTCCCGCCTCCCCCCAGCATGGATTCCAGCCCCATGGACCCTAGGCATGTGCTATGCTAGCTTACCTGAGAGGTATCCGTGTTCAGACCGATTCAACCTAGGCAGGTTAGACTAACCTGCAAAGATGATATCAATTCAGGACCAGACTTTTTGAATGTCTGTCCGTTTAGGGTAATCCAGCAGAACCGTAATCTCTTTTGAAACCTACTCTGTCCCCACTTGCATGGCCACTGGGCAAAGGTAGAGCAAACAGCTAATTTAAAGGTCTTAGTCCTGCTCAGCTCTGTAATCCAGTCTCCAGAACATTGGTTCATTTTAGATTTCTAAAAGAAATTAAATCTCACAACTACAGGTGCTTTTTTGCCAGGCTTTGTAGAAACAACGTTCAATGTTTTTTCACCCAGATCTTCCAAACAGCACATGCATATGCCTGAGTTTTAGCACCCAAGTAGTTCCATTCACCTCAGGACAGTAAACATGTGCTGGGGGGTTTTCAGGAGGAGACACTACTTCCCTGTAGGGGGAAAACTCCCTAGAATAGTAGTTCTCAACCTTTTCCCTACTGGGACCCATTTGGAAAGATCCATGGCCTGTCCTGACCCACACCCCCTGGCCCTGCTGGTGCCCAACCCCAAGTCCCCTGCCCCCTCGGGCCATGCTGGTGTCCCTCACTCCTGCCCCACAGCCCCCAGCCTCTCCCCAGCCCTGCCAGAGGGGCCCCCAGCTTCCCCCATCCCACTCAGGCTGCAGCACAGTGGCTGCAGTGGCTCTGACTCCTGCAGGCAGCAGCGGAGCAGGTCCAGCCTCAGCACAGCCTGGAGGGAGGAGAGGCCTGTGTCACCCACCTTGTCCTGGGCTGGGACTGCTGTGCTGCACCAGGCAGTCTAGTCATGGCCCTTCCCACCCCCGAGCACCGTCTTCCGGCTGCCCTACCCCTCCAAGCATGGGCACTCCCGTGCCGCCAGTCCGGCCATTCAGTTCTCCCCTACCCCCTTCCTCCATTGGAAGGGGCAGGTGCCTTCCTGCCATCCCTCTGCCCTGCTACAGCTCATGATCCTTTGAAATATTCATGCAACCCACTTCTGGGTGGTGACCCATAGGTTGAGAAACACACTAGAAGACTGTGGGGCCTGACTCAGTTCTGTGTCAAATGGCAATGCAGTCCAGTGCCTAATGGGTACATGTTAATAGACTGGATAATGGCCGAGGGATTCCCTGACATCACAGCAGAGCCTAGAGAGACAGACAGCCTGCTCACTGGCTCTTAAAGGAAGGGGCTTGCCACAGGGGACAGGGGATAGTCGAGTCTGCTGAGCTTATGTGAGTAACAACACACATCACCAGGCTTAGCCGAGGAAAGCAGCTGCAGGCAGCCCCCCATGCAGGCATTCCTACTCCCTGCCCCATCCTCCTGGTGTTCCCATGCTTCCCACACCCCAGGACAGCTTCAGCCTGACACTCCTAACCACACCCTTAACAAAGATGCCCCCCCCAACCCCTGACAAGACAAGGTCTCTCCCTCCCCCACCTCCATGTTGAATGGGGTGAGGGGGGAAATCTCATTTTGGAATTGAGTAATTATGGTACATACAAACACCCAAAATGTGTGGAGTACTGTCAACTTGAAAACGAGAAAGGAATAGCATTCTAGAAGTGTGCATCCTACATCCATGCAGTACAGAAGAGATCACAAGAGCTGGTCCCTTCTCTGTGCTCATTAGAGTAAGCTCTCGGCCTCAGTTTTCCTCTGCTCTTACTCATAGAAGACTCCAGTTTTCAAGATTGACTACCTTGACCCATAACTTTGCAGGTTATCCTCTTGAAATTAAATCTAGAATCTTGAACTCAAATGCTATCAGAATTACCATCCTGTGGTACCTAAGATAGCGGACGTTCCCTTAACTGTTGGTACATGTCAACTCTTTGATGATCAACCAGGTTATTTTCACATATTTAAAATTTTAAAGCAATGCATTGTCAACTTAAAAACCACATTCTGTTGATGTCATCAATTTGCCTACAGTCACATTAACTCTTCCCTGGCCACATCTACATAAAATGCTGACTGCACAGTAGCCCACAACTCCTGAGCAGTAGCATTGCATGGCAGGAAGCATGATGCAATGCTACTACACAGTAGTAATGGGCTACTGTGCAATCAGCATCATGAAAAAGCCATTCCTTGGCAAGGCTGTGCAATAACTCCAGTTTTTACAAGTAGTAAAATGACTATGCAGTAATAATGGTGCAGTCAGTGTCTCATGTAGAAGCGGCACCTGTGTAGTCAAGTACTTCCCATTGTGTGGGTCTTTCACAAGTGTGAGGAAGAGAAAGCAATCTTTAAAACAAATAAGAAAATATCACAAGACAACAAAAACTGTCAGGTAGAAAGAGGAAAATGTGTCCTATAAATGATTGTAAAGTAATGAAACAAGAGCAAGGTGTCACTTTATGATATAATTATTTCTCTGTGTTGCATCTATACACACATTACTAATGGTCAGGAAGTAAACATTTTGCTTAATTTTTTTCCCAGCGTTTCAGACCTATGCCTCTTTATTACAATTTAATCCTAATGACTAAAAAGGCCAATGCATCAATTGCCTCCAAAGCTGAATCCAGTGGACTTGTTATAACAGTTCTTGAAAATTATGTTTCTAACTTCTCCGCATTGCTATAGTTAGGGGGTGTCATGCAGTGTTAAATGATGTAGATGGAAGCTGTGGGTGCTCAGCTTTACTTAGAATCAGACCTTTGATTACTACTTCACAGAAAAGTGGAGGGAGGAACCATTTCCAAAAAGTTCCTCTCTCTGAAATGTATTTTTGATGTCAAACTGATTTATTTAGAAGTAAAATAACCTTTTATTATGAGTAGTGACATTTTGTCTAGTTTTAAATCATGCAGTAGTTTATAATTCTGTGATAGCCACATTATTCTAATTTTCTGCAGGGAGGGAATGCAGTGTTCTGAGTGGTACTTCGTCTGTTACAATCAATTATAGAATCATAGAAAAGCAGGGCTGAAAGAGACCTCCAGAGGTCATCCAGTCCAAACTTCTGCCTGAGCATCATCCCTATCCAAAACATCCCATACAAACCATAATATAAACTCTACATAAGACTACTGTCAAACTTGACACAACATAGACCTAACACCCTAACCTGCCACAGCCAGTGTCCTGCTTCTATCAAATATTGTCAATATATGCTCAAGAGGTCTCGGGTAAAGGGCCACTCCCCCCAGCTACAGGGGAAGACAACCCCTCTCCCCCCCAACTCACCGCAGTCCATGTCTATCTGACCACGGTGTAAAAATTCCTTCTTGACCCCCAATATGGCGATTAGTCTGACCTTGAGCAGAGGCACAAGACTGGGATGGACAATTATTTCAGCTGGAGGGATCTGCACACAGGGCAAAGATGGGCTGCTGCTGTAGGCTGGGGCTAGGGCTAAGGTTGTGCTGGGCTCTTCCCGGCCAGGGGCTGGGCTAAGCTGTGCTTGGGGCAGGCAGTGGTGGTGCTGGGAGGGGGAGTATGGAGGGGGTTGCAGCCACCCCAAAATTTGACATAGCCCACCCCCCCAACACCCTTTCCCAGTGCCACCATGCCCACCCTGAGCACAGCCCAACACACCACTGGGAAGAGCCCAGCACAGACCCCAGCCCACCCTGACCCGCGCAGATCCTGGCACATGTAGCGATTTTAAATTTGCTATTATGGATTAATCTTTTTATTGTACTTTTATATCTTATTTGTTCTGCTACATAAAGATACATTGACATTTGGATATATGGATGAATAAGTGTAGGGTAATTGGTAGAAGTAGGGTAAACTATGTGATAATAAACAAGTTACCAAATGGTGAATCATGCTGAAAAGGCTGAAGAGGTAAGTCTGTACCAGGTGAAGAATAAAGATAAGCAGAAAAGACAAAATTGAAGACATCTGCAACATCTCCCCTTTTGTGCCAGACAGAGCCTACACCACCGATAAGAGAAGAATGTTGTAAACCGAGTGTTTGAAGAGCACGTGCCTGACCACTTGTCAGGATGGAAAAAGTACTGAGATTCAGACAAAGGAGCCACAGAATCAGAAAAGGCAAACCAGTCACCCAACACCAACTTAATAACCCTTATAAAAAGGAGAGACACTTAACAGCCAGAGGTTGGGTAACACTCTGCAAACTTCATTGGAGCACAGAAACATGTCTGTATGCCCGCTCCTCATCTCATACTCCTAGGCTGGCCACCTAGTGCAGTACTGAGTAATGGACTTTGGTTAACTATAACATCTGCTATTTTGTCCCTTCTTAAGCACCTTTTCCACAAGTTGAACACACCTACCTTCTTCAGTCTTTTCTTGTATGATTTATTTCTCAAGCCCTTTATCATCATCTCTGTTGCCTGCCTCTGGACCCTCTAACTTCTCCACATCCTTTTTAAAAATGAGAAGCCCAGAACTGCACCCAATTCTCCAGATGAGGCTTAACCAGCACCAAGTAGAGTGTCTTGCATGTAATGCTTTCATTGATGCATTCCAAAGCTGCATTTGCCTTTTTTTCACAGACATTAGGGCTGGAAGGGACCTTGAAAGATCAGAGTCCAGCCCCCCGCCCAAAGGGCAGGAAGTCAGCTGGGGTCATAGGATCCCAGCAAGATAAGCATGTGCATTTGCATCACACTGCAGACTCATCCTGAGTGTGTGATCCACTAAGACTCCCAAATCCTTTTCCACAGTGCTACCATCCAGCCAGGTGTCATCCATTTTATTTGTGTTTTTGACTATTCTTCCTGAGGTATAGTACCTTGCACTTGTCCGCATTGAACTTCATCCTGGGCTCTGCTTGGACTAAAGATTAACTGCTTAAAATTTATCTGCAACAAGAAACTATGAAAAACAGGCCTTTTCATTCTAGAAGGAATATGTTCAGCAGTCAGAAAAGCAAACTTGTCCTTGGACAGATTGCCTGAACTTCTTCAGGTTGATCCATGAGTGCAATTTTCAAAATAATGTTAAAAGAATATGGGAAAAACCTAAATTATAAGTATACTATTAAAAATAATCTTACTTAGCTCTGATATGTAATATCATTTGTACTAGAATATAATTTGTCACTGTTGTACTCTAATAAAAATAGCTATAATTAAGTCAGCATATGGTGTATTTTAGCTTTCACTTATGATCTGTGCCAATACTCCTTTCACAGAACAATGTCCAAAGTCTGGTATTCAAAATTCAATGGTGGCAAGTCCTTTTTCACAAAACACCAGGTATAACACCAGTTTAGGCTCAAACTGAAATGATAAGAAGCCAAAGACCCTGCTGAACTAAGCACTCTCTCTGATGAAAGTGCACTAGCTGACAGACTTGCATATTTGCTCAGTACACATGCCTAAAACAATGAAGAACAAATTCTTTAGTGAAAGCTAAGGGAGGTTTATTATCCATCTTTAGTGGTCTTTTTTAAATAAAAAAACTGGAAAGAGAACACAATGGTGTGTCAATAGTTAAACCCAGTTCCTTTCTTCTTAAAAAAAATTTTTGACATGTATACTTCCTCAAAAATATCTGAAAAATCATGGGTGCTGACAGACGGGGGGGCAGGAGAAACATGCTCTACCAGAAGCAGCAGCGCGTTACCTTGCTCTGCAGCATCTGTAGGAATTGGGTGCTTTTTGGAACTTTAAGCTTAAGCTGATTCAATCAGCTATTAGATGAAAGCACCAAAAAAGCCCAGCTAAACCATGTAATCTCCAAAGGCATTGGGAAAGCTGGGTGCAACTAACACACTGTCCCTTCTGCACACATGTTGGGCTCAGCACAAGAACATGATGAGTGTAAAGTAAAGCACTGTTTTGGGGGGATTTTGTCAATGCCTGCAATCACCCCATGTCCCTAAGAATTCTGTAGCATGCACAAAGTTCTGGGAAAAATTAAACTACTTGTAATATATTATATTTAAAAGAATCACGTTTAGCCAGCTCAGTAACTGTTAATACAAACATGTTACTGCATTTTTCTGAACTGCCAGAAGATGGCTACAGAGCCCCCACAAGCCAGTTTTTCTACCAGCCAAATAAGGCATTCTGGTTTTTATATACAAAGGCTATGGAAATATTTTTCATAGACTTTGGCCAATGTAATTAGAACAGCCAGGCCAGCCACTCTTAAATATTGTGAAATAGGAGATTTAGGCCCTTCAAAGACTTCCAAGTACCATTTAGCTTGCTTAAATTCTTATAAGGTTCATCCAGTCTCTTTCTACCCACAAGACATTTCTGTAATTTTATCATCCTCAGTAAGAATTCACTGATCTTCAACAGATGCCTGGAATCAAAAGCTTGATGTTGGTATATGTCTCTGTCCCTTTTTATAAGTAATCAGTTACTTTTAAGTTTCCATACTACCTTCCATTATGAATTATGTAACAATTCTACTTAAGAATACAAGCCATAGAATGCCACTGAAACAATGTTATATCCAAGATGCAATGCAGCAACATACCAATGAATATCCAATAGGGTGGAAGGAAATTTTGGATAAGGCCAGGTCTTTAAAGCGTTTTTTTTAATCTTTGTGATGTATGCTGGGAAAACAGGGTACTCCTTAAGTGTTAATTCTTAAATTCATATTTTGGATTGAGGCATCCAAAGAAAGAAGACTTGCCAATTTGGGGTCTTAGCTCCACAGCCATTTCACAGGCAAACTTCAATGATTTTCCGCGGCACTTACAGGAGCATAAAGGTTTCAGAATCAGGTTAATGAGTAATGAATTGATATCTGAGGCAAAAATAGCACAAAAAACTAAATACTGTGACACAGCTCCTCTTCTGTGGCAAGTTGCTCCTCAGCCCAACAGAGAGGGCATGCCATCACAAAGCCCACCATAGCTTTTAGATTTCAAGGCAGATCTCAGTAGGTCAGGTCAAACTAGGTTGCTCACCTATTACAAGCTGCAACCAATTCTATAGCAGCTCAAATAGCTAGACCATCCTTGACACATTTCCAAATGTCCCCTTACAGTAGGAATGGGAAATGAAACAGCATAAAGATCTACATACTGATATGCCAGCTCTTCACTGGCCCTCCTGTGCTAGGGACATTCTTTAGCTGGTTAGGTCCTGCTCTGCAAATTATTGCAACCACAAAGGGCACCTATACACATACATCAAGGCTGCTCCAATGTGCTGTACAGGCAGTCCTTGACTTGCAACATTTTGAGTTACATTTCACACTTACAACATTTTTAAACTGACACCCTGTTCAACTTCCTGAAGTCTGTTTCAACTTTACAATGCTTGATCTGATGCCATGCCATGCTAACAAACAAGTTTACTGTGTCACCCATCTCCCCAAACTTCCTTGGACATTTTCTTTAAGAAAGCAAATAAGACTCCAGAAAAACCTGCAGCCAAGACTCCTGAGAAGACTCCAGCTAAGAACCCTTCAAAAAGTCCAACCAAGAGCCCTTCAAAAAGTCCAGCAAAGTCACCTCAAAGAAGTCTGTTGAAATCAGTATGATTGCTATTTACAATATAAATACATTAATGTAGCTATATAACTCATCTATAAATTGAATGAGTACAAAATTCAGGGTTATTTTTTG
>NW_017728992.1:130715285-130716612 GCF_001723915.1 Gavialis gangeticus | reverse complement strand
CTCATCTCCCTGGAGAACATCTGTCCAAAATTCCTTGGACATTATCTTTAAGAAAGAAGACAAGACTCCAGGAAAACCTGCAGCCAAGATTCCTGAGAAGACTCCAGCTAAGAACCCTTCAAAAAGTCCAACCAAGAGCCCTTCAAAAAGTCCAGCAAAGTCACCTCAAAGAAGTCTGTTGAAATCAGTATGATTGCTATTTACAATATAAATACATTAATGTAGCTATATAACTCATCTATAAATTGAATGAGTACAAAATTCAGGGTTATTTTTTGGTGAAAATAGGGTATCGGGCCTTGGTTCAGGAACCAATCCCCCATTTATAGCATTGTTTCCTATGGGAAAAATCAGTTCCAAGTTACAACATTTTAACTTAAGACATGGTTTTCAGGAACCAGTTGTGTCACAACTCCAAGGACTGCCTGTAATTACAGTGTCAGAGCAGACTCGATTAGTCGAGTCTGCTGGAGTGTGGTAATTACTGTATTCCAGCATCAAATGTATCAGCATTCCTGCACTGAAAAATGTTGGCGGGGGTACTTTAGTTAATTAAAGCCCCTGACCCCACCAACTGCTGAAGCACATGTATAAACAAAGAGATTTTTAATTTGCAGTAAGTTGGAGTAAAATGCCAAATAGCCCAGCAAAATTAATTAAAAAATTTAAGGAGTGTAAGAAGAAGATAGAGATCTCTGTGACCTCAGTCATAACTAAGTCATGCAAGCCTTATTTAAGAACAGGATAGCAGTAATTATAAGCACATTCCTCCTCTTTCAAGCTCAAAAAATAGCATTATTTTGTAGTATTACTCATACATCACACAGAGAGCAAATGAATTCTATGGGAAAAAACAGTATCATACAGTAGTTGCAATACTGAGATAAAATTATCTTCCTTACAGGTTTGACATTTTTAGATAAGTTCAATCAATCTTAAAATAAATCACAAATATTGATCTCAAGTAAGAACAACATGATTTGAAAGTTCAGATTGAAGAGAAGAAAAAACAAAACCTTTACAGAATATTGATGGCTAGTACTATGGTTCAATTAGCAGAGCAGTGTACATAACAGCATTCAGGCATAATGCCAAATTGATCATAAGTAAGCTTGTTTTACTGACTAAAATGCATTTCAGACCAAAAACTGTGCCTACCTGGAAAAAAACTAAATTTTTAAAGGATGCAACCAGCATGAAGTGACTGACAAAAGTCTAACTGCCTGCTTCACATATGTTTTTCTGATTAGATTACCATTAGGTTTTTTTGCATTATCGGGAATATACAAAGATCTCTGGGAGTTGGCTTTTTTTTTTTTTTTTTTTT
>NW_017728992.1:130714524-130715208 GCF_001723915.1 Gavialis gangeticus | reverse complement strand
TATCTTGCAAGCTCTCAGTTGTGCACTCCATACACTATGGCTAGGGACAGAAGTTACACATAAACCAGTTTAAGCGATCAGAAACTGGTTTAAACCTGTAACCGAATAGAAGTTCAGTGCACATAAACCACTTTCAAAATGGCTGGTTAAAGATAAACCTGGTTGAACGTACTGTCAGATGTAACCAATTTGAGACAAACCAGTTTGCCTCTGTCTCGCCTCATAGAGGTGTTCTTGGGCAGCTTTCAAGTGTTCACCCAACTCTGGCCAAGGGGTATGACCCCAGAACTTAGGTGTTGGGTCGTGCTCCACCCTGAATGCAGCCCCGACACTCGCCTGCCATGACTTGGTCTTCTCTTTTCCAGTGGGGAGGGTTCCAGTCTTCTCAGGGTTTCTTGCTGCTCCGAGTACTACCCACCAGAGGCATTCTTAGGGCTCCAACTCCCCTACACCTCAGCCACGCGCCAATCCTCAGGTCGGCCGGATGGTGCATCATTGGCCTGATCCCTGATTCGCCTATCCCAGATGGCCTGGAGGCGGACAATCATCTTCACCTTCACGCCCGACCTTCCTCCACAGCCCCAGCTAATCTGATCTTGATCATCCTTCGTGACCCTGGACCCATGAAGGGTCTTTCTTTGGACACAACCCTGGGTTTTTCCCAAATCCAAAGTGGAGCAATGA
>NW_017728992.1:130713681-130714434 GCF_001723915.1 Gavialis gangeticus | reverse complement strand
TTTTTTGACACAACCCTGGGTTTTTCCCAAAACCAAAGTGGGGCAATGAGGAAAAAAAAAAAAAAAAAAAAGAATCTGGGTATGGGCTTCTCCCACCCCACTCATGGATCCAATGCCTGTGGTCCTCTCCAGTTCCTCAACGTTGTTCCTTCTCTCCAATATGGATAAGACCCCTTCAGAGAGTCTGGGTACTGCCCCTACCAAGGCTGCATGCCTTCTTGGAATGGCGGCCACAGAGCAACTTCACTCTCCAGCATCCCTGCCATCTGCCTCAGCATTCTCTTGCCACCAGGTTTTAAATCCACCAGGCGGCAGTTTTTTATGATGTCATCCGCCGGCGCCACCACCAGCCGGCAATAAAAGCCAATAAAAGCTGATAAACCACACGTGCCCAGCTCTTCTTGGTGCCGCTTTCCCTTCCCTACAGGAGGTAAGTATGCCCTCTTTTCAGGACTCTTTTCTCGGGCAGGTTGCCCCTGCCTCGGGTCCTACCACAGAAAGCTGTTCCAGTGCCTCTGGTTTTATTTGGCTGGGACACAGTTTATGAAACTTCTGTCCCAGACCCTTTCTGATTCAAATTAAATCACAGTCCCCCAGCATCCCAACATGTTTTTCAGTCCCAAAAGCAGGGCTTGCCCCACCCTCTACTTCCTAGCTGGAGCAGTGAGGCCTGTCTGACAAAGGGTTGAGGGAAATCCCAGATAGGGATACAGCCCAGTCTCCAGGGGAGGGGAAGGAGGACTACCCCCCCCA
>NW_017728992.1:130702955-130708681 GCF_001723915.1 Gavialis gangeticus | reverse complement strand
CAGGGGAGGGGAAGGATGACTACCCCCCCCACAGGCAAACCCCAGCTGGGGTCTGGGGCCAGGGAGAGGGGGGTTAAACACCCCTTCCCCTGTTCAAACTTACTGCTGGCTGCAACTGTGGACTACAAATCCCAGAGGCATCTTGAAGCAGGAAGAGGAAGTGATGAGCAACCCTGCAGAGTCCTGCTGCTGTCATGCTAGACTGCTAATCCCAGAGACCCTGAGGGCAGCAGGAAGTGGAAGTGAGCACACTGCTAGAGATCCATGCTCTAGCACCCCCAGACTTTTGGCCTGAGCCACTGCAGGCATGTGGCTGCTTTTCCTGAACCAAAGGTATATGTCTGTTCACTTCTGTTTCAATTTAATTTTTGCAGTTTAGACTAACCTGCACAGGCTGAATTGATTCAGCATTGGGCTTTTTGTCTGTCTGTACCTGTAGCCTATATAGTTAGGTTAACAATAAATCTAAGTAGAGACATAGTTAGCCATGTTAGTCAGAAGTCAGGCATAGGATAGGTCAGGGTGCCATCATGCTCCAGGGGTGGAAGGGTGCTTTAATTAGTGCAGCTCTCAAAGCCACACCAATTAAAGCGCCTGCAGCATCTCATATATCAGCATCCCCGTACTCCAAAATGGTAGTGGGGGCACTTTAACAAAAGCTTGAACAAGCTTTAGTTAAAGCCCCCCTGCCACCATTTTGAAGTGCGAGAATGCTGAAAGATGGGATGTGGAGGGTGCTGGAGTGCACTAATTAGCATGCTCCAGTTCTATAAATACGTGCTGTAATTACAGCACATCAAAAGGAGCCTCCCTCCACATCTACAGGTACCCTTAGAAACTAACTGGTTCATGGAAGCATGCTCTTTCATAGGCAGCAGTTTACTTTGTCAGATGTAGCTGACAATGTCCACAAAAGCTCATGCCTCTGAACTACATCTAATATATATTATTGAGTTTTTGTTGTGTACTGAAGTACTTCATGATATATGAGTGTCTCTATATCCATTAACAATTTGGGAATGTGAAGACAGTCTCCTCTGTAAGGACAACAATCTGAGGAACAAGTTTATGAACAACTTGTAAATTCCAGTTTGATTTTAGGAGCTGTCACTCTTATTATATCATATGGCCATCTTTTACTGTGTTCTGCTCCTCACACCCTGTACTAAAGGAGACAGGGAACAAAATCTGATGGCTAGCCATCAACAGGTCAGTCCTAAAAGCAACTGAATGTCTTACCCAGGGAGAACAGAAGATTAACCATATCCTAAATGAAACCAGTTTCCTGGGTATTGTTGTGGGTATTCTGAGCTTTGAAAAAATAAATAAATAAGGAACTTCCCCAGAAGCAGGTCAAAAAAAAATATATATATTTTTTTTATTGAAAAGCTTCAGAGGGATACAGAGACAAAACATAGCTAAGCCAGGAGATGGAGAAGAATGATTTTGTAAGAGACAAGCCTTCTTTTTATTTGTAGAAGGAAGAAGTAAGGTGGCTTAAGAGGTGTGGAAGGGAGGAAGACTTCCTAGTCTCAGAAAGCCACGTGCTAAAACACCCCACAGGACTCCAACCAAGTCCCAAAGAATGGTCAGAGTAGCAAGGAAACTGAGACAGGGACTGCATGCAAGTCTACGGTCTTGCATGTGCGCACACACATACACACTTCTAACTGCCAGTCTCCAGTGCACGCATATGGGATCAAGTGGTTGTGACCTATTTTATCAGAATCTATCCCATGGCTGGAAGAGAAATTCTGTAAATACAGGTGAAGTGAGGAAACACAAAGGGCAGAACACTTCAAAAGGATCCAGCCGCTCTGCCACCTCCTGGGGCTGACCCTTCTTGCTCCCTGCCAGCCCAGACCTGATCTGTCCCATCTCAAATTGCTGCTGTCCCAGGCACATTTGTATATGCTGCATCCAGGAGTAGTTTACTCTGGTTCAAACTGCTCTGGAATTTATTACTTCACATTAATTGCACATAGATGCACCCCTTGAGTCTGAAAAGGCTCCAGCCCCGTCTCTTTCTTTGCCTTCCTGGGAACAGATTCCATTTCTATTCTTTTATTTTGAAACACCTTTTCATTTTTGTTTTTTAATTATAGTTTTATGTTATGCTGTCCTGATACAGTGAACAGATGAGAATAACCTCTTTAATGACCTGAAAGTCAAAAAGAAATTATACAAAAAGTACAAACAACGACAATGCTATAAAAATGAATACAATGGAATAGTATAAGACTTCAGGGATATAATCAGAAAGGCTAAAGAACAAATGAGTTACATCTGGAGACATAACAGGCCATAAAAAAGTCTAGATAAATACGAGAAGTAAAAGGAAGGCAGAAGAAAAAACACCTAAGGTCCATTATGTAACAAGGAAGGAGAGTAAAACAGATGACCCCGAAAAGACTGAATGTTCAAGGCCCACATTAACTTTTTTTTGTGAAGATGGAAGTAATGATGACCAGACACTTAAGGTCTTTGATTTAAAGAATGGGATAGGAATACAAGGCAGAATATGGGAGGATAAGAGGAAGAGTTAATGACTCTTTGAAAATTCTAGGAGAATAGGGGAGATGCCAGGGGATTGGAAAGGACAAATAAGGAAAAAAGGAAAATCAAAGGAATTATAGACTAATGGGCCTGCCCTCAGTATGGGGATATAGATTTTCAGCCAGGATGCCACAGCACTCTGGAATGCCTTGAGATCCTCTCAAGGATGCTTCAGGGTACCACACAATGTTAGGTGTGAAAAAGTGATCTTAAGGTAAACCCAGAGACTTAAAAATAGGAATCCATCATCATGCAGGATCCTGTAGGATCGCCATGATCTCCCCAAGGCCCCCTTCCCATGTCAAGTTGGCCCACAGGGCACCCTCGATTCTCTCCTGCCACTTCTTTGATGATAAAATATATAATAGGGAGGCTGCCTTCATTTCCTCTTGGTCACCATTTGCTGTAATATCTGACCCCATGGACCCCCAAATCCCCTTGTGGGTCCTGTTCTCTAAAGCGTGTTTCAGGGACACCCTAGTCTTATGGGCTATGAGTGGCTCCAACCACCGCTTTACCACATCCCAAGCCTCGCAGATGGAACCAACGTTCTTCAGTCCGAGCCTTGTTATAATTTGGCCTCCTTGGGCTCTCCACAGTTCTGCCTGGCTCTGCACCCCCTCTGGCACCAAGGCCAGTGCACCCCCAATGCTGCACCCCCTCTGGCACCGGGGTCCCCACGCTGCTGTGGGTCCCCTGTGAGGCCTCCTCCTCCCCCTAACAGCCTCACCCAAGCCACCAGTCTTAAACAGCAAATAAACACAAGCCCCTGGGCTATAACATAAATTCTAACCACCCAGCTATAACATTATTCAAGCCACACCAAGGGTGCTCCGTCCCTCACCAATCGCAGGGGTTGCACCTGCAGTCAGGCCTCTCCCCTTCACTTGCTCTGGGAGAGATCCTTCCCCTTTGGCTGCTGGCAGGGAACTACCCCCCTTGCCTCCACCCTGGGGTTTATATGTGAGCCAGGCGCTGCCCCTTCCAGTCAGCTGACCACTGGCAGGTGTGGGTCACTAGCTAACTCTGGTTTCCCTGGTAACCAGCAGCTGGGACTTCTCACTCACTGCTAGGGCTCTTTACCTAGCAGTTTCCCCTCTTTAAAAGGAGCAGAGCACCTAAGTGCTCTGCGACAGAATCCATAGTGTCAAAAACATTCTGCTCTGTTGTTGTCTTTCAGAGTTCTTTGCACAGAAGAATTCCTCTAGTATTTTCCTATAGTCAGAAAATAAGTGAAAACTAGGAGCTGGCATTTTCTGAGGGGTGCCTCAAGTCTAAAGAGCTTGAGAACCACTGATATACATTATTTAAGGATACAGATACAAGCTGTTATGATGCAACTCTTATGTCTACATAATTCTGTAGTGATGTAATAGCATCAAAGTCACTTGACTTTAACTCTGCTTCATTCAGAGTCAAAGTTAGGGCAGTTTAGCTCATTTGTATCACTACAAGATCATGCTGACATAACACTTATAGAACAAGAGTTTCTGTACACTCCTAAACAGAAACCTCCCATTTCCCTTTCAAAATGGATAAATAAAATGCTGGTTTGTTCATACCCCCAGATAGCTTTTAGAATGCATCATTAAACAATCAGCTTATTAGCACCTACAGAGTGATATGGTGATAAAAATATGAAAACAGATTTGTCAAAAGCTAGAGAAGGAAGAGGACACTTCCCAGGATGGTGGAAGTTGGAAACTTGTGACCTCTGACAGCAGGCAAAAATCTTCATCTCCACCTGTAGCAGTTTGCCTGGGGAACAGATATGGAGCCCAAGCAACAGAGGAGGAGGAGCACATTCCATTAGTAAAACAGGCCAGGCCAGACATCTCAAGGTTGAGAAAATCGAGACCACTGCCACCAAGAGCAAGCAACAGCTGATGGTGGTTAGAGACTCACTTCTGCAGGGGACAAAGGCATCCATCTTCCATTGTCTTGGGAGGTCTGCTGCTTGCCCAGAGCCTGGAACCAAGGTATCAGAGAGACATCTGACCCTCTGACAACTACCCCATCCTGCTCAGCCATGTGGGTACCAATGATACTGCAGGGGTGACCCAGAGTGGATCAGAAGTGACTACAGGGCTCTGGGTGCAAGGGTGAAGGGTACAGGGGCTCAGATGGTGTTCTTGATCCTTCCAGTCAAGGGGAAGGGCCCACGCAGGAGCAGACGCATCCTTCAGATCAATGCATGGTTGAGCAGATAGTGTCATCAATAGGGCTTTGGCTTCTTCGACCATGGGATGTATGAGTCCACGGGGCCAGACATGATGCACCCAAGGGTGCTGGAGGAGTTGGCTGATGAGACTAATGTGAAAAATGGAAATTGGGAGAGGTCCTGGATGATTGTAAAAGGGAAAATACAGTGCCCATCTTTAAGAAAGGGACAAAGGAGGATCAGGAGAGCTACAGACCAGTCAGCCTCACCTCAGTCCCTGGAAAAATCATGGAGTAGGTCCTCAAGGAATCTATTTCTAAGCACTTGGAGGAAAAAAAGGTAATTAGGAACAATTAGCATGGATTCACCAAGGGCAAGTCATGCCTGACCACTTGATTGCCTTCTCTAATGAGATGACTGGATCTGTGGATTGGGCAGAGCAAAGGATGTAATATACTTTGACTTTAGCAAAGCTTTTGATATGGTCTCCCACAATACACCCACCAGCAAGCTAAGGAAGTACAGGTTGGATGAATGGACTGTAAGGTGGATAGAAAGCTGGCTGGATCATCAGGTTTAAAGGGCAGTAATTAATGGCTTGATGTCTAGTTGGCTGCCAGTATCAAGTGGAGAGCCCCAGGGGTTGGTCCTGGGACTAGTTTTGTTCCATGTCATAGAATCATAGAAGTAGGGTCGGAAGGGATCTTGTAGATCTTCATGTCCGACCCCCTGCCTGGGCAGGAGAAAAACTGGGCTCACATGACTCCAGCCAGATGGGTAGGAGCCAGCACCACTTCCCCTGGAAGTTGGTTCCAGATCCTAGCGGCCCTAACTGTGAAGTAGTTCTTACGGATGTCTAATCTAAACCTACTCTCCAACAACTTATGGCCGTTATTCCTTGTTATACCAGGGGGCGCTAGGGGAAACAAGGTCTCTCCCAAACCCTTCTGGTCCCCCTAGTAAGTTTATAGATGGTCACCAGGTCCCCCCTCAGCCTTCTCGTGTGAAG
>NW_017728992.1:130693301-130697955 GCF_001723915.1 Gavialis gangeticus | reverse complement strand
GACCACGTTGGCTATCTTCCAATCATCCGGCACCTGGCCTGAGCACCATGCGTGCTCGTAAAGCCATGCCAAGGGCCCTGCAATAACCCCTGCTAGCTCCCTCAACACCCTGGGGTGGAGAGCATCTGGACCCGCTGATTTGAACACGTCCAGCCCCTCCAGAAGCTCTCTAACCCAGTCCTCCCCAACCTGAGGTCTGGAGGCGTTCCCCTCGAGTCCGTCTTGCATCATGGACAAGAAAATGGAGGTGAAGAATTGGTTAAAGAGGTCTGCTTTCTCCTCTGGTGCAACCACCAGATTGCCCAGAGAATCTTCATCAACAACCTGGAAGATAGTATGGAGTGTACCCTCAGCAAGTTTGCAAATGACACCAAGCTGGGGGGAAGGGTAGGGCTAGGATTCAGAGAGACCTAGACAACTTGGAGGATTGGACCAAAAGGAATCTCATGAAGGTCAAGAAGGACAAGTGCAAAGTCCTGCACTTAGGCTGGAACAATTCCATGCACCACTACAGGCTGGGGACTGACTGGCTAAGCAGCAGCTCTGCAGAAAAGGACCTGGATGTTACAGTGGATAATAAGCTAAATATGAGCAAACAGTGTGCCCTTGTTGCAAAGGCTAACAGCATGCTGGGCTTCATTAGTATAAGTGTTGCCAGCAGATCAAGGGACGTGATTATTCCCCTCTATTTGGCACTGGTGAAGCTACATCTGGAGAACTGGGTCCAGTTTTGGGTCCCCAACTACAGAAAGGACATAGCTAGGTTATCAGCTAGCCACATAGAGTTATAATACAGAATGCTATTGGTTATACCAACAGAAAATGAAACAATGGCAAAGAAAAGGTATGCTCATAGAATATCAAGGATCTCTTTCACCACAAAATGGTGAAGGAGAAATTAACTGGGAAATGCAACCATACCACCCACTCCCAGTAATTTGATAAGATTACCTACCCCCAAACCCAAACCTAGAATCAAAGGTATTAGAGAAAGTCTTACAGCAAATTTAAAATCCTTCACAAAACTTAACTGAATAGTGGTCACTCCTAAATGACACCATTATAAACAAGAAAAAGAACAACATCCTCTTAGTATATACGCATAGTATACTATTGAAATGCATATTGCTTAACGTGATGGCATTAAAATTGTAAATCAATCCACTTACTGCGAGAGAGATTCTCAAGGGCTTTCCCCAGCTTCTTACTCTCCTGTAGAATATGATTTAATTCATCAAAATCACGGCTCTCTGTTTTTGTCCGCCAGTCCCATTTAGGATGCTCTATCGACCTTGGCACTAGGTAAAATATATATAAAGTTTAGATTTCATGGTTTAGAAATCTACAGTAGCAACAAGCTAAGCAAAGAGTCAACAAGATCAAGAATCTTCATAACTTCAGACTAAGTTTTCCCCTCCTTATTACACTAGCTGGAGAGATTTCTCTTTGGGTTGGCAAAATAGCTACAAGAAAATCGAGTCCACAGAAAGGATGACATCTAGGAGTAACTAAACCGGTAATTCTCAGACAAAAGTAAAATGTAAATAATGCTGTGCAACTAAAACTGCTGCATCAACTCACTCGTAATCATGAAGCCCAACTCACTGCTGCCTCTTGCTGCAGCAGTGCAGCCCAGGCTAGGGTGGCCCCAGGAGGTGGGGGTCAGCACCTGCTACCTCCTGCCTCTAGCCCCATGCAGGAGCTGCAGTTTATAGGCAAATTGTAGCTGAAGTGCCACTCCTTCCCCGCCTCCCACCTCCTGGCAGTGCCACCTGCAGCAGAGCGAGCCATTGCAGTGCCTGCTTGTGGTGGTGCCAGGTGCTTGGGGCAGGTTGCTGCAAGCCAGTTGTTGCACACACTGCAGGGCCAGGCCATACCAGGCTGTGGCAGTCTATTGCCTTCCCCTGCCACTGCCCATGCCCCTGGCCCACAGCAGCCCGCCCTAAGTACCTGGCACCACTGCAAGTAGGTGACAGGTGCCCGGTGCCCCTCACCTCTGCCTGCCATGATGGATCACTCCACTGCCGCTGCTGGGAGAGGGAGGGGGGCAAGGAACCAGACTCCAGCTGCAGTCTGTCTGCAAACTGCAGCCCCCATGCAGCAGCAAGATGCAGTGGTGAGTCGGGCTCCATAATTAGCCCCAGCTGCCTCTGCCCTCTCCCCCCCACACATGAAGCCAGGTCACATCCCCCCACCCACAGCTCAACCCGCCTCACCCTTGGGAGCCACTCACCGCTCCTCTGAGGAACTTGGCCCAGGCATTGCAGCACAGGCCTTGCTTGAGGGGATTTTTAGCATGGGACAGAGACTGTGCTGTGGTGGTACCCACACCACTCCTCTTGCCACCGTGGCCCCAGGGGCATGAGCACAGCCAATCAGTGCCTGCGCCAACCCCCTCCCCAGTGGGGGGATTGAAACCCCGCTTCTCTTCAGGCTACTGGGGTCTGGCCATGCTCCCACTCCTGCCACTGGAGCAGTGAACAAATGAATGGGGATGTGGGGCTGGGGAAACCTGGTAGGGGCTGCTTCTCCCCTCCCACTCCAGACACACACCAGCTAGGTCAGAGTCAGGGTTTAAACACCTCCCCAGTCACACTCAGGCCTGCAGAGGCCTGCCAATGCCCCCCACCTCAGTTCAGTTTCCCTTCAACCAAGGGCTCACTCAGCGTTCCCCCACCTCACAGCCTCTAGCCTAAGCCACTGCAGGCATGTGCCTGCATTTTCGAAATCAAAAGTGAATGTCTATTCACTTGCAAATTGGTTCAATCTATGCAAGTTAAACTAACCTGCAAAGATTGTATGGATTCAGGCTCAGGCTTTTTGAATGTCTGTCCCTAGCCCCAGAGATATAGGCAGCTGCTAAATGAGATGAATTTGAGTGTTGTTGATATGCCTCAGCAACTGTGGGGGGTTTCCAGGGTTCCAAGGCAACCCTGCCATGTGAAGTGCCCTTAATCAGGGACATCAGGGGTTTCCAGATTTCCTGAGCGTGGAAGCAGCTGATCCAGAAAGCACAGAACTTTCCTCAGTCCCAAGGCCATCTGAATGAATGGCGGGTATACTCGAGACAAACAGACCCGGGGAACCCGAGTTTCTGAGCAACCTTCTAGATGAGCTGGTAGGTTTTTGGCAGAAATCTGTTTGGCTGGTTACACCCAACTACTACCTGGATTTTAGTGGAAGTTCACCAAAACATATCTATTTTCAAACATTTGTGATTTTCAACAAATCAACATTTTCTGCTGAAATTTGAAGTTTATTCTAAAATTCCTGAGCAGCAATAATCCTCAGTACTTCAAGAAATATTTACCTCTTCTTAAAATGTGTGTATTAAAGGCCCAATCAACAGTTGGATAATAAAACTAATTTATGGCCAAATTCTTCTTGTAAACTTGTTTTAGGTATAAGCTATTCTCAACCATTTTTCTTGAATTGTCACAGGTGTTTGGATTATATTAAAAAAAAATCTTCTAAAATAATTTTGTCTTTCTGCAGTTTACAGCTGACATCAGCATCTTCCTTGTGCAGTTTACAACCCACATCAGCAAAATCTTCTACAACCAAATATCTCATTGACACCAATTTTGCATCCCCACTGCACAAAGAGGATCTTCCATGAAAATTTCAGGATTGTTCTCAGTATATCTCAGACCGTGGATAGACATTCATACAAAAATATAGTGCTATGCATTCACAATCCCTTTGCCATCAGTGTTACAAAGTCATCAGCTGGGGGGGAATAGAGACTTGCTCCTCTGGTCCCTGAAAAGGAGCCCAATCACTGACAGCTTACACCCTAACCTCTTCCAGGGAAGAAAGACCAGCAGGATGACTGCCAGTGATCAGTGAACATCTGTGCCCAGCAATCAGTGTTCTTGACAACTGGCATGTAAGTAGCAGGGAGAAAGTAGGTGAACAGAGCAGCAGCTGTCAGTTTGGAGGCAGAAGAAAGGCTTCCTACCAGCTTTCTCCATACCCTATGAGGACAAGGAAGCAAACAGAGCTACAGCTCCATTTCAGCACTGTAGCAGACTCAAGAGCAACTCACTGCTTCCAGTGGGGATGCTTCCAGGCAGGCAGAGCTACAGATCCCCACTATCTTTAAGGGCAGAAGTGGGAGCACAGCAAGGAGCCACTGCTGCCCCAGCACACTGTGACAGCTCAGGGAAAGCTCAAGGAGGTCCAGGTCTGGGGCAGCAATGGGCTTTTTGACATGCCACCACCCTCCAGAGAAGGGCAGCAACGAATACCCACTGTTGTCCAGGGTTAAGTAAAGACATTCAAAAAGCCCGAGCTGAATTGATTCAATCTTTGCAGGTTAGTCTAACCTACGTAGATTGAAACAATTTGCAAGTGAATAGACACTAACTTTTGATTCCTAAAATGTAGTCATGTGCCTGCAGTGGCTCAAGCTAGAAGCCGAGGGGGGGCAGGGGGAGAGGTGGAAGGGGATGCTAGAGCAAGCCCTCCCTTCCCTTTGGCAGCAGTTGCAAGGCTAGAAAGAAGCTGATGGGGGGTGGGGGTGGCCAGTCCCCAGCAGGCCACTAAGTATGATTGGGGAGAAGTTGAAACCCTCACCCTGGCCTGCAGGGACCACCGCAGGGGTGTGCCTGGAGGCGGAGAGGGAAGTGGGGGTTTGTCCGGGGGGGGGGGG
>NW_017728992.1:130692301-130693204 GCF_001723915.1 Gavialis gangeticus | reverse complement strand
CCCGGGCGGGGGGGGGCCGCGGGGGGGGGGTGCGGGGGGGCGGGGGGGGAGGGGGGGGTTGGTCCGGGGGGGGGGGCGTGGAGAGGCAAGGCACTGGCCCAGACAGCAACTCAGGAGAAGGTGGGGCAGGGAGGAGGATTAAACTCCCCTATCTCCCCTCTCAAGCTGAGGTCTACCTGGCTTTCTGCCTCACTGGCCATGTGTCTGGTGGGGGGTGTGGCCAGAACAGGCTGGAATGGCCCTGCCATCCACCCACCTCTCCCATTTCTGGGGCTGGAGGAGTGAACTGGGCTGGCCCACAGGTGCTGCTGAGGGGCTGGCCCAGGCTGGGCCACAGGGACAGGGCCTTTCCCAGACAGCTTCAGCTTGGGCTAGGGCTGTGGGAGCTGTGCACCTGGATTGGTCCTAGCTCCGTGTGCCCAGGCTAAGTCAGGCTATCATGGAGCCATAGCTGGCTGAGAAGGACCCTGCCCAGCTCCTCCAAGCCTGCCCTCAGCAGTGCTCGCAGCTGGCCCTGCTCAGCTCCAGGCAAGGCAGGGGGATAGTGGGGCCAGCCCAAGCTGGGCTGCAGGGGCAAGGCCCTTTCCAGCTGGCAGCAGTTCCATGACAGCCCAGCCCAGCATGTGTGAGCAGCAGCTGACCGGGCAGTGGCATGAAGGCAATGCTGCTGCAGCTGTAGGCAAGCACCTTAGAAGCCGAACTGGCCATGCAAGTTCATCATACCCACGGATGCCTGGGCTGATGCAGAGGAGCTGGTGGGCCCAGAGTTGAGCAGCCACCCACTGCGGGAGCTCGTGTGTTCACAGCGACTGCACCTTCTGTCCTTCACCATGCAGGGAAAACCACAGAGGCAGCTGTGTGCACATGAACCCCCACTGTAGGTGGCTGCTGGGCTCTGAGCCT
>NW_017728992.1:130663673-130687301 GCF_001723915.1 Gavialis gangeticus | reverse complement strand
CGGATGCCTGGGCTGATGCAGAGGAGCTGGTGGGCCCAGAGTTGAGCAGCCACCCACTGCGGGAGCTCGTGTGTTCACAGCGACTGCACCTTCTGTCCTTCACCATGCAGGGAAAACCACAGAGGCAGCTGTGTGCACATGAACCCCCACTGTAGGTGGCTGCTGGGCTTTGAGCCTGCCAGAACCTCTGAGTCAGCCTGGGCACCCACAGGCATGATAAATTTGTCCCACATATCCAGTCCAGCTGCCAAGGTGTCTGCCCGCCGCAGCATCACCTCCATGCCACTGCCCGGCCTGCTGCCACTCATGCACGCTAAGCTGGGCTGTCATGGAGCCCCAGGTGGCTGGGAAGAGCCCTGCCCCCATGGCCCAGCCTGTGCCAGCCCCACTATCTGCCTGCCTTGCCCAGGACTGAGCAGGGCCAGCTGCAGCCACTGCTGAAGGTGGATGCAGAAGATCTAGGCCAGGCTGCAGGGGCAGGGCCCTTCCTAGCTGGCTGTGGCTCCATGACAGCCCAGCCCAGCCTAGGAAGCTGAGAGCAATATGGATGCACAGCTCCTGAGGCTCCAGCTGAGAAGGACCCTGCCCCTGCAGTCCAGCCCAGCCCAGCCCCTCCACATCTATCCTCAGCACTCCCCATGGGCCAACCTGACGCAGCCCCCACAGCCCCAGCCATGGGTGAGGCGGGCAGATGGCAGGGCCGTGCCAGCTGGCATCTGTCCATGCCCCTGCCATTGTAGCACTGAGGCATGGGAGGACCCTGACAGGGGCTGCTCTGCCCCAACCAGGCAGACCCCAGTTTGAGGCCCTGGGATGAGTGGGGTGGGATAAAGAATAAACCCCTTCCCTGCTCTTTTGCCTTTTGCCTTAGGGGGCCATGCTAGGCCAGCATCTGGCCATGCCCCCATGCCTGCTCCAGAAAAAGAGCAGAGGGGCAGGGCCAGCTCTGCTCTCTGCAGCAGTCTGTCTGATACTATATTCAACCAGGTTTATCTTTAACCAGTTTCAGCCATTTTGAAACTGGTTTATGTGCACTGAAATTATGTTCTGTTACAGATTTAAACCAGTTTCTGATCACTTAAACGAATTTATATGTAACTTCTGTTCCTGGAGATTTCCAGACTAGCACTTGACCCTTTTTTCCACTCTCTGGCAAAGAGTATCTGCCACTATAGCAGCCACTGTCTTGATCCCTGCATCAGCAGCAGTCCCTGCCACTGCCACCACCATGATAGCAGTGGTTACCACAGCAGCTGGAAACAGAGCTGCTGTCCCCATTCCTGTCTAAGCTGCAGCTCTGGTCCATGGTGGGCTGTCTTGGAGCCCACTGTTCACCCTCCATCCCCCCCAGGGTGTGTGTGTATGGGGGGGAAGAAGTGAAGCACTGTGGGGTGCTGGGGCAGCAAGAGAACCCACTACAGTGCTACAAGTAACTGTATGGACATTATGGCTAGGGACAGAAATTACACATAAACTGGTGATGCAGTGCACTCCTAAGAGCGCTGGTGCACTCCCTCACAGCCAGAGTTCCCCACTTAGGCAAGGGGCAGGAGGGGCAAGCGGGAGCGCTGGTGCCCCCCTATGAGCACCGGCTGTGGAGTGCAGGGGCGGCAGGAGAAGTACCACTGGCACTTCTGGGAGCACCACTGACACCGCCCCCACCCCTGGTTGACAAGAACAGCTGCGGGGGGGTCCCTCGCCCTAGTCAATGCGATTGGCTGTGGGGGGACCCCTCCTGGTTGGTGACTGGCTGCTGGCGGGGCACATGACCCCACTAACTCAGAAGGCACCAGTTACCCATGCACATAAAATCAGTTTAAATAAATGGAACCTGGTTCAAATCTGAAACACAACATAAATTCAGTGCACATAAAATGCTTTCAAAATGGCCAAAACTGATTTAAGATAAACGTGGATGGATGTAGTATCAAACTTTACTGATTTAGGTTAAATTGTTTTATTGAACTTCTGTCCCACATCCCCTCCAGATTCAAGTTAACTCACAGACCCCCAACATCCAAGGATGCTTTGCACCTCCACTGCAACCTCCCTCCCTCCTTGCAGGATGGGCATGCTAGCCTTAGCCCAAGCTGTCTGCTCCAGCCCAGCAAGGAGGCATGCTCTAGTGCCACCCACTTCCCTTGCTTCCCCCCCTGGGCTTCTGGCCTGGGCCACTGCAGGCCTGGGCCACAGCTAGCATGTGGCTGCATTTCCAGAATCAAAAGTGACTGTCTGTTCACTTGCTTATCAGTTCAATCTACACAGCTTAGACTAGCCTGCAAAAACTAAATTGATTCAGCACTGGGCTTTTTGACTGGCTCTACTTTGCCTACACGTGGTGGCAAAAAAACACACCACAACAGAAAAACTCTGTTACAGACAGGGACATTTCTGTGATGCTTGGTCCCTTGTTTAATACTGTATACCATTTCTCACTGCAGATTTAGTATAATCCCTTTGTAATATAATCCATGGCAAAAGCAGGGTCCTTCCTGCTTTTTTATGTTCCATTATTCATCAAAATTAGTGTGTCAGTATTTTAAATCCTCCGTCATATTACCTGCATTAGCCTTCACTGTTATTTCAAAGAGAGAAATATTTTGTCTTGAAAGTACGCAAGTTCAATTTAAGAGATTTATGGCATGTGTTCCTAGAATTTGTATGCAAGTTACTTAGCTTTCCATTTTATACAAATGAGATTTCATGTCAGAAATGTTTATTTTATAATGACATCTTGGAAAGCTGAGAAATTCCTTTTCAGTATCTCTGATTCTCTCTTTTCCAAATAATGCACAACTACAATACACTCATCTACAGTCTCTTCATTAAAACATTATCCCTAAAAAAGAGCATTCTGTTATACTTCATAGGATGATGGGGAAAGGAGGGGTAATTGTTTTGATTTTGTTTTATTTTTTTTAGATGCATTCAACTGACTTTCCAAAAAGAGTCCTTGATTTACTGAATCTTCTGGCAACAGGTTCAAGAGAAGGTTACTCCTAACAGTGTAATGGCACCTATCTGTTTATTCATTCACCCATCTGCACATATTAAAAATACATCTAATAGTAGTGGGAAATTCCTAGGCAATCTATGCCATTACTTCATGGCAAGGAGATTATGTCCAGAGATGAGACAGCAAGTACTTGCTTCTTGGTGTGTGTAACTACAGACATTGCAATGGCTGCTGTCAGAGGTTCAGTTAAAGGCACGATGGGGATCTGATTCCTGACCCCAACAATTATACCTCATACAATGCCACACATGCATGGCAGGAAGCACAACTGTGGGATCAAATTCCCATCATGCCCTACTGCCAGCTGCAAAACAGCTTCTCAACAATGTACAAAAAAAGTGTTGGACTCCCCAGGCATATTCATAGGCAGGCCACATCCAGAAATCCCAGTACCAAAAAATCAAGAAAAAAAGCAGTGCGGTGCACATGACAGGAGCATGCAACGGCACACACAGAGGGTCTGCCTCCAGGGAGACGCTCTGACTGCTGGCCAGACCATCTCAGCTCATTTTGCACCCTGGCTCCTCCAGGTCATCAGGAGTGGGGAAAGAGCAGTTTGCCCAAAGTGTGGCAATTTGTCCCACACCAAAACACACATGCAGGGGCATGCGCTGTGGTAAAAAGTAGGTGCAAAAACTTGTACCGTTACTATTTTTGTTGCTACAAGCATACACCCCTCCATGTGGGGTGCACCCATAGGGTTGGAAGGAACCCCAAAGGTCATCTAATCCAATACTCTGCACAGATTCAGGAGGTGCTCAGCAGTATAGCAACACTGCTCCACACTGGGGTGGCTGTACAATGCCCTGCTCCTGTGCCAACTACAGTAGCGCAATCAGCCACTGCAGTAATAGCTGCTTTTGCATCTCGCCCAGTCATCCCCTCTCCCACCTCACTTACCCTATTGGACTTGACATTCTTCAGTCATCCCAAACAAATGCTTATCCAGTCTGTTCTTGAAAACTTCCAATTAAGGAGATCTTACAATGTCCCTGGGTACATCATTCTCTTCTTCTATTGTTTTTACAGTTTTTCAGGGATTAAACCTCAGAAAAAAAATACTTCTCACTTTCTGAAGTTTAAACCTTCTCCACAAGAGAAGGCTGAGGGGGGATCTAGTGGCCTGTTACAAACTAGTCAGAGGGGACCAGCAGGCATTGGGGGAGTCCCTGTTCCCCTGAGCACTACCAGGAGTGACTAGAAATAACAGTCACAAGCTGGCAGAGGGTAGATTCAGACTAGACATCAGGAGGCGCTACTTCACTGTCAGGGCAGCTAGGATCTGGAACCAACTTCCAAGCAAAGTGTTGCAGGCTCCTACCCTGGGGATCTTTCAGAGGAGGCTAGACAAACAACTTGCTGGGGTTGTTTGACCCCAGTACTTTTTCCTGCCATGGCCGGGGGTCGGACTAGATGATCTGCTCAGGTCCCTTCTGACCCTACCAACTATGAAACTATAAAATCTATAACAGCTCATGCCCCGCCCTCTATGGCAAGGAAGAAAAGTTAGTCTCCCTCCTTCTTTTTTTAATAGCAGACTTCCAAATATTTGAAAACTACTCTCACGTTCCCTCCATCATCTCCTTTCCTCCAAACCAAACCTACCTAAGCTCTCTCCACCTTTTATCATATAGCGTGCATTCCATTTCCTTACTACCTTCACTGCTCACCTCTGGGTCTTCTCCAGTTTCTCTACATATTTTTAAAAAATGCAGAGCCCAGAATTGCACACACTATTCCAGCTGAAGCCTAACCAGGTGCAAGCCTAAAATTCATGGACCAAATTTAGGTGGGCATAATAAAAAAGGCTTCTATCTGGAAAGCTTTCACTTCCTTCCACTGAAATATAAACAAAGCAGAGCATAAAATTCAGAAGATATAAAAAGTATTTTCAGAATGAAAATAAATTGCATAAGCAAAAAAATTGCAGGGAGTAGAACAGGGAATGAAAGTGTACAAGAACAGACAGAATAAGAAGAGAAGGTTTAGAGATGTAGCAGGAGTGGGAATGCTGGGGAAGGACATGAAAAGAGAGGCACAGTAAGAGGGAGAAGAAATGGGAAGCTTGGGGGTTAAGCAAAGTGACAGGATAAATTGAGAATTTGGGGTGGGGGGCTTGGGGGATTCTCAAACATTGCCCCTGGGGCTTGGGAAATGAAAACCCACACTGAGATAAATGGAGCAGCTGACAAATCAATTATTGTTTCAGGCTGTATCATGGGTGTTCCTGTTCAACTGAAAACAGACATACAGTTAACTGGACACTTCATACCTTTTTCTGAAAAAAAACCCTTTTTTTTTTAAAAAAAGGTGGACTATTTTAATTGCTCTAAAAAATCCTTATGCTTGCCCAGGCTGCACTAAAATTTGCTGGGCCTCATGGGCCCCGTCCACATGTGCCACCACTAGTTGTCCCCAGGGAAGACCTGTTCCATGTGCTCTCTGGCATGCGGCAGGTTACCCCGGAGGGAGAAGGGGAGGCTAGGGCCAGCACTGGGCTGGCCCCAGCAGCCTTACCTGTGGTCCTGGAGAACTCCTGGAGCTGCAGCAGTGGCTATCAGAGCCTAGCTGGCAGACGAAGCATGGCTCTGGCTGGCCAGGCTCCAGTTTTGAGTGGTGCGTGCTGCCCCCACGTGTGCTGCTCCAGTTTTTTGGGGGGGTTTTGAGGGGGGTTTTTGACCCCTGGGTATATCCAGGGGTCAAAAAAAGGTCAAAAAAACAAAAACAACCCTGCGCTGCTTCCTTGCAACATGGAAAACAGCTGAATATGTGGTATGTGACGCTGTAGATGTGTCTGCAGTACCACGTACCACATGGCTATGCTCATCTGGACACGGCTACGATGGTCAAGTCTGAAATTATTCGAGCCAAAAACACTTGAAACATAACCCTCTGAATTAAATAACATTTAAGTCAGAGTTGAGGGGAACATGAATTAGGAGTCACTTGACATTCATCACCCTAGTTCAATAGGACAGTTGCCACACTTCAGAGGAACAATACAGAACACAATGGTCCAAGATTGAATGGAGGATATACGAGGCCCATGCTCAGGATATAGGGGACCCCTGACTCTGCATGAGTTGAGCTCTTCTTCCTGCTCTTCCCCATGAACTGGAGTCTGGAAGGTGCAGCTCCTTTTAGAAATGATAGCCCTTCTCTTTGTCCTCCACACAGGAGCCAGGACCTTGGTGATCTTGCTATCCTTTGGGGATCTAAGACCTTCTTCCTTCTCCCTGCGTTTCCCTACCTATTGTTATCTCTCAGTTCCATGTTCTTGGGGAACCCTGGCACAAGACGCAGCCTGTCTGACTCACAAAGAATTTCCCCCCTTAAACAAAACTGATTAAGATGCAGTGGGAGACACACCTTAAACCCTCTAGATAAGGGTGACAAGAATGAAACAACTGCCCTAGGTCTCATTTGCATCCGAGATGGAACCAGATGACAATTCATTTACATGGGAGATGAAGAACAAAAAACTCGAAGCAGAGACTGCAGTGAAATCTGGGATCAGAGAAGCAGGGGAGCACTGCATGATGGGGAATCTGTGCTCCAAATGCTAATCAACCCCCATTTACACACACCCAGCTCAGCATTTATCAGACCAGTTCTAATCTGGATTTATAAAGGACTTTCCCCCCCACCCCCACACACACCTCTAAGCAGAAGTAAAGTTTGCTAGGCACCTCGGGTCGTACATTCCCCGATCCCACTATGGGAGCCCTATTTAAACTTGATTGACTAAAATTCGGTTGCCAGGTTAGGGAATGCTGAGGCGAAGAGACTGAGTCAGAGGGGGTATGGGCAACATTTGAACAATGGTAAAGAGTTCATCACAGCGTCCAACCCGTTGGAGCCCTGACCACAAGTGTTTTCATACTTTTCCAGGGATGATTGGTAGAAGTCCTCCCCACCAAAGGTTATGAACACTCCAATGATTGCCTTAAGTCTGTTAAAAGACTATAGTAAGATCGGGAAAAGTCATGCTAAGCTGAGGCTTGTTCACAACAAGTAAAAATCCAAAACCCTGATGCTGCAAGCTATCTATAGTTTCTGAAGAAACCATGAGATATCCCATCAGTATATCTGCTATCCATAGGAATTTCAAGCTGGCTCCCAAGTGTCTGGTTACTCCTTAACCTTATGTTTTCCTGAGTATCAGTCAGATTCTTGAGATGTTCCAAACCAGATAACCCCTTGCCAAGAGAAAAGACAATGATTTACACTATTAAGAATGCTATGAAGAAGCTGAAATGAGGGTATAAAAATCTGTAAAAAGCAGCAAAGTGTGTGTGTGCTTCAAGAGGAGAACTCTCTCTCACACCACTCGCTGTTGTTCTCGGGACACTGGAAGAAATAGATCGTCTCCCTTCAAGGATTGTGCTAAGAACTTTACCTGTCAGCAAACAACCTGAGTGCCTTGCACTGGTGAGATCCCAGCACTCGCTCTCTCTCTCTTTTCTCTCTCTAGGCATAAATTTCTGAACCTGAACTGTATTAGTTAAGCTTGAACTAAGTTTTCCCAAATACTTAGTGAAACCAGGGTAATACTGTAATTGTGTTTGTTTTTCCTTTGCATGTCTATTACTACTAGTGCCATTGTACATTTCAAATACTTAGCAATAAATAACTTTTATAATCAAACTGGTGGTAACTAGGTATATTCTTCTTTCTCTACTTCTCTTCCCCACTTGCTCTGCAGCAACGCTTCTTTTACCTAAACTAAAGATCCCTGTGAAACCCCAAAGTACTGTAGGGTCTGCTCATCAAGAGGCTAGAGATCGGAACGTGCTGAGTTTAAAACACATAAGGGGATCAGCTTGTACAGGCTGATCAACCCAGTTTGACTCAGACGTGCCCTGATGAACTGAACACTGGCCCATGAGGGTGTCAGCTGGACACCCAGCTGGATTCAGAGGTATTCTGTTTACCTGTGTGTTTGTGTCTGACTGCAGTTTATTTTTCTCTGATGAACTGATTCTTGGCAGATGAGGGTGTCAGCCTGTCCATGCTGATCAACCCAGCCAGGTCAAGCGTGTCACATTAATCTGTGTGTGTTTGTGGAGGAACCCAGCCCCATTGAAACTGAATCCTGCAAGACAGCTCCATTGGGGGTGAAGACTTGCAGAAGGGAGATACACAGCTCTGTATAGAAACACAAGTAACACAAGCAGCACATCGATAGAATTACCAAGACCCTAAAAACGTGTCCCTAATAAATGAGCACACCCCAAAGTGATAGGCAAATCTAGTAACACTATAAACACTTTAGATTTGCCCCCATTTTAAATATACCCTAAAACCACCTCTACATCAGCACAAAGAGAACCAGCATAGAGGAGGACTCTGCCACATGCAAAAGAAACAGATATAAATGTTCCATTACTAGTACAATCCAAATATACCATAGAATCATGTTTGGATGGGGAGGCCCTATATCCCTAGTGTAGTCTTAGTCCCTCTTTCACCAAATTTGAGCCAAGATCTAGGGCAAGTGCCTGAAAGTAGCCCAATTTTAATTAACTGAGCACCAGGAAATATAACACACACAGTCTCCTTGAGAAGTAGGAGGAGAACTGGCCACAGTTAGGGGTCCAGCATGAAGCATGACTAACAGGTAGGTCCGGGGCCCTAGCTGGAGAAGAATGGGCAAAGCTATTATAAGTAGGAGTTTTTCCTGAGGTTTGGGAACCTAGTGGTACCTCTGGTGCTGGTTTGTCCCTTCTGCAGGGAATTTTAACCATTAGTTTTTCTATTTACAGATCCATTAGACTTGCCCCCATCCTAAACTTACCCTAAAACTGCTTTCACTTTGGCATACAGAAAACTGGCATGAATGAGGAGTCTGTCACATGAAGAGGAAACAGATGTCAATACTCCATTGCTTGGACAATAAAACAAATGCAGATCAATGCCCATCATCCTTTAAAAAAATGTAGGATTTGCTCCTTAGAATCCCAAACCACTGCCCTTGTTCAGCCATTTGTGTCATTTTCTACATTTGCTATAATTATTTACTCTCAATCCAAAATGAGAAATTTATGAAATTTCCTTCAGAAAGAAAGCTGGTTTGTTCCTCCAAGGACTTTGAGCCATTCTGGTAAAATTGTATCCCTACTGAAATTAGATAATTTTACCCTGGATTTCAATCTTCTTATCTTCTGGCGCCAGAATGTCAATCCTCTTGTTTAAAAAGGAATGATGGTAAGTATTCTACAGCAGGGGTGGGCAAAGTCCAGCCCATGAGCCAGATCCAGCTGGCAGTAGACTCCATTTTCCGGCAGCCCTGCCCACATGGCTGGGGCCAGTTTCCATGGAGACCCCATCAGTAGCTGTGCTGTGATAGCGCAGGGCCAGGGTTTACATGGAGACTGGCCCCAGCAGCACTGGCAGGCAGCAGAGGCACCAGCTGGAATCTTGCAGCACTGACAGCATGGTCCAGAGCCAGGGCAGAGCTAAAACCTACAACCTCCATGTCCCAGACAGGGATGTGAAAGCAGCAGATCGCAGCTCTGCCCCAGCTCCAGACCATGCCATCACTACTGCAAAGAGTCAGGAAGAGCCATGATCCACTGCCTGCATGACCCTGGCTGGGGCGAGCAGGCTGCAGATTGCAGCTCTGCCCTGCCTCTGCATCACGCTGTTACTGCCACAAGTTCCCAGCCAGGCTCCAGAGCACCTCTACACCCTACTGCATGCCCTGCCAGCACTGCTGAGGCCAGTCTCCATGGAAACCCTGGCTTCATGCTATCAAAGCAGGGCTGCTGCTGGAATCTTCATGGAAACTGGCCCCAGCCACACAAGCAGGGGCTGCTGGGAAATGGAGTTCAGCTGCCAGCCAGATCCACCATTTTGTCCTCTCCTGTTCTACAGCAACTTGCTATATATATTTGGTGTGTGAATCTGTCCAATCTGCGGTACCTGAAATTATTTAAGGGTACATATGACCTGGGCTTAAGTCAATCTAAATGCCCAATTGTGCAGATATTTGGAGAGCTTAAATTGTCCAAAAATTGCCTGAAGGAGGTGTGCTAACTTAGAACAAGATTGGGCTAATCTGATCTAAGAAAGGGTTCACCTGAGCTCATAAAGGCTGCACACATTAGAGAAGCCCTGTGGCTAGGAAAGACCAGCCACATACCCCAGTGGTACAGCTGTGCTCTTCCCACTCCCCCCAATCCAGACCCAACTGGGCTCTTTTTAGCTCATTGAAACCCCCCGCCCCAACTGGGCAACCCAACAACCCCCCTCCAGTCCCACCTGCCTCACCCCACCCCAAGTTACCTCTACTGGGTGCCCCATGCAGCTCCCAGGAACAGCAAATGGTTACACACACTGCTTTCAAAAATATAGTAAACTAGCTATTTGAATGTAGACCAGGTGCAGTGAATGGCTGTGTGAACCCTAAAAGGTTTGGTTCTTACAAATAAAAGTCTCAATGAGTTGAAAGATTTAAAGGATTAAAATATAATTGTTAAATTTATTTTTGGGAGGATAAACACTGTGCAAAATTCTTCAAGCGACATAGGATTCTGTCATCTAAGTTTCTGAGACAAAATGATATACTACCAGGATTTCTTAAAACTGAGGTAACGAGAAAAAACTAGCATCACTAAGAAGGTGGGGAATAAAATCAAAGATTAGATATTGCAGAAGGCATACAGTTGGTGTAGTAGTTTTCAGTAGCCTTGTGCCTCAAATCTCCTGCAAAAATCATTTCTAAAAGAAAGTTACAGAGAGAAGGCTCCTTGTGCAGTTAATCTACTCCTACAGGTTTTATGGCACCTCATTTCAGATGCTGTTTTGAAAGCTCAAATGAGATGGAATTGCGCAGCTTCAAATCTCAGTGGTGTTCTTCTATTATTAAAATGAAAAAAATGGTTAAGATACAAATGCAGAACCTGGACTTTACAATCCATAATTCTGAGTCCACATCATCGCTTCTACTGTGACACACCATCCCACACTGAAATTTTTAGGGCCCTGAAATATTTCAGGCAGCAAGAAACAGGAATTCAGCACAGATATTGCAGTGCAGTCAACAGATGGACAAATTAAAACAAAAATGTGTATTGGCAGGATGTGTTAATGCTCTACCCTTGTGTTAAAAATATTACATCTACAGAACTGCACTGCACTGCACTCAATGAAACTTTTAGAAAGTATTTTTTATGGCTATAATGATTTAAGCTGTATACTATGTATCATTATTCTGTGATATGCCTGCACTGGGCAAGGAAGAACCTGTTATTGCTATTTTAGATTGTTTCAAGATAGGCAAACTTCTAGTGTTTTTCTTTTCCTCCTCTTTTCTGTGGGACTCTCTCATTTACTGTATTAGTTGATAAATATATGATACTCCAGTGGGGAAGATTAGACCACTGGCAGGGTAATAATTGCAAAATCATAAGTCTCACTTATGGAAAGCATGCCTAAGAGGATATAAGATTCATTGTGATGCACATATCCTGTTTATAAGCCTGAATGTCTACAGTTTTCATCTGTATTCAGTAGGTGCAAAGTTATTTTCCTATATACATGTGCCTCAGTTTGGACTTTCAATTGCAAGGTAGCACACCTGGAATTTCATGTACACAGACATGAAAAAAAAATTCAGAGGTTGCCCAGGAACTTCTACAGTAGGCCAATGCGAGTCAGCAGCGATCCAATCTGGCTTCGGATCCGGCCACTTCAGATGGCCACGATCTGACCTGGAGCTCTGGACTGGGTTTCTGCCTTGATCCGGCCGAAGCAGCTTCAAAGTTTCAGAGCCACCTCGTAGATCCAGCCATAGGGTATAAGGGGGAAATCAAAGAAATATCTATAACTTTGTTATTTTTTGTCCAATTTGGATGAAACTTTCAGGGATCGTAGCCTCTGCTGTGAGCATGAAGCCTTCCAAGTTTCAAGAAGATCAGTGCAAGGGTTTGGGGGGAACTGTACCCCAAATTCTTGAAAGCCAAACTCATGTCACAGCTGTGTGTTACAACACGGGGGGGTCAAAACTGCAGGGTTGGTAGCTCTTACTGAGGCTGGGGGGAAGTTTTGACCCCCCTGTATTGTAACACATAGACGTGACAGGAGTTTTGCTGTCAAGAATTTGGTGTACAGTTGCCCCAAAATCCCTGCACCGAGCTTCTTGAAACTTGGCAGGCTTTGTGGCGTCAGTAAGAGCTACCATCCCTGCAGTTTTCACCCCTCTATGTTGTTAACACAGACATGACAGGAGTTTTGCTTTCAAGAATTTGGGGTGCTGTTGCCCCCAAACCCCTGCATCAATCTTCTTGAAACGTGGCAGACTTCATCCTCTCTGCAGAGTCTACCATCCCTGAAAATGTCATCCAAATCAGACAAAAAACAACAAAGTTATAGATATTTTATTGTTTCCCCATCCAGATCTCCAAGGTGGCTCCAAGGCAGCTCCGAAGTACTTTAGAAGCTCCGAACCCCTTTGGGAAGCCTAACGAGGCCAGCGCTTCGATCCAGATGTGCCACTTCAGACCCCAAAGCGTCCGAAGCTTTCTGGATCTGAAGCTCTGTCCGAAGCCTCGCACAGCCCTAATCAACAGAAGATCTACATGCATGTCCAATTTTGACCACTTCCTGGGTTCTGCCAGCCTGATATGTTCCTGAGTTATGTGGCAGTATGGAGCCAAATGTCAGAACATGACCCATGATTTCTTCTGACACCTACAGTGTGAGTGGGAGCATAAAGTATTCTATATTAAAGTACTCTTCTGCTCTTATAGAATATATAAGTATCTGGGATTTTTTTTCTTTGCCTTTGTATACCACCTCTTTGCATATTATCTTCCCGCCAACATGACAGTAGGGCTCAAAGAAATAGTTTTATGTATGTATTTACATCAGATTTCCTTAATTGTGACCTAGGGTATGGGCAGACAAACTGTTTACTACATAATAAAAGTGGCTTGGTGAATTGCTATTTGTCAGCTTCTCTGAGGTAGCTGCCTGTGTGCAAACTCTTGCCCTGAAGCAGAAGAAAGTTAAATACTGTATTTTTTTCTCATGGAACATGCATAAAATAAAATATGCACCTTGTTTTTTAAAGGCAGAATGAAGAAAGAAGATCTTTCCTTGAGATCCTTTCAAAGAGGCAGGTGGGAGACAGAGATAGAAGGGAGAAGAGAAAATGTCCACCGCCAACAGCTAGAGACCTCTGCATGCAGCATATGCAGCCTTTCCCTTTCCTCTAGCAGAGATTTAATGTTACCATATTTCCTTAATTATAATATGCACCCCAATTTCCAGTAGCTGCATTTTGTGTATATGAGAAATATGGCATTATCAGCAGGGATCCTGGTTTTCTGTGATAAAAAAATCCCCAATATTTGGATTTAAAAAAGTAGCCCCAAATCCACATTTTTCATGATTAAAATGAAACACCACTCTGTGTGTGTGTGTGTGTGTGTGTGTGTGTGTGTGTGTGTGTGTGTGTGTGTGTGTGTGTGTGTGTGTGTGTGTGTGTGTGTGTAATATATATATGTGTGTGTGTTTCATTTTAATCATGAAAAATGTGGATTTGGAGTTACTCTTTCTAATCCAAAAATTGGGGATTTTATTTATTTATTTATTTTAACCACAGAAAACCAGGATCCCTGATTGTCAGCTATCTCAGAGTGGACAGAGCAAAATCCTCAACATGGGGACTATACCCTTCACTTTTCAATAACATTTTTGCTCAGACTGCAGAGCAAGGAGCACAGAAATCCTCCAAATGCAATATTAATTATATTTTTTTAATCTTAAATTCTTCAAAATGATTTATGAAGCATCAGCTTACTTGCATTAAAACACAATAAAACCTACACTCAGAATTAAAATTGTTACTATCTGATGCTTTACATGTAGGCACAAGTGCTACTCTGCCTAATTGTTATTTTTTACCACTGTTTTTACTACCGCACTTGACAAATCACTATCAATATTCTCTTCAATCATTCAATTTAGCTTCTGCCTTCCTTTTAACAGATATTTTGGCTAAAACCTATTGCACTTTTCATGCCTAAATAGCAATTTCCCAACTGCGTACGTGTTGCTTTTGGCAGTTAGTCAGTTTCAAATTGTATTGAGTGCAATGTGAGCAATCAAGCATCCCCACACCCACTGAGCATGCTCAGTAGGGCTGCATTTTCCCCAGGCAGATAGATGGCACTACACACTTACCCAAGTATATGTGTAAGGTAAGCTCTAAAAGTGCAGCTGGGCAAAAAATGCAGGACTAGCAGTTGGGCAGGGGCTAATGACTTTAAAACTGGTCCACTGCAGTTGGGTTTAATATTTGTTAAATAAAATGAAGGGAGACGAGTAGAAAAATTTCTACCCCATTTGGAACAAGGGTCCAGGCTAGAACACAGGGGAATCCAGAGTAGCATCTATTTCACTGAGCCACATAACCTCTGGCTTACGCCTTCCTCCTCAAGAGAAGGGCTGGAGAAATGGCTGATAAAGCCTAACCTGTGGAATGATGGTTCAAGTAGAGTCCTGGAAAGGAAGAGATGAAGGTTCAAAGCTCCACTCTGGGTGAAGGCGGCATAGAATTTGGGTTTCCAGCTTCCTGGACTAGTCTATAGAGGTAAAACATGGGAGGGATTTCCTCCTTTGCCCCAGGAGGTAGGCATGTAGAATGAAATAGAATCTAAAACTGTGTGTGTGTCAAAAACAGCACTTACACAGCTGAGTAACTGCCATTTAGGCAAGCAAATTGAATAAGATTTAGTCCATAGACTCCGCCAGCAATCAAAACAACATTCCTATTCTCCTAACACTGCTTCTGTAAATAAAACCAGTGAGTTCCCAGTGACTTTTTATACTGATTGATCCCACAGTTAAAGGTATAGGAAGTAGGTTTGGTGCGTACATGTAGAAAACCGTAATATTAATCAAAATTGACATTTACACCTGAGAAAGGTAACGATACCCAAACTTAGATTTTGCTAAATTAATCATATTTTCATATTTAATAGCAAGTTATTGCTAACACTCCATATTGTGTTTAAAACAAAACAAGATGTATATATGGTTATTTCAATTTAAAGGGATGACCCTATTTTGCATTTTGTTTCAGAACAGTATCATATGCTGCATATTTTGATGGCGCTTTGATTAAAAATACATTAAATCTTCCTTACATGACTTGGATTCTGGTGACGGTGGAGAAATGTTGGAAACAGCAAGGTCACTCTTCGACTTTTTAGGCTTCTTTGCATTAACCTGCCAAGGTTTATCATAACTTCTGAAATCTCTTCTTGTTCCTTTATTTTCTGTTTGAAAGCAATACAATGAGAGGATTACATTTGCCTAGCTATTTTTCAAGATAACAATAAACTCAGGCAACAATATACCTAGTTTATCCAGACAAACCAAAGTACCAATGGAAGAACACAGATAAGGTCAAGTTCTTTCCTCTCTTTCCTTGCTAAACTATATCAGCACAAGACTATACAAACTGCTGCTTGTTTCTCTTCACATTTTCCTTGGGAAATTTATGAACATGCCCGTGATTAAAAATACAGCAGCCAATCGTTAGTACTGTAAAAGAAGTTAAGGTCAATACTCTGTCCCTGACAGAGAAGCTTTAGTAGTTCTAGAACTACCGTGCTTACACTTAAATGTTGATATTAATTAAATGTGTGTTCACCAAGCAATTGACATTTTAACTGCCAGCTGCTGAAAGGAATTTGGTATAGTCTAGTAATGAGTGTCAGTCAACTTTTGATACAAAACCAAAATCACAGCAAACACTACCTTCCTGTTGAAGTTAGAATTTCTATTTTAAAGTTAGAGCACAAGCTGTTTCACTTTTTTCCCCCTTTATTCTGAAAATCTCAAAGCAAATTCCTTACACAAGGATCCACATGGCTACTTCCCATGAAATGTTAATGGAAATCATATTAAAATATGCATTATTACAAATGTGCATTATTACAGCCTAGCCCTAACCTAAACTACTATATATTATTATTTCTACTTATGCTACAGTCCTTATAATTTACATATTTCATGTTGCATTGTGACCCCTTTTGACTTGAACACATAACCAATACTTGAGATCTTGGTGGTTTTTTCTACTAGGAGGAGAACTAAATGGTGGAGCCAGGGATTTTACATAATCCCAGTCCCACAAGAATGTACATAGAGTTATTTTTCCACAAATATAGCAGGAATCTAAGAACAGGAGACAGTGCCTTTGTTCACAAACCTCACAAACCAGCTCAGAAGTCCTCATTCTTGGATTTCCTCTCAAAATTGTTATATTTGGCTGTTCGTGCTCTCAGACATAAATCCTCAGTCACTCACTATTACGGCTGTGTGAAGCTTCGCCGGCTGTTTCGTTTTGACACTGTTTTGACTCGTTTCGAGCTCAAAACAGCAAAATCGAAACAAAACAAAGAGCTTCAAAACCTCAAAATGAAACGAGGCCAGTTGAAACGTTCTGAAAGTTTCAAAACATTTTAAGTTTCAAAGCAGCAGCCAGGCAGTGGGAGCCAGGGGAGAGCCAGGGCTGCATTCCGAGTGGCTCCACAGACCCATGTGGCTCAGCCTGGGGTGTAGTGCAGCCCTGACTCTCCCCACCTACCACCATCAGGCTGCACTCCATTTAGCTCCACCAGCCCCATGGAGCTCAGCCCAATGACAGGAAGTGGGCAGAGCTGGTGCTGTGCTCCACCTCCCACCACTGACAGAGTTCCACAGGGCTGCAAGCTGCTGGGAGCTGAGCCTGGTGGAGGGAGGCAGAGCACAGCCCTGGCAATATGCACTGCCTCCCCCCAATGGGTAGCAAGCCGCTAGGTGCTGAGCCCAGTGGAGGGAGGTGGTGTGCAGCCCCAGCACTGCATGCTACCTCCCTCCACCGGGCTCAGCACCCAGCAGCTTGCTGCCCAGTGAGGGGAGGCAGCGCACAGCACCGGGTCTGCACACTGCTTCCCTCCACCGGGCTCAGCACCCAGCAGCTCCCAACCCTGTGGAACTGAGCCTGGTGGGGGGAAGTGGGCTCAGCTCCCAGTGCCGGTCCCAGGTGACAGCGGCAGCCTCTCACCCGCACATCTGCCTGCAACCACAGAAGGCTGCTCCTCCTCTAGTTTTATGCTTACCCACTATAGCCTATGGGCAAAACATCAAAACAGAGTCAAAACAGCTAAACTGTTTCAACAAAACGAAATGAAACAGTGCTTTCAAAATGAAACTAAACTCAAAACAAAACACTGTTCCATCAAAACAGAAGTCGAAGCAGAACAGTGCTGTTTTGCACAATGCTACTCACTATCCAGCCTCCTGTGTACTCAGAAGTTATTCTTCAATGCAACAAAGACAATAGAAAAGTGAAATTTTAGAAACTAAAACTCTTTCCCTTGACCACAAAAAAAATAACTCGATAAGGGGAATATCTGACCTTCTATGCCATATGCATAGAATGCACAGAAACCCTTTAATGGTACATAAAATAAATATAATCACTTATTGAAAATATTAGTTTTTCTTCATCTTAAAAATTCTTCCTTGTTTTTACATCATGTGTCTGAACAAATTACAGGAGACTAGCCCATTCCAACGTTTATTTCAAAGCACACAACCATACCATGCTTACCTGATGTTTCACTTTCTGCCCAGAGAGCAGCAGATCCTGACAGTGTTCTCTGAAGCTGACTGCGGTTTCCCTGTTTAGACTGAAGATGGTCAATGAGAAATGGGATTGGCTGGTCAGGTGTTTCTGTTATCAGCTTGGTCATCAATTCCTTAAATAGATTTAAAAAAATGCAATTCAGTTTAGTATAATAACTTATACCAAGCACTATACTGATAAACAAAAGAATATCAATAACTGTAATTAACCAAGCCAAAACATGTCTTCAGTTTTTGTGAAGAGGGTTTAAATTGTCAGTAATTTCAAATTATTAATCTGTGAAAACCTGCATGTATGCGGAACTTCTCTTATGCAATATGTCTTCCAGACTCTGCAGACATTAGGGAACCACACAATCTTATATACTCAAATAAGCAGTATTTCAGAAGGGCACACTTCCTGATCCTGATCCTTTTCCACCATGACAAGTGGAGAGGAATTTCACTGAAGTCCGTGAAATGCAGAATTAGGCCCAGAAACTCAGAAGATCATCTTATAGATATTGCCGTATGAATGATTTTCATGGACAATGAATATGACTATACACCAGAGTTGTGCTTGCTTTCACTGTAGATAGTTTGAAAAATGTTTGCAGTCGCAAACAGTTGCAGTTATGGTACAATATTTTATGAGAAGTTATAAATTGTCTGAAGCCAAATGGCTTAGAGCTTTGAAGTAGTCTAGTCCCAATCATACGGAGTCTCCCTAGAAAATGCAATGGAATCAGTAAGTAAAAGCAACCTGCATGGTAAAAGTCCCATTAGCTATCCTTTAACAAACTAACATTATAAAAAGCATACAACTCGCAAAATAGATTATGAATAAAGGCAAAAATATATAGATATGTGAGATGCTGGATACCCTGACTTCCCACCTAAAGCAACCTGTTTTCTTGCCAGTCACACACACAATTGTTTATTTAAGATTCAGGTGAATAAATGGTACAGTATATTTTAACCCTGTTGGAAGAATGTAAAATGAATGTTGCATGATCAGTATGTCAAACAAGACAAATTAGAAATTTTATTTTATCACATAATCCAGGAAACAGACCAAAATATTTTGCATAGTTTATTTTACTGTCTATTTTTGTACTGCTGGTTAAGCAAACCAAACTCAAAACCAATAAATATACCAAAAAAATTGTGAAGTAGCTACGCTTGTACAGGTCTAATATAACTGACATAAACCCAAGGAAGTGAAAAGTTAAATTAGCAAAAAGTTTATATCATCTTCTGATCCACCCAAAGAACATGCCTTGCCACAAGCACTATATGGTACAGACTGCACACCACAACTTGCAATTCACCCCTACTTCAGTCCTTCTCTACAGGCTGCTCATCAGATATTTCCTCTGATATTAATAGAAGTTGATGTCTGAAGTTGAGTTGTTTTCAGAGAAGATAGTTTGGTAAAGGAGTATGTGGAGAAAGAGCTAATTACTGATTGTGAGGTCTCTTTTCTATTTCCAGAGTGGTGTAAAGGATTATGTATAACAGAAAATAAGGTATATATAAACCTCCAAATGGAGAGTAAGAACTTTATCTTAAGAAGCCAAGATAGAAAATATATCTGGTTTCTGGGTTTAACGCTGTTTTTTAAAAAAGCTATGATACGTCAAAATACATTTCTCAACAAGAGCACCACCTAATTGAGCACCAGTCACAAAAGGAACAAAAGGAATTTAACCCACAAAGATTCTACCAAGAAAGTCTCCCACTCATGTGAACAAGCACATATGTTTTATGTCATATGGAAGAAGGCCATTCTACAGAACAGGAATATGATGTTAGGAATTTTATATCCAGAAGGCTGTCAACTACTTGGAGTAACCCATCTATTGTTGCTTGGCAACATCTTATCAACTACCACAGTATTCTTCAACAGGCTAAAGTGCAGAAGCTGTGTCAGGAAAGGATTTCTCTCATCAGGAAAGGATTTCTCGCATGCTTATCATGGACAAAGCAAAGAAAGGAATTCAACCGGGGGGGCACTTTAGCAAAAAATCATGTCATTATGTAGCAAAAAGATTATGATTTGTATCATTTCTCAAAACAATCTGTAGTGAAGAATAAGCAGGACTTTTCTCCTTGTCAGGTTAATCTAAACAGGCTGGTGTAAGTTGATATAAGGTCCCCAATATTGCTCATTTTTGAAGAAATGGATAAGAAAAGTTAACAGTTTGCTATAAAAACTAATGTAGTACTGAAAAACGATACTCAAGAAATAAAAATTGTAAAATGCCTACATGTCTATATAGAATGGATTGAGTAAAAGGAATATCAGTAAAACATCAGACAGTTAAAAATGTTGTTCCATACTTTTCTCAGGTATGTCATATTCTGTATATTTTCTGGAATAATTTTCAGAATGCTAGGCAAGGGGCTAATACAGTAGTTTATGCCCTGAAAAAATATCTTACGTGATGTGTAGACATATGTTGGCCCCACTTTCATTCTGTAAGAACCTGTAAAAGAAAACATTTATACAACAGAAATAGGATATTTTCATCTATGTGGGTGGAAAATGGGCTGTGCCAATATTAAGTGATCCTAATACTAGGAAAGCAGGACTAGAAAGGACATTAAAAGGTCATATAAACTAGGGACAGTTATTCAAAAAGCCTGCAGCTGAATTCATTCAATGTTTGCAGGTTAGTCTAACCTGGCTAAACCAGTTTGTAACTGTGTAGCCATCCCCTCTGGATTGAAAAAATGCAGGCACATGCCACATGCAGTGGCTCAGGCTAGAAGCCGGGGGATGCTAGAGCAGCTCTCCCTTCCCTTCCACAATGCTAAGCTGAGTGGGGCATGTCCAGGTCCTGGCAGGACACTCTGATTAGTGAAGAATTCCCCACCTTCTGACCAGCCCAGCAGGGAACTGATAACACTGTGTTTATCACCCTGTGTTAAGAAAACAACAGAGGGACATTACCAGCCTTTGTCCCATCTGCCACAGCACGGACCTATGGTCTGCTAGCTAATGCTGTGTGTTGGCAGAACCCCTGCTTAGAGGGGAGGGAGGGGAGCAGGGGGAAGCCAGGGAGATGTGACCATCCAGAGGCAGACAAAGTTCTTTGGGTAGATGTAATATCTTATACTAGACCAACTAAATAGTTGGAAAAACTGTTCTTTGCTAGTTTTGGGGCACAAACACCCTTCTTCAGGTATAGAGAGAGTCTGCTAGTGAACTGTGGGCTCTCCTGGGTAGAATGCATTTAATAAAAATGGAGCAGCCTTCACAGTCCATTAATCAAAGGCCCAATTACAACAAAGTTCTAATTAGTTATGTCTAAATGCACCTATTGGGCTATTAAGTTAATTAAGAGACACTCTATCCTGCTTTGTAATTGATAACAGTAACTATGGAACAATCACAGGTTTTGTTTTTCACCATCTACAGACTCTGGTGCACCATGCAGAGATTTTGGATCCACGGTGCTGTCATTTCATGATCTAACTTACCTCCTAAACCTCAAAGGATAAAATACCCTTCTTGTGTGTGACTTCAACAGCTGGCATTAAGTATATGAATAAAACCAAGTAGAATTTGGCATCAGGGAAGGAATGGAAATCCCCATAATTACTCCCAAATCCCTGACATACTCCATTAGCCTCTAAAGTATACCAGATATTACATATCTTTATGATACAAATGAACTTCAACAGCCATAAGCATAATAATAATCTAAGATAAGAGCAACCTTATACTACAACTTTCAATAAATCTGAATCAAGCATTTTCAGGTGCTGTTCTTAGCAAACATCTCATGGGACTCTTGGACAAACCACTAGCAGGAGGATGAGATTATAATGTGAAATGCTATAGCATTTTCTGCCCTTATTCAAGAATCTCTGAAAACTATCCACTTGTGGGGCATATCAAGCTGGTGCCTCCACTTAGGAATTAGAGCATCTAAAATTAAGCACCTGGGCTCAAGAAAACAATCCAAACTGACAGAGTTAGGTACCTACAAACCATATAGAGTCAATGGAGTGACTCAGAATGATCCAAATAGATACCTAGAACCAGCTTTTTCTATTGCCTAAGTACATCTCTCCCTCCCAGGTTATTTCTGGTTAAGGTAGCAAATAATTTCCTCTAAAAGATGGAACCCCAAACCCTTGGGCCAGGTACAGACATTACACTTTTACCATTATAAGTGATTGGAAACTGGTCTATACCCATAACAGAAGTTCACCCTACAAAACCGGTCTACACCCAGAACAGAAGTTCAGTACACATAGACTAGTTTTAAAATGGCAGATTTGCCTACCCCGCCAAAGGACAACTGTGTATTCTCTTCACTCCCAATCTAAGCTACGCTACTTACAAAAAACCACATAACTTAGATCAGCTCCACCTTAGGTTTTTGAATTCTATACCTAGCCCTTGGAATGCAGAGACAGAACTGTTGTTAAAACAAAGCAGCAGTGCAAGGGAACAGGCTGGCATGGGTGAAAGAGGCACTTCATCTTAGTTTAATGATTAATATGGTTTTGCTTCTTAGATGAACAGCTTTGAGACACTTCTTCTATTAAGGAGTTTTCAAAAGAAATCAAAATACTTTGATCTCAATTCTCCAGTGCCTGATTTTATTTGATCATTCTCACTTACATAAATGGCATTTCATTCTTTTTTGATGTAGTGTTTTACATCCACTTTTTACAGGGTGTAAAGGACCACACAAGGTATAAGAAAGAGTAGTGAATTACGCCTGTAATGCAGTCAATAGCTAAAATCAAAATAGAGAGGAAAAATAAGTTTAAAAAGAAAAACTAGAAGGCAGTTTTAGCTATTAAACACATGTCTTGTAGTACTCCCTTAACAATTCATGCAGCAGTAGCATTAAATTGGCAGGGGAGGGAGAAGAATACATCTCAGCATGCTGATGTATTTCACTAAAATAAATGCACACTGATCTGAAATGTGAACACATAGGCAAAACCATCACGACTCTTCATGAGAAATATATTTTGTAGCAATCAAACAAACATAAGCCTTTTTCATAAAATAGGATGTATACCCCCTTAAGCAACCCAGAACTAAAAGAAGAAAACCGTGTTTTAAAATTACCATATTCAAAAAGAACTTGCCATAAATCTTAAGTCCGCATGGTATTAAGATCATTATTTGACACCCAACTCCATAGGAATTAAATTATTCAATAACATTATTCAACACAAAACAAATTTCTTTATAAAAAGGATTCAATTCTTGCACTGCATTATCCTGCCCGGGTTAAGAGAGGAATATGAAAATGGTAGGAACAAACCTCAAAATGATTAGTGATTCATTCAATGTAAGTGTTCACAAAAAGCATTCAGATGCTTATCTGGAATTTATTAAGATACCCTTGGGCCAACTTTTCCCACAGCACTGTTCCTTTCTTCCACTTCAGCCCTAACTGAAGGAAATCCATAGCTGCTCAACTCAGGGAAACCTACAGGTGCCATAAAACTGGCAAACACCATCTATTTTCAGGACCTCAAGTCATCAAACCTAAAAAGTTGTTATAGCTGGTACAGTTAGTGTTACCCCAGAGCTTCTCTAGGTGGTTCTAGTCATGTCAGACCAGGAACAGAACTGATTTAATCAGACCTTAAAATGAGATTGTTGACCTCCTGCTTGTTTTTCTCCCCCACTTCAGTTATAGTGATTTTGGCAAATGGGATTTGAAGAACCCTTCTGACAGAGACATGAATATTTTACATCACTACTATGTTGAGGAGCCTGACTTCCAAATTATATATAGTCCAGGGCACTAATTCCTAATGGATCCCTGAATATCGCATATTACTGTATAACTGTTACTGATTTCATCCAAATTGATAATACTTTTAAGAGCAACTCCTATCCTTTAACCAACAGGAAAAGGTGCCTCAAACGAGGTAAAATTAATGGATTTCGTAAAGAGAGAGAGAGAGAGATTAGCGTCCAGTAGATTAGGGTTAGGGTGGGTTAA
>NW_017728992.1:130653260-130658673 GCF_001723915.1 Gavialis gangeticus | reverse complement strand
TATCGCCGAAAATGAAATAAAGGACCAAGATGGTAAGACCTTTGTGACAGGGTCTACACCTTTTGATGTCAAAGTTTGTTTTGAACAATAGGATCCTGATCTAGGGCTGTATTCTCAGCTACTAACATGAAAAACAGCAAAAAAAAAATTGTGCAGATGATTAGGTCTGGTATTCGACAAGGGATGTGGGGGGAAAGATGGCTTAATGCCACTTTACCTCTTCCTCAATCCTATGGAGAAGTCAGAGGCTGTGGGAAAAGTTACGGTACCAGTACCCAGATATCTCCTTTCATCTCTGACACCTCCTATATTGGCACTACTATAAGTAAACTACAACCCACACTTACCAGGCCAAGCAACAGTAGCCTGAAACATGCCAGGCTGTTCTGCAGAAGCTACTTTCTGAACTGGAAGCAATGTAGCTTTGTTTGCAGAGACTAATTAAAGCTGTAATTTAGCCCATCTGCAGCACGGTGTATAAGCAGCTACTCTACTTTTAGTTCAGGAAGAAACCTGTGCTGAGTAGTATAATGTAGTTGAGCAGACTACTACTTGCCATGGTAACACATGCCTACCCTACAAACTTGTGTCTCTGTATGCAGCAAAAGATGAATTTGGTGGAGCCAGAAAGATCTTATTCAAAAGATTAATTGCAATAATCTTCATTATGATGGAATTCTTCAAATACCATGCACCATTCTGTGCAGTTAAAATTTCCTCATACAAAATTAATTGTATTCAATTAATGAAAATTGAATCAAACTGATAATAAGGACTAAGAGAACAATAGAGATCACCATAATGGATGAGGTCACAGTATTGAAAAGAACAGGAATGTACCCTTTGCTTTGCTGTGGGGAGGTTGAAGATACCACATTTCCTGAATTGCTATTCCTTTCTTGTTGCTTTATAAGGAAGACTTCCTGGGCTCTGATCGCCCAACAATGAGACTTAAGTGAGGCACTTTTTGACATTTTTTGTCTGTACCTTCTATTTTTATCACCCTATCACATATATAGTATCTCAAATATTGTTTCCTATCTTTATTATACCACTTGTGCATTAATAAATAAATTCATACATCTTTGCTCTCTGGCTTTTTATTAAAAGATTTATCCAAGAATAAACTTTTTAAAATGAGGTTCTCATTTTAGACAAAAGTACTGTCTAAAGGGATAAAAGAGCTAACTGGTATTAAGTTAGTCAAAAAGAACTATTTCATATTAAAAGAATAAAAGATTAAAGACATTGGCCACATTCACGTATTCATTTCTAGTGGTGGAAAATTTCCACTGCTAGAAATTATTCCAAGAGAAAGATTGGGACAGAAATTCAGCCTGCAACTGCCCCCTCTCCCCTGTTCCTTGAGTCTTCCAAAGACCAAGGTGATCCTTGTCTGCAAAAAGAATGGGGATCAGCATCTCCTCAAGTCCTCCTGTTCCCAGGGGGAGTGGAGCAGTGGGGCAAAGCTGCCACCCAACTGAGACTGATAAGAGAAGCAGGCAGGGGGCTTGTGGCACTCCTCCCTCCATTCAGTGAGTGTGAGCCAAGCAGAAGAGGCAGTGTGAGAGAGGTTAGTAGGGAGCAGCTGGCAGTTGCTCCTCCCCTCCTTTCCCATCTTCTCCAGGTCTACTGGAGGGGTGGGAGCAGCTGAACCCCCATCCTTTTTCCATACCAGGGTGACCCTAGTCTCCAGGGCTAGGGACAGAAATTACACATAAACCAGTATAAGTGATCGGAAAACAGTTCAAATCTATAACACAACAGAAGTTCAGTGCACATAAACCACTTTCAAAATGGCTGAAACTAGTTTAAAAGAAACCTGGATGGATATAGTATGAAACTTAGCTGATTTAGGTTAAACTGATTTATTGAACTTCTGTCCCACTTACCCTCCAGATTCAAGTTAACTTAGAGCCCCTTAACATCCCAGGATGCTTTGCAACTCCCCAGCAACACAACCCGCCCCCCTCACAGGATAGGTGTGCTAGCCTTGGGCCAAGCTATGTGCACCAGTCAAGCAGGGAGGCATGCTCTAGCAACCCCCAGCTTCTGGCCTGGCCCACTGGCTGCATTATTGGAATCAAAAGTGAATGCCTGTTCACTTGCTTATCTGTTCAATCTACACAGTTTAGACTAGCCTATGAAGATTGAATCAATTCAACCTCAGGCTTTATGACCTTCTGTAGTTAGTCCAGAATGCTAGGGAACCTTTCCCTGAAGCTTGAATGCTCCTGGACCCTGGAAGAAGTTAAGTTGCAGGCAAGTGCACATGCTTCTGTTCTCCTGAAACAAATTCTCCCAGAAGCAGTTATTTTGATCCCAGAACTACAACTTTTTTATCCAGGATTAATACTGTGAACTTCTGTACACTTGTGGTTACTAGCAGGGGAACAGTGATTCTCCCATTAAAATATAATGCTTGTATATGGCTATTATATCTCATATATACCAACACTAGCTACAAGATCATTTTTTCTCTACAACCTGCATATCACAATATTTTTTATAATTATATTCACAGGGGGTACATCTACATGAGACACTACGGCACAGTAGCAATAAGCAATAGTTCATTGCTACCACACAGTAGTGTTGCCAGGCATTAACCGTGCGGTGACACCATTGAACAGTAGTAATGAGCTACTGTGCAGTAGCTTGTTGCTACTGCTAAGTAGTGTTGGGCAAAAACCATGTGGTGACAGTACTGTTCAGTAACATCTTTTTTGTGGTCTTTTTTGTGGTCAGTATTAGGATAGTAAACCTGATCTTTTTTCCCACCCTTTTCCCTTACTTTTTTCCTGCTCTTTTCCCTTGCTTTTTCCTGCTCTTTTTTCCTGCTCTTTTCCCTTGCTTTTTCCGCTCTTTTTTCCTGCTCTTTTCCCTTGCTTGTTTCCCCACTCTTTTTTCCCGCCCTTTTCCCCTGCTGATTTATGGCAAGCCCGAACACTGAGAGAACTGGTCTCGCATTGGTCTTGCAGCTGATACACTGCTTCCCTGTGCCCAAGTTAGAGATTTAACTGGGCATAAGGTTTAAGACGCTGAAGTCAGCAGAAGTGTAATGCTTATTTTAACTAACATCAGCAAAATGACATGTTTGTTTATTTAGTGGAATGTAGGGCTTTAAATGGTTAATCATTTGTCTGATCATTTGACCGTTTGTTTAGTTGTGGAATAGAGGAACTCAAACCAGACAGGGGAGGAAACCAGTGGTATATCAAGAAGGAAAATGCAAAAGTAGGCTTTTAAGATGATTAACCGCAAGTAACCGAAGGTAGCAGGGGTGACAACCTCACACAGGCACAGAGTGAAAATTATCATGGTAATGGGCTAATGCATAGCCAATTCCATGGAAATGCAGGGGTGGAGCCATGGGTGTAATGGGAGAAGGTCGGGGGAGGAGACTGGGCATGGTTTAATGCTAATGAGTGTAGACAGGAAGGTATAAATGTATGAATGCAATGATGTTCTGGGCCGCTCCCCAGTTGGGTAGGGACCCACCCGAAGTTGCCTCCACTTCAATAAAGCTGTTGAATGTAATGTGTGCCTGTGTTTGCTCCACGAGTGGCCATGCTCATTATTCCATGGGCAATTGGTTCATTCCCTGCCTAGTTGTTGGGCCTCACATGGAGTCGAGGTTTAACAGTCAGGATCATTTAAATTTCTTTTAGCAGTCTCAGTTGTATAATTGTGTCTATCTAAATCACATCAATAGCTGAATGAAACAAGCATTTATCAAGCAGGCCTGTTCACGGTAAGGAAGAAACAGTCTAAGGTTACCTAAACAATTTAAAAAAATATTCCTCAGTTGTCCACCCACTCCATTAGCTACTGAAATGTTACCCAGCCTGAAAAACAGTTTACACTTTAAATTGGAGCAAATGAAAATTATTTTTTAAAGGCTTGTAGGATCTATTTTGGAGAGACCATACACATAGCTTAAGGCTGGGAAAAGCCAATATATTCCTGTCTGACCTCCTGAAAACAAAAGCCAAAGAGTTTTATTCAGTGATTATTTTATTCAATGCATTGACTTTTCTTGAATCTAGCCCCATTATTTGTTGTTGAACTCTCTATGCCCTAGTAAGGAATCCAATTCCAATAACACCCCCAATCCTGCCCCCTGCATATGGTGCCCAGCTACCCAGCATCTGGCCCTGCCCCTGTCTAGCTGCTGCAGCAGCAAGAAGAGGAGCAACTGTGATGGGGGCAGCAGCCCGTTACAGTGTCAAGGAGCGTGGGCCCCTTCCCAGCAGCAAAAGCTGCTGTGGACCACAGTGGCAGCGGCAATTCACAGTGGGGCTCTGGCCCCCTGAGAGCCCTATTGCTGCTATGTGCTGTTCGTTGCAGCTCTGCCCATCCCACAGTATGGCCCCCCCACTAGGAAGGGGCTCGTGCTCCCTGACACTGTGACAAGGGCTGATGCCCCATAAAAAGCCCTGCCCCCATGCTGCTGCAGCAGGATGGGAGGGAATAAACTTCTTCCCTGCTCCCTTTCTGAAGCCAGCATCTGGCCAGACCCCTGCTTTTGCTCTTTCTCAGAATCAGAGGGGCGAGGCCAGCCCTAATCAGCTGGACCAGAGAGCCTAGGAGCATGCCGGGATGCTAGAGGACTCTTATTTAACTTAAACCAGTGTGACAGGCTAGCTGGAAGTGACCTAGCCCAGGGGTTTTGAAACGGCAAAAGATGATTGGAGGACTTGGGATTTGCTTTCCGCACAAATCAGGCCCCAGAAACTCACCCCCCCCATGTCCTAATTGGCCCCTTGGGTCACCTGGAGGGGGATAAAAGGGGCAGCATGGGCTGACATAGGAGAGAGACCAGAAAGGGACAACAAGGAAGGAGCTACACAGAGCTGGCAAGAGCTGAGCTAGCAGGGCAGGAACAGTACCCCAGAAGAGCCTGAAAGAGCAGGACCTGCAGGCAGCAGTGGGAACCTCAGCAGTGCGGCATGCGGCCAGCAGGAGAGGCTCCCCACTGGGCTCCAGGATCCCCTACGAGAGGCTGCAGCCAGCAGGAGAGACTCCCACCACTCCAGGAAGGATCTGAGCAGCGACCTGAGAGGTTCCCAGCTCTGCTTCCAGCTCCTCCAATCAGAGGCCAGGCAGCTTGATGTGAGGCTGGGGCTCCAGGAAGGTCAAGACCCCTAGCAGGCTAGAGCAGCACCACCAGTGGTGGCTATACAGCAGCATTCCTGCCTGCCACAGGGAAGAGCTGGGTTCAAGTCCCAGCTAAGGTGACTTGGGGTAAGTGAGATAATAAGAAGCAAATCTTCTTGCAGTGGAAAGGGGCCATTGTGTTTCTCCCCCTCCAGGTACCAAGGCCCTATATTTCCTTGTCATTTTGCATTTTGTGCCTTTTTATATTTCACCAACCCGTATTGTTTGTTCTGCTGTTTGTGTTTTATATTTT
>NW_017728992.1:130644269-130653077 GCF_001723915.1 Gavialis gangeticus | reverse complement strand
TGATCCCTTCAATTGGAGAGGGGGTACCTCTTGGAGTACCGCCTGACTTACACCAGGAAGGGGTCTGGGACAGACATTGCATAAACCAGTTTGAGCTCAATCAGTTAAGCCTGATACTGTATTCAACCAGGTTTATCTCAAACCAGTTTCAAAATGGCTGAAACTGGTTTATGTGCACCAAACTTCTGTTCTGTTACAGATTTAAAACAGTTTCTGATCACTTAAACCGGTTTATGTGTAATGTCTGCCCCTAGCCCAACAGTCGAAAAGACAAGTGAAAAACTAAAAATTGTCATTTTGCAAGGGGTGCCTTGAGTATAACAAGGGGTGCCTCAAGTCTGAAAAGGTTGAGAACCACTGATCTAGACACACAATAACAGAGCCAAATGGAGTCATTCTAAAACAGCAGTGGCCAAGCTGTGGTATGCATACCAGAAGTATCACAGGAAACCTCTATGTGGGACACATGGCCCAGGGAGGGAACATACAGCACAGTAGCAGATAAGGCAGGAGACAGAAACCAGAGTGTAATATTGGGAAAAGAGTAGTGGGCAGGAAACTGAAAGCAGACCAGCAGATGAAACAGGAGAAAGGGAGACAAGTGGCACTCAGAGCGGGTGTGGGGCTAATTCATGGCAAGCCTGCCAAAAATTAGCAGGCATGCATTTTAGACCCCCACAGGTATAAAAATGAGAGCCCAATTCTTGTCTCACTTATAACTCCAGTTTTCAATGCAGTTACTTTCAGTTTATTGCAGAATAAGAAGATTCATAGATAATCAAGCCATAAATTTATAGTTTGGTTGTGTATGTGATAATCCTGGCCTTCTTCCCTTCACTGCCTCATATGCTGTCTCCTGACTAGAGAGATCATGCTTCATTTAATGGTAGGAAATGTAACAATAGAAAGGGAGGATTTAGCATGGATTATCCACTCCCTCTGCTCCAGTAACTTCAACATCTTCTAGGTGTTACAAGTCCTACACATCCTACTGCAAGGACAGTATGGCCTTAAAGTATTTTTGTGCAGTTTTTGTTTTGGCAAGCTGTCATAATTCTAGTAACATCACAAGTGAGAGTAAGGAAAGTTTAATTTTTAAACCATTTATAATTTAGCTGGATTTGAACATTTATTGGGGTGAGTAAAAACAAGTCTCTAGGACTAGGGCTTTGTTACTACAGCTTTTCAAAGGGCTGCAGCTAATAAATATATTAGAGAAACATTACGAGAAAAGATATTATCATGGGAAATATTAAAAATTTTCATAAAGCTCACAGGAATCTTTGATAATAGAAAATATGAGTCAATATAAATACAAGGGTTGGTACCAGCCCTTTCTAAACCAGAAAATTCCATCTTGTTTAAGTCACAAGATGCTTTGGAAAATCATGTCTATACTGTGTATTTGTATCACACACACAGAGTCCACTGAATATATTCATACAATCTGTAGTTTCTTGTTGTAGAGGCATATGTAAAAAAAGCAATAATGAAGTAGGTTTTGTGATGTTCTGGAATCAGAATTTTTTTTCTTGAGTCTATGAAGTGTTGATAATATTTTCTGCTCGGTGTTTTCTCTACACACTTGAAGACTAACAACAGAAACTTGTAACGGGGTTCTGTATTCTTCCAATACACCAAATCCTGGTCTTTGCCTCCTGGAGATTGTAGCATAGTAGCCTGTTTAATCACCAGTTAAGGTATAAAGAATGCAGTCCCCAATCAAGAGGATGACCTATCAGGAGTGGATGCGGGAAGAACATATATATCTACTCTTACAGTTTAATAATGCAGACAGCAAGACCAGAAGCATCGCTAGCCAGTTCTGCACTCTGGGTGGTGATGTCACATGGTGCAGGGGCAGTGGCTTGAGATTTGCTGCTGCAGGGAAAATATCATCTAATTTTTAGCTGCCAAAATGTGTGTAGAGCAGCCAATAAACACCAATTTGATAGTAAAAAAGGAGACAACAGCATTAACCCTTGATGGCACCTCTCTTCTCCAGCACTCCGCTTCTGCTGGTCATAGCCCTTTCACCATGCACTGCCACCACCTAGACATCACCAATCTCATCACCACTGTTCTGCCCTCCCCACTGCTCTACTGCTGGAGCAGAGTCCTTTGCATGGACTAAGCAAGGCACGTGGAGGGGTACAGGGTAGGGAAGGGAATGGGGGACAAAAAGGTGAAGGGCCCCTGGCTCCATCCTGGCAACACCCCCCCCCAACTTAGGCAACATGGAGAATTCATTGCCCCAGTTGCTCACCTACCATTATACTAACTATACTAATAATGTTCTTCCAAATAAAAGTACAGTACCACACTCTACCAGTACCTGGGCCAAGTGGTTTGACAAAGTCAGTGTAAGTGCCCGTGGGTCACACACATGTAAGCAAAGAGATTTATCACACTATTAGTTTCTACAAGTTATGACTCTTCTAGCTTTAGTAACTGAAATTCTAGTTCTGCCTGAAAGTCAATAATACAGATTCCCATGTATTATATCAGCCAACCTACGAGGGCATTCTCTTTAAGAATGTCAGAACTGTTAATCTGCAAACTGAAATCTAAATCATACTATTTGGCATATTGTGCTATGCAGGTGGAAGTTTTATTATAAAAACTGTTTTGAGATCATTATGTCAATTAGCATAAGATGGTAGAACTATAAGATGGAATTGAATTAAGTTCTAGGAATATCTACTTATCTACCAACTTTCTTGTATGATGTCTATTATAACACATTTACATTTGAGGTACAGGCATGATCTAGTACAGGGGTGGGCAAAATACAGCCCATCAGCCAAATCCAGCTCACCAGGAACTTTCATGCATCCCACAGCACCCTGCGATGAATTTCACCCTGCCCAGCCAATCCACCTAGGAGGGTTGGAGTGAGGCACCCACGTGTACAAACAACCAACATACCCTATGGGGCTTTGCTCCCACCCTCTTGGGCAGAAGGGCTCTGACCGGCCAGCAGCTTTGGGGCAGGGCTCCTGCTGCAGCCAGAACCTGCTCGCTCAGAGCAGCTGTGGGGTAGAGTTGGAGCTGGGCGGAAGCAGGAGTGCAGCATGGAACCTGCATGCAGAGGGGCAGTGGGAGTGCAGAGCTCAGCTGGGCAGTGTGGGTGTAAGGGTGGGGGGTGTAGGCCAGAAGCCAAAGCAGGCCTCTTTGTCCAACTGGAACCGACATCTTAGTCCAAGGCTAGCCCACCTATCCCATGGGGGAAGGAGGGTTTGCAGAGGGGGAGGGGGAGTTAACTTGAATCTGGAGGGGATGTGGGACAGAAGTTCAATAAACCAATTTAACCTAAACCAGTTAAGTCTGATACTATATCCATCCAGGTTTATCTTAAACTGGTTTCATCCAATTTGAAAGAAGCTTATATTCACTGAACTTCTGTTGTGTTACAGATTTGAACCAATTTCCAATCACTTATATTGGTTTACATGTAATTTTTGTCCCTAACCAAATTGACTGAAACTTTATTTTGCAGCAATGTTTTCCGACATTATTTAAGTGTCTGGAATGAAGCTTGTCCTAAAGTACTATTTCTTAACACTAGTCAAACACATTCAGTCAGTACTGATTACAGCAGTCCATTTTTTTTCAGAGAACAAACTTGTATCATCCTTTCCCACTACAGCTGGAGTCCCATAGGAGGGCTCCTAGTCAGGCAGTAATGAGAACTACTTGTTAAAAAGAGGTCTGGAAACAAATGACACCTCATCCACTGGATACAAGAAAATAATCAGTAGGCACTGGATGATTCAGAGAGCTTGAAATGAGATACTTAGAAGAAAACTCCAGAAAATGTAAGGGGATATTTATGGCAAAATACTGGAATACATACTTCAAGTAACATCCCTGCACAAGCAGGATTGGATTGGATGATATTATAGATGTTGCAAATGGAAATATTTATGAGGATTAGGATAAAATGAAAAAGGGCATATTTCTGCTGCATATAAAATAGTGATAAACAATACATAGATTAAAGGAGAAGGTATGTGATAACAATACTGGATTTCAATTTTCTAAAGAGGATTGAACTTGTGCAGAATAACTTGAATTCTCAAAGGTCAAGATCCACTAAATATATTATCATCCATTTTAAATTAATCCACAAAGCAAATTTAATCTTAAAGGCATAAGAATACAGAAAATATTGCAAATGTTGGAATAATATGGCTACTACAAAAGCCTTTGAACATATGATAAAGGGTCTAGAAGTAAATAATTATGGAAATTAGTAGCTCATGTGCTGGAGATGATAAGAGAATCTAGAGAAGGACTTTAACTAAAACTATGTAACCTAGGATGTAAAAATCATAGTTATCCTAGTAAAGCAACTAAAGATTATACAATTGAATTTTATGACTACTAAATGTTTAAAGAGAAAGAGCAATATCTGTAGATTTAAAAATAAACTTGAATGATATTCAAAAGTGTACCTGTAAAATAAGTAAAAAAATCGTGTAAACAGATTTTTAAAGATATTTAACAATTTAGAAGATAAGACAGGTCATACTGAGTCAGACCACAGGTCCATCTAGCTCAGTATCCTGTACCTCACAGTGGCACAGACTGCATACTAAAGAAAATAGTATTTATGCATGACCTATCCAGACAGATCTGTCACTTACCTGCCTTCCCTTAGAGCTTTCAGCATTTAGAGACCTAGGAAAACCTAATTTATAGGCTGCACTCCTATCATATTTTAATACCTACTGATGAACCTGTCATCCATGAATTTGCCCAATGTCCTTTTGAACCTGGTTATGTTATCAGTCTCCACAACACTGTGGCAATGAGTTCCACAAATTAATTACACAAAGTGTAAAAAAAACCCTTCCTTTTGTTTGTTTTAAAATTGCTAGCTAAAAGTAAATAGTAAGTCATTATTTACTTTCTCATCATTCATGATTTTATATAACTGTATCATATCACCCACTCAGTCATCTTTTCTCTAAGATAGTCAACTAGGTCCCTCCCTGTACACAGACCTATTTATTACTACAAGAGAGAATACCGAGTTTCAAATGTTACTGAAATATCAAAATCTGCTGCAACAGAAGGATGTGAAAATTTATTTTTATCACAGCAAAAATACAAAAGGTTCTTTTCTATTTGTAGAAGGTATATGTGACTAAGCTATGCATGCAATGGGAGCTCTTTAGTAGTCTTTTGTATTCAGCAGTATAAGTGTAACCAACTAGACAGACAGAGCCAACTGTTCTATACATGTTGCATTTGTCCCAGGCATGCCTTTCTTAGGATGGTGAATTCAAACTAAGTTTTGCTGATCTGTGACCAATGTAAAGTGTTTCTCATACAGGTATTAGTTAAATTTCTTCATTCCTCACACCAGACTTAAAGCTACTTTATCTATTTGCACATAATGCTGTTCTGCTGCCATAAGTGACCATCAGGGATCCTGGTTCTCTCTGTTTAAAAACTGCAAATTAATTCTCTGATAAAATATCCAAAATTCTGATTAAAAAAACCCAAATCCATGCATTTCTGAGATGAAAATGAATTGCCACTATCATACAGGTAGCAGTTGAACACAGTGTTTTATTGATATATTTATAAATTTAAAGCAGTTTGGAAACCTACCAGTGCCTCAATCATTATAATAGAATAAATTCTAAATACCTATATATTTTGGCATTTCATTTTGTTTTTTTTAACATAGAAAATCAGAGCTCTCTCTGACCCTTTTGCTTACCAAGACATATCCAGCTCGGGCTGCCCCCCACCCCTGCTGCTTTGTAGCACTGAGCAGCCCTGATATGCCAGTGCCCTGCCCCAGCCCGTGCCATTGCTCCTCATTCCCAAGCCACATCCCCACCCTACGTGACTGGTGCTTCTCATTCCTGAACTGCAGCCCCCTGGGCCCTGCTAGTGCCCCTCACTCCCAACCCACAGCCTCCTGACCAGGCCAATGCCGCTCACTCCCAACCCACAGCACCCCATCCCCAGTAACCCTTACTCCTGCCACATAGCCCCCTAGCCCTACCAGTTCCCTTCACCCCCAACCCACAGCCTCCCACCCCCTAGCCCTGCTGATGCCCCTCACTCCTGACCCACAGCCCCCTGCTCCTCCCAGCTCAACTGGAGGGTGCCCCTAGCTGTCAGAGCTATGCAGACCCCTGCCCAACCCAGCAGCACACGAGTCCCAGCTGCCATGCACAAGAGGTGGTGGCTGCTGCAGCCAAACTAGAGCACAGACTGGAGTGCTGCCTGCTGGAAGTTTGATGCTGCTGCTGCCACCACTGGGAGCTCCACACCAGCCGTGCTGCCATGTTGAGACACCCTCTGCCCACCCAGCAGCAACAGGGTCAGTGGCAACAGCATGGAGTTGTGCCTCCTGCTGCTTCTGCTGAGTGGGTTGGGAGCACCTCACTATGGCAATGCAGCCCTTTTTGCATGTTTATGCTAAGGTAAACCTTTGAATCTTCTTCTAATTCCATCTGTAAGTAAGCTTGCACTGAATCAATTTTGCTAAATCCCTCTCCCCCTACTTCAGCAGCAGCGTTCCTCAAACCAGCAACTGGATGGTGAGAAACCAAAATAAGTGACCATTTTGCACACCAATAGCACACATCGGTCTGTACTGGCTCTTCTACTGCATATTTACTGTATTTACTCAAATATAAAATGACTTGAATCTGGGGGGTTTGTCTTATAATTAGATTCTATATACAGAACATTTGTATATTTGATATAACTTTCCATGCATAGAATCTAATTATTGGGGGTTTGTCTTGAATTTGTCAATCACCCACTACTACAGCAAGGAGAATAAATCTGGGGGGTCAGGTAGCCCCTTTGCCCCTCACCACTTCTTCGCCCTGCAGCCTTTTCCCCCCCCTCCTTACTATCAGACTCTGCCCTCCCTGAGCACATAGAAGTGAGGAACAAATTTGGAAAAAATAAACTTAAAATTAAGATAGTTGCAGCAGTTTGCATATAATACCCATAGACATAGTTCACCCAAAAATGATGCATTTTATCTGTTTTGAAACTACTGCACCTACTTATAGAGAATACAAATTTTTTAAAAATATTTTTCAAGGCCAAATCAGTTCCAAATTCAATTGAGCAAAGCCCAATAATCAAGTTCCAAAATTTGACTGAGTAGAGCTGAGTCACCAAGTCTGTGTGGCTCTACCACCAGGTAAGTATACTCCCTCCCAGACCCATCAGTCTAGGGCTTCAGATACTCCTCAAATCTAGGCTGGCAGCCTACACGCAAGCCCCTAGTCCAGAGACCTTGGAATTCAGATGCCCCCTGTCTCCTTCGATTTTATAAGCTATGCATAATATTAGTTCAAAGCTAAAAGGCTCATGATTTACCATATAGTCCATTGGGCTGGGCCCCACCAGAGTCAACAGCATTTCAAGCCATGGTGATCCCACAGCTCAGAACCACTCAGTATGTATGTGTATTATACTTTGGATACCCCCCAACAAAGCAACTATATGCTAATTAACCCTCCTCCCCCCCCACCGTCATGACTGGAAACAGGTGTTCTCACCATGAGCCCTGGGTTCTCACCACCTAAAGAAGGCATATAGGCAGTGGAAGCAGGGGGAAACTACCAAGGAGTATACCTACTTGGCCCACACTTGCAGGGAGGCAGTTAGAAAGGCCAAAGCAACTATGCAGCGGAGGCTGGCAATACAAATTAAAGACAACAAAAAGTCTTTTTTTAGGGAGCAAAAGGAAGGCGCAAGGCAACATAGGATCGCTACTGAACAAGAAGGAGCAATTAGTATGATAGACAGGGGGGACAAGGCTGAGCTATTCAGTGAGTTTTTTGCCTCAGTGTTCCTGAACAGGGCTCAAGATAAGTCTCCTAATGGGTTCTTAGATGGGCGTCAGAGGGACACTAACCCACCACCTGTCGACGCTGACTTGGTGCAGTCATTTGTATGGGCTGGATGTGTTCAAGCCAGCAGGCCCGGATGAGCTGCATCCACGAGTACTGAAGGAATTGGCCAGTGTCATAGCAGAACCACCAGCACAGCTGTTTGAGCACTCATGGCACTTGGGTCAAGTCCCGAAGGACTGGAAAAGGGCCAATGTGGTCCCTATTTTCAAGAAGAGGAGGAAGGAGGATCTGAGTAATTATAGGCCAGTCAGTCTCACCTCCATCCTTGGAAAGGTCTTTGAAAAGATTATGAAGGATCGCATTTGTGGGAGTCCAGTGGGAAAAATAATGCAGCAGGGAAACCAGCATGGATTTGTAGCAGGTAGATCATGCCTGACCAATCCGGTTTTGTTTTATGACAGGGTCACAACATGCTTAGATGCAGGAGTAGAGGTAGATGTCATTTCTTGGATTTTAGCAAGGCCTTCGATACAGTATCTCATTCCATTCTCATAAATAAATTAAGAGGCTGTGACATAGATGTTTACGTGGTCCAGTGGGTGGCAAATTGGCTTAGCGGTCACACGCAGAGAGTGATAGTAGATGGGTCGGTATTGACCTGGAAGGATGTGAGTAGTGGGATCCTGCAGGGTTCGGTCCTTGGACCTGTACCCTTCAGTATCTTCATCAGTAACATGGATGTAGGTGTGAAGTGTACTCTGTCCAAATTTGCAGATGATACTAAATTGTGGGGTGAAGAGCACACTCCAGAGGGTAGGGAACAATAGCAGCCAGACCTGGACAGGTTAGAAAAGTGGGCAGTACACAATGGGATGCAGTACAACAAGGACTAGTACAGAGTGCTGCACCTAGGGCACAAAAATATCCAGAACACCTACTGGCTGGGAAGTGATCCTCTCAGCAG
>NW_017728992.1:130637818-130639269 GCF_001723915.1 Gavialis gangeticus | reverse complement strand
TACTTGGCCCACACTTGCAGGGAGGCAGTTAGAAAGGCCAAAGCAACTATGCAGCGGAGGCTGGCAATACAAATTAAAGACAACAAAAAGTCTTTTTTTAGGGAGCAAAAGGAAGGCGCAAGGCAACATAGGATCGCTACTGAACAAGAAGGAGCAATTAGTATGATAGACAGGGGGGACAAGGCTGAGCTATTCAGTGAGTTTTTTGCCTCAGTGTTCCTGAACAGGGCTCAAGATAAGTCTCCTAATGGGTTCTTAGATGGGCGTCAGAGGGACACTAACCCACCACCTGTCGACGCTGACTTGGTGCAGTCATTTGTATGGGCTGGATGTGTTCAAGCCAGCAGGCCCGGATGAGCTGCATCCACGAGTACTGAAGGAATTGGCCAGTGTCATAGCAGAACCACCAGCACAGCTGTTTGAGCACTCATGGCACTTGGGTCAAGTCCCGAAGGACTGGAAAAGGGCCAATGTGGTCCCTATTTTCAAGAAGAGGAGGAAGGAGGATCTGAGTAATTATAGGCCAGTCAGTCTCACCTCCATCCTTGGAAAGGTCTTTGAAAAGATTATGAAGGATCGCATTTGTGGGAGTCCAGTGGGAAAAATAATGCAGCAGGGAAACCAGCATGGATTTGTAGCAGGTAGATCATGCCTGACCAATCCGGTTTTGTTTTATGACAGGGTCACAACATGCTTAGATGCAGGAGTAGAGGTAGATGTCATTTCTTGGATTTTAGCAAGGCCTTCGATACAGTATCTCATTCCATTCTCATAAATAAATTAAGAGGCTGTGACATAGATGTTTACGTGGTCCAGTGGGTGGCAAATTGGCTTAGCGGTCACACGCAGAGAGTGATAGTAGATGGGTCGGTATTGACCTGGAAGGATGTGAGTAGTGGGATCCTGCAGGGTTCGGTCCTTGGACCTGTACCCTTCAGTATCTTCATCAGTAACATGGATGTAGGTGTGAAGTGTACTCTGTCCAAATTTGCAGATGATACTAAATTGTGGGGTGAAGAGCACACTCCAGAGGGTAGGGAACAATAGCAGCCAGACCTGGACAGGTTAGAAAAGTGGGCAGTACACAATGGGATGCAGTACAACAAGGACTAGTACAGAGTGCTGCACCTAGGGCACAAAAATATCCAGAACACCTACTGGCTGGGAAGTGATCCTCTCAGCAGCACAAAAGCAGAAAGGGATCTTGGAGTCATAGCAGACTCCAAATAAACATGAGTTGTTAGTGTGATGAAATGATCAGCAAAGCATGACAAATAGAACCAAGGAGGTGATCCTTCCCCTCTATGCAGCATTGGTCAGACCACAGTTGGTACTGTATCCAGTTTTGGGCACTGTACTTCAAGAAGAATGTTGATAGACTTGAGAGGGTCCAGAGGAGGGTTACTTGTATGGTTAGGGGCTTACAGAACAGGCCCTATGAGGAGAGGCTG
>NW_017728992.1:130612658-130632818 GCF_001723915.1 Gavialis gangeticus | reverse complement strand
AGGGCTCAAGATAAGTCTCCTAATGGGTTCTTAGATGGGCGTCAGAGGGACACTAACCCACCACCTGTCGACGCTGACTTGGTGCAGTCATTTGTATGGGCTGGATGTGTTCAAGCCAGCAGGCCCGGATGAGCTGCATCCACGAGTACTGAAGGAATTGGCCAGTGTCATAGCAGAACCACCAGCACAGCTGTTTGAGCACTCATGGCACTTGGGTCAAGTCCCGAAGGACTGGAAAAGGGCCAATGTGGTCCCTATTTTCAAGAAGAGGAGGAAGGAGGATCTGAGTAATTATAGGCCAGTCAGTCTCACCTCCATCCTTGGAAAGGTCTTTGAAAAGATTATGAAGGATCGCATTTGTGGGAGTCCAGTGGGAAAAATAATGCAGCAGGGAAACCAGCATGGATTTGTAGCAGGTAGATCATGCCTGACCAATCCGGTTTTGTTTTATGACAGGGTCACAACATGCTTAGATGCAGGAGTAGAGGTAGATGTCATTTCTTGGATTTTAGCAAGGCCTTCGATACAGTATCTCATTCCATTCTCATAAATAAATTAAGAGGCTGTGACATAGATGTTTACGTGGTCCAGTGGGTGGCAAATTGGCTTAGCGGTCACACGCAGAGAGTGATAGTAGATGGGTCGGTATTGACCTGGAAGGATGTGAGTAGTGGGATCCTGCAGGGTTCGGTCCTTGGACCTGTACCCTTCAGTATCTTCATCAGTAACATGGATGTAGGTGTGAAGTGTACTCTGTCCAAATTTGCAGATGATACTAAATTGTGGGGTGAAGAGCACACTCCAGAGGGTAGGGAACAATAGCAGCCAGACCTGGACAGGTTAGAAAAGTGGGCAGTACACAATGGGATGCAGTACAACAAGGACTAGTACAGAGTGCTGCACCTAGGGCACAAAAATATCCAGAACACCTACTGGCTGGGAAGTGATCCTCTCAGCAGCACAAAAGCAGAAAGGGATCTTGGAGTCATAGCAGACTCCAAATAAACATGAGTTGTTAGTGTGATGAAATGATCAGCAAAGCATGACAAATAGAACCAAGGAGGTGATCCTTCCCCTCTATGCAGCATTGGTCAGACCACAGTTGGTACTGTATCCAGTTTTGGGCACTGTACTTCAAGAAGAATGTTGATAGACTTGAGAGGGTCCAGAGGAGGGTTACTTGTATGGTTAGGGGCTTACAGAACAGGCCCTATGAGGAGAGGCTGAGGGACCTGGACCCCTTCAGCCTCTGCAAGAGAAGGCTGAGAGGTGATTTTGTGGCCAAATTCATTATGGGAACACAGCAAGGGATCAGAGATACTCTGTTCACCATGGCACCTCTTGTGGTAACAAGGAACAATGATCACAAAGTGACAGAGAGCAGATTTAGGCTAGATATCAGGAAAAACTTCTTCACGGTAAGGGTGGCCAAAATTTGGAATGGGCTTCCAAGGGAGGTGGTGGTCTCCCCTACCTTGGGGGTCTTTAAGAGAAGGCAGATAGGCATCTAATCCCAGCACTCTTTCCTGCCTAGGCAGGAGGTTGGACTCGATGATCTGTTGAGGTCCCTTCCAACCCTAGCATTTATGAATCTATGATCTCCAAAAATGTATATGCAGATGAGGCATAGGTAGGCTGACCATGCATCCCAGATTGGCCAGAACAGTCATGAATTTCACAGGCTATTCCAGCCAATTGGCACAAACTGAAACAAAAAGCCTCAGATTCAGCTGGTGCAGGCAGAAGCAGAGACTGCTGCCACCCAGAGTGCCCAGGCTGGAGCTTGCTAAGCAGTGGCTGGAGGCAGGGGGGCAGGCTGGGTGCCACTCCTCAGCCAGGATGGCTGCCCATTGTTATCAGCCTTGTGCCCTGCAACTGCTGGCACTGCCAATGCCCAGGTGGGAGGAACTGCTCCCAGCTGGGTGATGAAGCCCAGCCATAGGCCTCTGTGCTGTCCCACCCTGCCCTTCCATCAGGGCCCCTGGGAGGCATGGAGTTAGGAGTTGCATGTGCACATGTGCCAACACCCCTCATCCTAGATTCCCTTACCCCATTCTGGCTTTTTGCCATGCTGGGAACTGGGGGTAGGGGGGTGGGGTGGGGTGGGGTAGGGAGGGACCCAGCCCAGCCTCCTCCCACCCCGAAGAGCGCAACTAGCAAACTGGGCAGGAGTGACTTACATCAGGGGGGGCTCCTTTCCCCCCGGCCCCAGTTTCCAGCACAGCAAAAACTGGGCTGGGCAGCCCTTCACTGTAGCTCCCTGGCTGCAGCTGTCAAGAAGTTGGGGCAGAGGGGGCCCGGCCACGCGGACCTGACCCTGCCCTGCCCACCCTGCCCTGCCTTTTGAACATCTGTACTTAGCCATAAGCTCCAACTGTTCCAATATAAGTAGCCATTTTGAGTTCCAACAGATTCCAAGTACACACAATTAAAGTATATCTGTAAGGTTGATTTAATGCATGCCCTGTTTGTGGGATCCCATCCTTGTCACTAGTTGTTGCATTTGTCCAAAAGCATACAGAAACAAATGACTGCAGACACAAAGGAAAGAGTGCCGGCAGACTGGCAAGCACAGAATATATTACTAACACAAAATTAAGCTGTGCCTTGATTGCCTTCATCAGATTCAACAAAAAGTAACTTTCGGAGTCTTATGTACACACTTTCACTTATCTTTAGGGCTGTACAAAACAGCACCATTTAATTTCAACTTCAGTTTCACCGTTTCAATGGGACAGTGTTTCATTTCAAGTCTCATTGCATTTTGAAAACACTGTTTTGTTTTGTTTCATCCAAACTGTTTCGCTGTTTCGATGTTTCGCCCATAGGCTATAATGGGGAAGCACAAAACTGTCTATAAGTTTGTCATTTCTTGCTTGATTTAGATGTTACTTGCAGAGATAGTAGCCCCCTCTGAGGCCATGAAGCCTACCAAGTTTCAAAGAGATAGGTGCAGGGGTTTCTGGGAAACTGCACCTCAGGCTGCTGACAAGCAAAATTTGTGACGTGTGACTGTGTGTGTGTTAAGGCCTCGCTGGCGCTGGGGCCACTACACAACACGGTAGTTTTCCCCAATGAAGTCTCCTCCTCCCCTACAGCCTCAGGTCACTCCACCACTTTAAATAACGACAGATAATACTAATAACAACTTAGTGAGCAGCATAGTAGCACCAGCAGCATCTCAGGCAGCCAAACTGTCACAGAGCCTTTCTTTCCTCTCCTGCAGGAGCTTCTTCTCCAGCAGCTGCCAGGAAACACTCCCTGCCAGCCCCAGCCCTGGGGCTTAGATGTGCCCAGGACCCTGAGTCCTTCCGGTCAGGCACTAGAGGTGTTTGTCTAAGGACATGGCACTGGCAGACAAGGTCCTTTCCTTTGGCTCAATCTAATTTGGTATCTTTTAGCAGACCACCTGAATAGCTACAGAAATAGATCTTAGCAAGCTTTCGAGTTGAAAAACCCTTCGTCAGGCTGAGGAAGCACCTGCAGTTGGTGTGTGTGTGTTCCTGGATGGAAGGAATAGAAAAGAAGCCAGAGGCACACTACAACTTGCCAGACATCTGACTTCCAGGTACCTCTCCACTTTTACCTGTACTGCTACATCTGCCTCCCCGCCCCCCTCCCCCAGCCTGTCCCTCACACCCTGATGCCTCCATTTCCATTTTCACTGATTGGCTTTCTTGCCTGCATTGCATGCCAGCCTCTGGCTTCTTTTCTATTCCTTCCATCCAGGAACACACACACACCAACTGCAGGTGCTTCCTCAGCCTGACGAAGGGTTTTTCAACCCAAAAGCTGGCATCCCAGGCAACTATGTTGAGCTTACCTGGAGACTCACAACTCCACTGCAACCAGCAAGCCTCAAGCCCTGCGTGATGGGTCTGGGCTTTCACCAGCCAGGACTGTGTGTGTGCATGTGGTGGCTGGAGTTATGGTGCCTCCTACCTGCCTTTCACCAGGGGGATCCTTGGTCCTGGCATTTCCTGGGGCTGCCACACAGCCCACGGTCCCACCAGGCCTCCTGACCCTGGCACAGTTCAGTTTTAACGGTCATGCCCAGGACCTGGGGCCTTCTCCTTCCCCACTGCCCCAGTCCATATCTCCAAGTTTGTCTGGGCATGGAAGCTCAGCAGGGACGTGTTCTTCCCCTGCTGGCTGGTGATGCAGTGAGAGCCTTCTCCAGCTCTGAGAGCAGGACATTAAATGACTTTTAAAAAATAAAAAAAGGAAATAGGTGTGAACTGAGTGAAGAGGGTGGCAGTCACTCCATCTGCACCTGGAGCTTGGGGAACCCCAGGAGCAGGAGGTTCAACTTCAGGAACACCAGCTGCTCCATCAAACCAGGATCCAAGCAGGTGTGGTAGGGCATTGCTACATCCCCAACAATGCTGAACATCCTCTCGCTCGGAACAGTGGTCGGTGGACAGGACAAGTGTTCCTAGGCAACTGTGGCCAGATCTGGCCACATCTGGCTGTGGCTTGCCTGGTAGGCCAAGGGGTTGCACAGCAGCGGCTCCACACCCTCAGGTAGATAGGCAGCCACCAAGGCCTGAGCGCTACCTGACTGATGGTGGGGGGGTGCCTCTGGACCCCACCATGGAAGCTATGCCCTTGGCCCACATTGACAGTGCTTGTGGTACAGAAGGAGACTGGCTGGTGGATGGTGTGCTAGCATGGGACAGTGGATCCCCCTCTTCCATGTCCCCCCACCTCTGCCATTCTGCCTCCCTGACTCTCTTCACTAGTACCTCTGTCCACTGATTCAGGCTTTGGCTGCTACATACGCTGCCCTTTACACTTGCGTCACACATGGCAGCCAGCACATGGATTGTACCGGACTGCAAAGGATCAAGCTGTTTCCTGATGCCCTCCTTTAGCCACCTAGCCAGTGCCTGCACATCTGGTGACAGTTGCTTGCCCCAGTCAGGAACACTTATCCCCTGGAAGCTCTCCATTTGGCTCTGAAGTTCCCTCACTACAGGGATCACCCGACTAAGGATGGCATGCCAGTACTGAGGGTCTCGGTAGCCTCAAGGAAGGGCTTGAGGACCACCAAGATCTGGGAGATGGTATCCCACTCAGCTCTGTTAAGGGGGCCACTGATCCCAATCTCCCCGAGCAAGGCCATCTCATAAGTGGCCTTCTATTGCTCCACCAGCCTCTCAAGCATCAGGTAAGTGAAGTTCCACCTGCCCCCTTCTGCATTTGGAAATGAGTTTGCTGGTGGTGTTGGTACCACCACTGGCAGCCCTGTCCTGCTCCAAGGCATCCTAGACTACAAGGTGCAGCCCATGTGCCACACAGCAGATGCCAACAAAGTTGGCACCACGGACCGCCTTGACCATAGTGGCCCCATTGTCGGTGACCATGAACCCAAGGGTGAGCTCGCCCTGCCCAATGAACTACCCCTGCACCAAGCAGTTCATAGCCCCCATGATCTCTGTTGCCATGTGGGACTCATCCATCACCTCGGCTTGAAGGAGAGCCCACCAACGGCCTGACTGGTCACACCAGCGCCCTGTGAAAGAGAGGTAGGCGTGATCTCCACCCTGGCTGCTCCAGATGTCTAAAGTGAAGTGTAAGGCCACCTGCAGACCTGCCTTGCACAGCTCCTTCAAATTCTCCCTGCATGCCTCCTCATACAGGGAGGGCACCTGCTGCATGCAGGCATTTGGTATGATGAAGCCATGAGCGCCATGAGCTGCCTGAACCCTGGGTGCTCAACTAAGGAGAAGGGGTAGCCATTTACAGTAAGTATCACCCAGAGCAATGGGGAGATCTCACTTGCCCTTGCAACGCACCCCCCTTTGTCCCTCTTTCCCCCACTGTTCCAGGGTGGCCTGCCTCTGCTTTGGGGGGATGGTGGCTTTGGAGCGAGAGGGGGACTTCCCTTTGAGCACACTCCCACTGGTGCCAGGTTGAGGAGGACCAAGGGCAAGGGAGTGGTGCCTGCAGAGATGCATCAGCATCCCCATGGTGCTCACGTGTTTTGGTCCCTTTTCCTGGCTGGTTTTGGCTCAGCCGTGCAAGCAGACAGCATATGTGGGATCATCTGCCAGCTCAAAATGATCCCAGACCACACTACCCGCTCACATCTGGGGTGTGGGTGCATGTGTGTGTGCTGCAGTTTCCCCCTCCTCAGCAGGTAGAGGCATAGCAACAGAAGGAGTAGACACAGCTGAGCCGCCTGCCTCCACAACTTCTACCTCAGTCTCCTCTGAAGTGCCTTCTGGGGAAGGAGACCTGGCTCTGGGGGAAACTTGAGGGGTGTGGAGCACAAACTCAGACAATTCCCCATCCTTCCCCAGAATTTCCCTTGCTAGGGCACTCAGGTCCAGGTCCAAGTCGAGGTCCAGCTCTTCCTCTGGCACTGGAAGGCTCAGCATGGTAAAGTGAAATAGGGGTGGAGGAGACTGTCACGCTGGTGCTGGTGCTTGTTGTCATGGTGGGGGGTGGGAGGGAGGTGGCTGATGCTCTTGGAGGGGATGCAGACTCAGGCACAGGCAGTGGCACTGGCACTACTCCTCTCTCCTTCCTGCCTGTAGAAATGGAAGCCTCATCCCTGCTAGTTGTAGGAAAGAGACTGCATCTCAGTTTGGAGGGGAAGGAACTTATACCTCTCCCTCTACCCCCTCCTCCATCCCTCCCTGAAGGCTTGCCAGCTGCTTTTCCAGCACGCTTCATGGTGTATTTCATAGTGTCTTGTCTTTATAAAAATATATAAATGTATATTTGCCTTCCTATATAAATTCTATATTATAATATCCAAGATATATATTTATATAGTTTTATCTTTATACATTTATAATGTGCCATCCTCTATAAATTCTATAGTATAATATCCAAGATAATTATTAAGTTGAAAAGAATAAATCAATTAATAATAAAGCAGAAGGTATTGCAGAATCCCACTTGCTAGGCTAGCAAGTAGGAAATCAAATCAATGGTAGTAGTAGCCTTTGTTGTCCAACATTCCTGAGCTTCTAGAAGATATCTCAGTAACTTTCCCCAAGGCAGAAAGCAGGCCAGTTCAAACAATGCTGCCTTTTATGCTGTTTTTTCATCCCTCCTCTAGAGCACTGGGATTGGAAGGGACCTCAGGGACAGATCACAGTCACTCGCTACCTACATAATCAATGTCAGAGCAGTCCTTCTCCCCTCTTCCCCCTCCCTCTCCTTACTTTGTTTCCCTGCAAGGAAAACTTTTGAAACGTTTCAATTATCCTCATTTCATTTTGAGGATGTTTCAAAGCCCTTTGTTTTGTTTCGATTTCGCTGTTTTGAGCTCAAAATGAGTCGAAACAGTGTTGAAACAAAGAAGCCAGTGAAATTTTGCATAGCCCTATTTATCTTGTACTTACAGCCCGAGGGAAAGATGTAAGACCCTAAAAGTTAAATTAGGAACGACTGATTTTATCGTGTTGCTAGTTGCTTTTCCTTAATAATACCTAACCTTCTTGCTCCTTGCTACTACATCAAACCATTTGGACTCAAAGGATTAAACTAAGGATTTCACCCAAAGGCTTTGGATTTAAATGCAATGATCTTGCAGAGGCTTATGTGCAAGAACAACTACATGTTTCCCTTGCTTTATGTGGGCTCTGTATGTTCAAATTCGCTCCTATGCAATGACCCTATTTACTTAAAAAATTCGTCATATGTAAGGGATATTCACTCTTATGCAATCAGTGTGGTAGAAGCCTGCAGTCAGCTGCTTTGTGTGGTGCATTGTAGGAGCACCACACATCGAAATATAGTCTCCTGTGTGGATCTGTGCTCCTCACTCGTTATCTGTAACGCGTGTTTCTGTAGTTGCCATTCCCATTATGATAGTACCCTGTGCTTGTGCATACTGTCTGCTGTTGGTAAGTACCAAAATTGTCTTGTAGAAGTGGTAGAAATGGATTTGGGGGTCAGTACAGTCGAAGTCTTGAAGTGTATCCCTATTTGTTAAATTGCAGAGGGGGTTCCCTTCATGCAAATTCAAGTTATGCACTGTTTTCCATGAACACATGTACAGCATAAAGTCAGGGAAAACTGTACTCCTGTTATTAGTTCCATTGACTTCAGTGAGACAAATATGGATAAAGTTACTTCTGTGCCTAAACCTTTACACGATCAACCATCGAGTAAATAATCTGAAAAGCACTGACACCATGTGTAACTTATATTTACTTAAGGAAGTGTTGCAAATTTAATTGGTACAAGTGCAACACATGAGGGGATGTTGCATGACAGTTATGAGGCGTGTGAAAGGACAATTGCGTTGGTTGCACAGGAGTATGGCTCGCAGTTATCATATTGTGTCCACACTAAAGTAAGTGTGAGATAATAGGGCAGCTAAATAAATATAAACTTACATAAGCAGGATGTACTTTCCACTTTATAAGTTATAGGTTAACTAGGTTAGAGATTACTATAATTATTAATGTCATTTATATTTTTATGAACCAGAAAAGTAACAGACATGAAATAAGATAAATGTTAGTTCTGGGTAATATAAATGTAAACTAAGAAACCTACATATTCCTAGGAGTGAAAGAAATAACTGTGAAGAACAATATACATAGCTATAGGATGCCATAATTCATAATTTTTAATATTTATATCACACAAATCATTTTTTATCACTTCCAAGCCACACATTTAAATGCAACAGGGTACATTTTCAAAGGCATAATTGCCATTTGTGCCTTTGAATATATTCCATAATGTAAACTGTCATAGATAATTTAGTCAACATGTCCTTGCTAGGTTACACAAGAGAGCTAGTATACAGTTGAGCTAATTTCTGGGCTAATCTTAAAAAGAAGAGAGAAAAAACATATTTCTTTTTCCATGCTGAACACATTATTGACTTGTTTTAGAGATGGAAAATGCAACAACTTAAGGTCACAGGAAATTTTTCAACAAGAGAGTAGTTTCATAGGGTTGTAGTTAGGAATTATGCATGGCATAAGTATAATTTGCTTGTATGAGTAACCTTTAGAGCAGGGGCGGGCAATTATTTTGGGCAGAGGACCATTTACTGAGTTTTAGCAAGCCATCAAGGGGTGCATGACAGACAGCCAGGGGCAGCAAAATCTTCATTTTCTAAATTTTTAGGGGCCCCGTGGGCCGGATAGAATGACTTGGCGGGCTGCATCCAGCCCATGGGCTGCATTTTGCCCACCCTTGCTTTAGAAATTCGGGCCTTTAATCTGTTCTCTTATTGTAAGATGCATTGTGCTTTTGTTGGAAAGGACAGCAAACAAATAAAATAACAAAATAAATTCTCTTCATAGCTACAAGCTGGAACAAAGTCTCCACATTGCTCCCAAAAGACTGTTTGTTTGTTTTTGTAACTTTTTATACAGCCAAGATGTCAATGGATTCCCTTCCTAAATATTTTTATTTCGAAAATATGTGCAAAATATAACTCTGTTTACTTGTATAGAGATAATAGGAAAAATACTCAAATTTTAAGATTGCCAGTCTGATTCTGATTACTCCATTACAGTTTTCTGGTGACTCTATTCATACTATACATTTAAAGGAACAGTGATTCTGCCCAATTACAACAATCTATACTTCTAGGCTAGGGACAGAAGTTACTCAAACTGGTTTAAGTGATCAGAAACTGGTTTAAACCTGTAACACAACAGAAGCTAAGTTCACATAAACCAGTTTCAAAACTGCCTGAAACTGGTTTAAGATAAACCTGGTTGAATGTAGTATATCAAACTTAACTAATTTGGGTCAAACCAGTTTATGAATCTTCTGTCCTAGACCCCTTCCTGGTTCAAGTTAAATCATGGTCCCCCAGCATGTTCAGCAGCCCTGGGCTGGGCTGTCTGCTCTAGACAGCAGGGCTGCCCTGACTCTGGTCCCTAGCTGGACAGTGAGGACTGGCTGACAAGGGTGGGGGAGCAAGCCCAGTCTACAGGAGGCAGAACGCTCCCCTACTCCCCAACCAGGTAAACCCCAGCTGGGGTCTGGAGCCAGGGAGGGAGTTTAAACACCCCTTCCCCCATTCAAACTTACAGCTGGGGTGCAACTGTGGACTACAAATCCCAGAGGCACCTGGAAGCAGGAAGAAGTAGTGATGAGCAACCCTGCAGAATCCTGCTGTGATTTTGGACTTCAAATCCCAGAAACCTTGGAGGCAGCAGGAAGAGGAAGCAAACACACAGTTCATGCTGACTAAGTGCCAGCAAGTCATGCTTTAGTGCCCCCCGGCTTCAGATCTGAGTCATTGCAGCCATGTTACTGCATTACCTGAATCAAAGGTAAATGTCTGTTCACTTTTGTTTCAATTTAATCTCTGCAGTTTAAACTAACCTGCAAAGACTGAATGAAATCATCCTTGGGCTTTGATGGTCTGTTCTTAGCCCTATATTCTATATGAAGAATCCCACCGATTTCAGTTCTGCAAGTGAAGAGTATGTTCACATGGACTAAATAGGAACCTTGAGGCCTCTCAATATTCTTACTATCCATTGTGGCAAACAAGCTGAAAAAGATGCTCAAAATGTTTGATGCCAATTTAATTGGATTATTAACACTGGAGATTAAATTGGAGACCATCAGGGTGAAGACAGACATAACACTTGGACCTCAACTGAAGCCTCAAGAATCTAGACATATAAGCCAGTTTAGAATAGTTTAAACCTCAGTAACCATTTCAAAAGTATGCCCAGATAATCAATTATTATGTTGAACTGGTTCAATATTATGTGAAGATACCAAGCTTCCTGTGACTAGTGTCTGGCTTGTCCTCTAGGCATCCCACACTCCCTCAATCCCAACCCCTGCACAGAAACTGGCTGCTCTGGTACATAGATAGAACTCTACTGCCTCAACATATATTGCCTATACTTGACCAAAATGTACCCGGCTGGGGACTCTAAGGGGAACTCTCCATTGCTTTTCAAGAGCTGATCAATTTCCTCAATTTACATCATTACTGACTGCCTTTCTTGCATGCATACCAGCCTCTGGCTTCTTTATTATTCGTTCCACCCCGGAAGAGCACAGACCAACTGCAGATGCTTCCTCAGCCTGATGAAGGGTTTTAAATCTGAAAGCTTGCTAAGAATTTTTTTCCAACTATTTATGTTTATATTTACGTAACAAAAGATATCAGATTCACCTAACAAACCTTGTCTGCCTATCGTCTTTCCTCTACATTTCCTCTCTTCCAACTGCAAAGGTAAATCTGTTGCTTTCACTACAAGATTCCCTAGGATGGTGAGCTAGGTAGGAAAAAAGTTGCGACTACACTAGCTAGTGTTCAAAGATGTCCAATCAACATAGACATAGATCTTAGTAGAGTCTGAGCGGGAGGTTGCAGGCTGCACTCCAGAGGTAGTATGACAGCAAGTGCAACAACTAAGTTGTCCATAGACACAGTTAAAGAGTGGCTTGACATGGTCAGAATTAATAGATTTGTGTCACCTGACAACAGTAGCATTGATATCTCTGAAGATTTCTAATCCATCTTGTGACCAAACTTAATTACAAGTATTTGAAATTCTGTACTCCGCTGTTGTTTAGTGTTGTTATTGTTATGTTTTAATGGGAAAGGAGGATGGGATAACTGTACCTGTAAGAGGAGCTGGAATGTGCTAGCTAAAACATGGCACTCCCTGCCCGACCACTCTCCTCCTGCTCCCTCCCAGCCCCCTGCAGGCTGGAACTCTGCCAGCCTGCAGAAGACTCCTCACAAAACTGCAAAGCCCCCAGGCTTTCCCGGTAAAATGATTCCAAAAACCAAAAATTGTGATTCTAATATGAGCACAATTCTTACATGCAATAATATACAAATTATTTTGGTTTTCCCATGTTGATTCAAATACGTGGTTGATTCTATTAACCAGCGATTCTATAAAGCAGAATCCGCTGGAATATAGCGAACATAGCTACAGCACTCTCAAACTATTTAAAAGTGTAAAATATACTTACAAATGTGAAATATTTTATAGGCATTTTGAAGAGCAAAATGTGTCTTAAAACAAACAAAAGAAAAAAAAGCCATTACTTAGATCCCCTAAATCCTGGAATGAAAGTCATAAGATTTGATCCTTATATCAAGTGGTTGCTCTCTCTCATTGCTTTCAGTGATGGTGAACCCACAGAAAGCCCTCAGTCAAGATGGTCAAAATGTTCTTTCCATTCAGAAATGAGACTTGCTAGCAAAGGCTGTAACTCTTTACCACTAAGCAATAGTATGCATGTGGGAGGGAAGGGATAATAAGGCAATGCAGAAGCATGTGAGCAGCAAGAAGAATTTGAGGACATGCAGAGAGGGAATTTGAGGGTTTGAAAGGGAATGTGGAAAATAAGGCGCAGGCAGGGACTATATACAGGAATGGGGCAGTAGTGGCCTTAGGGGAGGGCAAACCAGGCCACTGCCCAGGGCCCCACACTTTATAAAAAATAAAAATTAATTACACTGAATATTTCTATTATCAATATTGTATTAAGATATTTTCATTGCAGTTTCATGGATAGGGCAAAGTGAAATTAAAATAAAAAATGTCCAACTTGCTTACAGGTCATCAAAATTAAGCCTCTAAAGGGTCCCAAATGACTTCCTTGCCCAGGGCCCCAACCCTAAGGCCACAACTGATGTGGGGGACAGAATAATTTGGACACTGGGGGAAAAGGGAGAAAAAATATGCAGGGGGCAAACTGGGATTATACTAGACACTGTGGGGAGATTAGGAGTTAAACAAAAATGGGGTAGAGCAGGTGAGGGACAATAGGAATAAGAAAGGGAATGAAGAAGGAAAGGTAAGTTATTGGGCCTCTCACTCTTAGAAAGTTAACAGTTCAAGAAAAAAAAGCAAATTTACAAAATCATTATTTTTAAGGTTTTTGATTCATGTTTTCAAATGCTTCATTTTGGAAATCCTAATTCTAGAAGTACCAAGCAAGCACGGAAAATAAGATTCTCTTCACTGACTGAGCAGCCACACAGAGCAGGGGAATCTGTGAACAGTACGCCAATGAAAGAATATAAAACCAACCATGCTTTTACAGAAGGTCTGTGAAGATTAAGAATCCTATTTAAAGTATTGTCCAGTTTAACTCTTTCAAGCATGCTCTCTCTCCAAAAATCTATGAACTATCAAAAGTCAAAGGTCATGATTCCTTGAGAATTTGTATAGTACTTAGCACACTGTGAGTATTGCTAGAAACAAGTCAGCAATAACAGAGAAGAAATTCTGATTCTGAGCATTGGAAAAAAAAGGAATCTTTAAAAAGATCATCATTAAAATTTTACTTTTTATATTAAGAGGCTGGATTAAATCAAATGATAACAATTAAGGAGCCCAACTTGCTTTTTCTTTACACTCAATTCATTAAATACTTGAAAGTTGAAAAACCCTTTGCAATCCAATCAGAAGTAGTAATATATATCAACAACGTGACCTTATTTCCATTAGATTCATTTCAAATAGATTCATTACTACATTGGCTTTGCAGCAAAATTTCAAAGCCATCTTTGTTCTGGTTTATGTCCTACAGGAACAATTTGGCATTCAGGCAGTTTTTGGTTTTAGTTTTAAATAGACAGGAGGAGAGAAAGCATTTTATCAAGAGCTTATACCACACAACAAAGTCAGGAAAGAGTCAATGTTTTCAACGTATTTTAACAACTAGGTGAATATTGCCTTAGACCAGGATTCAGTCTGACTTATTTTAAAATACATAATTTTCACTGCTTTAAAAAAAAAAGCAAGCATATATCCATATGTCATGAGAACCACTAAAAACACAAAAGACAACTATAAAGCAAACAAATGCAGACAGTAGCCCAAAAACCCATATTCATTCAATAGATGTGAATTTTGTATGTCAGATTTTTTTATTATAAATCAGTTGTGTTTTCTGCTACACAAAAAGGGACATTTAAAAGTAGCCACAAAATACATTGAAAATAATATAACAAAATAATGAGATCTTGCATCTTTCCTTTCGAAGTTGCTATTACTTTTACTGTGCTCTCCTTCAGATACAGAGCTTGAAAGGCAATTTGCTATCACTGAAGGAGTTTAACAAATAGAACTTTTAATCAAAGTCTAAATCACAAATTTGCCGCAGGCTGTGGGCTGAAGAAGTGAAGCGAAGAAGAAGAACTCTGCTCGTGACAGTGAAACTGGAAGTGGAACTTCCAGTTTCACTTTTGCTGCATCCCTCAGATGCTTGTTAGTGGAGCTTTCCAGTTGATCAAGTGCCAGATAACATGGCTTTTGCTGTAATACATTGTGGATACCTTTGTAGAAATTCTCAAAAAGCAACAGAAGCAAATCTTCTAAAAACAACAAATATTTTTACTGGAAAAGAGGCCTTGTCTGTAGCTTTTATTTTACTTTTTATCTTTTGTCTTACAGATAATCTTACTAAGATTTTCATATAAAAAAGCAACTCTTAGAGTCAGTGAGCTCAACTGTGGTGAGTTCTGCAAAGAGCAAAAAATATTCGGTAGCTAAATGTAACATTTCCAACCTATGTTAGTTTCCCTTTCCTGGCAACTTATTTTAGCTTCCCACCACCTGGCTTCACATTCACTGCTACACTAAGCCTACCAGAAAACTCAACAGAAACCTGGTGAGAGAAAAATTAAGCCTCCCATCTCATTTATAACTTGTAATAATGAATGTCTGTTTTCTTTGTGTGTCAGTCAGGATGTAGAGTTCTGCACTGAAGCCTGCTGGTGGTCTTCTACTGAATTTGCAGTACATATCGCCAAACACTCTAGGCCAAAATTACTTTCTTAAATTGTACCTGTAAAATTGTTTAGGCAGCCACTGCACAAACAAAATCCATGCTTAAATATGGAAAAAATGTAATTGATACCTGCAGTATGGTCCATTTGCATACCAACATTCCCAAATCAAGTGAATGAACACAGTTTCCAAATGTACAATTAATTCCCAATTTGCTCATTTATCTACAGACATACCCATATTTTCTTGCATACCACAGTCCCCTTCACCCCAAGTAAGACACATCTTGTTATTGAAATGCAAAAGATTCTGTCAGTCATGACCTAGAGCTACTTTTTTCATGGAGAAGCTGGCTGCCATATATATGCTAGCTTTCTCAGACAGCAAGCAGGAAGAGTGAAGTCCAATATTGATCTTTTCACAGCTGCTCTCAAACTGGCAGCAGTTCTTTGCTGCTCAGGCAAAAACTGTTGCCAATTTGAGAGCAGCTGTGAAATAGTTAACATTGGACTCCATCCCTCTGGCTTGCTGCCTCAGAGTAGCTGGCAGCCATTTTGCACCACAGTAGTGTCTCCATGCTTCTATTCCAAAGAAAATCAATTTTCCTGCTTAAGACACACACCCCAAGTTTGGGAGGCAGGGATGGAAAAGGTGCATGTGACATCTGAATAAATTTGTACCCAAGTCTGGAAAATGAAATGCACAAAAGTTGGTGTTTGAAAATATAGCTCCCAATGAACATCATATTCTACAGGAACTTTTCAAAGCTACATATGAAACCAGCAGACAAAGAACCTCTTCACCACTGTACACATATATATCTTATAAATGCAAGCATAATGATAGTCTCAATGCTCTACCTCTACTTCCTCAAAGGCATCCAAGGACTGTTCTAGTAGTCCCGATTCTCATATGCATGGGTGGATTTATAAAAGCATTCCCTAAGGTAAAAAGGCTCTACTACAGACCATATACTGGTCTGTGTCTAAATTTAGATCCACAATGATATGCCACTATCACAGAGGGGAGATAACACTTTCAAAGTAATAAAAAATTTACATTCCTGCAAAATGCAATGTCTGAACAAACGTGCGAATACTCTAACAATATGCATTCTGGGCACACATGAAATATTCTAACAGTATATCTGTCAGAAACCCTGCCACATGTTTCACAACATAAGCCAATCACTGTTTGTATGGGGTTAAGAAAAAGTGACCCTTATTACAGTATTTTTAGACAATTTGTATATCTTCTTCTGGAGACATTTAATATAGAATACTTCCAAAGAATGGACACTGGGCTATATCAGCCACTGATCTGATTCACCATGCTAATTACTATGAACACTGCAATCTAGAATTCTGCTTATGAACTATGGAAACTCTTTGAGGGTTCCACCTAGCTGTCTGATTCTAACCATTTCTCAGTGTAAAAATCATATGCTGCACAAGAATATTTCTTCCTAGAGACAGAATGTAACCATATAGCTGTCTAAAACTGAAATGAAAATAAATGTTAATTCTTGAACAGGCTGGAAAACAGCATCTCCATGAGACTATTGATATGATTTATGTACCAAAAGTTACTCTCTACAAAGGGGAGAGGGGGTTGATATTGTAAAGAGTCTTAAACTGACAGCTGACAATCCCTAGATTTGTACATTTAAGGACTGAGGGCATAATGTTCCTAGAGGCTAGCCCACAACTCTACAATTGATTCTCAGCCTTTTACTAACATAGCTACCAGATATTCTATAATGTCTGTACAAAAATAGCAATATTCTCAGGGATAAATTCAGGTTTAGGTTAATTTTTGCTTTTACAACATAGCTATTTTAGTTACTTTAGCTAATTGTATTCAACTGATAACATGATGCAAGTAAAAGTACCTTTCCACTTCATAAGTTGGAAAAAAATTTAGTTATTTTAGTGAGTTCAAATATTTTTCTTCTGCCTTTTAATTATATGAAAAATAAATAAAATAAAATCTATATATTTCTACTTGAAAGTAATGTACTATACTGCACATAATTTTTTTATGGTACAATGAATAATTATTTAGCTACACACATTAGATTGATTGTATGTTTCTCAAGTAAATTCTTATTTGTTTAGGATCCATGGCCCAGAACGCTCTCCTAAAGGAACTGAAGCCTAACAAAACATAGTCAAAAGAGGTGCTGCCCCCCTTCTTACTCAAATGAGAATGGGGGGGGAAAGCCCCTTGTCTTTGATTTGAATACAAAGCAGGGCATGGGGGAGGTGGCTTCTGTAGCTCTGACTCTGGCCGTGAGCCCAGGTTGGGGCCAGAATCAGACCCACAGCAGCCTCCTGCCCCCTTTCTGCTGTCCCTCAACAGCTTCTGCCCCCCTGTTTATGGTCAGGCATAGTTTAGCTCTGACTTGGGCTGAGTTCTCTGCCGGGTACAGAGCATATGGAAATTCTGTCCCCTGCCCAGCTAATCAGCAGTGTCAACTGCTGCACTGCCTGCCTGGCCAACTGGCAGTGCCAACACTGCTGCATGGCCCAGCAAGGCCTGAGCTTCCACATGCTGTGCTCTGGAATGGAACAGAGCCCGAGCAGCATCTGACAATGACAGGGAGAAGTGGGGCAGAGGCAGAGACTGGGAAGAAAGGGGGAAGGAGCAGAGGTTGAGGGAGGAAGGGGGTGGGGGCAGAGGCTGTCAGGAGCCAGGGGTGGGTGAGTGCCAATTTCAGGGCTGGGGCTACACAGGGAAGAAGGCTACATAGGGAAGAATAAAGGGGACAGAGAGCAAGAGGGCTACCTGACCCCCTAGCCACTGCTGTAGCAGTGGGAAAAGGATGAACTTAAGACACCCTCCAATAATTATGTATCTGGAAAATTATAGCAAGTTTATAATTCTTCCATATTGTGGAGGCATCTTAAATTCAGGGTCGACTTCAATTCAAGTAAATAAGGTAATCTAGAGCCATAGCAACTCTCTCATTGGCCCAACGCATCCTTAAGTACTCCAAGCATAGAAAGCAGCTTGAACAAGAGAGACTGATGAAACCCCACCCTAGAGCATCCATTTAATCCAGGAAGAGAGGGAAATGAGCATTCAAATCCTTTCAAGTAGAAGAGATCACTACTTACCAAGGGATTTAACTACTAAGGTAATAAAAAAAAAAAGAGAGATGTCACATCTTCTTCTCTACTTGTTTTGTGCGAGACATACTTTAAGACAGGTATTCTGGGTTAGTGTACCCCTGGCGGCCAGTCAAGAAGGAGGGAGTCTCCTGGCAGCTGGTGGACAAGCAGGGAAGGGAGGGGGGTCCCCCAGTGGTGGCGAAAAGTGTCAGTGGTGGAAGTACCAGCGGCAGAAATACCAGCAGTGCAGCAGCAGTGGAAGTGGCGACAGCACCTGCTGCCGAGTACCCCCAGAAGCCTTCCCAAGTACCCCCAGGGGTATGCATACCCTCGGTTGAAAACCCCTGCTCTAAGAATAGGATCCAAACCAGGGCCCACAAGCAAGATAGGCCAAGGAATGCCTCATTTTGTACATCCCAGTATAGTTTAGGTGTGAGCGAGGTGTCTTGCTGTTCAACACTGTCAACAATTACACAGTTCATAACATACCCGGAAGTAGAACTTTAGACATGGAGGAAACTTTACTGCCACAATAGAAAAGCAGCAGAGGCAGGTCCTATTTGAGTCCTGCTGACTCACTGTGACAAGATCATTCATTCTACCCAGCATGTAAGAGAAGTGGTAGTCACTATCTTCCCATGTTAAGATACTTTAACATGGGATACTCTCATTTTCTACTTCAGTTGCTAATACCTTTGACATTTCAGTTAAATACTCCTTGCCTTGAATGCACACACAAAAAAAGACAAGAGGTTGTGGAATCTCTGTCTTCAGAGGTTTTTAAGAACAGGTCAGACAGACATTCTTCAGGAATTATTTTGTTAATGTAGCTTGCTGGTCTAGATAACCCCTCTTTGACCCCTATTTGCTATTATACACTAGGGAGTCATACAATGTAAAGCTCTCTCAAGCAACTGTACCTTTTTTACTGATCTCCATGTGCTGTATGTGTTGAAGTAATAGGAGATGGATTTCCAAAGAGCTGGTGTTATCTGGCCACTGCTACCGAGATAAGGAGAAGCAGCAGACAGCTTAGCGCAGAAGAGAAAGAGGAACAAATACACTGTATCACACACAGCACCCTAGTAATTGGCAGTTTTGAAACAGAAGAAACCAGATACTAATCAAGAGCCTCTGCCCCACAAACTACTAATAAATCAGGAATTCTGGGTTTTTTTCATTCCAGACAACAGTTTGCTGTGTCAGTATACCTAGAAAAGTCCTGCTTCCTTCTGATTATTGCTCATTCAGCTGAGCAGGTGTGCAAGTTTCTCTGTTCTCTGACTTCCTCTCTGACCTTCATTGACCAAATCTGCTGACACTCTACCCATTCTCTCTGATGTTTCTGTTTATCCACTATTAATCAGGAGTACTTATACACTTCCTTGAACCAAGCCTGGTGACAGTTTGTTACACCATTATAAACATAAGTTGCTGAGCAAACATAACCATACCAAGCTCTGCCTAACTTCACTATAAACAGGCTGGGTCCCACAGAATTTGTACACATTGCAAAAGAGTAACTGCTGTTAAAAGATAGACAGTTACAATCAGGAATGAGAGTGAGACAAACCCTTCCAAAGTAGGGTGAAGAGGGTTTTATGGACTTCTGGCTGAAACCTGAGGTGTTACTTTGTGGCAAAGCTTTTATAAACATGAGAAGTTATAAAGTATTACTGAATTTATCCAATTGTCTACCTACTGAACTCTTAATATATATGATATTTTCACAGACAAGAGAAAGTATAGTTAGCATGGGATACAAGAGTGATTTGCAGTCTTTGTTCAAGACAAATTCCCATCAACTTCTAAAGGTATTTTCTCCATCTCTGGATGGTAGGATCAAGCACTAGCTACAAGTCTACAGCAAGTTCCAGGACAAAATTCACATCACCTGCATAAGGGTTAGTGAAAACAAGTGGAATAGACAGTGAATGAATGAAGGGGGCAAGGGGGAATTGGAGAAATAGAGCTAGAAAGACTCCAGACCCTTTACATCATTTGTAAGGCTTCTATACCACTTAGCAAACCTGCCTTATACCCTGACCTAAATGGGTTGACCCAGAGACTTTTCCATGGTGTACTGGGATGTGCTGATGGTCTTTCCATTTTTAACCAATTTGCAGGCTCTAAGTCATACGCAAGACCCTATACAGGTTTTCTTCACCAGGATATGAGTCTGTAGCAGAATGTGGGTCTCTAGCAATGTTCAATTAATATCACAGTTAATTAATAGCAATACCACAATACATTCAGCCTCTTATGGTTTTTAATCCCATCCTTGGCCGTGTGTAGATGAAATGAGAGGCGTGTATACACAACACTTTAAAGGGGAC
>NW_017728992.1:130607355-130607658 GCF_001723915.1 Gavialis gangeticus | reverse complement strand
CGCCGCTCGCCGAGCCAATGGCACAAGGTGCCGCTTTGCGAGCGCGGCTCCCGGCGCTGCAGCTCGCAGGGGCAGCGCAGCGACTACACCGCCCCCGGCCCCGGCTTCTCCCGCGCGCCCAGCGCCTCAGGGAAGTGTCCGCGGCGCTCGGGCCGCACCCGCCTGCACGCCGGCTTCCACAGACCCGCACCTAACTTGCGAGGCGGCTAGCACCGGCCGTCAGGTGGTGGGGAGGTGTCTCCATTTACCGCCGCCCCGCCCCTTGTACTGAATCCCCCCTCCGCTATATTATCTTTCCCTGAC
>NW_017728992.1:130606648-130607283 GCF_001723915.1 Gavialis gangeticus | reverse complement strand
CCCCCCCCCCCCAAGCAACCGAGGGTGTGCAGTCCGTGCTGTGTCAGGCTTCAGGTTTGACTTATATAATTTAGGTTATGGTTTGGATAGGGATGATCCTGCCTCAGGCAGGGGGGCTGGACTAGGGCAGGGGTTTCCCAACTGGGGTACACAGGCAAAGTTGTCATGACAGATTTAATTGTAATAATAATTGCCATTTAAGGGGTTAACATATAAAATGTATGCTGGTAGAGATATGGAAGCAGCTGGTAAAGCTGGAAGGGGGTACACGCTATGATGAAAGTTCAGGAGGGCCTCTAGTCCCTCCAGCCCTAACCAGCTCCACTAAGCCCCACTGCAGGGAAGGGTAAAACTTCAGTGGTTTCCCAAGGTGCCAGGTAACCATCTATCTCAAAGAAACCGAACGAGTTCCTTCAGGTAGGTCCATTCATTCCCATCCTACCAGGAAAGGCCACAGCATAGGTTTCAGGATTTAAAATGTTCTGCGCTTTCATTCATCAGCAGGGATTTGTTTCCCCCTTCACCTAGTGCCTTTTAACAATAAAGTTCTTTTCTTTTCTAAATTTCCTGTGAAAAAGGAAAGAACAGCAAACAGTGCTCAAAACTGTACCTAATTATGCAGAATAGTCAGCCTA
>NW_017728992.1:130600202-130601648 GCF_001723915.1 Gavialis gangeticus | reverse complement strand
CACTGCTTCAATTTAGGGCCCCCATTTCATCTACACATGCCCCTTCTTGACTGCAAACTGCTCTGTTCAACAGAAATGAGCGTCTTACAGGCCTGAAAAACCAGGTTATGAGACAGTAAGCTACATTCAACAAAATTATGCCAAGTAGATTTGTTTGCTGGTAGAATTTTAAGAGTATAAAAGAGCAGGTTGATTTGGAAATATTCAACAAGAAGTGTTCTGATAGTTGCCCAGACCCAGATCCTAAAGAGTATTATATTTAGGTGCCTAACTTCCATGAAATAAACAGGAATTTGGCACCTGACTACCCGGGAGGAGTTGGGTTCCCGTTAATTATCTTTATAAAAAAGCAGCATTTCATCAAAATTCAACTGCAAATATGTCTTATGTTCTAGAAGCACCTAAGTGTGCCTTATTTTCTGTAACAAGCTAGACATACAGATTGCATTAGCACCTACTTTGAATTGTAATGTTAAAAAGGCCTGTTTGTTCTAAAATAAAAATCTCTCTCTTTCTCACCCTCTACATTTGAGGCAATTTAATCCATCATAACAGCCTCAATCCCCTACAAGACCTCACAACGGTCCCTCAACAACATGTTTTCTACCAAAAATGTGAATGTCCTGTTATTTTTATTCATTTATGTATTTATTGTTAATTATGGTTGGCAGATGCCACCAAAACAATTACTTGGGAAGAAGGAATTCAAACTCTCTCCCACCCCCCGTAGTGGTGCTTCGTAGGAAGTTCGCCTGGTTACGGAGAAGTAAAACGGAGACACAGATCTCTCTGGCGGTGGGGTGGACACTAACTACGCCGGGAAGTCCGAGTCGTGGGGTGACATTATGCTCAGGCGGCGAAGGAAGCCGCCAGGGCGGCTCTAGTACCTCTCGGCGCTGTAGCGGGAGGTGTCCCCGCGCACGGGCTGCGGTCCTGTGGGTTGTGGCGAGAGCGAGGAGCGCCTACAGCCCGATGGGGACAGCCTGTGGGCGAGCAGATCCTGGCCGAGCCGGATCAAGGGGGAGGGAGGATGGAGCCGCTCCCGCGTGCCCGGCGGAGGAGGGGCGCTTTCCCGGGCTGGCGATCCGCATTCCCCGGGCTCCGGGTCCTCCTGCCGGGCACGAGGCTGGCACCGACCCCCCCGTGGGACGGCTCGGGAGCTTCCCCCGGCCCAACGACCCCCGGCAGCCGGGCACCCCCTGCCCGAGCGCACCGCCTGCCCGGGACCCGGGGGCAGGTGCGCGCCGGGAGGATGCCTGGGAGTGACCTGCGCCCCGCCGTGGCCGCCTACCTCGAACAGGGGCCCGATCTTGTTCCTCTCCAGGTAGGCTTGGATCCGGGTCTGCTGGTGAGACGCCATCAAGAGCCGCCGAGCCGGGAGCGGGGGAGTCCTGTGCTCCGGCGAGCGCCCGAGGCCCCCCGCCCTCCGCTCCGCGGGACCAGCCC
>NW_017728992.1:130596951-130599920 GCF_001723915.1 Gavialis gangeticus | reverse complement strand
CCCCCCCCCCCCAAGCAACCGAGGGTGTGCAGTCCGTGCTGTGTCAGGCTTCAGGTTTGACTTATATAATTTAGGTTATGGTTTGGATAGGGATGATCCTGCCTCAGGCAGGGGGGCTGGACTAGGGCAGGGGTTTCCCAACTGGGGTACACAGGCAAAGTTGTCATGACAGATTTAATTGTAATAATAATTGCCATTTAAGGGGTTAACATATAAAATGTATGCTGGTAGAGATATGGAAGCAGCTGGTAAAGCTGGAAGGGGGTACACGCTATGATGAAAGTTCAGGAGGGCCTCTAGTCCCTCCAGCCCTAACCAGCTCCACTAAGCCCCACTGCAGGGAAGGGTAAAACTTCAGTGGTTTCCCAAGGTGCCAGGTAACCATCTATCTCAAAGAAACCGAACGAGTTCCTTCAGGTAGGTCCATTCATTCCCATCCTACCAGGAAAGGCCACAGCATAGGTTTCAGGATTTAAAATGTTCTGCGCTTTCATTCATCAGCAGGGATTTGTTTCCCCCTTCACCTAGTGCCTTTTAACAATAAAGTTCTTTTCTTTTCTAAATTTCCTGTGAAAAAGGAAAGAACAGCAAACAGTGCTCAAAACTGTACCTAATTATGCAGAACAGTCAGCCTAGCTGCTGAATCAGGCTGTAAGGGCAAGAGTAGAAGCCGTTTCTGCTTCCAAAGGAAATGAATTTTGCTTGGAGTCAAGAGATGGTATGTTCTGGTCCCACTATGTATAGATCCATGAATTTCAAAGTCCTGGTTACTACTCCCAGACTCACACCTGGGAAGAGGTTGTGTGCGAGTCTATTTTAAAAAGCCAGTTTATCCTGCACCCTTGCAATACATCCTCAAATATAACTAATGTTGCCCAAGCTGTGTAGGATGTTTCTCTCTCCATTCAGGATCTAAGATTTGTAGATCTTTTTCATTCTCTGGTCTTCCATATCCATATCAGCTCAGAATTTTAAGGATATATCCTCTAGTGAAAAGCTGTCAGGAATGCTAAAATAACCTGGCACTACAAAATTTGATCAGCCCAGTGTGGATTAGCCTGATACAAAGGTAATCCTCAATGGTGAAAAACCAATATAGAAGTTCTTACTCCACTCTGAGACAAGAGGAACACAGCTGTACTTTCACAGCCTCTTGTGGCCATTACAGATGGCATAAATTATAGCAGACCTTAAAAGACTTTGACATAGTGCAAAAGTGCAATGGGAACAGCAAACTACCACAGTTCTACAGGCTGTAATAAGGAATGCAGTAAAAAAAACCCCCAAAACCCCACAGTCAACAATGCAAACACAACCAGCAGCAGTGGCAGTAAGCAACATTTAAAATGAGGCCACCCCTCTAAGTCACTTTTCAACATGCAATTTAGCTGAACCTCAAGATCTTTTAAAACCTAGAAGCAGTCTGTTTATTTGTTCAAATTTGATATCATTTTTCTCTGCAATTTTCTCCCCCACCATTAATCCACATTCAGCTGCAAAGTAACCAATTTAGAGACAAGCTTAAGTGACCATGATAAAAAAACTCACCACAGGTGGGAAACCTCAGATAGCAACTGTGGTCTTCAGCACCAAGAGCACAACTCATGGATTTGCAAACAAAAGCACCGCCCCCCCACAAGCTTACAAATCAGGTCTCATAGCAGTAAATGGACCAAACAAAACAGGGAGAAATTATAACAGACAATTCCTTACCAAAAGCCTAAAAGTTGCTTTCAAGAGTGGATACTACTATTTTCTTCCAGCAGCTCTCTAATGGAATGCTATTAAATAAGAAAGTGGGGATATGTCCAACAGAGAGATTGAGCTCACTGGAATAATGGAACAGGAAGAAAAATTTCAACTTTTAGCACTTTGCCCTTCACCTTTATTTTCCCCTTTATACCTAGAGTGTTGAACACTGTTGTCAGCAACATTAAGATTCCTATGAATACGTGGCTCTAATTTCCAGGTTTCTATTCCCCTGGAAGCTTGGGAAGCATTTTTACAAGAAAGTAGTAAATTTTAAACAAGATTTTAAAAGACAAAGGATGGTAAAATAGCAAGTCTTAAAATTGACTCTCAATTCATTTTAATATCAAAGCATTACAGATTTTTAAAGCCTTTTGGATCATAAATGCAGCTTGGAACATGTATAATTCATTCTATGTGAACAGTCCATTTAATATGAGGAACTTTATACTAGGCTACTTTAAACAAAACATTAATATGCCTCCTTGTAGTGCACTTTTAGATACCCAACAAGAATTAAAACAAGGACTTGTCACACACAAGCACCACATATTCAGTAGGGCAAGAGTTGTCTTAGATTAAAAGTCAATAATAAAGTCTCCCTGAAAGAGAATACATGTATACCTCCTATGCAATAGTTGGGACTGAACTGTGAAAACAGAATGGCTGCAGAAATCCACAGAGGAAAATGGAGAGCTAAGTACTACAAAATGAGTGCTTTCAGAGGCATAAGTTTCAAGCTACATACAACACTAATGGTAAATAAAGACAGACAGAGCTGAAAATAGGGATAAGAAGGCCGAAAAAGCAGAAGTGGTCTCAATCTCATAACCTGGTGATACTATTCTCATTCTCACTCCTTCTCATCTCTTGTCTTTGTCATTTCTAAGTGCCTTCCAGTAGTGCATTAAGCATCCTGACTAATATCTGTTAGGTTTGTTCTCTCACCCTCTTCCCAAGGGAAAAATGGGTACATTATATTGTCTTGTTCTGGTAAGTCATATTTGTGTTGGTCCTTAATTGCAGCTTCTCTGTTCTATGGGTCCATCCAATAATGTCACTTCCCACAATAACATTTTTCATAATTTCAAGGGCTTTGCCATCCCTCTTAAAGTACCAAGAGTTATTTACAGGGAAGTATTTGGTAGCTGTGTTGGTCTGAGAAAAAAAGAAATGTAAAACTCTAGAACTCTTGGTTCAGAGATGATATCTTTTATTAG
>NW_017728992.1:130593375-130596940 GCF_001723915.1 Gavialis gangeticus | reverse complement strand
AACTCTTGGTTCAGAGATGATATCTTTTATTAGATCAACTAAGAAATCGCAAAAATAAAATTTTTTTTTACTGCATTTCTAACAATAAGAGCCCAATTTTCATTGACCAAGCTTCTGGAAAAATCAGGCTGTTAATGGAAAGGAGGTATTCTGCAGAGTGAATAGAACAACCACTGCCTGGCAGAAAGGAAATTGATGACTTGGCTGTCTGTAAAAGCACCCTGTGGGTCACAAATATCCAGCGCCAAGTCAATAATTTCCCTCTGTGCTGGCTAAAAGTTGATCCATATGCTTTGCATGAATTTTTTTTTTCCAGATGGCATTTGGAATACAAGAGTACAAGAGAGATTTCATTATGTCTAAGAAAAAATGTGTGTGTGATATAGACATATATTTCTCCAAGATGGACACAGCTTTGTGGCACCCAGTTAGTTCTTTACACTGTTGTTATTCTGAAATTCTTTACTGAATTTTCTATGCAGGAATTGGCAACTAAATTAAAAATGACTAGATTGTGACATTAAGAGAAAGTCAGTATTTCCAGATTCTTGGAGAGTTTTCTAACCCCCAAATGAAGTGTTATTTGCAGAAAAACCTTTTTTCCATAATAAGAAATAATTTTACAGAACAGCCTACTTTATAAGGTTTTTAAGAAATAGGGAGACATGAGATTTGCCTTAAAAAAAAATCTCAAAACAAAACCAAAAATCTCCATACTTTCAAAGGAATCCAGAGGAAAGAAGATAAAGAAAATCTTATTATTACTTCTATTTTCTACTCTTTTCTCCTTCTATTATTGTTGTCTGATTTTCTGCTTCTGGACTTCTATGCACAGCCAATATCTACATCAGATAGAGGTGAGAGAGTCATCAGTCAGTGGTCAACTACTGCTGACAGTATGCTGTATGCTGTTTTGCTTTCAAAATGTATTTTTTTTTAAAACAACACAAAGCCTCTCACAAATGTAGATGGAAGGAAAGAGAAATTAAATGAAATTAAATAAATTGAAAAAGAAAAGAGGATTTAAATCTACCTCCAGCAAGACAGACACTGTTCAGTTTGTGGAATGTCCGGGGAGGTTAAAGTCTTCTTCCACATACCTTTGTGTCTTTATGGGACTGATGTCATCTTAGTGTCTATTTCTTCTTTTATGTAGGAATTGACCCATTTGTCCAATGTAGACAGCAGGGGGCACTATAAACAGGTAATGGTATATATGATGTTGGTAAAAGGGCAGGCACCCCAGGTGTTGTTCAGCCCAGCCTTGATGTTGTCTGTATTGATGAGGGGGCACTGCTGGTACCTGGGATAGTTGCAAGGTCTGTTGGCTTGGTAAGATAAGGATTTATGTAGTCTGCTGCTAGAGATGCCATTTGAGGTTCGGGCAATGCCTGTAAGCCAGGACAAGCATATCCCCTTCCACCCCCCAGGCTGCCTTGAGATGGCTGTTGTTTGCCAGGAAAGGCTGGAAGTCATTACTGATGTATCCAAGGTGTTCAAACTGGGAGCTGTAGGTGACAAGTATAGGGATTCTGTCATGCTTGTCATGGAATTGGCATTGTGATAGGTTGAAGGGGACTCCATTGATCTGAGTAGCTACTTTTTTGGGATTGTGTTGTAAATGTAGGAATCCCTGCTCCAGATCCTTAAGGCATGTATCCTGATCAGTGGGATTAGAGCTAGAGCAGTCATGGTTGTAATGTAGAACTTGGTAGTAAACAATGGATCTAGTGGTGTGCTATTTGTTTGGAAGTAGCTGTAGCAGTTGGTTGCTTTCTGATGGTCATCAGCCTGGAAAGTCAATGTGGTGGTAGTGTAACCATGGTATAATATCATAGTAGTGTCCTAGAAACTAATATACTGGGTGGAGTATTCCAGAGTCAGTTTTATAGAAGTCTGGCAGTTACTAAAATCCTGGTAGAATTTCTCTAGAGATTTCTTCCCACATGTCCATATGATGGTGATATCATTGATGTACCTTAGATATTTCAAGAGGATGAGAGGGCACCTGTGGAGGAAGTGTTTGTGTTATCCTTCTCCCCCTCTATTATATATCTGGAACTCCACAACCCCTTCTTAATTTCTTTCTAAGAAGTGCACACACCATCTGAATATTTCACTGCTTCATGCTGCTTAAAGTAATGCAGGTCTGCCAGGTCCTGATCTAGAAACTTTTCATTAGCTTCTTGTTTAGCATTACTCTAACAATGGAGGAATATTCTAGTTCAGCTATTCTGTTTTGGGAATAAATTGAAGCCTCCTATATCCTTCCTACTGAGCTGTTCAATTTGCCCTCCATCCCAGATAAGTCATTCCCACACCCCATTTACCAAAGTCACCTGAATGACTCAAATGCCAAAGCTTTGGTATAGTTTTTGTTTTGTTTTGTTTTTTAATGACATTAATAAAAGCTGTCACTGTATAAACATAATTTTGAGCTTAGACAACCTTAAGCTTCCTGCCCTTTTTCAGAGACTTACATCAAGATAAGGGACATACAACATTAAAAACAGGGCCAAATTCAACCCTGATATATGTTGGTCTGAATTTTGTCCTGAACAGGCTGTGATCTTCAGTAATGTCACAGCAGTGCTTTAAACAGGACAGTGGCCACAAATTCTTAGCTTCAGTGATCGTACATTTCCTATTCTCTGTAGAATGAGAACCCTTGAGAATCTGATGATTTATTATCCTCAAAGTCTCATGCAACATAGACAAGAATAAATCACTAGGAAATCCCGGATTCAAAACCCCATTGTGTGTCTTAAGGAGAATGAATAGCTTTGCCTATGGGAAAGAATTTACTTTGTTTCCTCTTATTCTGGGATGGGAGTTATGCAATTTGTCATTCATCACATTCATCTTACCCTGTTCATTTGGTGGTTTAGGATTTTTTTTTCGTATTTCCATTCAGCATACAGCATTTCTGGACTGGAAAATTCATCTAACCATAATGTGTACCAGTCAAGCACAGTTAAGGTCATATTAACAACCCAGCCATAACTAGATAAAAACGTTTTCATTCTTTAGTTCAATATTTTATTTTACTGTTGATTTAGTTCACTGTATATTATATTAAGCCATTTTCAGTCGCTATGTAAGAGAAAATGTATGATTACTCTTCACCTAGAGAAAGAGTTTTGTTTTACTTAGTATACTAAAAGGTCTAACCTGTATACACATACAGTCTCAGCATTATTGAGGAAGAAGCTCAAGGAAAAATTTGAATAGTGGAAAACTGCAGACAAAAGGAGGGTTGCAAAAAGCAACATTAGAAATAAACAGTGGCTTAAGATATGTCAGTTTACTTATCACCAAAGTCATATTCCTTCAGTTTAGCTCTGAACCATTTTTCTGTTTGATACATGATACATTACTAATTTTATTATTACTTTAGTATCTATGAGTCCTTATCATGCAGAAGAACCCTATTGTGCTTGGTACTCTACAAATACAGTGAAGGAAGATGGTGCCTTCCCCAACCAGCTTACAGTCTGGATGGATGGAGACAAATGTGGGAGTAAAAGGGAACAAGGTGACAGTAAAAATAATGATAGGCAGCGGT
>NW_017728992.1:130587433-130593364 GCF_001723915.1 Gavialis gangeticus | reverse complement strand
GGGAACAAGGTGACAGTAAAAATAATGATAGGCAGCGGTCTGAGTACCCACACCTTTGCAAAGCCTAAAGGTATAGATTCCTTGATAGGCCAGCTTTGTTTCCAGTGATAGCATCAACCAACGAGCCTAATAATGAATGACACTTTCGCCATAGAAATTGCAAGTTGTATTCCTCTTCTTTGTTTTAAACGTTCACCATTATTAATTAATGTTAGCAGCACGTAACAAGATTATAGCAAAAATCTTCCTGTATTGATACCAGCCCACATGAACATTTTTTTCCTGTAATAATACTATTTGTTTCATTTGAATTAAAGGTGTAACTCCAGCTGGTTGCTGAAGACCTGATAGTCCTTTGTGGGCCTGCCACTAGAGGGGGCTAAATAGTCACATTCTGCTAGTGTGGTTTACATTTATAACCTGGTTTGTGAAAAAGAGCCCAGATCTTTCATATGCAAATACCATACCTATATCACCAGGCAGCTTTGGCTTTGGCTCTAGTCACACAGCTCTTAAGAATGCACATTGTCCTCTGATACCAAGGTCTATGACAGGGCACAGCAGAGCCTTAAAAACTAACTTTTTGGAAAAACATAAGCTTTTGAAGACAACAGCCTACTTTATCAGATGTACGTAGCCAATGTACATAGCATCTAATGAAGTCAGCTGTCGCTTACGAAAGCTTATGCCTCTCAAACTAGTTAGTCTATAAGGTTAGCTTCAGTGCAGTACTTGTGCTTATCTGATAAGGACATGCTAAAGTGCTTTCTTGGATCTTGTCCTTAGCTAATGTTCAGATTATTCAATGTACATAACAAGTAGAACATTGTCTTCCTGTTTTTAGTTACTTTTCTTCAACAATGGAAATTAAAGTTTTTTGAGGATTGTCCTTACCTAAAGAAAACTTGCAGAGAGACATATAGGTTGGCTTTATTACTGTTTTTTTTAGTGAAGGCAAGGTAGATTTGAAAGGTAGTTAAATCAGAGATGTATTTTTTTAGTTCCAGAGCAGACCCAAGCGTCAATGTCCTCTTGGAAGGTCTATACTAGTGATTTTTCAACCAGGATGTCATGGCATATTGAGTTGCTATGAGATATTTTCAAGGATCAGGGCTCAATATTAGCACTGTTAGGCATGCAGACATCTACACATGATTCACAAGATAAACCCAGAGATTTCAGATAGGAATTCAGAGTATCCAAACACTCTGACCTGTTGTAGTCTTGCTGAGCTCTTTTCAACAAGAGAATTGCTTTGTTTTTTGTAGTAAAAAAATTACGCAAAAGCTTTAGCACCTTGCATCTAACAAGAGGTGCCTTGAATTTAAAAACATAGGGGACTATTGATCAATACCATCACTACCAAATGAATTGCAACTGAAATTATCAAGAAAGTGATTTTAAAAAATCATGAGGGTTTTTTTTTTGTTTGTATTTATTTCTGAATACACATGAATTTGGGTTCCTGTTTATCTCATGATTTTTAAGTTTCTGTACAATTATTGCCTTGAGCTGGGGGCTGGGCTACATGATATTGCAAGGCCCCTTCCAGCCCTACTTTTCTATGATCCTATGAGTGACCGGAAATCTTAGTTTTTCATTTTTAAAAGATTTCATATAACTTTTCAACTCCAGAAGCTGAAGAAAAGAAGACCATACTTGACAAAAAAGTGAGAGTTGGTAACATATTTTGTTCTTGGCATCAGCCTTATTAGAGTTGAATTTGAAAATGATAGCCTGGGATTGGGATTATGGTCACTCCTTTGTCATGTAAAAATCTGTTCAAACATATGCATCTGGATTTTGCTCGAAAGGAGGAAAGAAAAGATGGTAAGAAGTCATCTCGATTTCCTGAAACAGAGAGCTCAACAACCCTTCATCTCACCCCCAGTTCCTTTGAACTCGTTCCTGGTTATTCATAGTATTTTAGAAGGCCTGTACATGAGCCGATACACTGTAATTACAAGTCTGCTGGAGTGTAGTCATTACCGTGCTCCAGCCTGCCTCCACTTCTTATGTATCAGTGTCCCCATGCTTGAAAGTGGCAGTGGGGGTGCTTTATCTCAAGTTCATCTGACAAGTTGCACCTTACAGACTAAATAAATCAGAGATGCATAAGGTTTTTTAAGCAACAGATATATATTATTAATGGACTGCAGGGAACAGAGGTTTGAAACAGAAAGCAGTGATTTAAATACAAAAGATAGGAAAAGGGAAGGTAACAATGCAGCACTGCTAAGAGAGGCAAGTTGAGTAAAAAAGAGAAAAATAAACCCATTGACCCACCAATGGTCATGGGTTTTATAAAATCTAGTTCAGGTAATTGGATACAAATCCAGAGTCTCTGCTGAGACCATACTTAAGACAATCTGGTCTGTGGATAATTTCTTGCTCTGCAATTTCCCATTAAAGTCAGATTTAAAACATTTTGTTGTTTAAGAACAGCTACCCTAAGGTCATTAATGGAATGCCTAGGGATGTTAAAGTGTTCTTCTACAGGCTTTTGTTTCTTTCTGGAATTGATGTCAGATTGGTGTCCATTCATTCTTTTATGCAAGGATTTCCCCCATCTGTCCAATGTAGACAGCAGAGGGGCACTGAAAAGAAGTGGTGGCATATAGGATGTTGGTAGAAGAGCAGATAAGTGAACCTTGGGTGTTATAATCTGTGTTTGGTCCAGTGCTAATGCGGTTTGTGTTGACAAGGGAGCACAGCTGGTATCTGAATCCAAAGCAAGGTCTGCTACCTTGGGGAGAATAGGAGTTAGGTAGTCTGTTGCTGGGAAAATGCCATTTCAGCTTTTGGGACTGTCTGTAAGTCAGGACAGGTTCATCTCCCATGGCTACATTAAGATGGTTGTCATTTGCTAGGAGAACTTGTAAGTCATTAATGATGTGTCCAAAGTTCAAGCTGGGGGGCTGTATGTGACAACTATAAGGATTTTGTTCTCCTTGTCATGAGGTTGATATTGTAGCAGGTCAGAGCCAGACTCGTACCTTTCTCCTTTGATTTGAGTGGCTATGGTTTTGCAATTGGGTTGTGAGTGTAGGAATCCCTGTTCTAGATCCTTAAGGTATGTATCCCTGTCAGAGAAGATACAGTTGTCATGTAAAGCTAGATGGTTACAATGGATCTAATGCTGTGCTTAGGGTGAAAACTGGTCACATGATGAACCATGTAGTGGTTGGTTGGTTTCCAATACAATGTGGAAGTGATATGGCCATTGCAAATTTTCACCATGGTGTCTAAGACATGTACATGGTGGGTAGAGTATTCTAGAGTCAGTTTGTTGGAGGGGTGGAAGTTATTAAGTACTGATGGAGTTTCTCTAGCGATTTCCTCTCAGGGGTTCATGTGATGAAGATGTAATTGATTCACTTTTGGTATAATAAGGGGAGGAGAGGGTAATTGTGGAGGAAGTGAACTTCAAGGTCTGTCATAAATATGTTGGCATACTGGGGGGCCATACATGTGCCCATGACAGTGCCATTGGTTTGTAGTTATAGGGATTCTCCAAATGTGAAGTAGTAATATATGAGAACAAAGTGGGAGAATAAGTGATGGAAGTGATGGAAATAAAAATGGTGTCATCATCTGGGATAGTGTTCTTTATATCTTGTAATCCATTCTCATGGAGAATATTGGTGTATAGAGATGTGACATCCATGGTATGTAATATGCGGGTAACAGGAAGTTTGCCAATGGAGCCTTGTTTCTTTAGAAAATCAGGTGTCTTTCTAGTTGATGACTGCTCCATTGGCATATGGGAACAGAGTAGAGTCAATGTGGCCAAAAATTTCCTCTGTAACAATGCCAGTGCCAGAGAAAACAGGGCATCCTGGATTGCCAGATTTGTTGATTGTGGGTAATAAATAAAAGTTGCCTGGCCTAGGTTCTCCAGAGGTGGAAGCATCCAATTTCTCCTGTGTTTCTGGAGGTAGTATTTATAAGAGGCTGTTTAGTTCCTTCTGGTATTATGGCATGGAGTCCTTGGCCAGGAGTTTGTCAAACTGTGTTGGAAAGTTGGTTCTCAAGTATATGCTGTTTGCCCATGACAACAGTGGCATCCCCCTCATCAGCCTGTTGTATGATAATATCAGGGTTGTTTTCAAGACTGAGTGTGGATCTCTGTTCCTCAAGACTGAGGATGTAACATAAGCATTGTTGGTTTCTGACAATCTCAGAGTGGTCACAGAGGTGGAAGCAGTTTATATCTAGGTCTAGAGATGGGCTGTAGTCCTCAGGTGGATTCCAGGAGCTGTCTTCCTTCTTGTGATTTGTATGGGTCAGGTCCATTGTGGTTTGACCACTGCCTGGTTCCTTTGTCATGGAAATATTCCCTTGGTTTTAGGTACCAGAAAAAAGCCTCAAGGTCTCCATACAAATGCACCCTGCTTAGATGCAGAATGGAGCAAAAAGAAAGACCCAGGGAGAGTACAGACACCTCATTTGGGCTGAGGATATGGTTGAAAAGGCTGACAATCTTACTGTGGATTGTAGGAGTGTTGTTGGAACATGCACGTTTAGAAAGTTTTGTTCCCTTTATCTTCTTTAAAGGAGTGAAGGTGTGTTTGTGATACTTCAGGGCAGGATACAGATATCTCTTCTTGATAAATGTCTATTATGTCTGGGTGGTTCCATACAGTTTGTTAGTTCTGCAACTCTGATATTTTTAGAACGCTAATAAGTAGGGACCTTCGTAAGTCAGAAAAGTGGCAGTTTCTGCAATCGCCATGAAAAATGGCATTTGCTGAAATTTCCTGTGGAATTGCCTAGAAAAAAATTCAAACTTATTAAAAATAAAATGTTGGCTCCCCAGCAGGAGCCAGTAATCCTCATGGCCACTGCTGCTCGTTTTCACAGCCCACCAGGGATGGGATGGGATCGTGCCAGCTGGCAGAGAGGCATGAAAGGAGCAGCCAAGATGATGGCCACTCCCCTGTCTCTCCTCCCCCACTGGGACCTCTCCACCAATCAGCAGCAAAGGGTGGGCTACAGAAGTGGAAGCCTCTCTGCCAATCAGTGGTGAGGGGCAGGGCCACTGCAAAATGCCCATGAAAGTGGCTGTGCACACTATGAGTGGGCCACAGAAAACCCTTTATCTTGCTCCAATTTAGGTACTTCCCTACTAATAAAGATGGTTTCTTAATTTCTCAGAGAAGGTGAACCATAACTTGTCAGAATAGGATGTGTGATACATAGAGCTGACTGGACTCGTCACTGGAAATGCCTTTGTATGATACTAATTTGCTTGCATCTGATCAGAAAGAAGACATTTGAGTGTATCTGAGCAAATTTGTGTAGACTGATTGCAGTCCTTTTCCTTCAGCTGAGTGGTGTCATCCACAGGTAGAGAGGTATTTAGCCATGCTTATCTGAAGTCAGGCAGAAGGCAGGGTAGAGTTGCACCTCATAGACCAACTAAATCAGAGAAGCTCTCATAAGCAACAGCTTACTTCATCAAATGCTATGAAGGGAATATGTTATGCTGTGGGCATTAGCAGCATTCAGGATAGTGCAGATTTTTTTTTAAATTTAAATGTTCTGTATTCCAAGCCAAATTTGCCAGATCAAATTCCAAATCCGTCAGTCAGTCCAGAACCATAAGTGGCCCTACTACCGGCAAACATCCTCCACCACCATCTAGGACTTCAGATGTTTCCAAATCCTTTGGCAGGCATCCTACTTGCAGGTCCAAGCCTGGAAACTTGGGGTTCAGATGCCTCTGAATTTTGCTTGCTGTCATCCATATGGCCACAGGAGCAAGCTAGGGAGGAATCATCCCTTTCCATAAAGTGGGCATAAAGCCAAGACATTCCCACTCCAGCAGCTAAGTGACAGTTTTACTATCATTACCTTGGCAGATACTATCTCCATGCCTGGAAAGTGGTCTTCCCCCGGGTGCAACTAGGAAGACCACCTCAGAGGCCA
>NW_017728992.1:130580861-130582433 GCF_001723915.1 Gavialis gangeticus | reverse complement strand
GTCCAAGCCTGGAAACCTGGGGTTCAGATGCCTCTGAATTTTGCTTGCTGTCATCCATATGGCCACAGGAGCAAGCTAGGGAGGAATCATCCCTTTCCATAAAGTGGGCATAAAGCCAAGACATTCCCACTCCAGCAGCTAAGTGACAGTTTTACTATCATTACCTTGGCAGATACTATCTCCATGCCTGGAAAGTGGTCTTCCCCCGGGTGCAACTAGGAAGACCACCTCAGAGGCCAGGCATACATAGACACTACGCTTGATTCAGGCTATTGCAGATGTATCTGATTCTTTCTAAGGCAGGGAAATGAGGTGCAGCTGGAGATTCTTTCCCTAAGAAAGCCACTTCTTGTGGAAACTGCTGGATACATGGTGACCAATGATGGCTAATTTGTTTAACTGGAAAGGAAGATCAATATTTCTGCTATGTAATTTGGGGCATAAAATTTCTGCTACAACCTCATTTGATTAAATTTACAGGCTGTTGTCCTGGTATTAAAATAGCATGTGTGCAGATCTTCATATACTCTTGCTCTAATAATGAATTATATTCTCCACCTGATGCACAAAGTCTTAGCCATACAGCTGTCTATCACAGACACTTAAGAGCTTGCATCCATTGGGGGTGAGGACTTGCAGAAGGGAGAGATACAGCTCCATATGGAAACACCAGTACACACAAGCAGCATATTAAAAGAATTACAAAGACCCTAGAAACGTATCCCATATAAATAAGCGCACCCCAAAGTGATGGGCAAATCTGGTAACACTGCTGACCAGCCAGTCAGCCCCCAGCCTGTACTGGTTCATCCTAAGTGCAGGACTTTGCATTTGTCCTTGTGGAACCTCATGAAATTTCTTTTGGCTCAATCCTCCAATCTGTCTAGGTCCCTCTGCATCCTAGACCTACCCCCTAGTGCACTGGTCTTACACACCCCACTTTGGAGACCACTGCCCTAGTGTATCTACTACTCCCCACAGCTTGGTGTCATCTGCAGACTTGCTGAGGATGCACTCTGCCATCTTCCAGGTCATTGATGAAGACATTGAACAAAATTGGCCCTAGGACCAACCCCTGGGGCCCTAGACTGACCCCTGAGGCACTCTACTTGATACTGGCTGCCAACTAGACATTGAGCCATTGATTACTACCTATTGAGCCCAACAATCTAGTCAGCTTTCTGTCCACCATCCTTTCATCCAACCCATACTTCTTCAGCTTGCTTGCAAGAATGCTGTGGGAGACCATATCAAAAGCTTTGCTAAAGTCAAGGGGCATGTGTAGATTAAATGGGGGTCCTAAATTGAAGCGGTGGGTTCATAAACCCACGGCTTCAATTTAGGGTGAAGTAAGGTGATCCTCCCCCTCTATATGACATTGGCCAGGCCCCAGTTGGAGTACTGCATTCAGTTCTGGGTGCTGCACTTCAGGAGGGATATGGACAACATGGAGAGGGTCCAGAGGAGGGCCACTCGCATGATCAGGGAACAGCAGGGCAGGCCCTATGAGGAGAGGCTACGGAACCTGAACCTGTTCAGCCTCCACAAGAGAAGGCTGAGAGGGGATCTGGT
>NW_017728992.1:130580035-130580565 GCF_001723915.1 Gavialis gangeticus | reverse complement strand
GACTATGAAACCCCTGTGTCATGCACACACCCAACACTTACCTGCTTCTCCAGTGGTGGGGGGGGGGATGGTAAGCAGCCAGCAGGCTAAGTGCTCCCTGGGCTGTGGGTGGGGCTGGTACTTCCCTCCGTGGCAACAGCACCCCCCAACCCCAGGCAGCACCTGCCAACAGGCACTAATCTTGGGCAGTCCTGGTGGATACCGCAGCCACAGAGGGAAGCAATGGCCCCCATACAACTCTAGCAGGCTCGGGCCCCTATGGGCCCCTGTGCAGCTCAGGCAGGCAGGCAGGCTCGGGGGGTGGGGTAAATCAGGCTCACCACTTTTCTTGGGCAGTCTGTCTTCCTGGGCTGCTGCCAGGCTGCCTGCAAGGCTTCCTGCAGAACCATGGAGCTGCCCAGAGCCCACTCTCTGTTGCTACCACTGCCCCACGGGCAGCAGGGACATGGCGGAGAGATAGGACAGCCCTGCGCGGGCTCTGGGCAGCTGCCTGAGGGAGCACCGGTGGTGGGAGGGGAAGGGGATGCTTT
>NW_017728992.1:130574378-130575035 GCF_001723915.1 Gavialis gangeticus | reverse complement strand
GTGCACAAATTTCAGCCACCGTAGGAAATTCAGTGGCATAATGCACCTTAAATGACCTGGGGCACAGCAATCTGCCACTGAAGCATACAAACACCAACACCATTAAAGTGGTGCAAAGACATTTAGCTCACTTTAAAGTGTTGCATACATGTCCCTCATTTGATCTACACACGGCCAAGGTATATTACATCTACTGCTTTCTCCACATGCACAGAGCCAGTCATCTCACCATAGAAGGCACTCAGGTTAGTGAGGCATGACTTGCCCTTGGTAAATCCATGCTGACTGTTCCTAATCACTTTTTTCTCCTCTAAGGGCGCATCCAGACAACTCTTGCCCCATCTCAAACTCCTTTGAGGCAGAGCAAGAGGCACATGCAGGAATGAAAAAATGTCCCCGTGCTGCAAGTTTGCAGCACAGGGAGAAAATTAGATGATATCAGGGGTCAAACAAAAACCTGGGAGAAAAAACCGGGTCAGGGCACAGTCTGGGACAGCTCTCCAGAGGCTGGAGGCAGCAGGGGAAAGTCTCTGTGGCTAAACCTAAGGCAACCGGAGGCTCAGTCCTCCAGAGATGGTCTGGCAGAGTGCCAGAGTGTCTCTATGATTGATCTTTTCCCCAGTCTTGAAGCACACTACCTGCCCATGGTGGGCAGGC
>NW_017728992.1:130568946-130569378 GCF_001723915.1 Gavialis gangeticus | reverse complement strand
GAGGCAGCAGGGGAAAGTCTCTGTGGCTAAACCTAAGGCAACCGGAGGCTCAGTCCTCCAGAGATGGTCTGGCAGAGTGCCAGAGTGTCTCTATGATTGATCTTTTCCCCAGTCTTGAAGCACACTACCTGCCCATGGTGGGCAGGCAGTGGTGCAAGCTGCAGGGACCCGAACCCAGCTTTTGCCAGGTAAGCGGAGGATTGGGGGGCTGGAGGAGTGGGGGAGGGCACATCGGGAGGATGGAGACAGCAGGGGAATGAGCAGGGGGCTGGAGACTGCCCTGGAGGCATTCCCCTGCTGTCCCCTGCTCTCCCGAGGCTGGAGGCAGCAGGGAAATGTTTCCAGGGCTGTCTCCATCCCCCTGCTTGTCTCCAGCCTCAGGGGAGCAGGGGAAGGAGTAGAGGGTTGGAGACAAGCCCCTGGAGATAGTTT
>NW_017728992.1:130563655-130563946 GCF_001723915.1 Gavialis gangeticus | reverse complement strand
GGGGAAGGAGCAGGGGGCTGGAGACAGCAGGAGTATGCCTCCAGCCCCCTGCTCCTTCCCAAGGCTGGAGACAAGCAGGGGAAGGAGTAGAGGGTTGGAGACAAGCCCCTGGAGATAGTTTCATAGTTTCTAGGGTCAGAAGGGACCTGAGTAGATCATCTAGTCTGACCCCCTGCCATGGCAGGAAAGAGTACTGGGGTCAAACAACCCCAGCAAGGTGTTCATCTAACCTCCTCTTAAAAACCCCCAGGGTAGGAGCCTGCACCACTTCTCTTGGAAGTTGGTTCCAGA
>NW_017728992.1:130561662-130562582 GCF_001723915.1 Gavialis gangeticus | reverse complement strand
CCCCCTATGTATTTAAAAAAGGACTTCTTATTGTCCTTAATCTGGGAAGCTAGTCTTAATTCCATCTCTGCCTTGGCCTTCCTGACTGACCCCCTACATCCCTGAGCGACTGCAGTATAGTCATCCCTGGTGCTGACCCCTTCTTTCCATTGGGTGTAGCCTCCCTTTTAGCAAGGAGACATTCTCGGATGCTTTTGGTGAGCCATGGAGGCTTGTCTGCCAGATAAATTGGAGACTTCCCCTGCTCTCTCCAGCCTCCCACTCATTCTCTGCCAGTGAGTTTTCTGGGGCTGGGAGAGCAAGCAGGGAGCTAGGGGAATGAATGCAGGGTGGGGGGAATGAATGGGGAGCCAGGGGAACCAATGGGGGTGGTGGGGGGAAATGAGTCTCCTGTTCATTCTCCTATTCTCTCCAGCCTCCAGAGTCTGGAGAAGAGCAGGGGAATGAGCAGAGGCTGGAGACCATCAGGGTGGGGGTGGGGAAGCTGCTGCCCCTGGGGGAAGGGTAGCCCATGGGCAGGGGGGAGCTCTGCCCTGTGGGGGGCAGGGGACCATTGGCAATACATAGGGGGTGCACGTGCACTCCCTAAGCATGGCAGTGCACCCCCTCAAAAAAAGTGCTGCCGACACTGCCAGTGGTGTCTGCAGGCAGTCAGTGATCACCGCTGGCCACTGCTGTCGCTGCCAGTGGTGTCTGTGGGTGCTTGCCACTCACCACCCCTCCCCTTGCTGCTGAAAGTGCTGGTGGCATCTGTGGGAGCTCCCTGCTTACCACTGCCACCATGCTCCCACCGCTGCCAGCACTGCCATGCCCCACCAGCCACCAGGGGCATGCAGCATTCATGCAAGGGACCCACCCCTCCTAAGCAGCCCCACACCCATAGTCCCCCCACACCTACCCACACAGTGACTCACATCCCC
>NW_017728992.1:130555469-130561424 GCF_001723915.1 Gavialis gangeticus | reverse complement strand
TATTTTAAAAAGTGAATTTGGGATGCAGCTTCAGCAGTCTAGCTGACACAAAGGGCTATTGTCCCCAGGTACCAATTGCCTTGGCCCCAGAAGCCCCTGTCTATTTGTATCCTTCAGGTATCATGGGCTCTAAGGCCCACCTGGCTAACTAATAGCCCCTACTGTGTGGGGCCAGTGGGTAAAAGATGCAACAGAATTCTTGGGACAAAAAAGGCAAAAAACAGTATAGGAGTGTTGTGTGGGTCAGAGGGTCAAAATGTGAACATAAGCGCACCTGAGGGGGACACCAAGCAGACCCCCCTGAGCCACACCCACTGGTCCTCAAAGGCATCCAAGGAGCGAATGGACACCGCCCACTGGTGCTCTGCCTGGAGACATGCACAGACAAGTGAGAGGAAAGTGACCCCATAGTCTCCAGGCACCGTCCTGGCCAGAGCCTCCTCCCTGGTCAAATACAGGGCCCACTTGACCAGGGCCAGGAGAAGGTTGACCAGGAGATCCTGGGACTTGGTGGGGCTGTGGATGGGGTGACCAAAACAAAAAGGTGGGGGGTGAAATTCAACCAGAACCTCAAGAGGTGGCTCTGGAGGTGGAGGTGGAGGGACTGCAGCCTGGTGCACTCAAGGGTCATGCATGCCAAGGTCTCCCTCTGCCCATAGAAGGAGACCAGGGTGTCCGTGAAGCTTGCCACATACACACCCATGACAACGGTTCCACAGACAAGCTGCCAGCTGAGGTCCCCAGTGGCTTGTGGGATGAGGATGGAATACAGACTCAGCCACTGGGGTGCCCCAGCCATGCCCTCACTGAGCAGGTCCCGGCACTTGGTGTCTGGGCGGGATATGAGGGCAGCATGATGGACAGTGAGGCACACGAGCATATAGACATGATGGTGGAAAAGTGGACTGGCCTGGTATCCTCCAGCCAGCTCAGGTGGTGGAGCGGGAAGTGCCATGAAGCCGGGTGAGGCACTGGCCCCGCAACCAATTCCGGTGGACTGGCAGACACGGGGCGGGGGACAGGGATGCCACCACACAGGACATGGTCAACAAAGGCAAGGGCATTGGGAGGTAGGGCAGATTTACTTCTGGACCAGAAGGCAGGTTGTACATGTCGTGGGTAGACCCATGCACTGGACCAGTGCACAGGGGTCCACCCACTCCTGCCTATCATAGTCCAGGAGGTCTCCAGTATGGGTGACACCAGCCAGAATCAACCTCTGTTGCAACCGGGGTGCCTCTGCTGTCAGCATCCAGCTGGGGGTTCCAGAGGAGGGTCTCGAAGAGCAGGTTGGCACCCTGGGTGAATGTTGTGGGGGACCTGGAGGTAGAGACCAGCCTCCAGGCCTGGAGGAGGTCCTGGTAGAAATCTGGCAGCCCTCACAGATCCTGCAGGGAGAAGCCTCGCAGGCTGAGCAGCTGCCAGTTGTATTGGAGCCCCTGGAAGTGGCGGAGAAAAGTGCGCCCCAGGTGGCCCCATGCCTCATGGCCACCAACACCGTACAGCAGTCACTGCAAGGCCTGAAGGCGGAATGCCAAGACCTGGCAAACCAGGCCCTGGCTGCCCTCCCTCAAGGGGAGGCTCAGGACCTCTGCAGTGACCCAGTGCCATCCCAGCCAGAAAAACTCCAGCGCCCATCTCTGGAGTCCCACCAGGACCTCAGGGGGGCATAGGCAGGGTGTATAAGTGGTGCCAGAGCATGGACAGGACCAGCTGGTTCAGCATCAGCACTCTCCTACACAGGGATAGACATCACAGGAGCCCTGCCTATGCCTGGAGCCACTCCACCACCCTTGCCTCCAGCTGGTGCCAGTTCTCTGGCAGGGAGGGGTCTGTGGGGGATAGGTAGACCCCCAAGTAGAGCAGCAAGCCCATGCCCCAGTGAATCTGGTGGAGCATGGGTGGGAGCGAGCCCACCTGCCACCCATCACCTGCCACCACTCCAAAGCTCTTGACCCAGTTGACTGGGACAGAGGAGGCTGCTGAGTACAATGCCTGGCAGGCCTCCATCCGCACCATGTCACCTGAGTTCTGGAGCATGAGGAGTACATCATCAGCATATACTGACAGGACCAGTTGCACTGCCATCTCCCAGACCATCAACCCCACCACCCGCTTCTGCAGGAGAGTGAGGAAGGGCTCCAAGGCCAAGGCATACAACTGGCCTGACAGCAGGCAGCCTTGACGTACCCCTCTCCTGAAAGGAATGGGCTCCATGAGGGTCCAGTTGAGCTTAACCAAACATTCTGCAGAGGTGTACAGCACCTGGAGAGCCCACAAAAAGCGGGGCCCAAAGCCAAAGGCCCGCAGCATGCCTGTGAGGTACCTGTGATCCACTCTGTCAAATGCCTTTCCTGGTCCAGGGATAGAAGGGCAAAAGACAGGCCCTCCCAGCACGCTAGCTCCAGGAGGTCCTGAACCAAGTTCAGGTTGTCGAAGATGGAACGTCTGGGCACCGTGTACGTCTGGTCAGGATGGATCATGTCCATCAGCATCGACCGCAGGTGCAGCGAGATGGCCTTCACTACCACCTTGTAGTCCATGCAGAGGAGGGACATGGAACACCAATTCCTTAGGTCACAGGGATCTCCCTTCTTCTGCAGGAGGGTCAGCATGGCCCTTCAACACAACAGGGGGAGCAACCCACTTCCCTCGGATTCGGCCCAGACTGCAGAGAGTTCTGGGCCAAGGATGTCCCAGAAAGCCCGGTAGAACTCCAAGGTCAACCTGTCGATGCCTGGAGACTTGTTGCCAGGCATCAGGCAGAGGTTAGCTAAAAACTCAGCCAGAGTGAGAGGAGCTTCCAGCCAGTCCCGATCACCCATGATGACCTGTGGGAGTCCCTCCCACAGGTTCTGACAGCCCTCAGCATTGGTCGGATCCAGGGAGAAGAGCTCTTCATAGAAGGCCCACACACACTGGCGCATCTTGCCTGGATCCATGAGGGGGGTGCCATCACCCATCAGTAGGCAGGTGATGTACTTCTTGGCCCCCCGCCTCCTCTCCAGGGCATAGAAGAAGCAGGAGCTGCGGTCCATCTGCGGAAGGAACTGGATACACGAGTGGACAAATGCACTGTGGGCATGGTGGTCATCCAGAGCATGAAGCTCTTCCCACCTCTCCCGACACTCTCCACATAGGGATGGGTTGGTGGCCAGGCACCTCTCCGGCTCTAACACTTCCCGCTCGAGCTGCTTCTGGACCACCTCCCTCTGCCAGGTGTGCCCCCGAGTGTAGCTGTGGCAAGCAAGCCAGATGCACACCTTCCTGACATCCCACCATCTCCGAGCCAAGGGGAAAGCTTCCCATTACTCCTGCCAGGCCAGCCAGAACTCACAGAAAGTCTTCCTGAAGCCCACATCCTCCAGCAAGCTGGCACTGAAATGCCAGTAGGCCGACTCCGGATGCACAGGCCCCAGCATGGCCTGAGCCCAGACAAGGTGCTTTCCACCCCAGAGTTCTGAGGGAATTGGCAGGGGTTATTGCAGGGGCCCTGGCATGGCTTTACGAGCACTCATGGTGCTCTGGTGAGATGCCAGAAGACTAGAAGGCAGCCAATGTGGTCCCTGTTTTCAAAAAAGGGAGGAGGGGGGACCCAGGCAACTATAGGCCCATTAGTCTTACTTCGATCCTGGGGAAGCTCTTTGAGAAAATTATCCAGGAGTACATCTGTGAAGAACCAGCAGGGGGGGATGATGCTCAGGGGCAACCAGCAGGGGTTCATTAGGGGCAGGTCCTGTCAGAACAACCTGATTGCCTCCTACTATCGGGTCAAAAAATCATTTGACACAGGCGTTGCGGTGGATGTAGTCTTTCTGGACTTTAGGAAGGCGTTTGACACCATCTCCCACCCCATTCTCATTAAAAAGCTAGACTACTGTGGCATTGATGCCTACACAGTCAGATGGGTCACCACACCCAGGCTGAGGGGCCACACCCAGAGAGTGGTGGCAGATGGGTCATATTCAACCTGGAGGGATGTGGGCACTGGAATCCCCCAGGGCTTGGTCCTCAGGCCCGCACTATTCAATTTCTTTATTAGCGACTTGGACAAGGGGTTGAAAAGCACCCTGTTCAAATTTGCTAATGACACCAAGATTTGGGGTGAGGTGGGCATGCTAGAAGGGAGGGCCAGGATACAACTGGACCTGAACAGGTTACAGGGGTGGGTGAATGAGAATAGGATGGGATTCAATACTGACAAAAGCAGGGTACCGCATTTGGGCAGTAAGAACCAAAACACACCTATAGGCTGGGGAACTCCCTTCTCTTTCTGCCACTGTGCTTTTGAGATCTTGGAGTCATTATCGATTCCAAAACGAACATGGGCCGCCAATGTGAGGACGTGGTCAGTAAGGCCAACAGCACCTTGTCATGCATCCACAGATGCATCACAAGCAGGTCCAAGGAGGTGATCTTTCCCCTCTATGCAACACTGGTCAGGCCACAGTTGGAGTGCTGCACCCAGTTCTGGGCGCCGCACTTTAGGAGAGATGTGACCAGCATTGAGAGGGTCCAGAGGAGGGCCATTCATGTGATCCAGGGACAGCAGGACAGGCCCTACGATGAGAGGCTATGGGACCTGAACCTCTTCAGCCTTCACAAGGGAAGGCTGAGAGGGAACCTGGTAGCTGTCTATAAACTTACCAGGGGGGACCAGTGGGGAAATGGGAGAGATCCTGTTCCCACAAGCACCTCCCGGAGTAACAAGAAATAATGGCTATAAGTTGTTTGAGAGTAGGTTCAGGCTGGACATTAGAAGGCACTACTTCACAGTCAGGGAGGCTAAGATCTGGAACCAACTTTAAAGGGAAGTAGTGCTGGCTCCTACTTTGGGGGTCTTTAAGAGGAGGCTTGATAATTACCTAGCTGGGGTCATACGAGCCAAGTATTCTCTCCTGCCCAGGGCAGGGGGTCAGACTTGGTGATCTACTTAGGTCCCTTCTGACCCTACATCTATGAATCTATAAGGTGTTGATGGCTTTGGGTCTCCCTGCAGCTGCCTGTGCATAGCTGCAGTTCCTCCCCAGGGGTCCATGTTGGTGGGGCCTGAGCTAGGGTCAGGGTCAGGCTGAGAGGGTGTGCTGGCTAGTGTAGTGCACCCGGTCCCCTTAGGTGCTGGTGGTCTAGGCTTTGGGGCAGGGCCCTTGCCTTTCCCACCCCCAGCTGTGGAGGAGGCTGAAGAGGGCCCTTCCTACTGCCCTTGCCCTTGGGCCCCGATGATGGGAGATGGAGCTTGGGAACCCCTTGGGGGGGCCTGGCCAGGCGTGACCCCCTGGCACTGTTTGCTCCCTACCAGAGTCCCACCTGCCCCTGCAGCAGAAGTTGTAAGCTTCCCCACCCCTGGAGGAGGTTGGTTGGACTCTGCCTCCAGGGTGGAGGCTGCAGGGCATGCATACCCTTGGGGGCTTGGCTGGGATCCACCCCTATAATGGGGGCTGCAGGAAGCTGGGGGGGGGGCATCTGCCCCCCTGAAGGTTCCTGCCCTGCCATTGTTTCACAGAAGGGCAGGGAATATAATAAAGAAAACAAAATATCCTACGGGGCTGGTTAATCTAGTAGGGGCAAGATGGGGTTGTGGGGGCAGAAAGGGGGCTGAAGCTCACTGAACCACAGCCCCACAGGAAAAGAGGAACCAGGAGGCCTATGTTTTGAGAATGGGGGGGGAGGGGGGAACCTGGGTCAAGAATGGAGATACTGTATTTTCTTGCAAATAACACATCTCCAGATATAGCATGCATACTATTTTTGGAAGGCCCCAAGATGGAAAGAAAATTGCGCTTTGGAATACAGGTGAGTAGCAGAGGTCTGTGATCTCTGGGGCTGTGGGCTACTTGATGGTGTTAAGGGCCGTTCCTTAGGGCTGGTGGGTGGGTGCCGGGGAAATGCTGATGAGACATGTCACACAGCAGGGCCCACTCTAGCATGCCAGGGCTAGAGCCATGCAGTGTACTG
>NW_017728992.1:130542122-130550469 GCF_001723915.1 Gavialis gangeticus | reverse complement strand
ATGAAGGTGGGAGTGGCCTGCCAAGGCAACTGGGACAGGCAAAGTTCCTTTATGTTCCAGCAGTGATGGGGGGTGCCCACAGGCAGTGCAGGCTCCCTCCTCAGGCTGTCCCCTGACCATAGCTTGGCAGCAGGCTGGGCAGCAGGCCAGAACAGGGGTGCAGTGCAGTGGGCCCCTCCCTGAGGGGGCAGCATCATGCAGCAGAGGACCCCCCCTCTGGGAGCAACAGCAGCAGCAGCAGCAGCCCAAGGCAGGGAGCTGTGTGGCCAATTTCTTCCCAGAGGTTCCTCCCCAAGAAGCTGCTGAGGGCAAGTAACCCGAAGCTGCTGACCAGGACAGGTTTTTGAACTGCTGGGACAGCACAGGTGCTGGCCACAGGTTCTAGCCCCTCCTGGCTGCAGATCCAGGAGGAGCCAGGCAGGGTTATTTTGCCCCAAGTGGCACAATTTGCTCCACAACAAAGTGCATACCTGAGCACATGCACGGAGGCAAAAAGCCCCAGCTCAAATTTGCACCACTTCTATTTGAGCTGCTGGAAGCGCACATGCTTACATGTGTGGATGAGCCCTAAGTGCTTAGAAATGGATTGCTTGAGGATCTGCTCCATGATTTTTCCAGGGACTGAAGCGAGGCCGACTTGTCTTTAGTTCCCTGGATCCTCCTTTTTCCCCCCTTTCTTAAATATAGGCACTATGTTTGCCCTTTTCCAATCACCTGGGACCTCTCTTGATTGCCATGAGTTTGCAAAGATGATGGCCAATAGCTCTGCAATCACATCAGCCAACTCCCTCAGCATCCTTGGGTGCATTCCATCCAGCCCCATAGATTTGTGCACATTCAGCTTTTCTAAATAGTCCCTATCCTGTTCTTTTGCCATTGTTGGCTGCACTCCGTCTCCCCAAGTTGTGCTGCTTAGTGCAGTAGTCCAGGAGCTGACTTTGTCTGTGAAGACTGAGGTGAATAGGCACAGAGTACTTCAGCCTTTTCCGTATCCTCTATCACAAGGTTGCCTCCCTATTCATTAAGGGACACACTTTCACTAATCCTCCTCTTGCTACTGACACACTCATAGAAACCCTTCTTGTTACCCTTCACATCCCTTGCTAGCTGCAACTCCAATTTCACTTTGGCTTTCTTGACTTCATCCCTGCATGACCGAGCAACGCTCTTAACTTCTTCCCTAGTTATTTGTCCAAGTTTCCACTTCTTACAAGCTTCCTTTTTTTGACTTAGTTTACTGAACAGTTCCCTGTTAAGCCAAGCTGGTCCTCTGCCATACTTGCTAGTCTTCCTGCGAATCAGGATGCTTTGTTCCTGCACTCAGTAAGACTTCTTTAAAGTACAACCAGCTGTCCTGGACTTCTCTCCCCCTCAGACTAGCTTCCCAGGAGATCCTGCCCATGAGTTCTCTGAGCAAGTTGAAGTCTGCTTTTCTGAAGTCCAGGGCCCTTACTCTGCATCTCTATCCTTCTTTTCCTCAGGATCTGGAATCACATCAGCCAACTCCCTCAGCATCCTCTACTATCTCATGGTCACTGGTACCCAAGTTGCCATCTACTACTACATTCCCCACCAATTCTTCCCAGTTTGTGAGCAGCAGGTCAAGAAAAGCATGGCCACTAGTTGGTCGCTCCAGCACTTGCACCAGGAAGTTGTCCCCTACACTATCCAAAAGCTTCCTAGATCACCTGTGCACTGCTGTATTAACTTTACAGCAGTTGTCAGGGTGATTGAAGTCCCCCATGAGAACCAGGGCCTGTGGCCAGGAAACTTCCACTAGCTGTTTGAAGAAAGCCTCATCCATCACTTCCTCCTGGTCTAGTGGTATATAGCAGACCCCCACCATGACCTTAACCCAGAGACTTTTGACAGGCCCATCTCCAGTTTCTTACTGGAGCTCTGAGCAATCATTTGGCTCTTTTACACAAAATGCAACTGTTCCTCCTTGTCTCCCCTGACTGTCTTTGCTGAACAGTTTTTACCCATTCATGAGAGTGCTCCAGTCATGCGAGCTCTCTCACCAAGTCTATTACTCCAATCACGTCATAATTCTGTGACTGTACAAGGCCTTCCAATTCTTCCTGCTCGGTTCTCAGGCTCCCTGCATTTATGTACAGGCACCTGGGGTAACAAGTTGATTACTCTGATTTCTCAGGAAGTATGAGAGCTCCTTCCCTGTTGCCCCCTCCTGCTTGCTCTTCCTCCAGGTCTCCCACCTCCCAACTTACCTCAGGGCTTTGGTCTCCATCTCCCAGTGAACCTAGTTTAAAGCCCTGCTCCCTAGGATAATGAGCCTGTCTGTGAAGATGCTGTTCCCCCTCTTCATTAGGTGGATCCCAGCTCTTCCCAGCAATCCTTCTTCTTGGAAGAACATCTCATGGTTGAAAAAGCCAAAGCCCTGCTGGCAACACCATCTGTGCAGCCAGGTGTTGATCTGCAGAGTGCACCTGCTCCTGCCCGGGCCATTTCCCTTGACTGGAAGGATCAATGAGAACACAACTTAAGGCCCTGACCCCCTCACCCTTGCATCTAGAGCCGTGTAGTCACTTTTGATCTGCTCAGGGTCTACCCTGGCAGTATCATTGACAGCCCACATGGATGATCAGCATGGGGTAGTAGTCAAAGGGCCGTATGAGCCTCAGTAGTTCCTCTGTGACATCTTAAATCCAGGCAAGCAGCAGACTTCTCAATACAACAGGTCAGATTGGCAGATGGCTCCCTCCATCCCCCACAGAAGGGAATCTCCAACCACCATCACTTCTTTTTCATGGCAGTAGCCTTGATCCTTCTCACCTTGGTGAGGCCTTCCTCCACCAATGGAATGTGCTCCTTCCTCTTTGCTGTTAGGGCTGCATATCTGTCCTACAGGTAAAAGGTGAAGATCTCTAATTGCTGCCAGAAGTCACAAGCCTCCCGCTTCTACCCTTGTGTGTCCGTATCCTCTCTTTTCTGTAGCGCTTCCTCTGGCATGTCTTCCTCTGCAGTCCGGGACATCTCCTCCAGCATCAAATTGATTAACTCCTTATGGCAGAGGACACTTCATAGCCTTGCCACCTCCTCCTGTAGCTATCTTGCCTGTTCCCTGAAAGACATCAGTAGGCACCGCTCACACCTCAGGCACTCCCTGACCTGGCCATCACTGGAAGGAACCTGCAAGTCACAGTCCCCACAGTGCAAAACCTGGACCTGGGTGGAAGCATTGATGATGAGTGGTCCTGCCTGGACAGAAACCTCACAGGTGCAAGCAGAGGCAGTGACAGCAGCTCTGGCATTGCAGAGTCCTGCAGCTATTTCCCTGGGTCTCTTAATTTGCCTTCTGTCTCTTACTGCTCTTCAGCCAAGCACACCTTCCCTAGTGAACTCACTTGGAAGCTAGCCTGAAGCTGGTCTGTTTATTGCTCATTGGCCCCAAAAGACTCCTTTTTTTTCTCCTTCTTCCTCATGCTAAGCTGAAAGGCACTCCCCTCAAAAAGGGGGACAGGATCTGCAAACTGGCCTAGGAACTAACCAGCAAACTGCCTGCAAACTGCTTACCTTGTTTGCAGCCCCTGTTCACTGACTCTCTAGTCACATGGGGAGTCTCCTTTTATACCCTGCTGGGCCTGGACTGACTCTGCTTCCTGGCTAGGGATTCTATCAGGCCCAGGCAGCAATCACTCAGTCAGCAACACTCTGAGTTTCCCAGAGCACGTGTCCCATATACATGCAGCTGACAAGACAAACACTCAGCAAGCCACAGGCATGATCATTTACCTTCTCTGGGCAGGATCTGGTGCCTGGCTTCTCTCCCTCTTTTTCCTCCTGCCTATAGGAAACTGCTGGCAAATTGCTTACCCTGTTTGCAGCCCCTGTTTGCTGGCTCCCTGGTCTCCTGGGGAGTCTCCTTTTATACACTCAGCTTACAATTACTAGTATGATATCCTTAATAAAACTTTAAAATTGATTTTAAATGTATAATTAATTTTCAAGCTCTTGATAATGCAATTTACATTTCATAAGATACCTTGTCCTAAACATTTTTTTAAATAAAGGATTATCTTCAGGAAGAAAATTGAAAGGATCATTTGGGGATTAGGTTACTATTTGCTCGATTGCCTTTATCTGAGGTTTTGTTAAAAGATATAAGCACCTGTTTTGTTGGAGACTTCATTCAATAAATTAAAATATTTTTTTACTTACCATATTTAAATCCAAGATGAGGTTTTTCCCCAGTCAACATGCTGGGGTGGGTGGGGGTCACCTTGGATTCTACTACCTGTAGTGATTTTAAGTTTGCTATTATGAATTAAGTTTGTTACGATACATTTATATAGCAAAATAAGTATTTTTATGATACTTGGGATGTATGGATGAATGAGTACCAAGTGATTGGTAAAAGCAGGATAGGCTAAGTGTTAACAAACAAGTTACCAAATGGTGTACTATGCTGAGAAAAGGTTGAAGATGCCATTTTAAATCTAGTCTACAATAAGCAGAAGAAACAAGATTGAAGACACTGCCTGCAACACTTCAAGGTTGAAGGCCCCATCTGCACCTGGCATGGCCTACACCAGTGATAATGTAGGAATGTGGTAAACAGACTGCTTAAGGATCAACACCTGAGACAGACAGTGATGTGTGAACCTGACCACTCATCAGGATGGAAAAGTAGCAGAATTCACCCAACGGAGGCACCGAGTCAGGAAAGCTGTAACCAGTCACCCAACACCAACTTGATGCTCCCTATAAAGGAGAGAAACTTAGCATCAAGAAATTGGTAACACACTGCATACTTCACTGGAGCACAGACATGCATCTGTATGAGGCCCCACTCCTCATCTCATACTTCTACGCTGGCCACCTAGTGTAGTACTGAGCAACAAACTTCAGTACCTATAACATCTGCAGAATAATTAGGAGTGAGTGTGTGTGAATGTATGAGCACTCTTTTGAATATTCTAATCAATAAATGCAGCATCTTGCCTTATCCCCCTCAAAGTCTCACTAGTCATTTGAGCGATTGATAAATTGTGCAACATACCAGCTGGGACAGGTGGTTCCTGCAGGGGAGGGGGTACATGGCAAGGGATACACAGGATGGACTTTGTAGTATGGAGGGAGCACCTGGGAGGCACTGCATGGTAGCACCCAGACAACACCTTGTGTTATGCAGGAGAGCAGGCAGGGGAGAGTGCAGTGGAGACCACACACACTGTCCCAACCTCCCCATCCCTCTCTCTGTGTCTTTCTTCTGCCCCGGCCCTGCCCCTGATCCTGATCCCAAATGGGCTTGGAGCCGCAACCACAGCTTTTGCCAGGCTTGGCCAAGGCTGGGGCTACGACTACTGACTGCCTCTGAGTCAGAGCCCCCCAGTAATTTGATTTTATACGTGAAAAATTCCAAGTTTTTAATTTTTCTTGTATAGAATCAAATTAGTGGTGTGTTGTCTTAAATTCAAAGTTGTCTTGTATTTGTGTAAACATGTTTTTTCTTGTACAATCCTGCTTTTAGATGTAGGTTCCTATTTATCTTGAAATTTGCATTTCTGGGACTCAATTATTTATTGCCTTTTATAATTAGAGTTTTTTTTAATTAAAAGTATACAAAGAGGGTGGCACATAAGAAAATCTGAAAGCAAGAAGTCATAGTACACTATCCTGCAAGCACTTATGTGTGTGATTAGTCTTAAAATCAGGCTATTCACAAGCATCAAGTGAATCACATGTGTAAGTGTTTCAACAATCAGAGTCTTAAAATTGTGATAACTACTGACTAGCTCCCTTTGTAAGTCATCTTAGGGACAGACATTCAAAAAGCTGGAACCTGAATTCTAGGCAGGTTAGACTAACCTGCCTAGATTGAAACAATTCGCAAGTGGATAGACATGCCTGCAGTGGCTCAAGCCAGAAGCTGGGTGGGACAGGCATTACAGGAGCCCTCAGCTGCAGGAAGCTGTGGGGAGATAGGGGCATGGCCAGCCCAAGCAGTAGCCTGGAGTGAACTGGCCAAGGAGGGGTTTAATTTCCTCCTCCCTGTTCCACAGACCAGAGCCAGGGTCTGCCAGGTGCTGCTCCCTCCTCACTGCAGCAGCACTGGAGCAGAGGCATGGCCAGATGTTGGCCATCATAAGACAGAGAGGGGTTTTATTCCCACCTCCAGCGCTGGGGGACCACAGCCAAGGTCTGCTTGCCCAGGCCAGTCTGATTGCTTCCTGCATGGGGCAAGTGGTGGGATAAACTCCTTCCCTGTCCCCTTTGCTAAATGCTGGAGGAAGGGGACAATAACCTCCCTCCCTGCCCAGTGCTCTGGCTCCAACTCAGAGCACTTTCCACTCCCTTCCCCCACAGGGAGTGCTCATCAGGTTGAGTGGGTGGAAAGCAGCTGGAGCCACAGGACTGAAGTTCCCCCTGCCCTGGGCTCCACTGCATGGCAGGGAAAGAGCCACAGTTGGAGGTGGATGGAGGAGAATAGCCCTGCTGAACCCAGCCAGCACAGAGCTTCCTCTCCCATCCCCTTCAGCAGCTACTCCCCCTCCTTCTATTCCTGCTGGGCCACTCCAAGCAGGATTGGGGGTGGGGACTAGCTTTAGCCTGGTAGTTTCTGGTCAGAGCAGAGAGCTCTGACTCCAGCTGCTTTCCACCCACTCCCACAGGGGCTGCTCTTTAGGGCTGTGCAAAGCTTCAGGTACTGATTCTGTTTGGAAAAGATTTGGCCTGATTCAGTGGCCAAATCTCCAAATCTGAATTGAATCAGGAGACCAATTAACAGGTCTGAATCAATTTGAAGCTCTCCAAATTGATTCAGAAAAGGTTTGGGGAGTTTTGGAGAATAGGGCAGTCCCCATTTGCTACTGCAAGGAGCTGGACCTGAACTCCATGCTGGTAAGTAGGGGTCAGGGAAAGGGGGCCTGCAGGAGGGGGGACCCCCAGCAGGCCCCATCCCCTGCCATGTGTACCCCACCCAGCCCCTGCTCCTGACTCTTTAAAAACAAAAAAATCCAAAGCTGAAGCAAATACTAGTCTCTTCACCCAACCCTACTGCTCATCATGCTGGGCAGACTGAGCAAGGCAGCTGGAGCTGTAGCCAGAGCTCTGTGCTCTAGGCTGAAGTAACAGCGCCCACCCACCTCAGGGGAGTACCTGCTGGAGGCAAGTGGAAGCTGGCTGCTGGCTGGGCTCGGCTCGGCTCGGCTCAGCAGAGCTGTTCTTTTACCATCACCTTTAACTCTGGCTCCTGCTCCTGCCCCATCACTGCACTTAGGGCAAGTGGAGCTTTAGCCCAGCAACTCTGGCTCTAGCTCCACTGCTTTCTGCCTGCTCCACCCACCCAGCACAAGCAGGTGGAAACCAGGGGAGCTGGTCCCAAGCACAAACCAAGCTGCAGCTGAGCTGGACAGACCCAGCTGTGGTGCCCTGTGAGCAAAGCAGGGAATAACCCCACTCCCTGCCCCACCCCAGGGGCCCTGCTGGTGTTGTCTGAACCCACCCCCACCCAGCCACAGGAGCAGCGAGCGAACGTGGTGCCCCAGCCACGATTTCCCCAAGCGCAAGCCTCTTTCTGGTGGGAGTTCATCCTGCAGGGCTGGCAGAGCTGCTGTGGAGTGTGGTGGCACTGTGTGGGGCTTGGAGCCCTCTGGCCTGCTCCAGACACTGGTTCCGCCGTGCACAGCCCACCACAGATCTTCCTGCCCTGCAGCGGGGCCTGTTGCTGGGAAGAGGCTCAAACTCCATGACATTATGACAGGAGCTGCTTGCCCACATCAAAGGCCCTGCCCCTTCCACCTGCAGTGGCTAGGTGGGGTCTTGGCCAGATGCTGGCAGGGCCCCTTGGGGGTGGGCAGGGATGGGGTTATTCCCCCTCCCTCTAGTATGCAGTGGAGGGGACAGCAGGTGGCTTGTTTCCCTGCAGGGCGTGAGTGCTGGGGTGATAGTGGGCAAACCCAGTTGCCAATGGAGATAGAGGGGACACTAACCTCCCTCCCTTCGCTCCTCTGGGAGCACCCGCAAGACCCAGCTCAGGTTCTTCTGGTGGGACAGAGAGGAGGGCTGGCCCTCTCTGGCCAGACCCCCACCCCTGCCTGGTGAACAAAGGGGCAGGGCCAGGGACAGCCCAGAGAGCATGCCAAGATGCTAAATTAAACCAGGAAGGGGTCTGGGACAGACATTGCAATAAAGCGGTTTAAGCCAAATCAGTTAAATCTGATACTACATTCAACCAGGTTTATCTCAAACCAGTTTTGGCCATTTTGAAACTGGTTTATGTGCACTTGTAGCGAAAATAGATACTTTTCTCTATGTTTCTTTGTTCCTTGTTTTAGTGTCAGCCCCTGCATTCTGTAATTTTCCACCCACATGGTACAGGATAGCC
>NW_017728992.1:130534935-130539988 GCF_001723915.1 Gavialis gangeticus | reverse complement strand
ATATTGAGATCCTGAGAGTTGGCCTGACCCCACAGGTCAACAAGTACTGTATTATCAGAGATAAGCAAAAGAAAGATTTTTGCATTTGTTTGATTTTGGTAGTGATAAAACTAATGCTTAAATTGAGACATCTGAAGAAAGAAGGAGGATACACATGAAGTGAATTAACATAAAGAGACACGGTTCTTTGGGTAAATATAATATCCTATATTAGACTAACTAAATAGTTGAAAAAATGTTCTTTGCAAGCTTTTGGGTACAAACACCCTTCTTGAGGAACGGGGGGGTTCTTTTTTTTTTTCTTTGATGACAGATCCAAACTACATAAATTTAAACAGCATTTATGGAGGCACAATGAAGCAAGCTAATGCAAAATTCTTGGATGAGGAAAAATGTGAATGACTACTTAACTATAAGGAGAACAATGCAAGTGAATGAAGTGCCAGATCATACCGTGTACAGCAGATTAAGGCCCTGGAGGATATGGAAAGGTTTATAGGCCAGAAAGAACCCATCTTATTTAGTGATGATTGTCAAAGTCACTGTGCTGTGCTGCACTGACAGTTTTGTCAAAATGACAGGAAAAATAGATAACAGGCTTGTTTACCTGCACCTGTAGTGAAGAGTAATGAGAAAAGGAGAGATAAGCTGATTCCACAGACAGCAAAGTCATGTAGATTCCACCTAGTAGATCCCTTGTGTTCCCATGAAGTCAAATGGGTGCAGCATTAGACCCACAATATACATATAAATGGAAATAGGGCCTAAGGCCTTATAGGAAGGGTTACAAACTTCTCTGTATGCTGGAACCCAGAAATAAAGTGATGATATCAGTCTTTCTGGTTAAACAGAAAAAGTGATGGCACTGAGCTAGATCATAAAGAGAAAAAAATAAGTAGACCTATTCAAGGTGGCAGGGTTTGTTATAGGAGGACTATAGCCCAAGATTAACTTAGCAAAATATCCGCTCCCTCCACTGCAGTGGGCCTTTAGATTCACTAAAGTACCCATTCACTGTCATCTCATTCACTAAGGAACCCACCCCTTAATCACTTATCCCAGTGCCATTACCCTACTCACTTATTCAATATGTTTTAATTTAGAGAAATGAATGAGAGTTTAATTAAGCACTTATATTTAAGAACTGGTCTTCTCATTCTTAATGGGGATGCTGACTCTGAAAGTGCTATATAACTGAAAAAATAAGAGAAATTCATAATGATTAGGAACAATCTGATTTCCTCTAAAAAGGTGACAGGCCTTGCAGATAGAGGAAGAGCAGTGGATATGATATATGTAGACTTTAGCAAGGCTTTTAAACCTGTCTCCCATGACATTCTCATTAGTAACCTAAGGAATGCAATCTAGATTAAACTACCTCAAGGTGAATATATCATACTCAAAGAGTAGTCATCAATGGCTCAATGTCTAAATGGGAGGAAGTATTGAGTAGGGCTCCCCAGGGGTCTGTCTTCACCCAGCGCTATTCAATATTTCATTATCAACTTGAAGGATGGGCTTGAATGCACAATTAGCAAATTTTCAGAGGATAACATGTTGGGTGGAGTTGCAGACACTTTGGATTTGGATTCAGAAAGATCTTGACCAGATCAAAAATTAAACAAATGAAATTCCACAATGACAAATACAAATTCCTGCATTTAGGACAGAAAGTGAAATGCACAAGAATGAATTGGAGAATGACTGGTTAAATAGTAGTACCACAGGAAAAAAGACCTGGGGATTTATAGATTACTACCAGATGAATGAGTCCACAGCATGCTCTTTTTGCAACAACAACAAAAAGCTAATAGTATATTGTATTAACAGTCATGTTACCTGCAAGTCAAAAGAAAAGATTCTTCTACTCTATTCAGCATCAGTTAGGCCTCACTTGGGGTAATGGACAGTTTTGGAGACTGCACTTCAAAACTTAGACAAGTCAAGCAGAGGGCAATTAAAATGACTAGAAGGCTACAAAGTATCACTTACAAGAAAAAGCAGAAGCCTTATAAAATAATACATTTGGAGAGGCATCAGCCTTTATAGGCTCAGCCTACTTTATCAGATGCTATGACTGGACTTGCAGACAAAAGAGGTAATGCATAGAAAGAAACAAAGTCATCTAAATATAAAGCCTTTAAACTCAGGAGAGGTTTGCCCCCCAAGGCTGCCTTGAGAGGGTTGTCATTTTATAGGAGGGGTTGAAGGTCACTAATGATGTTTTCAAGTTGGGGGCTGAAAGTAGCTCCCAAACTAAAACAGTGTCTCTCCAGCAACAGACTACCAAACTCCCAATCTCACCAAGCCACCAGGCCTTGCAACAGCCCCAGAATCCAGCTGTGCCCCATCATCAACACAGACCACATCAGCACTGGACCAAAAAAATACTTCTATCAACATCATACATACCATAACCTGCTTACAGAGCCCCTCTGCTACCTACATTTAATAATGTACGTTTCATAATTCCATATGGAAATTAGGGAATATGCTATATATTTGGGGTCTCTTTCTAACTAACTACCTCAACTTTAGGTATTACTAAATTTATTTGAACTCAGGTCCTTCTGCTTGACCCTATTCCTCCATCATCTGACTCCTCCATTTTTGGCGGTGTGCTGTGAGTACTTCAAAGAGCACTTCTAAAAAAGGTCTCATTGCCCAGGCCCCACAATGACTACTTTTACCTCAGGTGCTGACATAAATTCTAAGGTTAGAAATATTATCCTTTTGATTTTAAGCTTTGTGTTCTCTTACATTTGCCTTCTACTGTCTCTGGAACACTTCCAATAAAGATATCCTAGCTTAAAATCACAAATTTTATGTCTTTGACACAATTTTCACTAGAGTAGCTTCACTTAAGTAGAGATTTGCTTGAATCAAGCTAACAATAAATAACTAACCTTAGGATGAGGATCTTTGACTATAACAGAAGGGTTTTCCAGACTAGGGCAAGATAATTTCATGAAGGATGTTTCCACCTATGTTAAAGTCCTTCTGAAACTAACTTCTTATAAAACTTTTAATATGATTATGGCAGGGATATAATCACTCTTCAGATCCTGAGCTATCATCACCAGCCCTCGTTCCATCTTCCCATCCAATTCAGAACTACTTTACTGATTTTCAATACACTATGTTCCTCCTTATTTCTCTCTTTCAAACTTCCCAGCAACCAATTCCCATTCCAAACCACTGCACTAATTCAATGTCAACATCCTCTCTGTTCCCTTCCCCACGGTACCTTATCATTAGTCTTGTTATTTGTTCTCCCTCATTTCTTTTAACTAATCAACATCATCATCTCCACCATTCTCCTGAGTTGCTTCTTTGCAAGTATTGCCACTAAATCTTTGTCTCTCTTGAGTTTATAGAAAGCTCTGTTTGTCTTATCATGCAAGACAGCAAAGGTGCCCTGTACAAATAAGTTTTCTTTATTGTGCTATTACTGGCCAATCAAATTAATCAGTTGGTTTTTAGTCTGTCCCATTCCAACATAAATTCAATTAGATACTCTGGTACAAGCTAACAAGTTATTATATATACTCCTCAATTTTTGAAGGAGTATATATAATACAAAATTAACTCATATTCAGGAACAACATTTCCCTCTTTCCATAAAGGTAGATAAACCATGTTAACTTTCTAGTTTGTTCTGTTTGTCAAGTCAGATTCTTAAACTGGTATCTAGAGCACCTTATTACATTTAACAAACTGGAGTCTCAAGCTGGCAAACGTGAGAACGTGCCATCCAAATTTCCATTGACAATGAAGATATATATAATACAATCATTCAAAGTCATCTTTGGAAAAAGTCAAAAGCCCTCCCAACCTACTAGTTGGAGACTGGCTAGGGACACTGCCACCAGATAAGCATTTTAAGCTGTACACAGAAGGGTAATAAATGGAGATAAAAAGCACACTTTCCTAAAAAAAAAAAAGATAATGCAACATGGAATACAGTTTGGTTTGCATTCAAACATGAGCATGAAAAAAATAGCAGAAATTCAAATGTATACAATATGTTTAAAGAGATGCATGTAGTTGGGACTGGGTAATAGCTAAATCAGGAAATTGACTGTAATTGCAGTTTATTTCATGAGAATATAATATAATTAGGAAGTTGTTGAAAGAGAAGGTTATATATGTCAAAATTACTGGAGTAAGTAATTACATACATGGCATAAAATCTGGCCCTTACATATCACAGCCCTGCAAACTATGTTTGCAGAGAACGCAGAGCAATACAACCCCAGGAAAACCCAACAGATACCCATTAGACAGGATGGCTTAGGGTGGGGATAGACATGGTTGAATGCCTTGACTCTTGTTCCAAAAAAGAAACAATGTGCAATGCATGCAATAAATGCACTGTTTGGCAGACAGACTAAACTTACAATGAGCCTCATGCCAGCAAATCCTGGTATTCACACAATGTCCCCATAAAGTCAGAGCTATCTGAACATGTACCCACATGGAATTCCATGCAGTACAGGAACACACGTGTCCTAAACTGGGCTTATGTGCCACTGGGCCACTCACAAGTTGCACTGTTTTCTTAATGCTCAAGCGCTAGTTAGAAGTACTGTACCACCTTGCCACTGAAGAAGGAAGATATTTTTGTATCCTTTTACCTCCTAGCACATGTGCCATATTAGGGCAATGCTTGCATTTCCAGAAAACTATTATGGATAGCTAAGGTGATCCATGTAATTCTAAAGACCAAAGGCAGCAAGCTGATAGTTAGGTTTAGAGATAAAAGGAGTGGTAAAATGATTAGTACATGAATCCCAAATAATTGCAAGTATAATGTTACAGTGAGTAAAATTAAAAATTCTAGCATAACCCAGAAAAGCTATGTATGATTCTGGTGGTGTTGTGGAATCCTGAAATAAGATCAGATGCATTTTCTTAATTGGCCTGCTGGACAAAAGGTAAAAATCAGAGGCCATTTTGGATATGTAGAGTTTAGATTACAATTTGTATGGAATTATTTGGATAGGGATAATTCTTCCTCCCACCAAGCAGTTCCAACTCGGGTAGGTCAGGT
>NW_017728992.1:130524590-130529935 GCF_001723915.1 Gavialis gangeticus | reverse complement strand
AAAATTCTAGCATAACCCAGAAAAGCTATGTATGATTCTGGTGGTGTTGTGGAATCCTGAAATAAGATCAGATGCATTTTCTTAATTGGCCTGCTGGACAAAAGGTAAAAATCAGAGGCCATTTTGGATATGTAGAGTTTAGATTACAATTTGTATGGAATTATTTGGATAGGGATAATTCTTCCTCCCACCAAGCAGTTCCAACTCGGGTAGGTCAGGTCAGTCATGTAGCTTCTTAACTGTAATCAAGGAGCTCTTTCTGACCCAGGAAGTGCAAGGGATAACCAGAGGTACCATTCTCCTAGATTTTGTCTTGGTCAAAGAAGATGATCTAGTGTGTGGCTTAAACATTGAAGGTAGCCTGGATGATAGCAACATCAGGTGCACTGTCCACCACAAGGCTGACAAAACTAGCAGGATTGAAGTCCTGGAATTCAAATATGCTGATTTCAACAGGCTCAGGGCATTAGTAGGAGAGGTGATGCAGGACCAGGGATGAAAGGGTCATCTGCATCCCCCTCCTTCATCACTGCCCCACCTGGCCTCAGCCTCCCACTCAAAAAAAAAAGCCCCCCACTTACTGGATGTAGCAACAGGCATAAGGGCCACTGGGGACTCATGACAGAGCCCCCACACATGGCACAGGGTGGGAGGGGCAGCAGGGACTGGCCCCAACAGCCTGGCACCAGCGCTGCCGCTGCCCCATCGCACGGGTGCAGAGTGGCAGGGTGCTGCACATTGTCTGGGAGCTGGGATGACTCCAGCCGTCACCCAGATGCTGGCACCACTCAGCCTGAGAGACCTCACCTCCCAGACAGTATTGGGCAGCCAGTGGGGAACTGGAAGCAGGTGGTGCAGCATTCGAGGGCCTGGGGGAGTAAGCGTTGGCTGGGGCCAGGCGGGCATCCCCCCCATAGTTCCCTTCCCCCTTTTCCAGCACTCATCTGGTTCCAGTCCACCCAACTTGCCAAGCTGTCTAGGTCCGCCTGTATCTGCAGCCTATCTTCAAGCATGGTCACACTTTCCCATAACTTGATGTAGTCCCTGAATTTGGCCAGGGAGTTCTTCACCCCCACATCCAAATCATTGATAAAGATGTTGAAAAGCACCAGTCCAAACACGGACCCCTGAGGGACACCACTGGCCACTTCTTGTCAGGTTGACACAGATCCATTAATGAAAACTCTCTGGGTCCTACCATGCAGCCAGTTTTCACCCATTGAACTGTTGAGAAGTTAAGCCCACAATCTTCCAATTTTTCCACAAGGATATTGTGGGATACTAGATCAAAAGCCGTTCGGAAGTCTAGGTATATAACGTCTACCTTCTCTCTCATATCCAGGTGGTGAGAGACCTGTTCATAGAAGGAGATGAGATTGATAAGACAAGGCCTACCCACAACAAAGCCATGCTGGATGTCGTTCAGAATCTTACCCTCAACGAGTGTATTGCACATAGATTCTTTAATGAGTTTTTCCAGGATTGTCCCTGGGATGAAGGTTATGCTGATTGGCCTGTAGTTGCCCAGGTCCTTCCTCTTTCCCTTCTTGAAAATGGGCACAATGTTGGCCCTCTTCCAATCCTCAGGGATCTCCCCTGTGTTCCATGATTTCTGAAAGAGTTTTTCCAGGGGTTCCACAATGACCTCAGCCAGCTCCATCAGCACTCTCCGGTGAAGTCCATCTGGTCCTGCTGACTTATAAATGTCTAGCTTTTCTAGTTAGTTTTGCACCAGCTCAGCATCCATAGTGGGAAGGTTATCATTCCCATCATGCCCCCTGTGATCCTTATCTTGCTTGTTTTTCCCCTTGGTCCAGAGAAATACTGAAGCAAAGTGGGCATTCAGGAGTCAAGTTTTTTCCTGAGTGTCCATTACCAGCTGTCCCAAGGTGTTAAGCAGGGGCCCCATGCTTCCATTTGTTTTCCTTCTGCTCCATACGTACCTAAAGAAGGACTTCTTAGGCTATCTTAAACTCAGTCGCTGCCTTAGCTTTCCTAATCATTTCCCTACAAGTGCGGACCACAGTTGTATAGTCCTCCTTGAGGACTGTCCCTAGCTTCCACTGTGTGTATGCCTCTTTTTTCTTTTTCAAGAGGACTGCTATGTCCTTACTGAGCTGGGAGGGCTTGCCAGCCCTTCTGGTACCTTTCCTCTTCATGGGAATGGTTTTCTTTTGTGCTTCCAGGATCGTGTCGTTGAGGAACGACCAGTCTTCATGCCTAATATGTATATTAGGGCTGTACGAAACAGCACAGTTTCATTTCAGCTTCCATTTTGCCTTTTCAACAGGACAGTGTTTCATTTGCATTTCATTTTGTTTTGAAAGCACTGTTCTGTTTCATTTAGTCAAAACTGTTTTGCTGTTTCAACACTTTTTTGATATTTTGTCCATAGACTATCATGGGGAAGCACAAAACTGCCTATAACTATCATTTTTTGCCTGATTCAGATGAAACTTTCAGAGATGGTAGCCCCTTCTTAGGCCATGAAACCTGCCAAGATTCAAGGATATAGATGCAGGGGTTTCTGGGAAACTGCACCTTAAGCTGCTGATGAGCAAAACTTCTGACGTGTGTGACTGTGTTAAAGCCCAGCTGTTTTTCCATCCCTCCCCCAAAGCACTGGGATTTGAAGGAACCTCAGGGAAGAATCACAGTCACTGGCTAGCTACACATGACAATATCAGAGCAGTCCTTCCCCGCTCTTCCCCCTCTCTGTCCTTACTTTGTTTCCCTGCAAGCAAGCCCAGCTTCGAAACTCAAAACGTTTAGAAATTTTCAAAACATTTCAAATGCTCTTGTTTCACTTTGAGGCTGTTTAGAAGCCTTTCATTTCATTTTGATTTTGCTGTTTTGAGCTCAAAATGAGTCAAAACAGCATTGAAACGAAACACCCAGCAAAATTTTGCACAGCCCTAATACATATCTCTAGTGGTCTTCTGTTTTATTTGTGGAAGAACATAGATTTGGGGGTATTTTAAATAGTGACTTTGGGATTTTTTATCAAGGATTTTGCAGTTTTTAAATAGAGACCATCAGAATTCCTGCTAATGAGCCAAGTGGCAGGACCCAGGCAGAGAAGCCTGCTCAAAGCTGGCACCTGGGACCCAGCTGGAGGAGGCTGACCTCCTGGCCACTTGTGGCCACATGGACATGCTTTGACAGCTCAAAGTAGGCCACCACACTGAGAACATCTTCTGAGCGATAGCTGCTCAGATGACCGGACGGTGACACAAATGGCAGCAGTGCTGCACAAAGGCCAACCGTGTAGCCACAGCCCAATGACAGCTGGCCCAGAGGTGCAGATACCTCTAATAGCCATGCAGTCCCCATCCAGGTCTGGCAGGCATGCAGCTTTGGGGTCATGAGCTGTTGCAGGTGGCAGCAGGTCACAGCCAGGCAGCAGCCCCCTCTGCCAGACTGCTGCAGTGAGTAGAGGGTGCAGGGAACTCTCAGGGCTGGATCATGACCTGGTGACAGAAAGAGTGCATGTGGCAGAGGCCAGGGTCTCAGCACCCTGGTGAGAGGGCCGCCACTGGGGAGGTAACTCCCCCTGGGGTTTGGAGCTGGGGGAGCAGGGCCCAACTGGGAATGAAGGGAGGGATGGAGCCAAGGACCACTCTGTTCCCAGCTGTTCTAGAGGCTCAAAGGGGACATATTCACCCTCCACCACAAGCCCCCTCTCCACCACTTTTTGTACAGTGGCCTCTGAGGCAAGGAAAAAGACCCACTTGCCATGAAAGCAGGAGGCCACCACGATCTTGGGGGCCCCCACTACCAGAGTCAGGGCCTGGACCAAGCTCTCAAAGTGCAGGTTCTCCTACTTGGGCAGTTGGCACTTCACCCCATGCCTGTGGGTTTGTGCTGGAAAGGGGGCCCCGCTGCCCGAGCTGGAAGGGCTGGTGGTGGAGGGTCCAGGCTCCCCAGCTTCAGGTCTCCCCACAGCTGCTTGTGCATAGCAGTAGTTCCCCCCTAGGGGGTCACATTGGTGGGGCTGGGGTTAGGGCCAGGGACAGGCTGAGTGGGTGTGCTGGCTGGTGTAGTGCATCTGGTCCCCTCAGGCACTGGTGGCAGGGCCCTTGCCTTTCCCACCCCCAGCTGTGGAGGAGGCTGAAGAGGGGCCCTTCCCACTGCTCTTGTCTTTGGTCCCTAGTGATGGAAGAGGGGACTTGGGAACCCCCTGGACCTGTTGGCCCCCTACCCAAGTCCCACCTTCCCCTGCAGCAGAGGTTGTAGGTTTCTCCACTCCCAGAGAAGGTTGGTTGGACTCTGCCTCTGGGGTGGAGGCTGCAGGGGCATACATCCCCTTAGGGGTTTGGTTGGGATCCACCCCCATAGTACAGGCTGCAGGAAGCTCTGTGGGGGCATCCGCCCCTCCCAGAAGGTTTCTGTGCTGCCATTGTTTCACATGAGGACAGAGAAGATGATAAAGAAAAACAAAATATCCCATGGGGCTGGTGAATCAAGTAGGGGCAGGCTGGGATTGTGGGGGAGAAAGGGGATAGGGAGGAAGGGGGATGAATCTCACTAAGCTACAGCCCCACAGGAAAAAAACCAGGAGGCCTGTGCTTTGAGAATGTGGGGGGGAGGGGGAAGACACACACAAGGGCTGGGGAAACTCAAGCTGGCTTACTCAGCCACACAACAAACACCTGGGCAGGGGGAGTGAACCACAGGACTTACCACACAAGGACAAAAACACACAGGGAAGGCTGCTGAGCCAGATGTAAAAGATGGCTGGAGCAGTGGAGGGGCTTTGTTTGTGGAAGATCTGTCCAGAAGCCCCTCAGGAGCTCAGCAGCAGAGCAGTTTGGCAGGAAGACAAATCAGGATCAGATGCCATGAGGTAGTTGTGGCGGAGGGCAGGAGCAGTCAGTCAATTAGGAAGTGATCCAGTGCAAGTGTGGTGTCAGGGGGTGCCAGGTGGTGCAGCAGGGAATCTCCCTCTCTCCTGAGAGGGGGCAGCAGCAGAAACAACTGCAGCATCAGCAACAGCAGTAGTGATGGTAGGAACTGTCCAGTCCAGCCACTCAGGGTGTGCTTCTGGTGAAAGTGAAGGTGAAGGAAGCCTGCCAAAAGCTCTGAGAACAAGCCAGCAGCTGATAGTAGTCAGAGGCAGGAAAGGGCCTAGCCAGCTTCTTCCCAGAAGCTCCTGAGACCAAGCTAGCAGCAGTAACTGGGACAGGAAGGGATGTGGGCAACTTCCTCCCAGAGACTTCTCCCCCAGAAACTCCTGAGGACAAGTAGCCATCCATCCTAGCCTTCAAACAAGCACTGAACCTCACTACCCTCATCACCAGAAGTAAACTTCCTACAGCCCAAAACACACTGAATAGATCCAGGCC
>NW_017728992.1:130519242-130519590 GCF_001723915.1 Gavialis gangeticus | reverse complement strand
ACAATGAGATATATATATATATATACACACACACACACACACACTCTTACCAGTTCACACACATACAAACCACCTACACATAGGTAAATTACCAACTTGGATGGTATGGTATGTATGTGTGTGCTTGGCGTACTTGAGATACTTGGGAAAAGGTTAAGGTTAGAGAGAGTTAAAGTGTAGGGAGTGAAAGTTGCCAGGACCAGGATTAGAACTAGTGGACTAGAGAGAAGCTGACTGAGGACCTGAGGCTTGGGTTTACTTAAGATCAAGTAGCCCCAGGGTTACTTGATCTTAAGTATGAGAGGAAAAAAAAAAGAAGCCTGGTGGTAAGTAGGAGATGGCCAGGAA
>NW_017728992.1:130513561-130514242 GCF_001723915.1 Gavialis gangeticus | reverse complement strand
GAAAACTACTCTTTCTCCAATCTCTCAGTTCTAATCCTCAAAGGGAATTTACAAAACACCTTTCGCAGACAAGCCTACGAACTTCACTTCATCAACCTACTGGATACAAAAAATTATGGAGTGAAAATATACATTGGATTTATGACACATTATAACCTGCCTAACATCCGAGTCCCCAGGTACCTCTCCACTATTTACCAGCTACATTCATTCTCCTCCTCCCCGCTCCCCAAACCTGTCTCTCACCCATTGACTCCTTAAAATTTACATTGTCACTGACTGGCTTTCTTGCATGCCTACCAGCCTCTGCTTTCTTTACTATTTATTCCATCCGGGAAGAGCACAGACCAACTGTAGATGGTTCCTCAGCCTGACAAAGGGTGTTTGTGCCCAAAAGCTTACAAAGATTTTTTTCCAACTATTTGAGTTGGTCTAATAGAAGATATCATATTTACCCAAAAAGCCTTGTCTGCCTAGACCAACGGAGCTACAACCTATACCACTTTTAATCTCTGCATTTAGTTTCATTGCTTAAGTAGGTGAACCACCACCACCTCACTTTCTCTTCTGGCATGCTCCTGACATAAAACTTTTGACAATAACAGAGACATTTTGGCTTAGTCAAAATCATGTTTAATCTGCCTGATGGAAGATTACTGAGCTCTGGGGGGCATGCTGAGG
>NW_017728992.1:130512157-130513550 GCF_001723915.1 Gavialis gangeticus | reverse complement strand
CCCTTCCGACCCTAGAAACTATGAAACTATGAAACTAATGTCACTATCTACATGCTGGTTCTTAAATGTGTTTGGCAGTCTTGTCTTTTAATTGTATCTCTCTGTCAGTCTCTTCCTCATACATCTAAGTGTGTCGATCTCTCCTCATAACTCTAGATACCTGCAAGGAAATTATTTAAATTTTTTTTTTAAATCTTTTCTTAATTTCCAAAAGCATTCAATTTCTTTTATCAGAAGTAGCAAAGCATTCAGTCTTCATATTTCTGTGTCTTTCATTTGGCAATTTTGTGCAATCACTAAGGTGTCTAGCACACACCTAATCTTAATAATAATTATAATAATAATAATAATAATCAAGGTTAGTAGCATATAATCATGCATTTGTCCCCGTAGCTGTGCAAAGGACACCATTGGGAGGAATTTGATCCGTCCCTCTCACTTCCATCAACAAATCTGATCTACCGGTGTACTGTTTACATTTGGCTATGTAAATGGTAACTCTGTTTTAACTAGGTTGATCATTTCTGTTGATACAGTATTAAATCTGCAAATGCTGAACTGTTCCATACAAGACATAAAAATAAAAGCAATAATAGCAAGTCTATAGAGGCTTCTTATATATTAGTACTGTTTTGAAATAGAGGATGAGATTTTGTAATTGCCCATTAATAAGTTTCATTATCTGGACTTATATTTATATTTCTATTTCATTTCCTTATTTTGTAAACAGTAAAGATTTAATTACATTATTGTTAGGAAATTTCTTTCAGTCCAATTGAATCAGAGAGTCTTTCAGATAGTAGATGAAGCTTATATTTTTATGTTATATGTTTCTATTCAATAAATGCATGGCCCAACTGTCAACAGTGCTGACCCTTAGTGAAATCATTGGGGCTGCCTATTCTCAGAATCCTTAAAAAAAATCAGATTATTAACACCATACTCAGCTCTTGTGTAATTCCAATGAAGTCAATGGAGCTGTGGCAGGAGGGAAATTAGGCTATAAACCAATCATGTTGATGTGCCATCATTATTCATCATTTTTAAAAAGTGATTTTTTCAACAGACTAGAATTTCTGTTTAATCAAAACACTGAAATCTGCTCAATGTCACCAGCTTTAAGAAAATAAAGAGTAGCAAAAAACAAATCAGACAAAAGCTCTATATTTATAATAATATTTACTCACAACAAAATATATAAAAGTTTAACTGCTGAAAATTCTGTGTTGTGGACAAATGGATAAGATCTGCATTAAAATTTCCAGGAGCACATCAAAGCTTGTATTCTTAATGGCACTTCAGCATCATTCTGCTCAGTACTGTGCAGCATATACAACTTAGGTGACTTAGGCCTCCTCTACCCATTACATGTTTTACATGATTACCTGGTAAT
>NW_017728992.1:130503722-130507157 GCF_001723915.1 Gavialis gangeticus | reverse complement strand
GCACATCAAAGCTTGTATTCTTAATGGCACTTCAGCATCATTCTGCTCAGTACTGTGCAGCATATACAACTTAGGTGACTTAGGCCTCCTCTACCCATTACATGTTTTACATGATTACCTGGTAATTTGCACAATTAATTTAGACTGGCTACACATGCAAATTAACTATGGCAGTTTAAAAAGTTCCAATCAGCTATAAAATTATTGCTATAAAATGTATAGTAACTTTATAGCTGGTTTCTATCCAAGTTTAATTTTTACGTGTAGCTTGTGCCTCTCTGGCTGGGAGCCCCATCAACTATTGGAGCTCCCAGCTGTGAGGGGCCATGTACACTCCTGAGCATGGAATCTCCCAGCTGACGCTAACTCCCAGCCACAGGAGCACATTCCCTTACAGCTGGGAGCACCATCAACTGACAGGGCTCCAAGCCATGTGGATGCAAACTGCAGCAGTTATCATCTCCCAGCCCTGAGGGTACATGGGGTGCACTGCAATAAAAAATAATGGGATCTAATGTGTGATCCCACAGTCATGCCTCCTGCCATGTATGTGTATCATGGCAGAAGAAGCAGTTGTGTGGATCATGCATTAAATCCCATCATGCCTTTACCTGCATGTATAGAGGGGTCCTTTGGCATTTAACATTCTCAGCTCTATTTCCTTTCAGCATGACTTGGGCCTTGCACTCCCAAATCACTGTCCCATGTTTGACAACACGACCTTTTCAAACTTTCTCTCAGCACTTGAATTTAGACATGTAAAACTAAGTAGAGAAATGCCTATCTCCCAGCAAGCAGTCCAGGCACTAAAACAATGTAAATAAGGTAAACATCATACCTCTGAGTGGGAACTCCTCCCAGCAAAACTCCTTTCCTATTGTACTCCCTCCATCCACAAACTGTTAGGTTAATTAGACTGATGTGCATGTGATTGCCTCAAGTGCAGAGGTCAAAGCTCTAATTTCTGAAGTTCCCTCCCCTCAGAAAGGGACTCTGAAATCCTGATCTGGATTTAGCCTCCAAATCACTATAGGGCATTTATACACATGCTCTGGGTGGAAGAAGGGGGGGACTCTTTAGAGCAGCTCTGAGAACCTCTCTAATTAAAGTGCCCAAAGCATCTCATGTATCAGTGTCCCCACACTAAAAAATGGCAGTGGGGGTGCTTTAATTAAAGCTCATTGAATGAGCTTTAGTTAAAGTGCTGCCATTTTTAAGTGCGGGGATACTGATACACAAGACGCTGGAGCCTACTGGAGCACTGTAGTTACAGCGCATCAGAGCAGCCTCGCTGCTCATGTACAGGTTCCCTATGCTATTTAACAGCACAGTGGGTCTTTCTAGCTATCCAGTTTCTTCTAGTGGGAGGCAGGTTGCCACCACACAGGTGGTATTCTCTTCTGTCCTACCAGTGAGTGGACATGGAAGACAACATGAGACCTACATCAGAGAGACCAACTGGCAGCTTCAGGAATGGTGTCTCGAGGCAGACTTCAGCTTCCTAGACAATGACCTGCACATCAGAATGAGAGACATGCTTGGGTGGGATGGGCTTCACCTTTCCCCCAAAGGTAAGCGTGTGTTCTCTTCTAGGTTGGTGGATCTCCTCCGGTGGGCTTTAAACTAGGCTCATTGGGGGAAGGGGAAGATGAGGGTGGAGGAAGCCTTGGACCACTAAACCAAGCAGCACCCACAAGAACAGCCCAGCCTAGACCGACAATGAGCAGAACAAATACCCAGGTAAGCAACAGGGGCCAGGGCAGTACTGAGATTAGGTGGCCAGTGCACACATCTTCAGGAGGCCTCAAATGCCTCTACACAAATGCTCATAGTATGGGGAACAAGCAGGAGGAACCTTTAGCTGACACCAACCCAGACATAGTGGGGATCACAGAAACGTGGTGGATCCAACACACGACTGGGTGGTGAATATCAAGGGCTATAGGCTGTAGAGGAGGGACAGGACAGGGAGCAAAGGTGGGGGTGTGGGGCTCTACATTAAGGAGGAATACATATCCTCATCAAGTAGCACAAGGTCAGAGGAGGGGCACACTGAAGTGCTCTGGGTTAGAATACAAGGAAGTTGAGGGGAAAGGGACTTAACAGTCAGGGTCTACTACAGACCACCCAACCAAGGGGAAGAGCTAGACCGGCAATTCTTAAGTCAGCTCACGGAGGTAGTTAGGTCAAAGGCCATGGTCATCACGGATGACCTGAACTTTCCAGACATGTGCTGGGAAGAGCAGTCAGCCAGGTCTGACCACTCACATAGGTTCCTAGCTGAGATACAGGACCTCCACCTAACCCAGGAGGTGCACAGCCCCACAAGAGGAGACGCCTTGTTGGACCTGGTGCTGGCCATGGGCGACAACCTGGTGAGGGGGCTGCGGGTGCTCGACCACCTGGGTGACAGCAGTCATCGTCTGCTGGAATTCAGCATCCAAAGCAAGGTAGCAAGGCAGCAGCCCTGAACTTCAGGAGGGCAGACTTCAATGAGGTAAGGAGAATAGTCGGGGAGGCACTGAGGTCCCGGAGGGGAAGGGAGTCAAGTGTCCAAGAAGAGTGGTCGTTCCTTAAGGAGACGATCCTCCAAGCCCAAAGGGAGGTAATCCCAACACAGATCAAAGGAACCAAGAGGGCACAAAAGCCAGGGCTCACCAAAAGTATACGGGAATATCTTCTAGCTAAAAGGGAGGCGTACACCCAATGGAAGGGGGGGGCCATCACCAGGGAGGACTATACCTTGGTTGCTTGGGGCTGCAGGGGGGCAGTCAGGAAGGCCAAGGCAAAGATGGAACTGGGACTAGGTACCTGGATCAAGGACAACAAGAAGTCCTTTTTTAAATATGTAGGGGGGTAAAAAGAAGGTACCAGATAACATGGGGCCTCTGCAAGACATGCTAGGAAATCTGGTCATCACACCAGACGACAAAGCCAACTTATTTAACAATTTGTCTCCTTTTTCCTGAGCAGGGACCAGGTCACCCTCCTCCCCCACTGGGACCCCTGCAGGCCCCAAGGGAGGTGCACCCAGGCCTAGGGTCAGTGAAGACCTAGTCAGGGAACTTCTGGAGGGACTGGACATATTTAAATCAGCTTGTCCTGACGATCTCCACCCCAGAGTGCTGAGGGAATTGGCTGAGGTCATTGCAGGAACCCTGGCACCGCTTTACGAGCACTTGTGGTGCTCTGGTGTGGTGCCAGAGGACTGGAAAAGGGCCCGCACTGTTCAACATCTTCATCAGTGACTTGGACAAGGGGGTAAAAAACAGCCTGTTAACATTTGCAGATGACACTAAGATGTGGGGGGGAAGAGGGCATGCCAGAAAGAAGGAATAGGCTGCAACTGGACCTAGACAGGTTACAGGGATGGGCAGATGAGAATAGGATGGGATTCAACACTGACAAGTGCAAGGTGATGCACCTGGGGAGGAA
>NW_017728992.1:130500751-130503113 GCF_001723915.1 Gavialis gangeticus | reverse complement strand
TGCTGGGGTCATTTGACCCCAGTACTCTTCCCTGCCATGGCAGGGGGTCAGACCTGATGATCTGCTCAGGTCTCTTCCGACCCTACCAACTGTGAAACTATAAGGTTCCCTCTATCCCACACCAACTTGTAAAATGCTGTTTCTGGATAGCTTGTGAGCATCTGAAAAATCAGTTTGGGCTCACAAAAATGTATGTTATTACATCACTGATTTAATAAGCATGTACGTACCCTGCCTTCTCCCTAGCTTATGAGAGTCATTTATCTTCCTTTGGCTAGAGCTGGGTAAGGGAATCTCCCTTTTTCAAACTATGCATGAAAGGAAGGAATATATTCATTCAACTGTCCCCAGTAAATGAATATGTTTGTTTCCACATAAAGTGATCTCTGGAGCACAATTTTCAGGAGAGGAAAGAGTTTATGGTAAATTACATAGCTGAGGAATATCAGGAAACACAGAACCATGACAAAAATAATTTATTACAAAGTGATTGTTGCTCTTTAAACTGTTGTGAGTCTCCCCCTCCCCATTTAAATGACTACTGAGAAAGCAGGGCCAATACAAAACTTTGAATCATCACAATTAATGTCAGAAATCCAGCATACTTTATGTTAATAGATTAGGAAACAGTAGTAATGCCAAACCCTGCTACCAAATGATGAAAGTACAGTTGTCCTTTCTTCCCAAAGAGACTGTTAAAGTTGTCATCATGTTTCTCTTTGCTTTAGTGAAATTAACTGTTTAGGTTTCTGTAAAGATCCAGTAAGTCTACTTGTACATCAGTGTCAGTAGGGAAAAAGGAGGAGACTATTTCAGTGAAGCTAGAAGCCAGTTCTTTATTTTCCTGGAGTTAAAGTTCAATTCAGTTTGCAACAGCCAATAATAGTCTTTCCTTTTTCTGTACCTTTCCATTGTATACATTTTGCCTCTGTTTACAGTAGGTTGTTCTGGAGGAAAAAAGCATTCTCCGTGGCATCTGCTTTGTCTTGTTAATAGCACCATTTCATAATCTACCATTTTTGAGGAAGAATATATGCACTTTGTGTCCAAGGATGAAAACCTGAAAGGATTGTACATTTCTCACTGCAAACTCTGAAAAGCTGTATGTTCATTGTAAAATTGTATGTTCTTTCTGTACCCCAAATCATGTTAGGAGCAATTTAGAATGATCAAGAAATGCAATATTAAGCACCAAATGTTTATGATCCCTTGATTTATTTGATTTTGAAAATTCTGAATGTAGTCATTAAGGTATAAGTAATTAATCAGTGACTTCTGTGCTACACTTTATTGGATGCAGAATGTATATGTCTGATAAGGAGCCAAACACATAGCAATGAAGGTACCTTCTCTGTTAATTCAGGACAGGAATTACCCTACAACGAAATCTCAGCAAAGTGCACTGTGGAACACTTTTTTAAAGCAATTTTCTTTCTTTGCTTTTATATAATGAATCAGGAACCTGCTAAGCCAGGGGTGCTCAACTTTTAGCCCATGGAGCCATTGCATCTGGCCTGCAAGGCTCCCCATGGGGCAGGAAATTTGACAGCAGGGCAGCAGTGGTCATTAATATGGTCACCCCACTCCTTGCCAAATTACCCAAACCCAGACCCTGTGTGGCTGGTTGCAGCTGGGCCCCCCTCCTCCCCTGCCCTGCATCTGGATCATGACTGGGTCATGCCCCCTCCCCCTACTGTAGCATAGGTTTGGGGCAGGCTATGCCCCATCCCCCAATGAGGCCTAGCCACACCCCCTTTTCCCTATGGAGCTGGGTCATGTCCCCTCCCCCTCCACAGAGCCAGGTCACACCTCTTACCCCCTGCAGCCCAAGCCACACCCCCTTTTTCTTTGCAGGGCCAAGTCATGCCCTCTTTCCCCTGCGGAGCTGGGCCATGCCCCCTTTCCCTGTGGAGCCAGGTTGCACCTGGGCTGTGACCCACTTCCCCCTCCAAATGGCCAAATCATGCCCAGCGCACCCACCCTGGTTCCAGATAGTGACCACTGGTGAGATCTGGCCTGTGGACAGATGGAGCACCGCCCATCCTGTCCACTAGTGAAAAAAAGGTTGAGCAGCACTGACCTACACAATTAAAATGAGAGTAATTTTCTCTCTCTCATATATATATATATTATAAAACTATTTCTCCCAGAAAAAATGATTTAAAGTGCTAATCCACACATAACATATATTACTATAAAATTCCATCACATACTTTTTTATATGAAACACCCCTGCTCTGACTTCTGCCCTTTTACTGCCAGAATGGCCATCTGACCCTAACACATACAACTATACATTGAGAGGTAGGACAGAAGCAGGTCTCCTTCTTAGCTCCCCCCGAAACATATTATTTCACATGCC
>NW_017728992.1:130495047-130495751 GCF_001723915.1 Gavialis gangeticus | reverse complement strand
GATCACTTCTTCATCTGTAAACTTATTTCCTTCCAGTCAGCTTGCCATCCCATTAAACTCTGAAATGCATCCTTCTTGAATAAAAAAAATGGAATTTGCTCACTAGCACTGAAGCAATCATTCATTTTATTTCAACATTGATTCTGAAGAATGAAATAAAGACATCAGTAATGAAGTCCTCAAAATAACTTTTATATAATTATTTGCTTAGGACTTACAGAATTGTCTTAGTTCAGTTTGTAATTGGAATGTAAGGTCATAATCTACTTAGCTGAATAGATTTCATTGAAAACCTCACTTCCTTTCTGTGAAAGCAATCCAAAGTCCATTGAATCAACAGAATAGATAGGGTGGGTCCATCATTCTATTTTCTCCCTACTCTGTTTTTTTACTATGTATTTGCCCACTGAAAGACAGGGGATGTTTTTCCCAGGATTTGAATTTTTATACCCACACTTTCTCAGTCACCATTTCTAAGCATCTGTTATTTACCCACAAGTACAGGTGTTTTGTTGATGGCATTTGTGGGTTTGTTTGCTTGCTTTTCCTATTCTTCACCTGCCTGGTTTGTGGGAATGCACGTCAAAGGGAGGATTTCCTTGCCTCCTTGCTTGTGAAGACAGACAGCTTTACTGGGTTTGGAATAAGGCCCCTACATAGAATGCTAACTAGACTGAATAGATATAAATAAGCAAGTCAAATAA
>NW_017728992.1:130484937-130490047 GCF_001723915.1 Gavialis gangeticus | reverse complement strand
CATAGAATGCTAACTAGACTGAATAGATATAAATAAGCAAGTCATAAATTAAAAATGTTGCAGCCAGTGCTGTAGGCTGTTGAATTAAACATGAAATCTGTGCTACAAGATGAGGTTGTTGTCTACCTCCTCCAACTTGTTGCTCACTTCATTGGCTACACTTTAGTGTAACATGAGCTGGGTAACACAGATCAGAAATAATCCTGCCCTGGAGGATTATGCCAGTAACTTTGAGCTGCATAACAATTACTTAAAACTTAAGGTGTTAATGTGCAGGCAATCCAAAGGTTAAGGGCTCCAGGAGCCACCCAAAATTACCATGTAAAAAGGTCCTAACAAGGCCGGAAGATTCTGCATGCCCAAAGCATGGAAGGCATTCCAAATGATGAATGCAGGACTTCGCTTGAGTTGCTAAGTATTTACACTGAAAATGCAATATTGCTGAACATGTTTTCCTGCAAATATCCTATTTTGAGGAAGTATATAGAAAACCATAACTAATTATCACTAACTGGATTACAGGCTCTGCAAATTGCATAGCATTTGGTTTGAAAGCTTTAGAAAAAGCATAATTCAAATAGCCTCAAAAGCAATTGACATGGACTTGAGCTGGCAAGTCTGGCATGACTGTGTTCTCTCTGTTATAAAATTTATCCACAAAAAAGTTCTGAAACAATTATGACTCAAATGTGTCTCATGTCACTGACAGCAGAAATAGGGCATTCAGAAGTGCATCAACCCAGCTGACAAACCTGTCCCTCTGCAAAAGAAATTTCCCCAGGAATCCAGGTAGCTACTGTACTGCTCCTTTAGGGATGTATTCCATCTTCTTTAAACAGCATAAGGTTATGACTAGGGTAAGAGTAGGATAGGTCCACTCCTTGTTAGGCCACTGTGGATAAGCAAGAACCATAGTCATGCTCTTTAGACCACAGCACAACCATTGCTGACAGCCAAACTTCAGAGAAGGCAATGAGTCTAGAGACACATGAAACCCACCTTGCCTTACGCTCCTCCCCCACAAAGGCATTCTCTTAAATGTTCTTGGCTCCCTGAAGAAAACATCTTGAAATAAGCTATCCATATAACCAGGAAAAACATATTCCAGAGACTACTTACCAAAGAGAATGATTTACTAACAAGTTTTAATGCAATATTAAAACCTTTCTAAAATTATTGTTGTTATACACAAATAGTGTTCAACCTTTGACTTATGAGCTGTATCCAGCTCATGGAGCCATGTCATCCAGCCCTTAGATCCAGAAATTTGGCAATGGGGGCTTGGTGGCAGCATTAATTACAATGACACCTATAAGCACCAGCCAAGATCAAGTCCCCATTGTGCAATGTGTGGTACAGATTCTGAGTTGTCTGTATATATGTAAATAGTTAATAAACAGCCAGCTGAGGACACATTAGCATATATAGAATGGTTCCTGAGTGCCAAACAAGCTTTCCTGTTGTTGTGCTCTTCAAATGGTTTCCTCTGTGTTGCTTTTTACACCTATTGAAAGATGATTCTTATCCTGAAAACATTACATTCTAAAGGTGAGACCCATCAGGGGTCTTAGGCATCGTAATGTTGAATGTTGCAGTCTCTAAACTGTAGGTATCTGGCTGCCTAATACAATACATATGCCCAGTTTAGGCATTCAGGCTTTCTATGCAATTCACAAGGACAGTTAGACATTCAAGAAGGGCTCTGACCTGCCTGTTTATCCAACAGAAAATACTGAAGAGTGAGAGGTCTTAAGTGCTACTGTTAGAGAGTTAGACACCCAGCTCATAGCTGTAGAAAGACACTTCATTCCACTTGAAATTAATAACCTTTATTGGAATTAGACATCTATGCCATCTCTTTTTTATAAAATCCAGGTAAAAGAGGAAGGACCCATTTCTGACCAAAGTATTCACGTAATATGTGGGAGACCCACATGTAGTTTTGTCTACTTTCTGAAAGGATTTGAACCAGCACCTCCCACATAAATGCACTAACCAGGCCCCATAATATTCTGGGGCAGGCATCTCAGTCCCTCCATATTTTTCATTTTTCATGGCATAATTTATTAAGCAGAAAAGGGGACAGGGAGGGGAGAGAGACTACATTACTCTATTAGTCTTGAGTGCTGTCTGATGTATTACAGGCATGAGTATTCAAAATTTAGATCCTCAAAATCCTTGCTTAGCTGCCATCTGAGTCACCTGAATTTTATAAGTGCCTAAAGTAAAGGAAGTTTCCTAGAAACATAGTCTTGCCCAGAACTGCCTAATTCCTCATAGTGCTGATAAGCTAGGCATGTAGCTTCTGCCTAAGTCCTATCACAGTGTAGAACTTGGTGTGTCTCTGAATATCTTATCAGGAGGGACTGGTCCAGTAGCCATCTTCAAGCATGTCTCCTGGATTGGGTACTGGCCAGTCCCTGTCCCCACCCCTCCCCCAACCTAATAGTGTATTAATTAGATCATACTGGATCAGTGAGTCTAGATGCCTAAATACGTTTGTGAGTCTCACCCCTAGACAATTAAGAAAACAAAGAGAAACAGAAAAGGGATATATTTTTACTTATTGCAGCAAGGGCTGGGGGAAAGCCCCTGCTATCAACCTGTGGGAATAGCTATGCCAGGAAGAGACTTCCCAGGGCAAGTCCAGAAAGGCTGTGTATCGGGGCATGCTGGGGAAAAGTGTCTGGGGAGAACCCAGGAGGTGAGCAAGCCTCCAGGAGCACTGGACCACATGCCCTAGGGAGCCAGCTCTGACTGGTTGAGAGAAAAGAGCAGAGGGCTTAAAGATACACCAGAAAGACCATCATTGGTTGGCATCCCCCAGGAGCAGGGAAAACACAGCAAAGCCGGGAGCTGCATGGGCCGGGGCAGGAGAGGACTCAGGCAGCTGAATCCACCTGAGTTGTTGAGGCCCAGGCAAACCCTGAGCAAGATTCTAGTTGGCCCTCCGGGAAAACCAAATGAAGTGGGTGGCTGGGCAGGAGAATCCATGCTGGCAGTGTGGCAGGACAGTAGAAGGTGCTCCTAAGTTGGGCCACCCACCTCACTGCACCCAACCACCTTCCAGGCTCCGATTGCCTCCCTGGGGGTGCCTCATGTCTGACCGACCCCCTTCTTGGCGCACACCCGCCTGAAGGTAGAGATGCCACCACCCAGGGACGGGCCTGATTCTGGCTCTGTGCCTCCTGGGAAACAGGCCTAGTAGCCCTCAAGGGTACTTGACTCACTTCAAGAACTTGGGGTGCTTCCCTCAGTCGGAAGCACAAGTAGTGGTCTCCCTTAGTCAGCCAAACCAAGGGGAACCCAAGGCATAATCTAGACTCACTCCCAATAAGTATCCCACACTAGGTACAAAGGAGAACGTTATTGGTTACAAGGAGTAGGGTTTGAATAGGTTACAGAGTTGAATAGTATCAGAGAAATCCCATAGAGCAAACAGAGTGGCTGAAGTAGCCTTTCATCATGCATCTGAGTTACTGCAAGCTATATATCTAGTTAGATCTCAGGTAACTTACAAATAACATCCAGAGGCAGGTGGAGATTCCATGTGGAGGCAGGCAGTTCCTTGATCGTGAGTTTTGAGAGAGAAAACAAATTTCAGATGATCCATCTCCTCTGTCTCTCTGAGTTTTCCTCATGGCTGCTGCCCCCATCCTCCTGGGCAGTCCTTAACTTCTATAGCAATTATGACCTCATTTACCTGGTCCAATGGAGGCCAGCACCTGTTGACTGTCAGCCAACCAATTTGAAATGCATCACTAGTCACTGGGCAGACTGACAGTCTCTAGCTCACCAGGGAGCCCAAGCCCCTCACCCAGGTATGTGATGCCAGTCACATAGGCAGAGGGAGCATGTTCCTCCCCTCCCTCAGAAATGTATTCAGCTCAGGTTACCTAAAGGGATAGGGTAAGGTGTGTACCCTCTGCAGGGCCCATTCTGATCAAATTGTCACAGAGCAGAATTTTTGGGGAGAAACAGAGGTGGCCTTGTGCCACAGGCAACACTAGGAACAGGGCCAGGAGTGAGGCTTTTCTTGGGGCAGCCAGTGGAGGCTAGCAGGGTGAGAGGCAACATGGATCGCAAAGATAGTGGCAGGGTTTAGAGACTTGCCAAGGTGTGTGAAGGCCACAGGGACATACACAGTAAGGACAGAAAAAAGGAGAAGAAAAAAGGGGATTGAGATATACATCTGGCTGTTATTATAGGGCAGCTTAAAGAAGAAAGCATGATTAATTTAGGAACCTCAGATGCATTTGGAGGGGCCTGATTGAGGAAATAGGCTGAAGTTTACCTTTTTGGGGTGAACTAAGTACAGCTGTGAAAGCTATGCCCAAGGGATGTTGATTTGTGATTGCAAAGGCCCCAGAACTGGGATCCAGGAGGCATCGGGGGAGTTAAGTTGTAAAGCCTGAAGAAAGGTTGAAGGTTAAGCTAAAATAAGTTGATCTAAAGGACTAGCTAAATGAGCTACATAAAGGAAGATGTGGGGGAAAGTGAGGCAAAGAGAATATAGTGAATGCCATACTTGTGGGTAAGCAAGTGGCTTAACAGTAGTTAGAGATTTGTCAGGAGCCAAGGCAAGAGTCAGAGAGCAATAGACCAGGGGACACAGAGGAGTCCAGAGATTCAATCCAGATAGGCCTTCCCCTGCAAGACCAATGAGGACTATGCACCACAGGGCTGAGAGAAAAGGGACAGGGTATAGGAAAGGTTAAGCCCTGCAGAAGAACTGGGATCCCACCAGATAGACCTTGTCCCAAAGTCTTCCAACCTTCCTAGGAGAAGTAAATCATTAAGACCTGGCAGGAAAGGGGGAGAGCATGATGAGGTAATCATGCTCTCCAAGCCCAAAGGGAGGTAATACCAACACGGATCAAAGGGGGCAGCAGGGTGCAAAAGCCCCCATGGCTCACCAAAAGCATCCAGGAATGTCTCCTAGCTAAAAGGGAGGCACACACCCAATGGAAGGGAGGGGCCATCACCAGGGAGGATTATACCTTGGTTGCTTGGGGCTGCAGGGGGGCAGTCAGGAAGGCCAAGGCAAAGATGGAACTGGGACTAGGTACCTGGATCAAGGACAACAAGAAGTCCTTTTTTAAATATGTAG
>NW_017728992.1:130474366-130479937 GCF_001723915.1 Gavialis gangeticus | reverse complement strand
GAGGAGAGGCTATGGGACCTGAACCCGTTCAGCCTCCACAAGAGAAGGGTGAGGGGAGATCTAGTGGCCTGCTACAAACTAGGGGGGGACCAGGAGGCACTGGGCAAGTCCCTGTTCCCCCATGCACTACCAGGAGTGACCAGGAATAACGGTCACAAGCTGGCAGAGGGTAGATTTAAGCTAGATATCAGGAGGCGCTGCTTCTCAGTCAGGGTGGCTAGGATCTGGAACCAACTTCCAAGCAAAGTGGTGCTGGCTCCTATCCTGGGGGTCTTTAAGAGGAGGCTGGATGTACACCTTGCTGGGGTCGTTTGACCCCAGTACTCTTTCCTGCCATGGCAGGGGTCAGACTTGACAATCTGCTCAGGTCCCTTCCAACCCTAGAAACTATGAAACTATGGCATTACAGCACAGTGGTAGGTCAAGAATACACCCATGCTCACACTGATGGTAAACAGAGATACAGAGCAATATACTCAAGGTTATATAAGAAGTATATGACAACATTAGGAACTTAACTTAGACTTTGTTAGAGAGGAAAGTTGGGGTCTAACTTAATTAAAAATCTTGGACCAGGCCAATGGAAACAATACTCATGTGGAAACTCCATATATGACTAAGAACTGTGTAATGGAAAACTGCCTAGAAAACTGAAAAGTAGCACAGCCATAATCACTGCACAGCAATTATCCCTAATGAACTTTTAAGGGTAATTAGCTATGTCCATATTATAATTTGAGAGAAATACAGATTAACTGGGATCTTAATCTTCCGAATCATGAATAGATCTTTTTATTAACTATAGATGGTTTAGACACGGGGGAACTTGTGATGTGACAAACTGAATGCGAGTTATGGGGTTAGCCATGGGCAGAAGCCAGCCTGAAAGGCTGTCATCTAATATGCAAAGCTGAGACAGTTACAAATTCAAGGACGTTTTATTTCCAAATGTTAGAGAGGCTTTGAGCAGAAGCCAGGAGCTCTTAAAGCTAGAGCAAGTCACTTTTTCTGCCACTAAGGTTTAAATATAACTTACTATAAACTAGAATTGGCAGTTGCAAGGAGAGATCTATAGAGCAGTGACTCAAGCCAAATTTAGACAAGATACTAAAGTGTAAAGGATGGAAAACCTAAACTATTGTTTTGACAGTGCCAAACACTGGAGCTTTGTATATGTATGAGAGACTGTGCACAGACTTGATCCATAGAACATCAGGAACACAACACCTGTTGGTTTGGTTTGTTTTAATGTATGAAATTCCAAGAAATATTGGATAAAATAGACAGTGTTGTGTGCAAGGACCAGAAGCCAAGAATCTGACTCTCCAGGGACTATTCTCATGACTGAGAGACATAGTCATTCTTCCCTGTGCATGCTCTCAGTCTACCCCTTGTAGTCCTTCCTACATACCCAAGGGCACAGAAAACAGGAGTGTGTAGAACACCTCTTCCCCAGCATAGCCTGCAGCTGGAGGTTAGGGCGCTCTCCTTGGAAGTTTGTGAGTTTGGGATGAGCGCTACTCAGTTCTTTGAAAGAATGCCTGTAGGCACCTACTGTCTGATTTCCAAGTGGACAGTAGGGCTGTGCAAAGCTTCAGACCCTGATTCAATTTAGTGGATATTTGGCCCGATTCGGTGGCTTAATCTCCAAATCTTAATCGAGTCAGAGGACACTTTAATCTCTCTGAATCAAACCGGAACCCTCTGAATTGATATGGAGAGATTCAGAAAGTTTGGAGATTCGGACATAGTGACAGCTTTAAATGTTTTTTCTGCATACCTCTATGTAGCAGGCGGCTCATCAATGCTGCAAAAAAAATGGGGTGTATGGAGCGTCCCACAGAAGCACAGGGGGCTCCCCAGCGTGCTCGGCAGCAGACACACAAGGAGGGACTCCCGCACCCCACCCCCCAGCTCAGTGACTGGTGCCTTCTGGGTCTGGGGGAGCACCCAGGGTCCCCCCATGGCTGATTGTCAAGCCGGGGGAGTGGGGGGGGACAGAATGCTCCCAGATGGACCTGGAAGTACTTCTGGTCCACTTTCAGGTTCGCCGCCAAGCATGTGGAGGGCCCCCCCTGCACTCCTGCGGGATGCTCCATCCACCCCAGCATCACCACGTTCATGAGCCGTGCCTGCTACCTCAAAGTATATAGAAAAAACATTTAATGGCCAAATTGCTGATTCTCTGAATCAGCATCGAATCTTCAGATTCAGCCAAATAAAATCAGGAACAGTGATCCAAATCAACAAATTGAATTACTGTCCCTGATTTGGGCCAAATCCGAATCAAATAAGGCCTGCTTTGCACACACTTAGTGGACAGTGGTACATGCCTGCAGCCCTGTGTAAGATTCCTGAAATCTGAAGAAGGGTTCCCCTGTGCTTAGGTTTCCTAATTACTAGCTCTAGATGCCTCAGTACATGGGGCTTTTTAAGTGCCTTTTGAGAGAATTCTAGGAGGCTTGTATAGGGAACTCAGGCACCTAACTCTGGAATTTGGATTTCACTGGTTTGGAACAAACGCTGCATTTATCCCTGGATAAGTTGTGCCTTGTTTATCCCATAACAAAAGTATCCCAGGATGGTGGGCACAGACCAGGGTTTAGTGAGCAACTGAATGCAGGGTCTCCTCTTCCCCCCCAAATCAATTCAATGATGCAATCCTGGAATAACTGTACAGATGTACTTTGCTATATATACAGATAAACTGTTACTACTTTTTAGTCAGGAAACTTTTTAAAGATTTATCCTAGGGTAAAGGACATAGGCATCTGTATGGTTGCACTTTTTCCCAGGATAAAATGGTTTATCCTGGGATAAATACCATGTCTCTTTGAAGCCATTCTGTGGATACATGCCGGAAAATTAATGACTCTTGCCATAAGTAACTTACGCCTTATCAAGCATTAATAGTTCTATTAGATTCTTTCTCTAAAAACATAGAGAAAAAGATGCAACTCCTTGTATATGTCAACAGGTGCTTAATTAGAGTTAATCCCCTTATTAAAGTGATTGTACTAAGCTTTATTATAATCTACTTTTACAATTAATCAACACTATTACAAAATACTATATAGAATCAGAATAATTTACTGTTGACTTGGTACTCTGTGTTTTGAACCGAAAGACTTTTCTTCCTTAAAATGCTTGGCCGTGTTTTGTATTAACAATTAATGTATATATTCTAATTAACATACATAGCAAGCGGTAGAGAGATGACCAACAGTGAAGTGGCTAAAGGAAGTGTTAATTTATGATATCCACTGACAAAAACAACTGCCTCAATTTTCAAATTGGAAAATTTATCAGAAAATATATAATCAGTATTACCTCTTTCCCACACTGGCAAACAATCATAATTCACAGGTTTTGGTTTACATGTACTACACTGGTGGCTGAGTCTGAGCTTCCAGACTAGTGCAGATTCCACCTGCCATTAGATTAGAACAGTGCACATTTTGCCTTCAGATCTGACGGATACCGCAGAGGAGACTCCGCACTGCCTCCTCTTCCTCTTCCCCCCCAAACCAGTCCGGAATTCCCTGATTGGGAAAGGCCGTGTCTAAGAAGTAAACTATTGTGCCCCAGAGCAGCATCCTCAAAAGCACTGTGCTGCTCTGGGTGCCTGTTTTTGGCAGCAGAAAGCAGGGTAGCTGCAAGCAGTTTGCAATAACCTGACTGCACTTTCTATTTCTTCCCTCTACTAAGATAACTAACTGGCTCTATGAAATATGCCACATAAATGACAGACTGGAAATGCCATTTTGCCCAACACTTTTGAAACTAAACTGCTATACCTTCTTTAGATCTAGATAGAGATCATTTCCATGCCTCCTTACTTACTGAGTCAGCCAGAAAGAAAGATATCCGATGTGACCACCCCTACTTTGGAAAAAGAATATTTTGGGTTATACCAGAGACACTAGATGCTTTTTACTGTTGCTGTTTTTTCACATCATCTGCAAAACAGTCATCATCATATGATGATCTTTATTTGCATCCAACATGATCCTTATCTGAATTAGAAATATACATGTGAAGCGCTCCATTAGCATTCCCTTGAGCAAGGCAGCCACCCACTAATATTGCTGTTATTTTCACCCCACTAGATATATCCTTATTATGTTAATATCTCTCTAAAGAGAAAACAGTAGCCACAGTCTGACCTATTATCAGTTTCATATTCCACCAAAAACATTTCTCAGTATTGCCATTGCTACTGTTTTAAGCACTATCATTAAATACTCTCAATTCCAAGCAAAGACATGTCTTTTATTGACCTTTTGATCTAAGATGGCTTCCCTCTTCAAAATGAATAATCAAGCACTGTGTAACCATCTTTATTTAATATACAGTGTATGCAATTCTTCCAGTTGTATTTAACTGGTTCAAAAATTCCAATTCCTATTTTCCTAGTAATTGAAGGTGTAAAGACTATAGAAGATGGACCAAATTTTAGCCTCAAATCAACTAAGCGATAAACCTAATTGGTAAATTTCTTACTGTAGAACATATGAATCATAAATTGGACCTGTAAGTCCAAGTACCAGTGGAGGATGTTTTATAATGAGTTATTTGTAAACGGTTTCAGTTGATTGACACAGATACTTTTACTAAACTCTGGGCCAAAAATGTCTTGATCACTTTGCTTGGATGCTGTTTCATTTCATCTCCAGCAGCCTCTGTTCACAGGCCCAAAATCCCTGAAACAAAGGTCAGTTTTCTTTTCTGTGCAGAAAGAATCAAGCACATTATAAAAAAAAATTCATGGTGTGAAAAGCCTCTGAGACCAGCTCCAATGGAATAACAGTGGGACTTAGACACAATCTCCCTCTTTGCTAACAGACATTTTTTATATGCAAATGCAAGCAAACTATGTAGGTAAATATGGGTTACTACTTCTCAGCTATCACTGTAAATGGTAAGGGAAATCTCAGAATCATTTTTAAAAACCTGTGTTTGTTTCTAAGTGCACCAGAGAGATATAGTTCTTATTTTTCTTAGATGTATAGAATTTGTGTTTCCTTCTAGGAAAGTTAAACTTAAAGCCACTAGAAATTTTATTTTTGTCCCTTGTGTGATTAACATCTAGATGATGCAATTTAGTCCTTTTCTGAGGTTTCAGATGTTAATGCTTTCTCTCAAAGTGGGGCCAGGAAATTAGTCCAGAAATAAATGCTTACAGTCTGTTCTCTCCATCTCAGGCCCACAATGTCCTTTAACCATGTGCCAATTATGTTCATGTATTACTCAAGCTACTAGTTTTCGCTGTATGCTGTCGTAATTCCAAACCATGTAGCTCACTGGAAGCCCACCTCTCAATGAAAGAAGCCTACAAGCACAGTAAATATTTCTATTGTTGAGTGGCATCATTCTATTGCTATCTAATGTATTGCTAAAGTGCCTGATTAGTTTCAATTTAACCATGGTTTTGAATTTAAGTATCGTTATCAGTCTGATTTCAATCACACTACATCAGGGCTATCCAACTCTGGGGTAGCCAGGGGCTGCATGCCAAACAGGCCACAGACCTGGGTGCAACAGGCAGGCAGGGAAGCAACCCCCTGGGTC
>NW_017728992.1:130464920-130469366 GCF_001723915.1 Gavialis gangeticus | reverse complement strand
CCCCCTGGGTCCCTTTGCAACCCGTTGGGCGGCCCGATGCCCCCCCCCCCCCCCCCCGCACTGTGTGCACTGGAAGCCTTTGCCCCCTCCCACCACGCTCACCATGGGAACAGTCCTCCCCCTCTAGCACAGGCAGCCAGGAGAAGATGGGGTGCTCTGTGAAGACATAGGCCACTAGGAAGCGGGAACACATGCAGAAGGAGCAAGTGGTAGGGGAGTGGCAGCTGGGCAGGAACTCACAGGCCACACGTTAACCCTTTCAGAGCCACTTGTGACCAACAAGCCATCAATTAGACAGCCTTGCACTACAATGTAGATGCAGGCACTGGTCAAGATCAAAAGTGATCTCATTTCTTAATAAAATCTTAATATTCTATTAAGACCACTGACTTCTTCAGGGATGGGCAGACCTGTTACCATTGATCACATTCAGTTGTTTGCTATCTTATTATAGATTGGTGCAGTTGTTTGCTATCTTATTGTAGATCGGTGGCTGTTTTCAGTCACTCCTCTCTCATTTGATTACCTTTAGTCTACTCCTGATTTTCCAACAGGGAAAATATTTTAGCTTGCTTATTTAGGCAAGTTAAAGCCATCAACAAATTTTCAGTTAGTGAGGCTCTGACGCGTTAATCTTGGATTCATTCTTTGAAGCCTGGCAATTTGGTAATTCATTTAATTAAAAACTGAATCAGGAGCTACTGATCTTTCTGATAGTTGGATTCATAGTAGTAATATATAGTACGTCAGCTCCAGAAGACATTATGCTTAGTAATTAAAGATAGCAACTATTTCATGCTCAGCAGCAGTAAAATACACAACTGCAACAAGTGACACTGCCTCTCCCCCCCTCACCCACCCCCCACCTCCAGATGCCCCAGTTCTTGGATGAGGAATCAAGACAATAGGAACTTACACTGAATCTTGGATTCAAACATGTAAGAAGTTAGTAACATGTACCTGCCATGCCAAGTACCTGCAGTCCAGCCACAATGGATCTATTTTTCAACTGTACCAGCTAAAGTCAAATATTCTGGATATTTTTTCATGTTTAACACTGTTGAGGATTCATCTCTATCTTACACTGTCATGTTGTTTCCATCCTTTAGGTTCAGACACAGCGGGCATGTCTACATGAGATTAGAGCTAATTACTGCCCAGTAAGCATCACTGTCTACATGTGCAGATGCTTCCTGGGTGCACCTACATGAGCGACTGTGCAGTAGCCTAATAATGCTACACAGTAGTATGTCAGATGAAACTTGTGCTAATACACTACTGCACAGTAGTATTAAGCTACTGCACAGTTAATGTCCACAAAAACCCATGCACTGGAGCTACTGTGCAGAAGTACAAGTTACTGCACGTTGATTCAGTACTTGGTCATCCAAGTACTGAACTAAGGGCATTTATACACATACATTTGTCTGCTCCGATGCACCAGAGATCTGATTAATTGAGTCTGCTCTGTGTACAAGCTGATGTGCCCAGCGCTGCATCGCATATATTTGGATAAACAGCTAAATGCGCATCAGCGCTGAGAAAATGGTGGTGGTGTGCTTTTGAATTTAAAACACCATGATGTGTTTTAGTTCAAAAGCACGCCACCACCATTTTCTCAGCACTGACAGATTTAGCTGTTTATACAAATGCATGTGTTGTAGCACCAGGCACTTTTAAAAACAGCCAGCCCTGCAGTGCAAACATGTGTACAAATGTCCTTAATGTGCAGTAACTATGGAGTATTAGTGAACATGTAGACACACCCACTGCTCAGTAATTTGCTCTAATTGGGAACAAATTAGCTACCTGTAAATACAAATAGCAAATTCACTCTCAATTACTTACTGTGCTGTATGACACATGTAGACAGCCAGCTGGGAGCAATGTGCTTTCGGTCAGCCAGGCAGTACAGCACACGTAAAGGCCAACGAGGAGCACATTTGCTCCCAGTCAGCGGCAGCAGGGGGCAGGAGATTGCTGGGAGCTGCCTGCTGCTGGGGCAGGCTCCATCACCACAGCCTAGGCAGGGACAATGCCCTACTGCTCTGCAACTGGGAGCTCCCAGCCCCCGCTTCGTGATCACAATCAGAAAGCGGGGGTTAGGAGATTCTTATCTTTCAGCCCTGTGGTCACGGGTCCCAGGCTGAGATAAGAATCTCCCATCCCTGGCCCCATGATCATGATCACAGAGCAGGGGCTGGGAGCTCCCTGCTGTCAGAGTAGTGTTCCTGCCAAGGCTACAGTGATGGAACCCACCCTGGCAGCAGATAGCTGTCTTCTGGCCCTGTGCTCCCTGCCAGTCCCTGAACTAGAACCCAGGGGGAGCCTACAGCTCCCCCTGGCTGCTGCAGTGGGCTGGTGTAGGGCCAGTAGGGGTGGGAGCAGACTGCTGCCATGAGCAGCAAATCTACTCCCACTTTCCTGCACATGTAGATGCCTGCCTAGGGTGGGTTTACTCTAGAGTAAAACTCACAAGATACTCTTAAGTAAACCTACCCCAGAACATTTGCATGTGTAGACAAGCCCAGTAAGGATAATAGGTCAGTTCTAACTTAACAAGTTGTTGGAGTTGTATTTCTTCTTTCTGCTGAGAAAGAAGTGTTAATTGTTTGTCAGGATTATACACTCACTACAAGACCCTGTAAAGCAGATTTAATAATGAGAATGCTGAAAATGCAATTTTGGTACCTCAACAAAACCGGGAAACATATTCAATTGACTTCAAGGTGATTCAAGTTTGTGGTTTGTTATATTTTTCAGATTCGCTTCTACTATCAGGTATTTCCCAAAGGGAAAAATGTGTCAAGGAAGAAATCATACAAGACAAAGGAAAATTATTTTAGAGAAATATTTTACAAGAAAAATTAAATAAATTGCTATTGAGCTGCTACACATATATCTTGCTATAAGCAATTAAAAACATAGTGACTGTATATGACTACCTGAGAGAACAGTAGTCATAGAATACAAAAATCTGCTTATGAATAGCATTTAAAGGGAAATAGTCACTATTCCCCTTTAAGTGAAGAGTGTTTGGCACATATTTTTATACAAGGCATCAATGCACTCTCACAGGTGTCTTGCCTGGAGGCACTCATTAGGTCATATGAACATCCTTGGAAAAATGAGAGTAACAGTCTCCCCTGAAATGTAAGAAGTCATGGAGAATTTGCATCATTGTGTATTTCCTTTTTTCCCTCCCATGCTCAATTTTGGGGCAACAGATTTCTAAGAATTTTCCCCAAAACACTATTGATTCAGCTTCAGGGCATGTGTAATGATAGAGGGAGTCAGAAAACATGTTAATGATAGTCCTACATTTCTATGGGTGCGTCCACACAGCACGTATGCTTGCAGCAGCTCAGATAGAAGCGGTGCAAATTTGAGGTGGGGATTTTTGCCTCAGCGCATGTCCTCGGACATGAATTTTGTTGTGGAGCAAATTATGCCACTTGGGGGAAAATAATCTTGCCTGGCTCCTCTTGGATCTGTAGCCAAGGGGAGCTAGAGCTCAGGGCCAGCACCTGTGCTATCCCCAGCAGCATAAAAAGCTGCCCTGTCCTGGCCCCATCAGTACAAAAAGCTGCCCTGGCAAGTAGTTCAGGGCTACTTGCTCTCAAGAGCTTCTGGGGCCCAGCCACTTGGTAAGCAGCCAAGCAGTCCTGGGAGTTCCCTGCACCCTTTACCCACTGGAGCAGTCTGGCAGTGGGGGCTGTTGCCTAGCTGTGACCTGCTGCACACCTGACGGACCCAGATGAGGCATCTGCCCCTCTGGGCCAGCTGCCAGTGGGCTGTGGCTGCAGGGTTGGCCTTTGTGTGGCACCACTGCCATGTGTGCCCCCTGCCCGGCCATCTGGGCAGCTATCACCTGGAAGATGTTCTAGGTGTGGCTCACTTTGAACTGTCAAACCATGTCCTCCTGGCCAACTGGGGCCATGAGGTCAGCCACAGCCAGCTGGGTCCAAGGTGCCAGCTCTGAGCAGGCAGAGTCCTGCCACTGGCCTCCCTAGCAGGAGTTCTGGTGTTTCCTACTGGAAAACTGAAAAATCCCTGATAAAAAAATCCCAAAGTCACTCAGTAAAATACCCCCAAATCCATGTTCCTTCCCGATTAAAACAAAAGACCACATAAAGAGAGAGAGAGTGAGATAGAGAGACAGCAATCAGTTGGGCAATGCTTTATTGACATATCTACAGTGTTAAAGCAATTTGGAAGACTACCAGTGTCTCTATCATAATAATAAAGTGAATTCTAAATACGTGTTTCATGAATACATGAATATATATTTTGATGCCCCCCCACAGGGGCTACAGTTCCCCCCTCAGGGGTTGCAGCCTTCCAGCAGGGGCTAGGGCTCCCCCACAGTGCCCCCACAGGGGATGCCCCCCTGCAGGGCCCACATGCCCTGCCCCACCCCCGCTTGCTCCCCCATTCCCCTGGATT
>NW_017728992.1:130464445-130464870 GCF_001723915.1 Gavialis gangeticus | reverse complement strand
GTCCCTTCCGACCCTAGAAACTATGAAACTATGACCCCCCAATGGCTGCCCTGCCTGGCCCCATCCCCCACTTGCACCCACAAGCCCAGCCTCCAGGGCTTTAAAAAAACCCCAAACCCTCTGTGCACCAAGCAGGGTCTGTGGGGGCTCTGGGGCCTCCTGGCAGAGCCCCCCGGGCAGCACAGGGCAGCGGAAAGCAGCAGGGCCCGGGCTGAGGATGCTGGGGCTGTCACCCTACCCTGCATGTGTGGGCTGGGCCCCAGTGACCTCAAACTGCCAGTAAGTGCCACGGTTGGTTTTTGTTGTTGTTTTTTTTTCCCCGATGCCAGGGGGCAGGCAGGGATTGGAGGCAGCTTAGAGGGCTAGGGTGGGGGCTGGGGCTGGCCAGGAAAGGGATCAGGGGGACTTGGTGGGCAGGACAGAAG
>NW_017728992.1:130449242-130459445 GCF_001723915.1 Gavialis gangeticus | reverse complement strand
ATTGGAGGCAGCTTAGAGGGCTAGGGTGGGGGCTGGGGCTGGCCAGGAAAGGGATCAGGGGGACTTGGTGGGCAGGACAGAAGTGGGGCTGGGCAGGGAAGGGATCAGGGAGCTGGGGAAGCAGGCAGGGCCAGTGGGGGTCCCCCCCCATGGTCCCCCTGCCCTCTCCTCCAGCCCTCCCAATCTCTTACTGGCAGTGGAGTCTGGGTCCAGCTCCCTGCTGCTGGCATGCTGCCTGCCCGTGCTTCAGCACCAGGGTGAAGGCTAATCATAGCAGGTAGAGCATCTCTATGGAGGATCCAGCCTCCGGTTGCCTCAGGGCACGGTCTGAAACTGTGCCCTGCCCCGCTTTTTTTCTGTGTAGGTTTTTTTGCCCCCATGGTGCAAACTTGCAGCGGGGGAACCTTTTCCCATTCCTGCACGTGCCTCTTGCAGCATTTCAAAGGGGTTTGAGACGCTGCAAGAAGCACGTGCTGCCTTGTCTGGACGCGCCCTATCTGTATATTGCTGAAGACTGTGGATATCAGTAATGAGTGGTACTGAAAATATCATAAAATCAGGATGGTTAAAAAAAAAGTCAGATCTTGGGTGAGACCTCAGTTCTGCTTCACATCATTTCTGCATTCTGCTAAAGTGAAGAAAGGTTGGAACTAAGAAGCTCTGAGAGTTGAGGCTGTCTCTTCACTAGACATTTTTTTTCGCAAAATGGAGCGGAAGATTATAAATCTAATCTTTTTTTTTCTGTGTATCTTTGAAACTTGGGCTTTCCTAGATTGTTTTAGGAATTATATATAGTGTGTATAAAGATTTCACAACCTCTTAGATATGAAAGCTTTTTTGACCAAAAAGGAAAATTGTCAAATAAAAACAGTAACTTCCTGTCCTATGATATCTCAGATTATTTCTACACTCCAGTGAAAAACTACATTATTCCATCCAAGATGTTGTGATAGTCCAGATTGGAAGAGATTTCCATCTACAATGCATTATTTTTCAAGATGTTTTAGGATAGAAAGATTATTTATAAACCACATATAGCTACAATGCCATGGTCATTACTTATCAATGCTGTTTTATGGCCTCCATCACCAAAATAATCATGCCTTCAGTTTGATACATTGGAAAGGATACTTCCAGAGCTTCCTAGAGCACTTCCTAGTCTCTGCACTTTTATCAGAGAGGATTTTTTTTAAATTATACATCTTTTTTTTTTTTCAATCCTACATTTTGTGTGCCCAAACCTTGATGCCTCAACTTGACCACACTTTAACAGATACCAAAGTGTGGAAGTCAAAGTTCCCTGGATCCTTCTCCTTCCCTTTCTTAAAGATGGGTGCTATATTTGCCCTTTTTTCAGCCATCCAGGACCATCCCCAATAGCCATGAATTTTCAAAGATAATTGCCAGTGGCTCTGCAGTCACACCAGCCAACTCCCTCAGTACCCTCAGATGATTGTATCTAGCCCCATAGACTTGTACAAGTCCAGCTTTTCTAATAGTCCCTAACCTGTCCTTTCACCACTGAGAGCTGCTCACCTCCTCCCCATACTGTGCTGCCTGGTGCAGCAGTCTGGGACCTAACTTTGCCTGTGAAGACCAAGGTGAAAAGACATTCAGTTCTTAAGCCTTTCCCTCCTCACCTGTCACTAGGTTGCCTCCCCCATTCAGTAAGGGACTCACACTTTCCCTGACCTTACTCTTATTGCTCATATACTTGTAGAAACCCCTCTTGTTACCCTTCATGTCCCTTGCTAGCTGCGACTCCAGTTGCACTTCGGCTTTCCTGATTTCATCCCTGCATGCCCGAGCAATATTCTTATACTCCTCCCTAGTCATGTGTGCAAGCTTCCACTTCTTGCAAGCTTCCTTTTTGTGTTTGAGCTCACTGAAGAGCTCTCTGCTAAGCCAAACTGGTTGCCTGCCACATTTGTTCTTCTTCCTGTACATTGGGATGGTGTGTTCCTGGACCTTCAGTAAGGTTTCTTTACAATACAACCAGTTCTCCTGGGCTCCATTCCCCCTCAGACTGGCCTCCCAGGGGATCCTGCCCTTCAGTTCCCTGAGCAAGTCAGAGTCTGCTTTTCTGAAGTCCCAGGCCCTTAGTGTGCTGTTCTTCCTTTTGTCAGGGTCCTGAGCTTGATCATCTCATGGTCACTGCTGCTCAAATTGCCATCTACTACTACATCCCCCACCAATTCTTCCCTGTTTGTGAGCAGCAGGTCTAAAAAAGCATGGCCTCTAGTTGTTCTCTCCAACACTTACACCAGGAATTTGTCCCCAAGACTCCCCAAAAATTTCCTAAATCACCTGTGGACTGCTCTATTGCTCTCCCAGTATGTCAGGGTGATTGAAGTCCCCCATGAGAACCAGGGTCTGTGATCTGGAAACTTCTGCTAGTTGTCTGAAGAAAGCCTCACCTACTTCATCCTCCTGGTCTGGTGGCCTATAGCAGACCCCCACCATGACATCACCCTTGCTGCTCTCCACTCTGACCTTAACTCAGAGACTTTCAACAGGCCTAATTACAGTTTCATACTGGAGCTCTGAGCAACCATACAGCACAACACCTCCTCCTCTTCTCCCCTGCCTGTCTTTCCTGAACAGTGTGTAGACATCCATGACAATACTCCAGTCGTGTGAGCTATCCCACCAAGTCTCTGTTATTCCAATCATGTCATAGTTCCTTGGATGTGCAAGGACTTCTAATTCTTTCTGCTAGTTTCTGAGCCTCAGTATATTCATGTAGACACCTACAATAACTAGCTGATTGTCCTACTTTCTGAAGAAGAATGAGGAGGCCTCCCCTGTTGCCCCCTCCTCTTTTTGCTTCCTTCAGGTCTCCTGCTTCCCCACTTCCCTCATAGCTTTGGTCTCCATCCCCTGGCAAACCTAGTTTAAAGCCCTTCTTAATAGGTTAGTGAGCCTGTTTGTGAAGATGCTCTTTCCTCTCTTCATCATCAGGTGGATCCTGTCTCTTTCTAGCAATCCTTCTTGGAACAACATCCCATGGTCAAAGAAGCTGAATCCCTGCTGGTGATACCACCTATGCAGCCGTGCATTGATGTGCAGGATGTATTGATCCACCCAGGCCCTTCCCCTTGACTGGAAGGATCAAGGAAAATACCACCTGTTCCCCCATCCCCTACACTCTTGCATCCAGAATCCTGTAGTCACTCTTGATGTGCTCACAGTCACCTCTGGCAGTATCATTGGTGCTCACATGAATAAGCAGCATATGGTAGTAGTCAGAGGGTTGGACAAGTCCCGGTAACCTTTCCATGACATCTCAGATCCAGGCTCCAGGCAAGCAACAGACCTCCTGGGACAACAGGTCAGACCAAGAGATGGATCCCTCCACCCCCTGACCCCTCACAGAGGGGAGTCTCCAACCAGAAATATGCATTGCTTTCTTTTCGTGGCTGTGGTCTTGATCCTCCCCACCTTGGGGACTCCTGGTCTGGCCTCTTTGACCAATGGTATGCACTCCTCCTCCTCTGCTGCTAGTGCTCCATATCTCTTCTCCAGGAACACTTGCAGGTGGGGATGCAAGCCTTGCTACTTCCCATAGCTCTCTTGCCTGCTCCCTGAGGGACACCATCAGAAGGCATCACTCACATCACAGTCACTCCCCCACCTGGCAGACACTAAAAGGAAACTGCAAGCCACTGTCTGCACAACAGCAAACCAGGACCTGCATAGAAGTGTTGATGGTATGTGGTCCTGCCTACACATATACCTTACAGGTGCAAAGAGAGGAAGAGCTGGAAGTGGCTTTGAGATTGCAACATCTTCCACCCATCGGCCTGCATCTTCTAATTTACAGAAGCTTAGGGCTGGAAGGGACCTCATGAGATCATCAGGTCCAGGCCCCCTGCTCTGGTCTATTAAACACAATTTAATGTGAAATGCATATGGTTTGTGGTGCCATAAGCCTGGATCTGGCCTAACAGGTCATCTCAGACATGGTGAGTTATAGGCTTAAGCTACCTTTTTGAGATAGTTCCATCTATCAAAATTGACTCAGCAACAAAAATCAAGTTGGGAAGACTATTTGAAATATTATACATTTCAAATTAAAAAAAAAAACGCGCCAAAAAACTGCATTCAAGCCAACTACAGAGCTGATCAAAATTTCATTTCTAATTCTTCTGCCACTCACCTCCTGCCTTTTTTCCAAGGAGACCTTCTGTAGCAAATTCCTCTGTAGATGGCCTGTTTGCTGTCCCTTTTCCTTGCAAACTTCTTTCCTCTCAGCAAGCTTACAGTGACGGGGTGTGAGAGAGTTTCCAAGCAAACTCCCTAGTAAACTCCCCCTCACTCTGGACTTCAGTTAAACAAGGGGCTTAAGTATTGGTCTAGCTAGCTGCTGAGTTTTAGCTGCTTAAAATAAAACAATGTAGGTTAGTCAGTTTTAATTGTATATAAAAAAAGAAAGATTTAAAAAAAACCTTACTTTTCAGGCTCCCTTTCAAAGAGGGGGTGGCAAACTGACCTGTGACCTGAAAACTGCCCTGTTTGCTCTCCCTGAGCCTGGACTGGCTAGGCCCCTTTGTTAGGGCATTTTGTCAGGGCCTTTTGTCACACCCAGGCAGCAATCAATCAGCAATCAGCCCTCTCAGCTGCTCAGAGCACATACCCAAGTGCACAACCCAGCAAAAAGCCCTCAGCATGAACACACAGGTAACCCTGGCTCACTGACCTTCCCAGAGCAGGATCTGGTTCCTGGTTCCTCTTTCCCTTCTTCCTCTTGCTCCCAGCAAACTGCTTGCAAACTGTTTGATTCAACTAACATCTGATGCTTATGGGTGCTAACAAACATGCAGCTCCCTGCTCTAACTCATGGCAGTTTGCAGGAAGCACCATGAGTTATAGCATTTCCCCGGACTCAACAGACATTCACTGTTGGGTCCAGGAGATTGGGGGGTTAAGCTCCAGTTTGGAGCAGCTACATATCTGCAACTGCTCTTCCCTAGCTCCCCCCTCCCTCTGCCCCCACTCCAGTGCTGTCTTCAGAATGGGGGGGGGGGGGAGGGAAGGGAAGGGAGAGAGCTCAGTCTGGAGTTTGCCTAGCCTGTGCCAGATGGTGGGGTGGGTAGATTGGAGCCACCCCCTCCCCAAGGTAGGGGGAAAACCCCAGACAGAACTTCCTCCCCTCCTTTCTTCCCTTCCTACTCTGAAGACAGCACCAGGGCTGGGGCTGGGCTGCATCAACCCAGCCCTGCTCCTGGTGAGTGCTGACAGAAGTTAATGAAGATGCTCCACTTTGGAGTACCTTCACCTATATGTAATGAGGATTCAGATTGTTGCACAATTGAGCGCATTTAAAGCGCTCTGCAGCCATGCAATTCTGTAAGAGCATGACTGTAGAGCTCTTTCAAGGGGCCAATTGTATGACAAACGTAACTGCCATCTTTGCCCTATGTGTTCTCTTATGGTGCCTCCTCTCTAACAGAAAAGGACACTGGATATGCATCACATTTTGCTATCACTGGCTCATTTTGTTTTGCAATTCAGGTGCTGGTAACCACTTAGTCCTCTTCTGCTTTTTCTTTGGAGTGTTCTAGATATTCTTTTTCCTTTTGATCTCAAGTGCTTTCCTCTTACTGGACTGTAGTGGCTCCAGGAAAACAGCGGAGGGACATAGTCACCTGGGACAGAGGCTCTTGGCACATGTTACACTTAAGACTTAATTAACCAGTTAATTACATGTTAAGTGGTTAGCCGCCACACATTAATGGTGTAATAAAACAAGGAATAAGCCACAAAGTTATTACATAATTGGCCAAGCTGGGGCTCCCAGCCATGGGGGTGCATCTAGGAGCCCTGTCAGCTGATCTAGGCTCCCAGATGAGCTGGGTGCACCATGCACTTCTGTGGCTGGGACACCTGTCACCTGATGCACATATGACATGACAGGAAGCACAATTGTGAGTATTGTGCATCTGATCCCATTGCACCTTTAATTGCACATCTGCCAGGGGCCCTGGTTAGATGACTTGGAGCAGCAGCATGGATAGCTTTAAAAAAGGGAGTAGGTAGTCTGGGATTAGGGCTGATGGAAGGGCTCATAGGTTTTGGGAAGTTCCTGAGAAACTAGGAAGCAGCAGCACCAGACCCAGGGGAAGGGAAGGGGAAAATCTGGCTGAAGACCAGACTTTTTTATGAAAAAAAATTCCCCAAAACAAATGAAAAAATGAATATAGGAACAAATGGGAGACCCTACTGATTCTGAGTGAGACATGAATCTCAAAACCAAAAAATTGGAACTAAGAAGGCAATAACCGAGCCATACACCACCCCATCATGCTATCACCCAATGGTAGCAATCATAGTGGCACAAGTGCCTGAGTTCCAACAAAGCCCCTCTCTGGCCAACAAGATGAGTCTTTTTCTCACAGTCATGATGACAACAGACTCTGGAACCCACAACTTGTCTCTAAAACAAGGCTGTGGCATATGTGCTTCAGTACAGTCCAGATCAGAAGACTATATTTCTGGAATTGCCACCAGAAATCTTCAGTGGGTGCTAAGGGACCCCTGCCTCAACTCCTTCAGCCACTGCAGATTATAGAGCTACCAGAGATCATAGGGACCCAGTGCTCTTGATTTCTACCTGTTCTTTTCCTCCCCACTGGCATGAATGGCCTCTCTGCTTGTTCCTTCTACTACTCTCCAAATAGTCCTCTTGCCCTACCCAGATCCAAGAAAACCCAGCCATTCAGTGTCCTACACATTACCTATATGCATATTCTAGCACAGGGTTGGCAACTTACATCCCAGGAACAATGAAGTTTTGGCAGCATTCAGCAGCAGGGAAGCTTTGGTGGTGGTTGCTCTTTCCATGCTACCACATAGAGAAGCAATGACTATCTGGAGCTCTTCCTGTGCAGCCACAGAGAGAAGCAGCAGCAGCTGGGTCCTAGTCCCTGTCCATCTCACTCTGACCCAACCTTTGTCCCACAACCTGTTCTAGGACATAACAAAAACAACATCACATATTTTCTGTACGCATAGCCTGTTCAATAAGATTTTCAATTACCCTTTGAACATTTTGTTTTATTATTGATACTGTGAGATTCATTGTTACTAATCCAGACTTTTAATAGGCAAACTAAAAAAAAAAATAAACCATACATCTAATAAAGTATACAGCATTAGTTTAAAACCCATAGTCAATACAATAACTGATACAAAGTATACTACATGGATACTTTACAAAAACAGAAAAATGTTATTTAAATCATATTTCAAGAAGGTTTAACATTAAATTACAAATGTTTTATGTCAACTACACATGGAGCTGCTAGTTTGAGAGTTTTAAAATGGAAACTGTTGATACAATGTATAAATGTATGTATTTATATATATTTATATTTAAAAGCAATAATGCTCTAAGATTCTTACTGAAAAGTTACAAAAAATACATCCTTCATGTGAAAAAGTGTGCACTACTTCAATGCAAAAATTAAACATTTTTCTTAAAAAGTTGCACAAGCTCACCTAACTTCATACATTATATACAGGTTGCTACAAGCAGAATAGTGCTGCTATAATCTTTATAAATATGTATACTGTACATACAGTACACAGACATACACTAGAGGTGCTGTGGGCATACCCATGAAAGTCCAAATATGATACTTGCATATATGTATCAACTAACCAGGAAGTGCACTAGACTAGTCTTTCAGATTGTAGCAGGTGACAGTTTCTATTGTCAACAAACAGGAACGTTAGTATGGATTCTAGACAAACAGGATTGCTAATAGTCCTGGAAGACACTAACAGAAATGACAACATAGCATGGTCAGTCACTGGCTATTTGAAGGTGCTTACAGGTAGTAGCATCTCCACATCTCTTATGTATATAGTACATATTTTTATACATACACAACATAAAAAACCCATCTATTGCAGGCAGGAAAAGGAAACGTCCTTAACAACTTATAGTCTTAAGGAAGAATTGTTAATGGATACAAACACCATATAAAAAGTCAGTCAGTTTACAAAAATATAAGTGAGTTCAGTATATTTTTATACATCAAGATCTAATTAATCACAAAAATCTAGATATCCTGAGACAGGTATGTATTTTCCATCTAATTTACAAATGCTCGTGTACTGCCAGAGTACAATTAGAAAAGCACTATGTGCATTTCTCAGCAAGTACATAGCTAAAATGTTTAAGGCAATGTGTGAATTTTAGGAGCTATCCTGCTGTTGTCAGGTTAAACACCAATGGTGCAAATATGCATAGTGTTGGCAGACACTATCCTATGGAATAGCTGCAAAATGTACATCTGCTGAAATATACTTCCACTATAGATGTTAACACTTCAATTTGGAACAAAACCAAAAATACTCTCCTATTTTGAACTCCTGCTTAACCATGATGTAATAGGAACTCACAGACTCCAATAATTGTAGCCTTATATAGTACATCTAACAATGGATTTATGAAACAAACAACACTACCATTTACCTATAATTTTCTTTGAGTAAAAACAGAACTGAACAGAGTTAATAAAACTGATTGATTTTTTTTAAGAAAGCTTTCAATAGGCTATTAAGAAATAAGGTTACTCATTGAAATATGCTTTCTAAATAATTCCCAATAAAGTTTAGTTTGATTACCTTGGCCAAAAACCTGTGCAAGTGAAGCTCAGACATTATTCTTTTAGAAAGTAAGAGTGAAATGCAGGGACATTAAAAAGTTGTTTGCTTCTCTGGCTGTAAATTTATGTATCCATTATTTTAACTGAGCAAATACTCTTTGAGTTGGAGGATTACTAATGCAAAAAATGTTTAACAATTACAGACTAGAACCATCTATCTTACCTTTGTTAAAATCAAGAACGACAACATACTAAATACTGGGAAATTTCCTATTTCTTCAGACTATTAACTTTAGAGACTAGATTGGACTAATGCTCATTTCACAGAACTAAGACTGAACCTGAATAGGATCTAGTTATTAAAACAGCCCTCCCACTCCAGATCTACCTTTGAATAAAAATATATTTCCCTTTAGCGTGACCATTATATTGTTTGAGTAATAATGTCTTGCATTCAAAAGCTTGTCTAACTCTATTCCAGCTACGCGGTTGGTCCAGTAAAAGATATAACCCTAAGAAATACTTGCTTCTTGCATAATTGATTGACTATTATATGGCTACCAATCTTTCCTTTCTGGTTCTTAAATATTGGCTATGCTTTTCATAGATTGTACATGTGTGTGAAACTTCAAATTACACACACACACACACACACACACACACAGATTTTAGACTTTATTTTTAGTTATTTTGTGTGAAGTTACACACACACACACACACACACACACACACACACAGAGTTTTCTGTAAATTGCAGCAATACACTAGCAGTTGGCTGAGGATGCCGGAGGGAGCACACGGTGCCCCCGGTATCCCCTGACTCTTGAAACAGCAGCAGCAGCAGCAGCAGTGATTGGCAGCTAAGGGACAGCTGCAGCAACGAGAAGGTAAGCCGGGGGAAGGGCCAGGTGCTGGCGATCGGGCCAGAGACTCTTTCCCTGCCTGACCGTATTTAGCTGCACCAGGCGGGAGCCACACTCCCAAGCCGCGTGAACACAGAGCGCAAACAGGCGCGCTCTTTAGGGGCGCGCCGGAGTTTGCGCCGGGGTTCACGCAGGGAGGCGTGCAAGGGAAGCTGCAGGCAGCGGAAGAGCCAACGGCGGCAGCAGCAGCAGCAGCAGTCATCTCCAGGTAAGTGAGTAGAGATGACAGCATGGGAGTTGTCACACGGAGTGCAACCAGGGCTCCTGCCCCACGGCTGCCTCCTGGCCCGGGGACCAATGAGGCTTCCACGCCGGTGGGGCCACCTGCCTGTGGGGGCTGCCTGGCTTGGTCTCTGGGGCCGGGGGGGGGGACACAGAGGCGGGGGCTTCTCTCACCTGTCCTACCTGTGCCAGGATTGCGGCACTGGAGGGGCAGGTGAGAGAGCTCCAGGCGGAGGTGAGCAGGCTGCGGGGGATCAGGGCAGTGGAGGACAAGATTGATGGGTACTTTCTCTCTCTGCAGGGCCCATCCCCTGAGGCTGTCACCACCCAGGAGTCTGCAGGAGGCGAATGGAGGACGGTCACCTCCAGGGCTAGGCAGCATCACAGGCGGCACATAGCTGTATCAACTGTCACCCCAGTACAACTGGGGAACAGGTATGTTG
>NW_017728992.1:130443912-130444242 GCF_001723915.1 Gavialis gangeticus | reverse complement strand
ATCCAGTTTGCTATTCAGAGAAAGGTGGGGAGGGTAACTAACACAGTGCAAATGCTTGACTTTAGGAAAGCCAACTTCGATGTGCTCAGGGCAGTAGTCAGGGAGGCACTCGGAGCCCAGGGTGTAGCTAGTATGGGGGTCCAGGAAAGGTGGTCCTTCCTCAAGAAGGCTATCCTTGGGGCGCAGCAGGACGCAATTCCTCTGTGCACGAAGGCGGGAAAAGGGTCCAGGAAACCTTCACGGCTGAGCGCGGATACCCAGGCTGCCCTGAAGGCAAAGAAAAAAGCGTGCTGGCGGTGGAAGCAGGGGGCAGGGACAAGGGAGGAGTAC
>NW_017728992.1:130443688-130443901 GCF_001723915.1 Gavialis gangeticus | reverse complement strand
AGGTCTAGCCACTCACGAAGGTTCCTGACGTGTGTACAGGACCCAGACCTCATTCAGGAGGTACCCATCCCCACTAGGGAAAATGCCATACTGGATCTGGTGTTCATCTCAGGGGTGACCTGGTGGGGGAAGTGCTAGTACAAGGGAGGCTAGGGGACAGTGATCATGAAATGATCTAGTTTGCTATTCAGAGAAAGGTGGGGAGGGTAACTA
>NW_017728992.1:130430237-130442865 GCF_001723915.1 Gavialis gangeticus | reverse complement strand
AGAGGGAACCAGCATTATGGTTATAGGTTAGGGGCTGACCCTCTCGGCAGCACAGAGGGATCTTGGAGTCAGGATTGACTCCAGGATGAATAGGAGTTGCCAATATGATGAAGCAATAGGCAGAGCCAACCGCACCCTGTCATGCATCAACAGGGGCATCACTAACAGGTCCAGAGAGGTCTTGCTCCCCCTCTATGCGGCGCTGGTCAAGCCGCAGCTGGAGTACTGTGTCCAGTTCTGGGTGCTGCACTTCAAGAGGGACATGGAGAACCTGGAGAGGGTCCAGAGGGGGCCACTCATATGGTTGGGGGCCTCCGTGGCCAGCCCTATGAGGAGAGGCTGAGGGACCTGAATCTCTTCACTCTCCACAAGAAGAGACTGAGTGGGGATCTTGTGGCTGCCTACAACTTTATCAGGGGCCAGCAGCAGGGACTCGGGGAAAGTCTGTTCACCAGGGCCCCCCTTGGAGTCACTAGGAACAATGGCCACAAGCTGAGGGAGGATAGGTTTAGGTTAGATATTAGGAAGAACTACTTCACTGTAAGGGTGGCCAGAGCCTGGAATAGGCTTCCCAGAGAGGTGGTGCTCTCACCTTCCCTGAAGATCTTCAAGAGGAGACTGGATAGGCACCTGGCTGGGGTCTTATGATCCCTCCCACCCCCAGTGCTCATTCCTGCCCATGACAGGGGGTCGGACTCGATGATCTAGGTCCCTTCCGACTCATTGATTCTATGATTCTATGACTGATGTACAAATAAGCAGCATAAATGGTTGTAGCAGAAGTAAAGATCTAATGAGCTGAGAGTTTTAGAACTCCTGTTAATCATTGTTTCTTGTCATTCACAAGCCTAAGAATTTATGAGCGGATAAATATACTGTGTAAACTGAAAATTGATTTTTTTATTGTGTATGCACTGTGGGAAGGGTAAATATATCCTACATGTTTACGCAACATTATAATTAGCTTTAGTCACAAACACATGTAAATGTGTAATTTGTAAGACGGTTTCTTCAATGCCTGGCTGAACTAACTGTGAACCAAAAATATTAGGATGTGTGATTAATTCAGAAAATAGAGGGGCAAGTAAAGAGATACAGAAAAGTCTAAAATGGCCATGACTATGATTTTCAAAAGAGCCCAAGCAAGTTACATACCCACTTCCCATAGAAATTCAATGGAAGCTGTGTGCCTAACCCTCTTCAGTGCCTCTGAAAATCCAAACCCCAAATCCCATTGGAAACTGTGGCCTAAATCCATAAAGCCCTCTGAAAATACAAACCTAAATATCTAAATTCATGCACAGCACAAGCCATTGGTGCTAGAGGCTGGATGCGCTTTGTATAATGAAGTTCAGAGAGTTAAGTAAACTCATATATATTTTTCAGAACAAAAGAGAACTGGGGACTCAAACCTTTCCTCTTCTCCACTAAATAGTCATTTAGACATACAATGTAACAACAGTTACAAAAGCGGAGGGTCAATACCTTCAGTGCTTACTCAAGAAAAATTGTAATTGAAGAATTTGGTCCAATGATTTTGGCCAATAGCTGTCAGTCCTCAGCTAGCATTTAACAAACATTTATTACCTGCACTTTCAAGTGCCAAAACCCCACTTATACTAAAATCATTACATGTGTAATATGATAGGTTTAATGTATTGCACTCCTACATCATTATTGTGACTCAGCTGATGTTCCAAAGTGCTCGACGGTAAGTTTAGTCACTAATAATGTGTGTGCATACAACAGATTTTCCTCTTGTAGAACTGTATCAGTTTCATTCAGCTGATAGCACTCAGTCTCTTAGTAAAAGATTTTGTAGCCAAATCTCACACCGAGAATTAGGTTCCTTACCAAGAATGTCTTCACATTCAAAAGCCTGTCTAATTCTATTCCAGCTGCATAGTTGGTCCAATAAAAATATCACCCTAAGAAATCCTTGCTCCTAGTAAAGCCTGACACTGCCAAACTAAATGTGTTACATGATTTGTGGTATAATACCTAGCATGAGAAAGCTTTGACTTCTGCACATTTCTGGTGTCTGAGCAAGCAGAAGCCTAAATTTACTTGGTAATACTTGCCTAGAGGAAGGATAATCTTAACCAGTATTGCCTTTGAATAAAACATGTCTAAGACTATGAGATTTGTGGACTAGAACAAAAACTGTATAAAACCAAAATCCATTCTTTTCTTATGTAAAAGCATTAAGTCATACTAGATAAAGAAAATGGGTTTTCCTACTTCCTATGTAGTTTAAGAAAGTAGAATTTCGTGTTTATCAAAATGTTGAAAAAAAGTTTCCAGCAAGTATCAGAAGGATGTAAACTTCAAGAATGGAGGGAAAATTGTGACTTTACAGAGTGTTCAGTATCATTTTTTGTCACAGTTAAAGGAAGTTAACAGATTTTATGTTTAAGCTTGGATGGCTACATAACTGGTATAACTAGATATACACATACTGCTACTATAATATATGTCTTTACACATACATTTGTGTGTATATAAAAATATTTACTTTGTTGTCAAAGTTAATATCTGCATATAAAATCAAGAATACTGAAGAATGTAGAAGTACTAACTTCTCCTTTGGAGAAAAGTAATAAACCAATTATATGTCCTATAGAAAGAACACTCTTTGTAAAATACAGCTTGTACTGAATTCTCATCTATTTCTGAGTTAATACATTTACTGAAATTTCATACGTGAACAGACAACATAGAACTGAAAAAACTATGTTGTAGAGGTTTGTGTGCAATTATAGAACTATAATTTGCCATAATACTTCATTTTTAGATTATATTAATCCCTCCCTAGTATCTAGTTACTACTACCAGATGCAATATTTTTAAATGTAATTCTACTTTAATGTGTATACATATGAAGGCTCTTTCAGGAACGTTTATTTTCTCTGGAAACACTTTGGCAGAAAATAATTAAACATGAATAATGTTTTTCCTGATCCATGTAGATATTCAAAACATCCTACAAAATCAAAATCATAAAATTATGAAACTACCAGTCTGCAAAACCAACTTCAATAGCCATAAAACTTTATGCCAACAAAATATTTTATATGCTGACATAAACATTTGACACAATGCTTTACTTACATACTATAAAATTCAAAATTTTCCAGTTCAAAGCTAGAGCACAGCCCTTTACCGAGTCTGGTTAGACATGATACCATGTACGATACTTTACAAGATAAACACAACTGTATGGAGATTTCTGAAATATAGAAGCCCAACAAAGTAGAGCAGCTGCTGCAGGCTAAAGTTTGACCTTCCTTCTAATGATATGTTAATACCACCCTCCTAATATCAATCACACTCTCTCTCCCAATGTATCTTCAAAAGCTATATTTTAATTTTTATGCAATTTAAAGGGTTGCACCATTTATACAAGATGAAATAACATGCTCTTTCAAATCTGTGATGACCATGGATTCTTACTAAAGTAACTGAGTTTACTGTGTTGGAATTCATATTGTACATTGACTGCTAGATCCACATAGTCATTCCAAACTCATTGGGACTATTTGTAGTTAGGTTCTTAGTCTTTAACATGTACATGTTTCATAGACCAAAAATGTTAATTTCTTATTGCTAAACTTTTGGAGAACATAATAACAGTATCTTAGTGGGAAAGACACAAGTTAATCAGTGAGAGAGATATAAATGCATAATGCATTTAGGTAATTTTAAACTTTTCTTCTTCCTGGAGTTCACTCTGTGGACTTGGATGACATTTTGATGTCGTTCACATGGGATGGCTTTTCTAATACTTCTGTCTATGTGCAAAAGGCAACTGTGTTGCTGACCTGGCCATGTCACCTGCAAATTCCAGTGTAAAATTTCCAGGAAAATCCCCACAGCGTTCAAATTTTACTCACGTGACACTACAGTACATGGAGCCCAAAAATATTTTTCAACAGTCTGTTACCCAATGATGACAGAGAAATATTTAAGGACAACCTATTTCTTTATCCTGAGTAAATAAATTCTACTTGTCACTTCACCAGGCATGTCCCATTAGAGTGCATCTTGATTTTGTTTTCTAGTCCAATATCTTAAAAGCAGTTTATTATATTTTGATTCTTTCTCCTTACTCTTCTCCAGCAGGAGGTGGAGGCTGGCACAGCTTGTATAATCTATCAAAAAAAGCACAAAGAATCACTGTGTTGTCAGAGGATAATGTCACCATTAAAACTAGCCAAATTCAGGCAAAAGGGGCTCAACCAAATAGAATCAATTCTGTATTCAATGGGCGCATCTACATGTGCACTTTACTGCAGAGTAGACTAATATGCTCTGCAGTAAAGTGTCACCATTTAAAAGTGTGCCACAATTAGGGTGGAGTAGACTAATTTACTCCAGTGTAGGATAGTCCTGTCAAACACAAGTACTATCCTATGCCAGAGTAAATGACTGTGATTAAATGAACACGTAGCTGGTGACAGGTGCAAACTGCACCCAGTTAGCTGAGTCAGCAGGGGGCCAGGCTCCTGCCTGCTGCTCTACCTGGGCTCAATTTACTCCTGTCACCAGGCACACATTCAGATGCTATGCCCAGATTAGTTTACTCCAGTGCAAATTCCACCAGAGTAATTTCAGTCACATTAATTGCAAGTATAGATATGTCCACTGGTTACATCTACACATACATTCATGTGCATGTCTACATGAAATGCTAACTCTGCAGTAGTTTAATAATACTGCACAGTAGCGTGTCACAGCCCAAACAGTACTGATACACTACTGCACAGTATTATTAGGCTACTGCACAGTAGCATCACTAAAAAGGCATTCACTGGCTCTGCTGCACAGTAACTCTGGTTACTGTGCATTTATTTAGTACTTGATTATACAAGTACTAAATTAAATGCACAGTAACCAGAGTTACTGCGTAGTAGCACCAGCAAACACCTTTTTAGTGATGCTACTGTGCAGTAGCCTAATAATACTGTGTAGCAGCATATTAGTACTGTTTGTCTTGTGACATACTACTATGGAGTATTACTAAACTTCTGCGGAGTTAGCGTCTCATATAGACATGCCAACTGTGTATCAGAAGAGACTCCACTGCAGTCAACAGCATAATATTGGTATAAAACCAGTGAGATCTGAATCCAGTTACAGAACTTTTATGGTGTTTGCAAAAATAAACACCTGCTTATTATTCAAACACCTCACTATTAGTAACTGTTCATATTCTAACATTCAATATCACCACAGCTAGACCTCCGTAAAACCATATGTAACTGCTGATCTGAGTGCCTAAAATGGAAAATCAGGTCTGGACACTGCTACTACTGACTTATTTTGTACTCCAGCTGCCACAGCTGTAAGGTCTTTCTCCATCAAACAAGTGATTGAGCATTAAAAACGCAGTGATTTTTGTAACAACATCTCCACTTAAGATAGCACTGCATCTCTTTCTCCTCTCTCTCAGGCATTTTAGTTCACATGCATAACAGTATGTGGTCCTAGCTGGCAGGTCCTCTCTCATTTTATTAACTACTTATTTTTTCATCTTTTGTGTAAGTGCTATTAATTGATGTCTTTATAATAGTAACTTAAAAGATACCTGGCCGACTCCAATGTGATTTGTAGTACGGCAAACTGAAGCATAGATCTGATCTGGATGGTAAGGCTGTGTGAATGATTCCAGCCTTTTTTTCTAGGCAATATAAAGTTACATTGCCTACAGTAATTACGGCTGTCTGAGATGTTGCCAGTGTGGCTCCTATTGTCAGTCTACATGCACCTTATGAGTGTTTGTGTACTGCCCTAATAAACACTGCTATTCAAACACTCCAGTGTCACCTTTTTCTCCTGTTAGTGAACATAAAAGGTGAAATGACAGCAGTTTCCTTCAGTTCCCATGCCATTTGAAGCCAAAACTAGATAGCTGTTGAGTCCAAAGAGGAAGAATGAAAGAAAGATCATGAATTCATACAGACATTTCTAAGAACAGGTACTGTAACAATTGTTTCTCTCTTCTTAAAGAATTCTCCATAAAGCTGACTGTAGATGATGAGCAAATATTATCCCCTCAAGATGTTTTGAAGCATAGTAGGCACACCAGTCAAACTAGGACTACAACTACTGCTCATCTGTCAGAAGCAACCTTTTACAAAGGTCAATGGATTACTCTACACCCCTGCCTAGCATATTCAGCGGCTGGCCTGCTTTTGAATCAGATGGAGGACGTACCTTAAACTCAGATGCAAGAAGTCCTTTTTGGTGGAAGAAATACATAAGCCAACAAACAACACTATCTGGTTTAATATGCTCTATGGTGAAAGAGCTTAGCCTTTAGAATGAGTTGTTAGGACAAAAATAGGATTATGGCTGAACACTTTAGTTTTCTTGGTCTCAGAGACCAATGCTGAAAATGAGTTTGGGCTTAGGTTTCAACAAAACCTTGTATCTATATAGAATATATAGACTATTCTATTCGATCTATATCGAATAGAATATAGATATAAGGGCTAGCAGATACATTTATTAGTGTCCGTCTGAAATGATAGCAACTAAGAAAATAGTCTTCAGTGGGCATGTCTACATGTGCTATTAATGTGCTTTAGGCTTACTGCACAATAAATTACTGTGCAGTAAGCCTTCCCAGGAAGCATATCTCCAAGTGCAACCTGTTGGGCACAGATTTGCTCACAATGGCAGCAGTCCAGGGCTTCTCCTGACCTGCTCTGCCCCCTTGCAGCAGCCAGGGGGAGCTCCAGGTTCCCCAGGGTGCTAACAAGGAACACAGGGGCCAGTTGTGATGTGCATGGGGCTAGGAGAGCTCTGCTGGCTGCAGCAGCAGCAGCAGCTGTCTCCTAGCCCTGTGCACTTTGGGATGGGACCTGATGTGCATGGGGCCAGAAGACAGCTGCTCCTGCAGCTGGCAGAGCTCTCCTGGCCCTGTGAAACACAGCTGCCAGCAAGCCCATCACAGGCAGGGCTTCCCTGCTCAGCAGGGGTTTCACCAGGAGCTGTCCCAAGTATGGGGCAGTAGTCATGTAAGAATATTTTGTAACAGGATGGATTAGCCCACTCTAACCTAATCAGCTGAGGTGTGGTGCAGCCCAGACACCAGCTACACTACCTTTGCCCTATTCTTGAATCCACTACTGGGCAAATGTAGTTGGCATCAAGGCATCTGATGGAAAGACATAGAAAAAGATAATAGATAATTGGAAAGATGTTGGATACTAAACCCAGACTAGAACAAAGGTTCTGGTACTTGGGACTGACATTACAGAAAAACAATGAATGGAAGACCTTTGCTGTAACAACCCTTGTCTGATAAATATGTGTGCTTAGGACATTCATCATGATGCTGCTGATTCTTGACAGTGAAAAATCCATCAAGGTTATCTCATTTTGTTTATAACCTGATAATCTGGGTCAGACCCTATGTCTATCTAGCCTATTACTCTGTCTCCAACAGGGGCAAGTAGTAACATTTTAGAGAGAGTATATGAGAAAGCCATGTCTGGTATAGTTCACTCCCCTCCTTTCATACCTTCCCTGGCATCAACCATCATTGGTTTAGGGATCCCTGACTTTCTATTTAGTAGCTCCTAATGGACATCTCCTCCAGGTATGTGTCTAATTCATTTTTGAACTAACTGCCTCTACAACTTCTGTGGCAAAGAGTTTCACAAATTCACAAAAGGGACTTCCTCTTGTTTGTTTAAAATCAGAATCCTGTTAATTTTAGTGGGCAATCCCTTTTTCTTATATTCTTGGAATTGGTAAATACCAGTTCCCTATGCATTTTATCCACACCCTTCATGATTTTATATCCCTCTCATCCTTCTTCTAACCCTTACTGTTATGGCAGCTGCTCCATAAGCACAATTATTTTGTTGCCCTTCTCTGTACCTTTTTCTACATCCATTTTGTGATATGGAGGCTAAAATTGCACACAGTATTCAAGATATGGCCCCATCTTGGATTTATCGTGACATAGTGATGTTTTCAATTCCCTTCCTAGCGATGCCAAACATTTTACTGGCTTTTCTGGCTACTGCTGTGAATTATGATGAGGTTTTAAAAACCAATCTACAATGACTCAAAGATCTCTTTCCTGAATAATAATAGATTGTTCATGGCCCAGCACTGTATATGTATAGTTGCAGTTATTTTTCCAGATATACATTATTTTGCATTGTTAACACTGAAGTTCATCTGACATTTTTTGTCCACTTGGTTCTGTGAAATCTTCCACGAATTCTTCACCATCAGTTTGGAATTTGACTACCAGGAATAATTTAGTATCACCTGCAAATTTAGCCATTTAGCCATTTCACTATTGCACTCCCTTTTCCAGATATTTTTTCTTATTCATCTCTCTTAATTATTACTTTATTTTTACTGGAATTTTAACACTTCAGTAGATCTATCTGCACACACGTATGTATGTATCAACATCTATGTAGCTATATAGTATATCAATTTGTAATTACTATTTAACAACAAAATATCATATTTTAAATCAACTTAGTAAACAATAACTAGATTAGTACAACCAGTTTAAGGCAAATCCAAGATGAAGAAACACACAGTGCCAGAGTGAGTTTAGTTATTTTCAAACGGTGAGCCCCTTACTTCTTTGAAAGCATTTGTCAAGTGTCTATAATCCATTATAGCATTAAAGTCTGCATAAATACAGCACAGTCATATTTTTCATTCTAATGGATGTTTTGGTAAGAGACAGAAATACTGCCTCATTTTTAAGCTAGTGGAAAACATGATTTAGATAAGATATTGCAGTATAATATTTTATAAAAACAGAGCATATAAGATATTGCAGTATAATATTTTATAAAAAAAATATTCAGACAAATATTTCCCATGAAAGATCACAGCCTGGAAGGATTCTCTCCTGCTCCATTTTTAAAAAGCCAAATCTACTCCTTATGATTTAAAAGAAGAAAGAAAATTTTCCTTTAACTTTTCTAAGTGATGCATATGATTTTTACTTTATAACTGCTTTACTTTTCATTGGATTAAAACAATTAAAAAACAAAGTAATTCTGTGGGCTTTATAAAGCCAAATTTTGCCTTTAAGTACACAGTCAACTCTGTGAGAGCTGCATGCATTCATGAATCTGGCAGAGAGAACTGTCACAAACTAGAAAAGTCTTAATTACAAGCAATTAAGTCTACCCTTTGGTTACCTTGGGACAGACTGTGGTGTTCTGTCCCTCACTCCTAAATTCTTGGCAGTGTTCTGCACTCTTGCTCCCTGAAAAAGAGAAACAATTTTGCTTCATATACAGCTAATGCAAGTTTTGGTGTACCTCCTGAATAAACATGTCACTGCAACCTTTATTAATAATTTTGCTTCATTAAGGATGCCCTACCTAACAAAAATTCTGCAGCCAACAAGGAAAAAAAACACATCCTAATAAAAGCAACTACAACTAATATTGACAAAAAGAAACTTTTCCAGTTCTCCAATTTGTTAAATAACTTATATTGTATAAATGTCAATCCAGACCAAAAGCAAGAGAACTGCTTAACAAAACCTGAGATTGTGAAGCAAGTGAAAAACTATACTGCTTATATACCTCTGATTTAATTTGAATGACATCTCTCACTCTTCCTAATAAGAGGCTTGATATCAGGCCCTTTATTCCAGCAAAACTCCCATTTATTATAATAAGAATTTGAATGAGCAAGTACTACATGTTCCTTCCTAGATCTAAGAATGCTTCCGGTGAGCACCTGCTTCTTCAACACAGAAAAGGCAGGCAGTGTTAAGGCATTATTTTGAGACTCAGTCTAAGAGGAACTCTGTGCTTTGCCCTTGGCTCTGTGTAAACTTGAGCAAATTAATTAATCTCATTGCGTCTCCTGTCCTCTATAAGATAGAACAAACAGTACTTCATTACCTCACAGGGATACTGTGAAGCTGAATTAATTAAAAGTATGAGTCAAACACACTGAAGAGCAACACAGAAAAGTGTCTATAGAGACACACAAGCCTCAACATGTGGAAGAGCAGTATGGGTAAAAATTCATGATAAAATTGGGGAGCTGGATTTTCAAACTAAGGTTTGACAAAATATTGTCTGATTGCATTTTCTAGATCTTAGAGGAATTGGAAGCTATCTCCTAAATTGCCTTTTCATTATTGTCTCTCTTGTGAATTCAAACTCAAAACAAAATAAAGGAAACATTAACAGATTTGCAGGACTTGAATAGGGTAGAATAGAATTGTACTTAGCTGTTTGCAGCATGGAAAAAACCCCACACACTTTACTGGAAGAAGCAATGCTCTAGTTCAACTTGGCTCTGCAGCATCTGTATAGATCAGGCACTTCCGCAGGGCTTTTTGGCACTTTTATCTGAAGTCAATCAGCTATTAGATAAAAGTGCCAAAAAAACCCCTACTAAAGCACCCAATCAATACAGATGTTGCAAATCCAGGTCAAACTAACTCTGCCTCTTCTGGGTATGTGCTGGGCTCAATGCAGGCCAAGCTGAGTAAGTACAAGTTGTTGTTTTTTTATGTCTGCAAGCAGCCTAAGTGCCTAAATCTTTTTAAAAACCCAGTAAGTGGAATGAAATTTGGAATATATATATATATATATATATATATATATATATGAATTTCAAAAGTAAATTCTTGATTGTAGAGATTGACATATGATTAATTTAACCAAATGCAACTGTATACATACTACATATATGAAAATATTAACATTAATCATAGGTAGACCTTGATCTGTAGTGGCATCTAAGAAAGAAATATCCACCTATTTTTACATCAATTGTATCATCCACATTATTCTATTGCAAAATTTTAAACAATTTAACACATCAGAATTTCTTTGGACCAGAAATGCTAAGTTTTGGACAACCATTGATTAATTGAACAACCACTGATCTGTATCTTAAGCAGGACTTTCCTCCTCTATTTCACCTTTTATAGGCAAGGGTTCTCTCTCTTTTTTTTTTTTTTTTTGGTGGTGATATCTTTTATTGGACCAACTGTATCACCAAAAAAATCCTTGGCTATGAAAGGCGAAATGGAGGAGGAAAGTCCTGCTTGAGATATACCAGCAGTCTTAGTGCAATGTGTGTGCATTAGGGGTGTGCGAAGAGGCCCTTATTCAATTTGGATTTGGATTCGGCCCAAATCAGGAACAGCGATTCAATTCGTTGATTCAGATCACTGTCCCTGATTCGATTCAGCCAAATCCGAATCTGAAGATTTGATGCTGATTCGGAGAATCAGTAATTTGGCCATAGACACAGCTTTAAACATTTTTTCTACATACCTTGAGGTAGAAGGCATGCCTCATGAACACTGTGATGCTGGGGTGGATGGAACATCCCACAGGAGTGTGCGGGGGGGTGCCCTCCATGTGCTCAGCAGCAAACCTAGAAGTGGATCAAAAGTACTTCTGGTCCACTTCCGGGTCTGCCAGGGAGCATGCTGCCCCCACCCTGCACTCCCCTGGCTCGACAATTGGCTACAGGGGGACCCTAGGTGCCCCCCAGACCCAGGAGGCACCAATCACCAAGCGGGGGGGGGGGTATGGGCCCCCCCGGTGGACCTGGAAGTGGACCAGAAGTGCTTCTGGTCCACTTCTGGGTCTGCTGATGAGTGCATTGGGGAGCCCCCCATGCTTCTGTGGGATGCTCCATGAGCCCCAGCCTTGCAGCATTGATGAGACACCTGCTACCTAGAGGTATGTAGAAAAAATATTTAAAGCTGTGTCTATGTCTGAATCTCCGAATCTTCCTGAATCTCTCCAAATCAATTTGGAGGGTTGTGATTCAATTTGGAGAGATTAAAGGGTTCTCTGATTCAATTCACATTTGGAGATTTGGCCACTGAATCATGCTGAATCTCCACCAAATTGAATAAGGGACCGAAGCTTTGCACAGCCCTAATGTACATAGTCCTGAGGTACTTATCTCTTTAACAGCTACCAATCACTTGCTATTTTACCCTAAGGAAAATGAAGTCCAGCCAGAAGAGATTTCCTCTCTTCTAAAAGAAGCTAAAGATATATGTCGAGCCCCTCATATACTTTTTCATTGCTAGTGGCTAACATTGCTTTGTTTTCTAATATGGTTTCTATCATTTTCATTTAATAAATCCCAAGAGATTCATAGAAGCCATGAACAGAAGCCAGAGTCATAGATGCACCAAGAATTTCTGAAAACTGATCAGACAAAACTGAAACCAGAAACTTTCAGCACTCGATAGAGTAGATCCCTGAAGGCAGGCTTATTATCCTTAGCATTCTGACTAGGTATTATAGGAATTCCTTTGGCTAGGAAGGCTCGAGCCCCTGCAACTGGAACTGGAAAAGTAGAAACAATTTATAACTGCCGGTTCATTATTTTACACTAGTTGCTTTCCTTTAAAAGATATCAAGTTAAAGCTTACTTTTTGAGGAGCCTTATGTGATCTGACTAAACATCATTAAAGGCCCTTGTTACATCTTACACTTTAAACTGAAAATATGTTAATTGGCTTAGAGTTCATGCCTGAGTGGGTGGTGGGGTGGTACAGGGACAGCATTTCCTGCCCCAATAAATAAGATAACATATTTTTGCTATTATTTCTAAGTAAACTGAACTAGGTTTAAAATTAAAC
>NW_017728992.1:130412062-130425237 GCF_001723915.1 Gavialis gangeticus | reverse complement strand
ATTCTGACTAGGTATTATAGGAATTCCTTTGGCTAGGAAGGCTCGAGCCCCTGCAACTGGAACTGGAAAAGTAGAAACAATTTATAACTGCCGGTTCATTATTTTACACTAGTTGCTTTCCTTTAAAAGATATCAAGTTAAAGCTTACTTTTTGAGGAGCCCTATGTGATCTGACTAAACATCATTAAAGGCCCTTGTTACATCTTACACTTTAAACTGAAAATATGTTAATTGGCTTAGAGTTCATGCCTGAGTGGGTGGTGGGGTGGTACAGGGACAGCATTTCCTGCCCCAATAAATAAGATAACATATTTTTGCTATTATTTCTAAGTAAACTGAACTAGGTTTAGAATTAAACTTGGTGTAGAAAGGCTGTTGCCAGGTCTTAAGCCCCGTTTGACACAGATAGTTGATACAGAGCTTCAACACCACAGATCTTTTCATATACCTTATGCACTGGGATACATTTCACCCTTTTTATTATATTTTTAACCAAACATGTGTTTTCCTAGTTTGAGCCAAACTATAGGGGCTCGCTATAACTTCACACATTGGATCTAATGAATCTCCATTACATGATTCAAATCCATACTAATATCTGACTAAAATACTTGTATATTGTGTGGATTTAAAACAAGTATTCTTTTTCCGTTACTAGTTTTGCCAATAGTTACCCTTTCCTCCATATTCTCACTAATATTTAACCTATTTTACTTAATATTTATCATTTTAAAAAAATTCTAAACTTTGGACTTCTCTAATTGGACTATTATAACCCATCTTTCACTGGGGAAGTTATATTTTACCATGTCTTCCCCCAACCAATCCACAAATTGCCAGTAAGATTAGTCTCCACTACAGACATGCCCCTTCAAACCCTTTCACAGTTTGCCTCTCCTTTTGTATTGAGGTCCAACCCCTTTCCTTTCAGGACTGCTGCTTAGACCTTTACACTCAGTTTATCTTAATCCCTTTCCCTCATCTTATATGCCTCCTCTTCTCCTTCCCCATTTCTATCTCATTTTTGTACCCAGATCACCTCCTATGTCCTAGCTTTATTCTGACTTACTCTTAAAACCCACCAGATTCCTAGGCTGAGTAACCAGGTTTCATCTTCTGGACTAATGTTCAGCCAATGTAGGTTGTAAGCACCTACTCAATACACTTATTTTTCCACTGTAAGAAGGAGGAAAAACCTCCCCATCTTATACATTCTGTAAAACACTGTGTACACTTATAGTATGCTGTTCTATAAATAATAAAATCTTATCTCACCCTCACCAACAACATAGGAGGGAATCAAGACAGCAGCACTCAGAACACCAACATCAGCTTAGCACAGCACACACTATCCCATTTGGAAACATCTGTATTCTCCAAAGGCCTGAACTTCTGCCCAGAGAAGAAGCCTGACAAGATACTAATATGTGGATAATTAGAAGAATTCTTCTGCAAACTTTGCTGAAAGACTACTTCCACAGCCAGGGCACTACCACCTCTAACAACCTTCCTGCCACAACTGAGAAAGCAAACAACAATAAAATATCAGATTGGACACTTCCCAACAATCATAACCACACACTGGACTATAATATTGGCTATTTCAATAAGAAAGCTAACAGCAAAATTCTCAACAAAAGCCAGGACCACAACAACCTCTCCCCTTCAGAGAGAAAAGCCATACAGTCCCTAAGATCCAACAACTAAAGAGTAATCAAACCAATGGACAAAGATGGAGCTCCTTTTCTTAACCATCAAGGCTACATCAGTGATACTGACAGAAAACTACCTGACACAAAATATTATAAAAAACTTGGGGAGGACCCCACCACAGAATTTGCTCTGGAACTGGAAAATATCATCACTTCCTTCCCATGCCAACTTCAGGAAAGACTACTTCTACTTATCCACCACTCTTCCACTAGGAACTTTCTATTTGCTCCCCCCCCCATCTTTGGCATGTGGCCGGGTCAAGCCAGTACCAGGCTGTGTTCCCATGCATCGCTTCAGGCCACGGGGGTGCAGCCGGTAGGAGCCACACCAGGGTCAGGCAGGAGCTACACCAGCTGCGTCCATATGGTGTAGCTCAAAGCAGTGCGTGAAAACACAGCTCGGTACTGCGTTAGTGGCACCTGCACCCCTACCAGGCCCCAGCCTAGCAGAGCCTGGATAACCCACAGCTTCCCCCTGCACCCCCATCCTGTCAGCAGGGAGAACTGTGCCTGAGCTCCAACTTGCCAGGAGCTGGGCTTTCTGGGCTGTGAACAGCTGCAGGGTCGGAGTTGCACACAGGCAGCCTCACCGGGCAGAAGCCTGGCCAGGAGCTCAGCACCCCCTGCCTTGGAATATACGCTGGGGGCTGGGGGGCAGGACAGGGCAGACGGGGAGGGGAGTGGCTGCTGCTGCTGCAGCTGGCTGGCATGGGGAAGGGAGAAGGGCAAGAGGCCTCGAAAACCTATGGGCCATATTTTGCCCACCCCTTCCTAAACAGTCCCTATGTGAGCTGCTGCTGCCACCACCCTGTACTCTGGCCACCCTGGCCTCTGTTCTTAAAACAGCAGCAGCAGCCAGGGACTATTTTGGACTGCTCTTGCTTCCAGGGTGTACACGCTGTGGAGTTAGAGATTTTGGTACCCCTCCTAACTTGGTGCCTGGGGCAGCTGCCCCTCATTCACCACTTGTTGTGCTAGTGGTGACACGTGACCACATGAGATGGTCACATCCCAGCATCCCTTCCAGTCTGACCAGAGGGAATTCCTTTTTGACTCCAAGTCTGAAAAACAATACGACTCTCATGCATGTGAATAAAATACTGGAATAAAATAAAATACTGAGACTAGAATACTGTCTGTCCTCTGGAAAGAATGTTGTTTTTTTTTAATATCACCATGAAGCTTTGCATCCCCTGGCACCCCACCCACCCAAGCCATTCACTGCCCTATATCTAGCTATGACCAATATCTGATACTTCAAAAGGAAAACAGGCACATACACACACACAGAAATACACATACACAAATGAAAAACTGTTAGTTCATCACCTCCTCTAGAAAGCTGTTTTAAAGTTTAATTGCCCTCAATGCTAGAAACTGCATCTGATTTCAAGTTAATTTTTTCTGACTTCAGCTTCCACACACTGGCTCTTGTTACGATTTGTCCTCAGGGTTGAGAAGTTCCCTAGTATGGTGTGTAAGTAAATGGATGCTCCAAGCAAGTCACCATGTACAAATTCTCTCCAACAGGTCAAGCTTCGTAAACCTCCTACCAAAACACTACTTTTCAGCCCCTGGATCATTTTAAGGGACCTCCTTTGAACCTGTTCCAGTATTTCTACTAGTACGGCAGAGAGCAAACATAGACAGTTTCCAGGAGGAGGCTTATCCATGTCATGTACTTTTCTACCTTTATTTGATATTCCATTTTTATACATCCTGCACCTAGGATCACATCAGTCTTTTTGGGCATAACATCCCATTGAGAGCTCTGGCTATCGTGATTATCTCCAATAACTGTCTAGCCCTAGGAAGGGTATGAAAAACAAAAAAACAATTAAAAATAAAATGTTAAAATTAGGACTGTTGAACGATTAAAAAAATTAATCATAATTAATCGCAAGATTTAAAAAAAGTAGTTGTGATTAATCACAATTTTAATCACGCAGTTAAATAATAATAGAATCCCAATTTATTTTAAATATTTTTCGACGTACACACATGTACACAAACCCTAGATAGTCCCCAAGACCTGGCCCTCCAACCCCTGCCTCCCCCAAACACTTACCTGCAGTGCATGGGGGGGAGTCTGCTTACCAGCTGCTGAGCCTGCTCCAAGGACCCTGCCTGGCTGGTGTCTGTGTCTGGCTGGCTGGCATGTGCCTGTGTGTGTGTCTGACTGGTGTGTGTGCATGTGTGCGCCCGTGTGCACCTGTGGCCCAGCAGCAGCAGAGGGGGAGGGGCCACTTTTCCCCCAGCAGCTCAGGCAGGCATGCACCAGCCCCCAGGAGAGGGGCTGCTCTTGCAGCACAGGCAGACACACACCAGCAAGGGGAGAGGGGCCACTTTTCCCCCAGCACACAAGCAAGCACACAGCAACAAGGGGGGGGGGGGGAGTAGCATGAGCATCTTTTCCCCCATCACAAGCAGTGATTAATATATGTTAAAAAAAATGCAAAATCAAATGAACATATTAATTGCAGGCATTAATTGTGATTAATTGACAGCCCTAGTTAAATACATTGGATTCAAAGATCTTAATATGAAAGTTTAATATATGAATATATTTAATATAGTCAGCATTTAAAAGGTTAATTTATTAAAGCTCACTAATGGCTATGATAGACATTCAGAATGTCAGAACTGTGACAGTCTTCTACAGTTACTTCAGGATTATTCTATGGAAGATGCTATAATCATCCAAGTCACAATCAATCTTGGGAAAAATGAGAATATCATTCCTGGAATTCCCATGGCAAATGATTACACTCTAAAGTATAAGATAAGCCTACCTGTTTGCGCATCACGTCTGTAGCTTGCATAATATAGCGAGGAGGTAGTCCATGGCTCCTAGCAAGAATTATAGCCTGTTCCAGAGTTACACTTAGTGTGCAGCTGCAAAAAGAGAGACTTCAATTAGGTATCAGTTATCATTACATCTGCTAAAACATATTTACTGGTTAGTCAAAGAGTAAGGATCAGAACCCCAAAACAAACCTATCAACCTAAAATATTGCGTAGATAGAGCTATTTGCTAAAAACTCGAAGAAAGCTAACTGCAGACTAGTTGCTGAACAGAAGCTAGTTCAGCTCAACCTACACATAACTCAGTATAGAAAATAAATTCCATCTAAATGTGATGTTTAGTTTTGGACATAGGTTATAACTAAAAGGAACACAAAACACTTTACAGCTTGTAAACATTTATACAGTCAACAATTCTTTTGATCCACATAATTTTTAAAAAGTCTGACATAAAGTATGTGAAGAAGTCCCATAGAAATTAAGGACAGCAGATCTTAGTCCTATGCCTGGCAACTGAAGGACAGGCTTTTGAGGATTTTTAAAGTCATAAATTAACAAGCTGATGAAGGCAGGCTTTTAGACTAATACTATCCAGTTTTTCTAATTTAAAATTAAAAGATCTGACATTTCCTTCTACTCATTGAGGTGACAAAAGACATAAGAATAAAGTAGAGTAACAAGAGACAGAGAATTATATGGTCTGAAGCAAGTCACTTCTGTCATCAACAACTCCCAGCTATACATGTCCATTCCTTTACGCCCCATGCTTATGTAGGGAAGCTATGGGGTTTAGAGGTATGTTCTGTGTGGGATCTTGCTACTGATCAAGAATCACAGTGGCTTGCATAGAAACCAGATTAAGCCACTTGCTGACTGTACTTAGGTAGGTGATTACTTTTTCAAATTACATATGTGCATGTCACCATCTTGACTTGTTTTATTTTTAGTTTGTAGGTCCTAATTTTTTCATTTTCTCCTTTCAAAATCTGTTGCTTTGGCCATTGATACAGAACTTTCATTAATGGATATAACTCTTCCACAAGGTTTTCTGTCACTTTAAAAATGTGATCACACCCCTAAAATTAGGGCTGTCCCTTTGTTTTACCATCATACAGGTATCAAAATAATTTATGTGAGTACAGATTTAGGCCATGAATATGCCATTTGAAGCATACCAAGTACCACTGAAGTGCTGCAACCAGTAAAGGTGAAGATATTCATATTTAACAAAGTGCTTTAAAACTGACTAGAGCAGGGGTTCCCAATCCCTGGGCTGCAGCCCAGTGCTGGGCCATGGCGGGTTGGCTGCCAGTCCGCAGCACAGTCAACTGCTGGACCGGAAGTGGCAAACCGTGACCCCCCAGAGCCCGGTGGAGAGGCCATGACTCCTCCTGCGCGGCCCATGGCAGAACAGGGTTTGGCCCACCTCCCCACCTGGGGGATGGGGGTATCCTTACCTGTCTTCCAGCCAGGAATTCTGGCCGTGGTTGGCTGTGACTGCTGGGCAGCGGTTTGCCACGCTGTGGCCGCTTCTGGGCCGCAGTTTGCAGGGCTGCAGCATAAAAACTTTGGGAACCCCTGGGCTAAAGCATCCTTTAAAAATGGCCCTCAAGAAAGGAGAAACGTCTCTGAAGTGCTTCATTTTGCTCAGTCCTCCAGCATCCTGCAATCTTCTGCTCTCCACTCCCAGCTCTACCTTCTGTGCACAGCTGTAGTGCTTGGAATTTGTAGTGCTCCAAGTTAGAGCACAATCAGAGAGCTCCAAATAAATGTTTCTCCATACTTAGTTGCTTACATTAGAACCTACATACCAGCCAATCTGTCAAATCCTTTTTGAAACTGAAAACACATAACAGTCACATTCTGCCCTTTTCCTTTCATGTTATATGTTTAAAAGGTGTTGGGTTTTTTTAAATCGTGGGGGACACAATAAAGAAAACCTTTTCATAATTATCAGCAGCCAAAAGTCCAGTCCTCCTCCCACAGCCTCCCACCCATGTTGCTTGCAAGAGGGTGCTGTGTTGACTGGGATGTCATCTTTCAGTTCAACATGAAAGCCAAGGTGCTGCCCCCCTGCAATTTTATGATGGTATTTTTTACAACCCCTGGTGCTCTGGCCAAACTCACATTTCAGCTACTGCCTGTTGCCAGCTTACCCAGCACAGCTTACCAAGTGCATCAGCAAATGAGGATGCTGCATGCAAAGGAGCATTACTTGCAACTATACATGTTGTACATCTCTAGGACTGTTTTTTTCATGAGAATAACTGTTAATCTCAAATTTTAATGTGGGTCTTAATTTTGATATTTAACAGTTAATTCACTAGAGCTTGGTACATATAACTCAAGCCAAATGTATGGAACCCAATAAAAATATATATAAGACTTTTACCTCTTTCAAAACAGAAAAATAAAAATGGATGGAATTTCCCTCAAATAAGCTTTGCTCTGCTGCCTTACCAAGATTTTGTCAGGCAAAAATTTAAGAAAATAAGTCACAACATCACTATATCCCCAAGACTTGCAAACTCAAGCTCTACTTGACAGGCATGAGAAGTAAATGTCACAGGCAAAGATCTTACCCCAAAAACAATATGCTATCAACGCCACACAAACATCAACAGGTTATCAGTTTGTATATACCAGTTAACCGCAGCTGCCAAACAAAGAGATGGCTTTTCAGACAGACAACCAGGACAAGAGCCTTTGGACAGTGCTTTACACTTTACAGATCAAAACCGAAACTTTGAGTTGCCTGTAGGAATAAAGCCAGTATACTTAGATGACATAACATGTCCTCTTTGGCTCCCACCACCTGGATAACTGTATTCTGCACCAAATGAGTTTCTCGATGGTTTCAATGCAGAGGCAAGCGGAACACTTCACAGTAATCATACCAAATCTGTTATGAGACCTATATAAAATATTCTCTCCTCCCAGTACCTCTTCCATAATATGATAAAGGTTAAAACACACTACCAAATCAATCTTTGAGCAAATATTGACCAGAAGCTTCTGCATGCCTTGTATTATGCACACACTATGGACAATATGTTTCAATCAAACACTCACACTGCTAAGCAGAAGATCTGTAGGAGGAAAACTGTGTGTACTTAACTCATGATCTCATCTGAAAAAAATGACAAGCTTTAAATACCACTAAGTAAATTTATGGACTGTAAAAATTTCAAATTAGGAAGAGAAGAAAACAGAGATCAGGTTTATATGGTCTCTCTATTAATGGCTTTCTGTGCAAATTCATAAGTCAATGATTTCCTTCAATAATTAAATCAGTTTTATTCCCAAGTTTCTTATACGCACTGACCTCAAAGTTAACAGGAAGCACGAGTCTATTGAATTTTATTGCTATATACCTGATTGAAGTGCACAACAGTTTAACAGGGTATGACTAAACTTTATAAGCTGTCTTACTCTCTTCTCTTTGAAAAGTAAAGTATTGCCCCAATACAGGGCCCACCTTGAGTACAATTCCTGAGTATCTGACTGCAAATGCAGCTGCCACAGCTACCACAGGAAGAAAGGGAAGTACCAGAAAAGTGATTTAATGAATGGCATATTAGCCTGGACGAAAGAATTATAAACTCTCCCTGCAAGTGTGTGGTAGCCAACCAGCCATAAACCCATCCTGCTTCAACCAATGAGAACACAACGAGAACAAAGAGATAATTTTTTAAAAGGAACCCAAGATTTTCTCCTTACTGATTAAGCCAGTCCTGGTTAAGCATCCTCATATCTGCAGGGAGTGAGGAAGCTTTGTGTAAAGTGTCTTGAATTAATTGCATTTCATATTAACACAAAATAATGCTTTCACCTCAGGGTAAAAAACACAATTTATAATTAGGGATCTACTTAAACCGTGGAGAAACTAAACAATTGTTGCAGGTTGGTTGTGATATAAATAGCAAATTCCACATATATTTCTTGAATGTGGTCTGGTGGCTTCACCCCTTGGCACTGATTGCTGAAGAAGCCCCAGTGAAGGGAGATGGGGCAGCTGCCAACTTGTCTGCTGCCCTTCATGCCAGCTTCCCTTCCCTCCCCTTGGGCAGGCTGTGAGGTTGGGCCACAGCAGCAGCAAGAACTGCTGGCTCCCACAGGGGAGCCAGCATTTTATTAAGTTTTTCTTTTTTTTTAAGCTGATTTCATGGACAATCCCAGATATTGCAGTTTCCGTGAAATCCACAGAATTGCAAATTGAGTAGACCCTTATTTATAATTTAAAAACCTATGGTAACTCTAACAAGTATTAGAAATGGCTCTCTATTTTTCTGCTTCTTCATTTAGTAGCCTTTGACAGTAGCTCGGTCCTAGTGTCACTGTCATTTTTATTGTCAGTCAGTTTCTCCCATTGATTGCACAGATCTTTCAACAAAGGACAGGAAAGAGAAAAAACATCTCCCACAGAAATTTGTAGGGAAACTCAAGCAGGTATAAAACCAGGAGCAATTTTTAAAATCATTCTCTGAAAATGCCTGTATATTTTTAAGCAAGGGAAAAGATTACAAAAAAAAATACAGTTTATCAGCAGTAAAACAGAAGTCAGGAGATCAAGGTTCAAACCCAGTTATAAAAGTAATTCATTAAGTTAACATGCTTCAGCAAATCACTTGGTTTCTCTCCACCTCCCTTACCCCCGATTTATTAAATTGATTGAGAACTTTGGATCAGAAGTATTATTACTGCACCCTCAATTAATCCTGTGTATTTGTTTATATGCTTGTTGAAGTTGGGAGGACTAATGTAATGCAACAAAATTCTTTCCTCCACAAAGGTATCACCACCCTTACTCATATTAGGTGCATCTACACATGCTATTAGCATGCAGCAATAAGCTCCATCACATATACTAGAGTTTATTGCTTCTGGGTGCGCTGTTTGAACACAGGTCAGCCTGCAAGTCTAAGGCTACTCTGACCTGGCCCAACATGCTGCAGAGGGGCTGGCTGGGGCACAAAGGTTCTCCAGCGTGGGGCTAGCTGCCATGCAGCCTCCTCACTGAAGCACCCTTGTTCCCCAGCCAGCCACATTAGCACTATACATGTGATGCTGAGGAGTAAAAAACTCCACAGCAGAGTAGTACTTGTATTTACATGTACTAACCCACTACAGAGTTTATTAGTTTCCTGTAGGCTAACAAAGCCACATGTATAGATGCAGGATGTTTACTGCAGAGCTAATTAGTCTACTCCACAGTAAATAATATGTAGATGCACCCATTAAGTAGTAACATACTCCATGAGTAGTCCATTGAGAGCAATGAGATAGTGTAACAGAATCAATGTCCGAAAGTATTGATCACTGAAGGGAAATTGTACAGTACAACTATTTTTTGTGGACACCATCAGTAATCAGCACTTGAGAGTCATTATTCAGTGGTACATTGTCAATTGAAGGTCATCTTAAAAAATCAGAAATGTGCATGAATCATATATGCATTGAAGAGGTTACTGAAACAATTCATTTACTGATAAATGGTGAAACAGGTACTGATCACAGAAATTCTGAGAAAACTGAGTTTGAGATTCTACAACATACTTGTTCTTCAACACCAAAGTGGCCAAGTCATTAAAGATATAACCCAGGAGAGAAATAGTACAACCAGTGAAATTGCATAAAGAAGACCTAAACCACTAAGGTAAAGGCTGGAGTACAATCCTAAGGTATGTAAACAGTAGCCAAACTGAAGAACTGACAAAACTCTATACATCTAAAGGCAAAGAATAACAATTCTAGGAGGGTTCATCACATCATGAGGAATTAGCAGAGAAAACAGTATTAAACAAAATGAGAATGGTAACAGTAACTACTGGTACACCCCTATAAATGAAAAAAGTATGTATTTTTCAGGTTGAATTCTATTGCATTTTCTGTATCATTGTTTCTTTTAAAAAGAACCATTATGATTTTTATTTTTTAGTCTTTGGAACAGTGCCACTGAATTCATTTTAACACAGCTATTTATTAGATGTACAATTTACTATTGTTTGATTTTGTTGTATTTGCTCCCAAGGCACTTAAGAGGCATTGACGAATAGCTGCTATAAAAACAGAAATTATTATTCATTTTCTCTGTCAAAATTGAATGTATTTATCTGTATCAGCCAGATAATACAGTAAATTACCACTTTTCAAATACCAAATAAACCTGAAATTGCTTTACTTCAGTTGGATACCTAGCTAATTAGGTAACCAAGCATTCAGTATTATTGATATTATAAAGGAAACCTTCAGTAACTATGCCCTGAACTCATTAATAAATCAATATTCAAAATTGTGATGTTTTCTTCCAGTTTCTTCAATATAGTACTCTGCAGAGCAGGAGGTACAATTTACATAGCAATATGTTTTTTGCTTTCAAATAATTGTTCGGTTTGCTGTTTAAAATACATTATGCAAAATAATAGCTGTTTTATATATTACCTTTCTAATATTAAAAAGCATGGCAGCTGCTGTGAAGTACTGCATATTCTTAACTGCAACATTTTAAAACATGAGCATCATGACAGTCAGATGTTGTAAAGAAAAGGAAAAAAATCCACAAGAACTCTTACAGGAAGCTTCTCACCAAGGAAAGCTTAGACAGAAGACTCCAGCCAAGTATCTAAGCAACAAAATTGTCAAGCAAAAACCAATTTCAACAAATGCATGACTAAAAAAAAATGCACCTCATATTTTTCTGAAAAATGCCAAAGCAGCAGTTTCCCCCTGTCAGAATACTGATAGGTCTGGAAAGTGTAACAGGAAGAAATGACAGCAAGAAAATCCTTGCTAAAATGTGGTCTTACTATTCATGCCATTTTCACTGTAACACTAGGTGGTGATTGTCCAGCAAGGTGACAAAGTCCTCAGGCTACTTAGGGATTTAGGCTAGGGACAGCCATTGAAAAAGCCTGACCCTGAACTGATTCAATATTTGCAAGTTAGTCTAACCTGGCTGGGTTGAACCAGTTTGTAAGTGCACAGACATCCCCTCTGGACTGAAGAAATGCAGCCACATGCCTGCAGTGGCTCAAGTTAGAAGCCAGAGAGTCCTAAAGCAGCTTTTCCTCTCTTCCAGAGTGCTGAGCTGAGTGGGGGGCATAGCCTGGCCCTGGCAGGATGCTGTGATTAGGGATGGGTTCCCCTCTGCCTCCTCACTGCTCCTGTCCAGCAATGGAGCAAGCAGAGAGTTACCCAGCATTTACTTACACAGCAGGGAGTAACACAGTGTTTATCAGCCCATCATGAAAACAAAAGCCTCTGTCATTAGTTCAAGCTCTTCTTTTAGCTCCAAAAAGCCCTAAGCGGACCCTGTCCTGTCTGCCTTACACAGACACCTCTCAGCGTTAGCTTGCATACCACACACTGGCTATGGTCCGTGCTGTGGGAGAGAAGCGGGAATCCCTGTTGAGCAGAGAGTGGTGGGGGCGGGGCAGAAGGAAGCCAGGCAGATGCTGGCTGCTGTGCCTGCTATCTCTGCCAGAGCTTCAGACAGGGAGCAGAGGGGCGGGGCCAGCTCTGATGTGGAACAAAGAGCCCCACCCAGAGCTGCAAAGCATCTGGAATGCTGGGGGAACTCTGGTTTAAGTTAAACCTGAGGGGGTCTGGGACAGACATTGCATAAACTGGTTTGACCCAAATCGGTTAAGTCTGATACTACATTCAACCAGGTGTATCTTAAACCAGCTTCAGCCATTTGAAACTGCTTTATATGCACTGAATGTCTGTTCCGTTACAGGTTTAAACCAGTTTATGATCACTTACACCAGTTTATGTGTAATGTCTGTCCCTAGCCTTATAGATTATATATTGTACCTTCAAGCTAACAGAAAATCAGAACAGCTATGCATCTATTAAAATCCTCCCAGCTCAAGCGTTTATTCACTCTTATTAGCAAATTATACTGAAATTTATGAAGTAATTCATAGCCAGCTCTGACTCTTTTATGTACCTGGTCCTTCAGCTTGAAAGAGCCCAGATAAACCTTAAAGAAAGATGAAACAGAAAAACTCCATTTTATAAAATTCTCCCCAAACCTAATCCAAGCATTTCTGCAAGGGAAGCATATGCCCTAAATCCCTATAGTTGAAGGTTTAAATCAGTGCTACTCAACCTTCTGGCCCCACAGGCAAGATAAAGGTGTGGGTGGGGCAGGTCCACAGGTCATATCAGACTCTGCACTGGAACTGGGCTCCCAGGGCCCTGAGTTACATTCACCAACCAGCATTCTGCTCTGGGGGCCCTGTCCTGCCTCAGTGCAGTCCTCCACATTATCCACCTGGTCCCATGTGCTAGGATCAGATCCAGTATGGCCCTGCACATGTACCCCAGAGCAGAATGCACAGCCCTGCCCCTCCCCCCCAAACTAGTGCACAGGGCGTCTACCCACAGGGCTCCCCACAACACAAGAGGGGAGTCCTGAGGGCTAGATGACGCCTGGTGGAAGGGGGGTGAAATCTCCAAAGAGGAGTATACCTCCTCTGCTCGGGCCTGTAGGCGAGCTGTTAGGAAGGCCAAGGCGGACATAGAGCTCGGACTAGCGTCCAAGATTAAGGATAACAAAAAGTCCTTTTTCAAATATATTGGGAGGATGAAGAAGGTGCCGGGTAATGTGGGACCCCTGCAGGATACGCTGGGCAATCTGGTGGTTGCGTCAGA
>NW_017728992.1:130398496-130411288 GCF_001723915.1 Gavialis gangeticus | reverse complement strand
GTTAGGGCGGCTAGGAGCTGGAACCAACTTCCAAGGGAAGTGGTGCTGGCCCCTACCCTGGGGGTCTTTAAGAAGAGGCTGGATGCCTACCTGGCTGGACTCATTTGAGTCCCGTTTCTCTTGTTGGGGTTTTTTGTTGTTCTCCCGCCCTGGCGGGGGGTCGGGCTAGAAGATCTACTAGGTCCCTTCCGACCCTTAATCTATGAATCTATGAATCTATGAATCTATGGCCCCAGGAGTTAGAACTGGCGTACAGGCTGGTAATTGAGCATCCCTGATTTAAATAATCAAGTCTATTTCCTTCCTTTTTTCAGAGAAAACAAGTCCTAACTCTTCACACCGAGCTAAAACAAAACAGATTCACAAAATCCCAATGCTGGCAGCCTAATTCCCACAGCTAAGTGTTTTTAATACCTAACTCACAACATCCTATTTTTTTATTAGACCACTTTAAACAACAATATTCAACAGCTCTGGGATTCATTTGTTTTTAAATAACTGCAACTTTGCTTGTTCACCTATTATTAGAAGGCAGCAAATCTATGGGATAGATATATGCATATATCAAAAAATATACACAGGCATCCTAGCTTTTATAAAGTTCTTGTTGAAAAAGAGGGAACAGATTGAAATTACTCAGGAATGGATTATTCGACAGCAACTTATTTAATGTCATTTGTCACTTTACAGGACAAAATAATTTGAATGTGTATAGTACCAACTGAGCTGCCACTCAGCAAACTGTATAGCTATGCTACTAGAGTTAAAAGAATCTAAATCATTAAATTAATTTCCATGTTTCAATTAGGGTTCAGGATATCCTATACTTACAGGTACATTGAAACATCAGTCATAAAATTCCTTGAATAGGAAAGATGTACTAAAACAAATTGGTTTAGTGTTACCTTATCAGTTCCTGCTGTTAGAAATGTCAAAATGAATGATATGCTGGTTACACGAACAGATATAATGGTGTACATTTGTTCTGTCTAATAAACTCAAATTTTAAAGTTTCTGATCAACATGAAACTCAATGACTCTGTTATTCTTTTGATGAATTTCCAATATATAAATTATGCTAGCCATACCTATATTTAACCAAATCTTAAATATAGGCATTTTTTATAAATACTTAACTTAACCCCTATCTTAAAACTACCTATATATATTTATATAAAGTAGTTAAAATGTTCGAACAAAGCTAGTTTGTCCTGAACGTCAGGTTTTAAGGTAGGTGTTTATAATTCCTAATGATGTTTCAGTAATTTATATTTATTCAGAAATATTATCTAAACAGAACAAAATAGACAAGAATAGACCTAAAATGATTTAATGATGACTGGAGTAGCAAATAATTAACATAAAGTGTACTGACACTCCCACTGGTGGTTCTCTGTCCAGTGTTCACTGACGGTTATGCCAGAACTTTTGCGTATTGCAAAAGGTCAAGCTTCCTGAAGACAGGTCATGTCTACATGTGCAAATGCTTTGGGGTGGATTTAGTCTAGAGTAATGGACTCTAGAGTAAATCTACCCTGGGCACGCATCTACACATGTGGGGAGGTGGGAGCAGATTTGCTGCTCATGGCAGCAAGTCTGCTCCCACCCCCACTGGCCCTGCCCTGGCCCTGTGCAGCAGCCAGGGGGAGCTGTAGACTCCCCCTGAGTGCTAGCCGATGGTCTGATAGGAAGCATGGGGCCAGGAGACAACTGTCTTTTGGTGAGGGCTGAGAGATTTCTCCCTGCCCCCAGGAGCTGCCTGCTGCCAGGGCAGACTCTGCCACTGAAGCCTCAGCAGAAACAATGTCCCCCTGCCCTGGCAGCAAAGCTCCCAGGCCCCACTCTGTAATCACAGAGTGGGGGCTGGGAGATGATTGTTGCCAGCCCCCACTCCATGATCATGAAGCCATGTTGGAAGATTCCTATCTCCCAGCCCCAGATCCATGATCACGGAGCAGGGGCTAGGAAATAATTGCAATTGCAGAACCAGGGCTGGGCGATAAGAATCTCCCAGCTTCTGCTCCATGATCGCAGAGCAGTGTCTGGGAGCTCCCTTCTGCTGGGGCAGGAGGACATTGTCTCCACCCAGGCTCCACTGGCAGAGCCTGCCCCAGTAGCAGGCAGCTCCTGGAGGTAGGGAGCAGTCTCCTGTCCCCTACTGCCTGGCTGACCAGGAGTACATTTGCTCCCCATTGGCCATCTACACATGTCATACTGCACAATAATTACTCCCAAGTAAATTTGTTACTTATATTTACAGGTAGAAAATTTACTCATGGTTAGAGAAAATTACTGTGCAGTTAGCAATTGCATGTGTAGACAGTGACACTTACTGCACTGCAATTTGTTCTCATCTCAAGTAAAGTTTCTCATGTACATGTGCCCACATTGACCTAAAAGAGCCAACTCAAGTTTCAGGATTCCTCAGTAACACTATTTAAAATGAAACAAGCAAACACAACCGTCAACACTTTTAGCTGATGTTGCAGAAAAGCTTAAGCATATACCATCGTCTTAATTCAGAAAGGCAGGTTTTATTTAGAGCATAATAATGCCATTCATCTCATATGATCCAGGGCTGAAATTTTACAGACTATGAGTTCTGTTTTTCTTTGTTGGAAAAGGAGTTGGGGTAATAGCCAGTTCTTAGAAATAAAAGTTAACAGGTAAAATACTAAAAAAAATGCCCATTAAGAAAAGATACAGTTCAGTGAAATACATGGAACAGGCTAGCCACCTAGTTTTAATATTCCTTCCTTCCTTTGCCCCAGAATCTAATGACAGTAGGGTCCAGTCATATACTATACTTTAATGCAGTGGGAAAAAAACACCTACAATTGTTATTTTAAAGAGATAATATGAAGAGGTTGCAGCTGGAACCCCGCAGTGGTCTGTACTGAATTTGGTGCTGCTAAATACTTTTACTTGTATGACTGACTTGAACATGGCAAAAGAGAGTATACTGATCAAATCTGCAAATGACATGAAACAAGGAGTTTGAAACACTTTGGCAAATAGGATTATAATAAAAAGGGATTTTGATGAACTAGAGAACTGAACTATTGACAACAAAATGAAATTCGATAAAATACAAGTTCAAGGTGGTACACCTAGGGAAGAAAAAACTAATATAAAAATAAGGGGGATAGTTGAGTGGGCTGTGGCACTGCTGAGAGGGGTTGTGTGGATCACAAACTCAAAATAATTCATCAATGTGATGCTGTTGCAAGAAAAGTAAATTAAATTTTGGGTTACATTAGCAAAAGCATTATATATGGCAGACACAGGAGTTTATAGAGTAATCTATATGCTACTGGTAAGAGCTTAGCTAGTTTCAGCTTGGACCACTGCATTTTAAGAAGGATGTAAAGGATTTTTACTGGAAATGATTCAGAGGCAAGTAACAAAATTGATAAAGAGGTTAGAATGCAACCTTATCAGCAGGGATCCTGGTTTTCTCTGATAAAAAAAATCCCCAATTTTCAGATTTAAAAAAGGAACCCCAAATCCACATTTTTCCATGATTAAAATGAAATACGACTAATATATATGTGTGTGTGTGTGTACACACACACACACACACACACACACATAGTGGTGTTTCATTTTAATCACAGGAAAATGTGGATTTTAGGGCTTTTTTTTTTAATCTGAGAATTGGGGATTTTTTTTATTCGAGAAAACTAGGATCCCTGCTTATCAGAAAGGCTAGGAACAGACATTCAAAAAGCCTGAGCCTGAACTGATTCAATCTCTGCAGGTTAGTCTAACCTGGCTAGGCTGAACTGGTCTGTAATCACACAGACATCCTCCTCTCTGGACTGAAGAAATGCCTGCATATGCTTGCAGTGGCTCAAGCTAGAAGCTGGTAGGAGCTAGAGCAGCCCTCCCTTCCAAGTGCTGAGCTGAGGGGGGGGCAAGACCAGTCTGCAGCAGGACGTACTAATTAGGGAGGGGTGTCCCTCCCCCTGTCCATAGCAGCCCAGCAGGGAGTTGATAACACAGTGTTTATCATCTCTAACTCAGTGTTTATCAGTCCATTAAGAAAACAAGAGCCCCTCTCTCTCATTAGTTCAAGCTCTCCTGAAACAACTTTTCCAAGGAAGGAAGGGAGGGATATTACCAGCTACCTGTTGATTAGCTCCAAAAAACCCTAAGCAGACACCATCCTGTCTGCCTTTGTCTTGTCTCCCACAGCATGGACTGGAGCCAGCAAGTGGTATGCTAGAGGTGGCTGTGTAAGGCAGAGGGGAGGGGGGAATCCCTGTTTGAACAGCGAGTGGTGAGGATGGGGAGCAGGAGGAAGCCAGGCAGACACTGTTGTGTCTTCCCTCTCTGCCAGACCTGCAGCCAAGGAGCAGAGGGGAGGGGCCAACTCTGCTGGGCTGGAGCAGAGCCTTGCCTAGCAAAGCATCTGGGATGCTGGGGGACTCTAATTTAACTTAAACCAGGAAGGGGTCTGGGACAGACATTGCATAAACTGGTTTGAACCAAATCAGTTAAGTCTGATACTACATTTAACCAAGTATATCTCAAACTGGTTTCAGCCATTTTCGAAGTGGTTGATGTGCACTGAACATCTGTTCTGTTACAGGTTTAAATCAGTTTCTGCTCACTTAAACCAGTTTATGTGTAATTTCTGTCCCTCACCAAGAGGTTGAATGAACAGGCATGTTTACTTTGGAGAAAAGGAGGTTAATAGGAGGAACAAAAAACTTTTCATATATTTGTAAATCTGCCTAGCCACTGCAGGTAGGAGAAGAGACAATGGGTTTAAACTAGAGCAAAGCAAATTTAAGATTTGAAATTTAAGATAGATTAAGTCTCAGACAAACTTCTTAACTGTAAGAACAAGCTAGAAACAAACTGCTTAGACAAGCTATAGACCAGAGGTAGCCAACCTTTTTGAATGTGGGGCCGGATCATGAAATTTTATCACCCAGTGGGCTGGCAGGAGCAGGCGCTCACACAGCCTGTCCAGTCCGGCTGCAGCCTGGGGGCACAGGACTGAAAGGGTGCTGCCTGACAGCACCATGTCCTCCCTGCCACCTGGGCTGCCTTGAGGATGCTCCCACACCTGGGCACCTGGGCTCAGCAGACAGGGAGATATGTGGGAACTCTACAGAGGGGTGCAGGATGTGTAGAGATACCCCCCTGCTCCCTCTCCCCCGGGGCAGCCCAAGCTCGAGCCCAAGTGGCAGGGGTCCCTCCCTCCCCAGGTCCAGTCAATAAATTACTTAACTGTATACAGATTTATTATTACAACAAAACCATTAAAGGGTAAGGACATAAATTATATATATAGGTACAAATTTACAAAACAATAAACCCTATAATACACACACACGCACACACGCACAGATATACACACACAGATATACACACACATCCAGTTATCATTTAAAATACAGATGAACAACAGAACAAACCAGACCAAAGCATATTGATCAGGCAACCTTATAACTCTATTCATATACAAACTATTACTTCAAATTATTCACATAAACTGTAAGGCACAGTCCACAAGTATAATCAGCAGTCCTTAGAGTACCTGGGTGCCCTCCAGGGCAGGGGCCCTACTCCCAAGGTACCACTACAGAAAAGGAAGTGGGGGGAAAAAGGAAAGGAAGACCCCAAAGATTCCTAAGCTCCCCCGCTATCAGCCAGGAGCAGCCCATGTGGTGCCCCTTCACAACCCTCGGGGGGTCCCTCCCTTGTGGGGACCCTCTCTCCAGGGTAACTTACTATTCCACAGTCCCGCCTCCTGTTCTCAAGGTCAAGCTCTGTTCCCTGCCAGATTTTCCTACTGCCTGACTCTGCTGCCGCTGTCCTGGCTTAGGGCCACATGCACCGCTGTGACGCTTCGCCTTGTGCTGGGGTTGGAGGCCTGGACAGCCTTGTGCAGCACCGGGGCTTGGTCTGTTCCTGGACTCTCTGGGCAGCAGCATCTGCACTAAACTGCTGCCCTGTGTCAGCAGCTGTAGACCCAAGCCACCTCAAGTGGCTCCCAGGATCTCTCACCCTCCATGCAGTCCCTCCTGCACTGAGCTCTCAGCCTTGTTCTGGGGGCTGAGGACCTGAGCCGCCTCAAGGGCTCCAAAGATCCTGCTCTGTGCACTGGCCTGTGCACCATGTCTCTGGCCACACACCAGAGGTTGCAGACCTGAGCCACCTCACGCAGCTCCCAGGGTCTGGACGTCATGCACCATGCTGTGCACCGAGAGCCTAACTGCTGGAGCCATACCACGCTCCCCACAGATGGAAGTCTTCAGGGGCTCTTCCTGGGCTACTGCTGAGCCCTGCTGAGTAGCTCTCCTCAGCTCTTCTAAACCCCGCTCTTCTCTCTTCTCAGTCCCCAGTGCATCTCTCCTTTTGCTGGGCATGCAGCTCCTTTTATATGCTCCAGGGTTCCGCCTCTGAAATCTTCCGGACCTGACAGTTTGCAGTCTTCAATCAGGTCCAGGGGAGCTCTTCTCCCCCTCCCCTCAGGAAACGGGTGTGATGTTATTTCTCTTGCTGCCTCCTGATTGGTGGATGGGCTCCACCAATCAAAACAGCAGGATCTCAAGCCTGGGATTCAACCCAAGCGCTGAAAGGTAAGCCTGCTACATGTATACATGCAGCAAGACTGCTCTGATGCACAGTAATTACATCATGTTAGAGCAGACTCAATTTTGCTTGTTCCCCTATTATTAGAAGGCAGCAAAGCTACTGAATAGATATATACATATATTTAAAAATATATACAGACATCCTAGCTTTTATAATGCTCTTGTTGAAAAAGAGGCAACAGATTAAAATTACTGCTGCCTGACCCCAGAACCCTTCCCCAGGCCCCTTTCCCAACAGGTCATTGGCTGCTGCCTGGCCAGGGCTGCTGCAGGGAGGGAGAGCCCAGACCCCTCTCCCTGCTGCTCCCCCCTGACCTGGGCTGCACTGTGGTACAGCCTGGCATGGGCAGCTGCAGGGAAAAAGACCCAAGAGCCCTTCCCCTGCATCTCCCCTGCCACCCCTTGCACCAAGCAGCAGCACACCTTTGCTTGGGCAGGGCTGCTGTGAGGGGCAGGGAGACCCTGGAGCCCTTCCCCCACAATCCCCCCAGCTGGGCTATGGTGCACCATAGGTCTGGGGTGGCTGCAGAGACAGAAATCCCCTTTCCAGCTCCCCCATCCCCAGCAAGGCTGTGCACTGGGTTGAAATCAGAAGCTGTTACTCAGTGACAGCTGGGAGTGTAGGGCCAGCCCAGGTTCAGACAGAGCAAAGGAGCTTTGCCTGAGTCTAAAGCACAGCCCTATGGAACACCACCTGGGATGGCGATGATTGCGTTCTAAATTAATCCTGTGTATCTGGCACAGACACTCAATAAAGTACACAAAGTGCTTTAGGTTAGTACTTATCCATCAAGAGTTAATTTAGGGTGCGATCTTCCATTTTTAACGTGGTCTAAGAGCCATGAACACCTGTTCAGTTGCAACTTTAGAGCACTTTCTGCCTGCTTAATGCACAATATGTGTAACATCTGTACCTACCCCATGTGTTTATGAGCTAAGACAGGAAACTAAGTTCTTTTTTTTTCTGAAAGCATAAAACAATTATTATGAAGAACCTGGTAAACATGCATGCTTGATTAAACACAATTCCAAAGAGAAGGTTATTAAGTTCCTACTGATGGCCAAAACCCAATGACATATGTAAAGGGCTGAATGCATGTATATTTATAAATAGTCATATCTGAGACCTAAACTGCCCTGTTTTGTAGCTTTTAAGGTTATCATCTTGGAAGTAAACCCATACACTGAGATTTCTTTAGGTTTCTTAGACTTAAAATTTTCCTATTTTGTGATGAAAAACACACCTTGAAGACAACTTGTGATGGACAAAGACACCTGCTCTTTCCTATAATTTCTAACTTGGAAAATTGCTTATATCAATCAGTTACTATTTCAAAAAATAAAATTTGTGTGAAAGTTTCAAATTCTTTTGAGGCTCTAAATACTGGAGAAAAGAAATATTGTAGCAACTGAAAAGCCAGAACCTGGTTCTACAGGAAGATCTGAGGGAAGTGAGTATCAACCTTGCCAGTTAAACATTTATTATAATACACAGCACTGAAGGGAAGTAAAGTGGAATTAATTTCAGAAGTCACCTGTTTGGAATCATCAGTCAGTCCATTTTCATGTATTTTTCTGCATTTCATATTTATATATTAAACAGAATGGTGCTTTTGTTTATGTGAGCTTGTAATACAAGTGACCATCATCATTCCTAACATGCATATTAAAAATAAACAAAACAAAAATGTGGAGAGCTACATGGAAAGGAAATATTAAAACAAAATTGTTACAGCTTTATAAACTGCTTGCTTCTTGTCAGTGTGTTGTTTATGGCCGCTTGTAGATGACACTTTTTCGTGGGTTTAAAGTGGGTTAAACGCCTTTTGCACTGCTTTAATGGCATTGCTGTTTGCACATTCGGTGGCGTATTGCACATTAATTCCAGTCGCTGTAGCATATTCAGCAATGTAATGCATTTTAAAGGACTTCAGGATGTAGCAAATGTCTTCGGGGTGCTGCAAAGTAAAACACCTCTGAGGAGTTTTAGTTTCCTACCCTACAGCCATGGAGGGAAGCACCAGGCTCAGTGAGGCTCAGGTGTTGTGCAGGCAGACCATGCAGGCAATCCGGCAGCAGCCCAGGAAGGCAGGATCCACAGAAGGGAAAAAAAAATGGTGAGTCTGATCTTTTTTTTTTCCCCAGAGCCTGCTTGTCTGCCTGAGCTGTGCGGGGGCCTGGTGCTTTCCTCCATGGCTGCGGTGCCCCCTGGGACTGCCCAAGCTGGGTGGGTGCCACCTGGGGGAAGGCTGCTGCTGCCGCGGAGGGAAGCACCATCCCCCGTCTGCAGCTCAGGGATTGCTCTGCCCACCAGCAGCTCAGTCTCCCCTCCCTGCCGCAGGAGAGGCAGGTAAGGATCAGGCTCCCACATGGGTACATGACACGGGGGTTTACTTCACCCTAAATTGAAGCATTGTTTTTAAACTACTGCTTCAGTTTAGGGAGAATTAAACCCCCATATTGTCTATAAATGCCCTATGTGGTCTTAAAAGTCATATACCTACATATCTAATGATGGTAATATAAATGCCTTTGAATGGTAACTACCATTCAGCTACCTTAAATATGTATAATATGAGAAAAAGGAAATTTACTTCTGTCCTAGCAGACAAAAGATCATGAAAATACATTAAAATTAACTGGAGGCAGGGTTAGTAAAATCTCCAAAGAAATAATGAAAAATAAGGAAGGAAGGGGAGTAATATTAAGATTTAGATCCTACTATTTCTTTGAAAGGACAGAATAATCCTACAATGCATACTCACACCAATATATACTTACTCATGCAAGTAGTCCTATTAAATTTAACAGGCCTACTTACATGATCAAGGGTTACTCAGCATAAGCCTGAATTGCAGAATTTGGTCCCAAGACAATCTCTTTGCAGCACAGATTCACTGAGGTCAGAGTAAATTTCTGCAGACAAATTTCTAAAACAAATCAGGTAAAAATGGGAGCAGTTAAGATACGGAGAACTGAAATACTGTATAAAATGCCTTTAAATTTTCACATATATTCAGTTTAATGTGATCTGAGTTTAGAGATATATCCAGATTGATGGCTTAGTGATGGAGCTCTGCATTGCTCTGTGGGAGATTTGGGTTTTCTATCCAGGCCTAGCCTCTCACTCACTGAGCTTTCAGAAGCTCCCAGTTTCAGGATACAGTACAATCAACTGTTGGCAGAAGCTGCCTGGTTGCTCATCAGAGCTTCTGCTAGCCTGAATCCCACAGCTCAAAGGACAGCGGCAATAATGAGTTATTTTCTAGAGGAAATTAAAACACAGAAAAAAATTAAAGGAGTAAAAATATCTTCATGGGTCTCTTTCAGACTGCAAAGGCCATCTCTCTTCTCTATCTTCTAGAAAACACACTTTTACATAAATTCAAAGAAGTATATTGTCTGGATGCTTTAATTAATTTCAGTTTGTATTTCTGCTAGTCTCCAATTTGACTTCTGCAGCTGCTGCACCTACTTTAATCCTGGCATGGGTTTGTATAGCGCAGTCTGTCTCCTCTCTCTGGATCAGGAGCTGGCATCATGATTCAATAAAATTTAAAAGTGCCTTTGATCATCTACATTTCTACAGACTGATTACAACTTCAAATAAAATGAATACAGGCAAAGAAACCATAATGCCATTCACTGGAGGATAGACAATTGGCAGGTAGAATTTCACCATCTTAAATTTTACTAGATTTAATTAGAAGACTGTATCTGGGCATGATAAAAAAAGGCAAATTAGAAATTACAAATGTGTGATGTCTGAGATTGGCATTTCCTTTTATTCCTGATTGATGAATCTGCACAGCACAAATTAATTTTATGACAAATTATGGGAAGTTTGTAGTACATGTGACACATAACAGTGAAGGTTAAAAGGTACTTATTTCTTCATCCTTCTTCTTCAGCTGATTGAAATATATTTGAAAAAGACTTCTGTCTGGGACAGATATAGGATTTCAGGCTATAATGTAAACTTGGAAGCATACTGTCATCATAAAAATCAAGCAAAGCAATAACCAGCAATTCCAAATCCCCAGTATTATCTTGCATATGGGAATGCAAATACAAACCCTGTCAAGATGTTTTAGCTTAAGACAGTGTAAAAAGCAATTTAAATTTGGATCACAAAGAGATTAGAAACCAAAGCACTTCTAATGTTGAAAAGGCTACAAGAGATACTGACAAAACAACCACAGACCAGAGTCTCGTGGTTTTCAACCTATTCCACGCTGATAAGGACACACAGGATTTCCATCCCACACTAACTGGGATTTAGCTGGAACTCCCCTCCTGTCAAGTAGCAACTATGTGGCTCAATTATCAATTCTAGAAACGGAGTTTTCTTCCAAGATTGCAGATTAAGATGAAATTTTACTGTACCAGAAGAAGAGCACAAACATTTGCCCCTACTCTCATGTCTGCTTAACTGTTGCACCAAATCAAGGCCTGAGGCATTTTGAAGGAAAGGTTAGATCTGCTCTGTTTTGCCATTAGGGAATTGCTCCTCCTACTGAAATTTGTCTGTATAATCTGAATCATCCTGGTTATTTCCACCATGGCTTCTCAACATGAAGTAGCAAGAATGGAGCCAGAGACTTGAGACTAGGAGAATGTCAGTATATTCAGTTCTTGGGTGTAGAGAGAAGTGCATCACGGCTAGGCTAGGAGAGGGAGTAAGATGTAACACATAATTACTTGACCTCTTTCCCTCAGCTTTGAATCCTAAGGACAAACGTGGTTATTCGTCAAATTTTCACACACAATGCAAACTTGTGACAGTGACTGATAACCCATTTCTTACTGCTTTTTAAAAAACTAAAAGACTATCTATCTAGCTTTATCACTTTAATGAGACATCAAGATTCACTCCTCATACCATTAATGTACTATTTTAATTTTCAAAGACTGAGCCATAAACATTCCCAGCAAGACCCTGAACTCTGGGTACTGTGAAATCTGTAATTCACTACTTTGTCCTTGAGAAACTATATTAAACCCTTTAATTGATACGGGTAGTTCCCTTATTTCCTTCATGAATAAAGGCAGTCAGGAAGCTTGTGTTAATAGAAAGATGAAAAAATAATACTACCTTAAACAAAGGTTCAATGGTGCTGAGTTCAGGCACTGTAAAGATGTATCCATGTTTTTATGGATAAAGGTACAGGAGACCCTCACCATTCATGGGGGATATGTTTTCATATCCCCCACGAATGGCAAAATCCATGAATAAGGCACTGCATTTATGTACGCTGTCTGCATTCATGAATGCAATGCCTCCGGTGGCTGGGGGGTGGGAGTGCCAGTAATGGTGGGAGTGCAGCGGCGGCAGCAGGAGCACGGCGGCAGTGGCAGGAATGAGGTGGCAGCGGTGGGAGCCCACCAGCAGCAAGTGTGGAGCTCCTGAGGAGCAACTTTAAGTGTATTTAAAATGCAGGTTTGGCATTCATGAATATTTGAAAGCATGAATGCCGAACCCACGAATAGAGATGGTTTCCTGTACTGACTTTCTACTTTACATAGGATGCCCTGATAAATCTTTTAAATTCCAGATGGAAGCCTATACATGAGCCATTTCACTCCACCTCTCACTGCTCCTAAAACAGTCTTATGGTCTTAAAAAATCCTCTGAGTCTGACTCAAACCTTTAGTTTGGATCAGTATACTTAATGAAACATTTTATAATTTATGCCCTTGAATGAATGCTTACTCTGAGGGAAGAATTCATCATGAATATTTTATTCAAAATTCTGCCTTTCTGTTGTGGATGGTCTGCAAACAGCTTATGATTTTATCAGATCTACTTCCATTATTTGAAATTATTCAGCAAACAGTTCTTGACCTGTACAATGTTCTTGACCTCTAAAATATTCATTAGCGGTTCATTTTGAGTGCTAAATATTCAGATTGTTTTGACTCAGATCAGATGATAGCTTTTTCACACAAATATGTTTGCAAATGCAGAATTCATCTGTGCCTTTCCAACAATGTTCATTTCTGCACAGGGCGTGCCTACACATGCATTTACTCTGGCTTAAATTTACTATGAAGTAAATTATTGAGCAGTAAGTGGGAATAGGCTAGTGTCTATACATGCAGGCAACCCAGGACTAAATTTAGTCCCAGGTCAGAGTAGCCTGCCATGTGCCCCTGTGGACACCGGGGGGGGGGGGGGGGG
>NW_017728992.1:130373684-130398350 GCF_001723915.1 Gavialis gangeticus | reverse complement strand
GCTCCAGCCTCTGGCCACATAGGTGCCAGCATTTCGGACTAACTTTAGTCCCAAGTTGAAGCCAGGAAAGGCAGCCAGCCAGGAGCCCTGGAACTGGGCTCAGGCTGGCCCCTAGTGCCTGGATAGACCAGGGAGGCTGCATATTACTGCGCAGTACCTAACTGAGCATAAATTTGATACCTACATGATGCAGGTATCAAATTTATGCTCAAGTTGGCATAAGTTGCCATATTTACTGCACAGTATGGGTGTGCACATGTAGACATGTGCCCATACTGCACAGTAATTCTGGTTACTGTGCAGTAAATTCACATGTCTAGACATGCCCACAGAGTACTATCAACAAATTTAACAACCAGACAAAGAGACATCATTGCATGTTCAAACAATCATAATACTATGCCATGATAAAAATACCAGAAAGAGTACTGTACCCAAAGCAAAATACACTGAATACCTGAGGAAAATAACAAAGGATATCCAGCCAAAAGCTGTTCCAGTTAAGTCCATTTGGAAGGAAATTTGAACCTTTGCCTCATTTACATGAAGAATCTTAGGTCTTGAAATCATTATTACTTAGCTATGATTGCTTAATTGGAGAACCACCAGTTCTTCCATTGATTAGAGCGATTTCAGTGAGACTATTCCCAGAGAATGGTCCTAATTAGGGTGGGGAAATTAGTAGAATTGGGCTCTACTGCTTTGCTGATCACATGAGAATCAAAAGAAAAAGAATATCCTGTTCCTTCAACAAAGAAAAGTCTTTGAATGAGAGTTACGGATAAGGAATAGGTATATCAATTGGTAACTATGGTGGGAAAGGTATCTTCGGCTGCTCAATACCCCAGCTTGACTAACTGGTTACCCTTCAATTCTTAGCTGTTATTTCATTTTTAAGAACCACATGCTTCATATGTGTCCTAAGTGAGGCTGCACTGTTTGAAATCCCAGTTCTCTCTCTTCCATGGTAATATTTATAACCAAGTTCCAAGTATCCTGTAGTTTGAGAACAGAACCTGGTATTTAGCTTATGCTTTATCTGTTTAACCTACCCTGAAGAAAGGTATTTTGTACCTGAAAGCTTGTCTTACATGTCTCCCAACTATATAGATGTCCAGTAAAAGATACTGCAAAACAAATCTTGCTTCTTGCTTATTACCTGAACTATCACATCTATAACAACACTATAATATCACTCCAACATGAAAGATATCAAAATTCATCAGGTAGAATGGAAAATTCACAACATGAAGGAAAAAAAGAAGTCAGACTAAATAGTAGCATCTACTTCCTAAGCTTACATAGTGAAGTTAAACTTAAATCATTGTTTAATTCAGGTTGTATTTGTTTCTTTCCTGTACCTAAGGAAGGGCATTTTGTCCCTAAAAGCTTGTCTAGCATCTCTCCCAACTATATGGTTGTTCTAGTAAAAATATATATATTTCCAAATAAATCTTTCCCCCTCCTGTCAGCAATGAAAGGAAAGGAAGGAAAGAAATGCTGCTCATAATTCCATTGGCTAACCAGGCAATTAGCTGGAGTTATGGCTTGAGGGGGGAAAAAGAAGGATTCTCAAAATGATCAGTTGTGAAAATCATATGCCGAGAAAAGCACTATTGCTTTCTGACCTTTTGAAAATGACAATGTCATGCTGATCCAGGTTGTACAGTTTTTCCATCTGCTAAAGTAAGGGCACAAACAGCCATCTTGGCTGGTACCAAGAAAGCTATTGAATAATATGTCTTTTTGTGTAACTGCCTAAAACACCATATATCATGCTGCATATATTTGTCTGTCAATGAAACAGTGTCACATAAATGATCCCATCAGATCTAAACTGATGGAGATGTCAGTCTGTTTCATAACACACTTGGATCGTTGGTTTCTCTGACAGCTACAGGACTTCAGGACGTTCCACCTTTCCCCCACCTAATATTCTGAATTGGATCAGAAAGATACTGTTCATTCACAGCTTTTTCAGAAAATGGCCAAAATTAAGAACAAATTTGTAATTAACAACAAGAATGTAATTGAGCCTGCTAAACTGAAAAATTCAGATCTGCAAAGGATCTGAAATTAATAGAGGAAGGTGTTTGGAAAAGAAGCATCAGCATGAAAACACCATTTTTAACAGATGGCTAATTGGAACATATAGTTTGAATCCTTATATAAAAAGAGCCATGTTTGCATTAAATAATGTCTTATCTAAAAAACAATTACGGGATAATGTTCTTAAAGATTAATTTCCTCAATTGTAACTCATGCTTGTTTATGGTAGTACATAGCAAATTCTAACCTAGACATCTGGTATTTAAATTATATTGTTCTTTTGAATTGATTTCACTAACATGCTAGTGACCTTTATATAAATTGGTTATTCATTTATAAATACGTTTAGGTCACTCAGAGCTTAGCACAATAGAGTATATATCAAATCAATTGAAAATTCAAAATGTCAAGGGCTTGATTTTTCTGTTAAGAGAAAGCTTCTGGACCAAACATGCAGATACATCTCCACTTTGTTTTTCTGAGACCTTCTACTACTAAGATAGCCTCCAGCCTATCAAATGCCAGCTATGTTTTAAATTTTTTTGCCTATGGCAGAGTTCAAGATAGTCATGATATATTATAGGAATAGGAAAGCATTTTTTCTTATGATTTAGAAATCTAATTTTTTGCCTTGTATTAACTAGTATGAAGAAGAATGTATTGAAACCTACAAACAAAATGAGATTGTTTACTTTGTCATTCACTGCAACTGTACTACTTTTTCCAAATTTCACCAAAAACAAGCTCTTTAGATACTTTACAGTTCATTAGATACTAAATGGGGTATACTCAGAAAAAAAACACAGCAAGGGCTTTATAAGTAAAGTAATTCTCCAAACTGAATTGCAATGGCCAAGTGAAATAAAGGAAAGCAAATAAAGCTGTCATACCGGTGAACTCCACTGTTGCACATTATGATGTGGCAAGCTCCAAGTCTGCTACAAAGTTCTGAAGAAACCGAGAGCAATCCAACTCCAGACGCACTGCAAGCAGTGTAAGCACAAGCAGCTGTGCGCTTGGATCTGATAAATGACCCTACCAGCCGGTAAAATTCATCCAAAGAATTGAGGGGCCGCATTAACTAGAAGCAAGAAAGAACAGACATGATTCAACATTTGCTATCAAGAGGCATATGAACTTCCTCAAGATGGTGACAGTTAAATGGTCTAAAGTGAAAAGACAAGTGCAAACATGGACATAAACACAGGGGTGCCAGGACTGGCAAATGGACTCTGAGAAAAATCAGCTTATAGTTCAGATAGAACTATTATTTGTTTATGCAAATGTCCATTCACTATTCCTGACTGAAGCCTGGGAAGTACCAAGCAGAGGAATGAGAGAGAAGAAGCCACGAGACAATTAGCAAGGAAAACTGAAAAGTGCAGTTTAACTTTTTACAAAATTGAAAGTATATACATATTTCATTTAGAAAGAACAGTCTTCAGGATATGGCTAGATGCTAAAGACAGTGCCCATCTCACAGTGCTTTTTGAACAAGTGAAATGAATTCCAAGTCACAGCTCTGCAGATTTCCGAGTCACAATCAACCCAAGAGATACCTACAGATTCCAGCAGAAGGAATCCTGCATCCCAAAGAAGCAATTTTTAAAATCTAGAAAAGCATCCCCTCCTGGCTATTTCAATTCCTTGGGGAAACGGTACTATTGCTTATGTCTATATTTACTTATGTTTTAAAAGTATACTAGTTTTACAGAATCAATTTAAAAATCAATCTAGTTAAACCAGTGCAAACCCCTTATTGTAGGGAGTTATAGCCCTAAGGTTATGTTGGTTTAACCTTTACTATATCCACTTAGCTTGCATTGGTTTAGATCAATGTTTAAATTGGTTTAAATCAGTAAACTTGGTTCAATTTTTCTAGTTCAGATAAGGCCTTAGGGTGCCTGAACACGAACGTGGAGGCTGCTCCAACACACTGTAATTACAGCACGTAGGAGCAGACTTGATTATTCAACTCTGCTGGAGCATGGCAATTACTGTGCTCCAGCAGCCTCCTGCATCTCATGTATCAGTGTCCCTACACTTAAAAATGGTGGCATGGACACCTGAATTAAAGCTTCTCAAATGAGCTTTAGTTCAAGCACCCCCGCCGCCATTTTTAAGTGTGGGGATGCTGATACATGAGACACTGAGGCTGTTTAATTAGAGTGGCTCTCAGAGCCACTCTAATTAAAGCAGTGCCCACCCCCAATCCCCAGAGCACATGTAAAAACACCCTTAGAGACTTTTCATAAAAAAACTTCTGTGCTGTAAAATGGGACGGTCTCCAAAAGTTGTAGCGATACTTCATGCCATTCTGACCATCCAGGAATAAAGGTTTAAAGAAAAGGGAAATGTTTTTCGTAATACTGAAAGGAGAAGCCACTTCAGGGTTAGTGAGGAGCTTCTAATGGCGACCCTGTGAGGAATTCTTTTCCAGAGAACAGGATCTATGCAGTTCATTCTCCAGAGCAGACACTGCTATCTGCAAGCGTGCCAGATACTGACAATTGCCCAAAGGGGCAAGGAACAAGCAAAGCCCCATTTAACCCTCTGTAGTCAGAGAAATTGTTTCGCTTCACATGTGAGCATACGCTGCATCTCACAAAGCACAACGCCTCCTAGTGGGGCATGCTATGCTGAAGCAGGGCTGGAAAACAGCCATAGAGTCCTGAAAAAAAGAGAGCTCAAATTTAAGTAAAAAAAGGGGATTAAGACTAATGCAGTATATAACATGCAGAGGTTAATTAGACAGTTCACTTTTGTTTACCTTGTCTACATAAGCAGCTTTAGATGTTGAATTTGGAGGCAGATTTGACTTGTCCAGGTAAAATGCCCTGAGAGAATAAACAAACAAACAAGCCTGTTAATTGTTTAAAAGCCTTTATAAAAGTATACACAAAAAATAAAAGTCCTTTGATGTATGTTTTATTTTAAACTTCATGACAAGAGACAAACTAAGACATACAGAAGGGCAGAGGTTCACTTATCTTCTTCCTTTTAAAGAAATTAGGAAAATGTTTTCTTCCTGCTTTTGCAGGAAAGCTAGAGTATAATAAATTATTAAATCATGTCCATCTGCTGGCTGGCAGACTGTGCATCAGGACTCCTCCTGAGTATATTGCTGTCAAATTACTAGGAAAACTGGACCTGAAGGAAGTTTTCACCAAAATCTTCTGCAAGAGAAGTGCAAGAGACGCTTGATAACAGTTTGGATTTTAAATGGCTAAGAATGTGAATTTTTGCAATATATGATCCTCATGCATTACATGCTTGTATATTAGAACATGGTTGCCACAGGAATGTTAGAACAGCAGCCCAAATATGATAGGCATAGCACACATATACAATAACCCAGTCACTGCCCTGAAAAGCACATAATACAAGCAGAAATAAAAAATAAGACAAGTAGGTAGAAGGGGACTGACTGAAACCAGCAATACATGTGCCAGTGTATGTGCATGTGCACATGTGTGTGTAAACAAAAAAACCAAACTATTCCTAACCTATTTGAAAATGCTTCTGTGTATAGAGAAGGAGCTAAATGCAAATAATGCTCATTACATAAAAGCAAAATACAATACAAGAGAGATACTAAATGGCAGTAAGGCTGGTAAACATGATGTGTACTGGGCACTGACACCTATTTTCTTTTCTGTCTTCTCTCATTTAATTAATGTTGCATAAAAAGTGTCCATAGAACACAAAAAAGTGCAGTGTCTGTTTTTCAAAGGACAGAGGCTGGCTGTTGTTCTATATCGGAGCGAGCAATTATTTCGGATGGAGGGCCGCTTACCCAGTTTTGGGAAGCTGTCAAGGGCCACATGGGTAGCCCCACCCCTTGACAGGTGCCCCAGCCCTTGACAGGTGCCCGGCCCCCTGGTCACCATCTTGGGACCAATGTACCAATGTCTTGGGACCAATATCCCAGGGCCAGCGCCGGCGGGGCCCAGAGTGGGGTGCAGGCTGGCAGGGGTCTGTGGAGCTGGGCTGGGCTGCACCCACAGGGAGAGGGGGGAGCTGGACCAGCTCCATAGAGCCCCTACTGGCCAGGATCCTGTACCCCTGCCACCCTGCTCTGGGCCCCACCAGCGCTCACCCCAGGACACCAGTGTGAGCTCCACTCCCCTGCTGGCTACCATGCCCGTTAACTCTCAGTGCCCCCCTCAGCCCTGTGGTACAGGTGGGGGGTAGTGTTCAACCCTGACCCTGTGTTCACTGGCAGGGAATGAGTTGGTGCTGAGCACAGGGGAAAAGCAGCATCTTGCCTGCCCCATGGCCGGCACCCTGCTCTGCAGCCGCTCGTAGCCCATGCAGAACTGTCCTGAGCAGGCACAGGCAGTCCCACACAGGCTGTGAGTGGCTGCAGTGCGGGACGCTGGCCATGGGGTGGGGAGGGGCCGCTTTTCCCCTGCACTCAGCACCAGCTTGTAACCCGCCCCCACTGCTAGCCTGGGCCCCACACCGGCTCTGGGCTTGCCTGTTGGGGCTGTGCCATGACGGCAGCAGCTGCTCGGCATGGAGGAAAGAAGCCCCACTGCTTGCCATGCTGAGCAGCGTTTGCTGCTGCTGCCTGCCCGGAGCTCGTGCCATGGTAGGCTGCAGTGCGGCTGCCACTGCTGCCTCTGTGCTGTCCAGCGTGGGAGCTCTGGGCGGGTTGCAGCAGCAAACACTGCCTGGCACAGCAAGCAGGGGGGCTGCAGCTACTCCCGCTGTGGTGCAGCCCCAATGGCTGAGCCCAGAGCCAGCATGGGGCCCAGGCTGGCAGTGGGGGGCAGGTTATAAGTGCACAGGAAATATGGCCCCTCCCCTGCCCCATGGCCAGTGCCCCACACTGCAGCTGCTTGCAGCCCATGTGGGGCTGCCTGTGCCTGCTCAGGACAGCCCCACATGGACTGCAAGCAGCTGCAGCAGGGAGCGTGGGCCATGGGGCAAGGGAGGTGCTCCTGCTTTTCCCCTGCACTCAGCACAAACTCATTCCCTGCCCACAGTCCTCCCCTGCCCTCTTTCCCCTTCTCCCCCTTACCTGTTCCTGCACCAGTGCAGCCAAGGGGAGCCACATGGTCCCTGGCCAGAAGTCCTTGCTGGGACCTCCGGCTGGGGGGGCGGGGCCAGGTGGGCCCTGCTGTTGTAGGAGCATACTGGGGACTCCCCTGGGTCCTACTGCCCCTGTCTCCTGTCATCTTTGACAGGAACCAAGGACAGATAAATATGTATTCATTTTCTAAGTTTCTAGGGGCCCCGTGGGCCAATTAGAATGGCTCCCAGCTGTATTTTCCCCGCCCCTGTTCTACATGATGCACAATGTGCTGAGCTTGTGTTCAGAGGCTCTTGTTATCCTTTTCATTCCCTACCATAAAATTGGATAACCCTATTCATCTATCCCAGTGGAGCAGTGAAGTTCTAATTTACCTGCCTTCTCAAAGCAACAGTTGCTAGACCCCAAAAAATAAAAATGGGGGAAAAACAAACTAGCATTAAGCACGGACTTATTCTCCCCTCCAAAACCACTTCCTAACATCACAGTGAAAGTGTGGTCTATCACAAACAGGCCATACATAGTAATCATCAATGACAGCACCACCTTATCTTCCTACTCAGACTTAGAGACTTAAAGAATTTATATTTGTCTAAAGTGGCTGGTAAATATCATTATTTGGTGCACAGTAACACTGGCTCACCACCTACATGGTGTCATAAAATGCCTGTGAAATAATAGGAAGACTTTGTATCAGAAACCACCTTTCAAAGGCCTGGGAAGGCTGGTTTCCTGCCAATTTTAGCTGGGCATATTTTAAAGTGCTCTACTATTGTATGGTGTGCCTACAAGCAGGTGCTCCACACACTTGCCTTTGCTCGAACAGTGCATCTGGCTGGACTTGGGGGCAACAGAGACCACTCTTATACTTGGAATGAATACACATGTATGGAGCAAGATGTCATGCTCAGGCTAAAATGAGTAAAGACTTGTTTCAAGGACTTTATTTCTAATCCACAGAAAAACATTTACAATTATAAACAAAAATTCAACTATTTACTGCACGTTTTTAAATGACCAAAATATGGAAACTTCTACACAAAACTCTTCATGAAAAGCGCCTTTGTTATAAAAAATTTAAGTGTAAAAAATTTCAGCTATCAATATATATATAGTAAAATAGTGATAGATATTTGTATCCGTGTATTAGTAGGATATTGATATCATTCCAAGGATGAACTAGGAAGAAACAGGAAATGATCAGCTAAACAGCAAATTAAATAAAAGTTAAAGTGTTTATTGCTTCTCTCTAAGACAACAAAAACTACAAGTTATAAAAAACAAAGAGCCAGGAGACCTTGCCCTGCTACATTTGTCCTATTGTCAGACACAAAGGCACAATACATAAGGCTTATTATGCCACTGTCTAGTTAATAAATTCAAACTGCCTGCAGTCTTCATGGAAGCGGCATCACAATCTGTCAGTAAAGGACTGCTAGAGAAAACATGCATTTGCCCCATCAGCAGAGATTTATGGACATTGCAGTGAAATTAGAATATGATATTTGGAAGGATGTATAGATTTTCATCCTGATCTACAAACAGAATCACTTTGAGCCCAAATAATGCATAGGAATTTCTGCACTCCTTACACATGGCTAATGGGTCTATACACCTGGCAGGCATGAAAGTTTACAAGATTAGAGAACAGCCTGCAAAGGTTAATAAACTCCAATACTTCAATAACTTGGATTAATAGCATTTGACATCCTAGAATAGTGGTGCTCAAAAGTTTTGGCCCCATGGGCCAGATGAGTAGTACGGAGCCAGTCTCTGGGTTGGACTGGACCCCAGATGCCAGGATTGGGACTCCACAGCCTTGGCTGGCCCCCACTGGGATTGGGTCCTGGAACCCTGTATTGCCTCTGCCCAGCCCTATGGGCTGGGATTGGGCTCTGGGGCTCTACACCACCTCCACCTGGCTTGGCATGCCAGGATTAAGCCCTGAGTGCCTGATCAGGTACACAAGGCCACAGCTTGTGGGGAGCCCTGCAGGCTGGATAACAAAGTGCCAGGGGTCAGATCTGGCTTGCAAGCTAGAGGTTGAACACCCCTGTCCTAGAGTTTCAAAAATGAATTGCCACAGATTTAAAATTTGACTTTACAAATTTAAAATATAGTGATACTAATCTAGGGGTTATTTTCTGTCCTACCCCTTCCACCACCTCCTTCCCCACACCATCTACTTCTATTTGGACAGAGTCTGTTATGCCATTTTGAATGCCCTCAGGAAGCCAAAGCCTACAAGAAAAGAAAAAATATTTGCAAAGGAAAATTACTGGTAAAGCTCTGTGGGTAGCCACATCATGTAAAAGCTACCTTAGAAATAACAAAGTGACCTTTTCCATAGTGCTATGTAGCTGAGCTGAAAAGCAAAGTGTCATGCCATCCATTCAATGAACATCATCAAAATAAAAGACTACATTCCTTTCTACTGCAATGCCACAGGGAAATTTACTTCATTCAAAATCTGTTCAGTACTCCCTTCTCTTTATGCCATTATTTCAGCAAATTCAACGGCATTAAAATGAAACCAGAAACCAAATATAGAGCAGTACACACTAATGGACTATGTGGAAAATCACCAGCTCAGTACAGAAATGGAGCAACATAAGCATTGTAATAAGATATACATTTATACAAATAACTACATTAAAATGTAATCAATTAAGGCATTTATTCATTAACTTCAATGAACCTGAAACAATTAAACACAAAATTTATTTTAAAATGATAAATATCCTACAAAAAATAAAACCATCTCCCCATTTCAGCTAATACTCTCAGATGTTCTCAAGTGCTTTACTTTTAATTGCTTTCCATAAAAATTCTTTGGTATTTCTCAGAACAAATGACAAACTGTGGACAGCATATAAATTTCCAAAGCACTTGACTTAATTTCTAAATGCTTGTTAAGGTCCTTAATCAAATTTTATGGGAAAAGTTAATGGCAATCTTGGCATAGTGCCCAATTTGGGCAATATTTTCTAATCTATTTGATGCGAACAAGAATGAAGTCAGTCATTTTTGTCTGCATGCACTCAATGTTATTAGAACTGCCCTAAACATTTTAATTTTTCTAAGCTGTGGCAGACTAGACTTTCTGTAAAATGACAGAAAAGCACTGGGAGTAGAAGAACAGTAGGTTACCATATTACATTTTAAGATAAGTTCCAATATTTTAATCATCTTTTTGGCTTGAATTTGAGCTCTCTCTTTTCTCAGGTCCCTGTGGCTGTTGCCCAGCCCTGCCTCAGGACACCATGCCCTGCTAGGAGGCACTGTGCTTCTTGGATGTAACATGTGAGGCCAAACAGTTTCTCTGACACTAGCAGTAGGCTGACGGGCTTTGCTTGTCCCTTGCCTCTTTGGGCAGCTGGTAGTATCTGCCATACTTGCAGGCAAAAGTGTCTGCTCAGGAGAATGAACTGTAATGGAACCAAGTGGGATAAATAGTTGGGATTTAAAAAGAAGAAAATCTATCAGGAAACTTTATCAAGTTACCCACAATTTATGGGTGAAAGGAATGTAGTAACAGTGATATTTTTATTTCAGTTACACCTTTCATAGGGTGCACCACAAAATTAAATTCAGGCATTCCAAAAACTGAAAACCTGATTAAAAAAGAAGATTAAGGTTCTGAACCTGCAAAGAAATATATATGGGAGTAACCTAAATTAAGTCAAGTTTCTCATCCTAATTTCAGCGTATTGTTCTAGGAGGCCACCCTGAATGAAGATTGTTTTTATTTGAAATAAGATGAACATTTCTTGGAGAAAGAGAGTCTAGCTTCTGGAATTAAGGAAAGGCAGCTGGGATTTATGAAATGACTGTTAGGGAGAAGTGACTGATCAAGACAGTGGAAGTCTGCAGATGAGGTTAGATAGGGCAAGTGAAATTTCAAGGGAATAAGTTATTTTGGGCAAAATGGAAGGGAAGAATTTGCAATGGAAAACTAGCTTAATATTCACCGTAAAGCAGCTATTCTCACATACTCACGCACAATTACTTTTCTATTACTGGAATGTACATGTTAAGTTCTGCCACCTAACAATGGACCGGATGTATTGACTTTTGTGATTAAACTATTATATACAGTACTGCATAAGCAAATCCTGGGAAAACACGTTAAAAATAATCTTATGTATCAAGTGTTCTTTCTATAGAATAAAAATATTAAATTCTAAGCAGCTTAAAATGCATTAACACCCAGGGATGTTATATTAATTACAAATTTTAGTCCATGAGCTTGCAAATATATTTTAGACATTTTAAGCCCATAACAGTTTATGTTATGGGCTTAAGAATATGTTTTAAACTGAAATGTCTCAAAACAAGCACAAGTCACCATCTATTTTACTAGCATTTTATACTTTGGCATTCTAGTGCCTGTCTTTAGTTTCAAAGTACAGAAAGAAAAAGAGAATTGACAGTATTTTCTAAATGACTATAGCTAAAAAAGATAGTGGGTTGCATATGCCTTTTTTCTACTATTAATGTTACAGTGTATTCTGTACTTAGAAAATATTTAAATATATGAACAGTCAAAGGGTATAATATATAAGGATTCCCCCACCTCCACTTCCAGATTTTTTTCCACGTATTATACAATACCTGAAGGAAAGCATGTTTTAGCCATAACTTCATTATGGAAAGACTTGCATCTTTTTATAATAAGGCAATCTCACAAAAGATAAATAAAAAACCAAATGGTCAGTCACAAAGTTATTCTTTTCACTGCATCATATATATAACCCATGTTCTCTTCAGGAATAAGAAGAAATTTTACTAAGGTCCCATGGCTTGTTTCCAATATAATATACTCTAACAGCATAGGGTAGTTTAACCTCACAGTTGTTTGTAAACGCTTAAAAGATCATACATCACAGCAATTTCACATTTCACATCTATTTTTGCTCAGCCTGTTTTCACTCCAGCAATGGAACCAGCAGGCCTGCAAGCGCTATAGAAACCTCTCACATGCAACATATATCCCAGGTGTATGGCAAGGTGCTTTTCCTCCCCTTCCTTTTCATTCATGAAACAAAGTGGCAAGCTGCCTTTTGGCAGCCAACATCATGGGTGTAAGCAAACATGCTGGAATCATGGAAAGCCAGTGTACTGTATGGACAGAATATAATTATGAAGGGAGAACACAGGTAAAATGAAAAGCAAAAGGGAAAATAACTAGATCTGGTGACAGATTAACTTCTGTCATTAAAAAGCCACAAGCAGTGGGAGAAGAATCAAACTCCGTGAGATTACTTTTGAGGACTTTCTTGGGAACTGCTCCCTCTTGCTGGGAAATATTTAAAGTTGCCCAGGGTATACTTTCCTAGCCATCCAGATCCTAAGGATATGGAGGGAAGAGAACTACTAGGTGTAAAGAGAGGTTACTTATCTATGCTGCCTCTCTTTCTCCTTTGCAATTCTAAAGCAGCACAGCTCTGTCAAGACCTAGTTGCCACAGCCTGAGTTGTCTGCTGTCCCATTGCTGAAGAGGATCTTTGGAAACATTGGGCATTTATAGAGATACTCCAGGAGTTGTGGAGGAGGGCACTTTAATTAAAGCGGCTCCAAGAGCCACTCTAATTAAAGCACCCAAAGTATCATGTGTATCAGTGTCCCCACGCTGAAAAATGACAGCAAGAGTTTTTTTTAACTAAAGCTCCTCAAACGAGCTTTAGTTAAGCACCACCCGCAACCAGTAATTACCATGTTCCAATAATTCTATTAATTGAATCTGCTTTGACATACTGCAATTACAGCCCATCGGAGCAGCCTTGCTACATATGTATAGGTGCCCATTAGTATTGTGGAAACTTGGAGTGAATATCTACAGCAGATCAGCTCAACTCATCTCTATAATGCAATGGAAGCAGGTCTCAGTTCTTTGCATAAAACTTCCTACTCTGGAAATGCCAGTTTTTGTCCTCATTAGACTATGAGTTAAAAAGAAAGCTAATTCTCAGTAAACTAAGAGGGCACTGACAGAAGTGACATTTTGTTGCATGATTGGTGCCTTGAAAGTGCTCTACAGCCATGCCCTAACAGAAGGGCACAGCTGCAGAGCACTTTAGGTGTCCAACTGCATGACAAATAACCTTCATAGAATTAGGATTCAGATGAAGGTGGTCCAAAGCAGAGCACCTTCATTAACTTCTGTCAGTCCCTGTGTGTCTGCACCCCAGTGCTGTCTGCAGGATGGGAGAGACAGGAGGGGGAAAAAAGCTGGGGGATGAGGTTTGCCCAGCCTGCAATGGAGTGTGGGGGGTGGCTCCAATTCACCCCTCCCCTCCAAGCACTAGCTGGACAAACCCCAGCCCACAGCTCCCCTCCCCCTGACTTTCTCCCCCTCGCATCCTGCAGATAGTACCAGAGCTGGGGAGGGCAGGATGGGGGGAAGGGGAACTAAGAGAGTGAGAGGCTGCAGACATACAACTCCTCCTGGATCAACTCCAAAGTGGAGCTCAATTCTGCCCCTCCCCCTTCCCCAACCCAACAGTGAACATCTGATCACTTGGGATGGATTGCTGTAACTCATGTCACTTTCTGTCAAGTGCCATGAGTTACAGGAGGAGCTGCAGGTCTGTCAGCGCCCTAAGTCTCTCTCTCCAAAATCTTGTGAATAAAGACCCTATTAAGGGAACAAGATCAATCTTCTCTTCCTTCCTGGATTCTGGCTCAACCTTCCACCCTCACCTTCTCCACTCTCACAAATTAGCCACTCAGAGGGAGAGGAAAAAAATTTACCATGTAATCATTGCTCGATGTTTCTATTGTTGCTTACTACTTCCTTTATCTATATTTTTTTTTCACAGAAAGCCATATTTCTGCGCCTAGAATTCTCCCTAACATACCAGACATGAAATAAATCATAAAGCAATTAAAACAACAATGTGCTAAACAATTAGTGGATAGCTGTTACTACTACCTTGGACTGAATTAAAATCAATAACCTATAAATTAAAGAATGCAAGCTTTAAATAAGTTCTCTCTTTTGCTTTTGAAGAATCCAAAATAGAATGAACAAGGTATTTAGTACAATGATTGTAGAATTAGAAGCTTGGTCCTTTCATATTTATGGGATAGTGTGTCAAGATGGGCACTTCCAAAATTTCATAATATTAACTAACATAAGGAAATGTGTCAAAGACACAAAGATATTTTATCAAAGATTTAAAGAAACAATGGATTTCTTCAAAGAAAGAGCCTAGAGAAAAAGCCAAACTACAATCAAACCAGTTGGGGATATCTTTTATACTAGCCAGCAAACCTAATTTCCTTTGTTCAGCATCTCCCTATTCCCTCTCTAGTGTTGCTTCATTTAGAAGTAATGAATCTTAATTTCTGTTCTATCTAAAATGTTTCTCATTAAGTTTGCCAGGAGACAAATTTAGCTATGTTTTCCTGTTAAGTCCTTGAGAATAAGCATCTAATCCTGAATATCTTCATCAAGATATCTCAATTAAAGAGAAGTTCAAATATTCCTAGAAGATTCATTCTGGATCACAGCCTAAAAAACTATGAAATACCAGGGTTCATTTTTATATAGTTCTGTAAGATTCACAGTTAATTTGTGTATGCAGTGTTGCAATGCATTGTTAGCAAATAATTAAACATAAAGCCATTTACCAAATATACAGAAAATCATGAATTCCTTTAAGGTAAATATTTCAGCAATATGTCTCTCCATTGCAATGGAAATATTTCCATGGGACTCGGTTTTGTTTTGCTAAAATTATTGAAGTGGGATTTTTTTTTCTGAATTAGAGGGACAATGACAACAGTCATAATAAAATCAAGCTTGTTATCAAGGGAACCAGGCACTCTTTTTCCCTCAGTCAATATCTGGAATTTTAATTAACTACAGGTAGGTAGATATAGGTCATAGATCAGTTGTGTCAAAGTAACCACTAGAGAACTTTAGTTCATGGTCTGAAGACATGATGGCAGTCTCAATTATCTGCCCCAAATAAATTCTCAGGAAAAAAATATTAGACCAAGCACCTACTGACTGAGAAGTTACTTTGTATATAGGTACTAAGAGATAACTCTCCTCAGGCAGGGGGCTGGACCTGATGATCTTGCCAGGCCCCTCCTAGCCCTAATGTCTATGAAACCTATATGAATTGTATTGCATTCATGTGTAAACTCTAGAGACAGAAACATTTCCTTTTTCTTTTCATTCTTTCCTGTATTTAGAAAAACTAAAGGAACAAAAGAATAACTATATTAAAACTACCTAGAAGCATAATAAGCTATCCTTAATTAAATTTGTCATCATTCTGTGAAAGGCTACTAGTGCCAAAAGAATTGATACAGAAATCTTTTAGCTACAGAAACCATTTGATGTTGCATTGTAGCTGAAACATTTTAAATGATAACAATTATATTCTGTGTAACCAGATGTGCATTGTAATGAGGGCAGTTAGCTAAATCATTTGTCATTAAATTCATGGATTATAATTGCTTCTTTAGAGCAACAGACTTAAGTTTACCTTCTAAAAGGAGTATCAAAGAAATTCACAACACAGAAGAAAGCTACTAGTTAGGCTTTCTTTTTCATTTAGTTTGTTTTTCCTCTTCTTTAGCTTTACAAAAGGCAACTAACCTATCTGAAAATAATCCTGGACAAAACTGGCTTAAAACGAACAGTCCCAAATCACAACTCATGATAAGCAATAAGGAAAGAAATATTTTTTTCCAAATATGCTTCCATTACTATCAAATGGTGATTACCATCCAAATCAGTGTTGGGGATACAGACACTAGCTTGCAATTACTTCCCTCACTGTTTGGTTATATCTTCTACGACTGGTATTACAGGTTACCTTTAAACTGTCAAAGACACTTAAAACAGAAGAATTCACTCATTAAAGGGTGCAAGCCCATGCTAAGTACCCTCTAAATATTTTAAAACTATTCTGACTCAAGTGAGGGTTATCTTTGAACTGTTTTACCCCATTCAGTCCTGGGTATTGCTCTAGGGATATGCTGTATTTTCATTCTTGCAGCATCCCAGGATGCACCATTTCCAGCCTTCCCCACTTCTTTGTTCTATGGGCAAACTTTCAGCCCTCCTCAACTCTCCTGGCTCCAAGCCAACATCCCCTCCTACCCCTGGGGAAGGCAACCTCAGCACACCCTGACCCCTCCAGGCACCCAGATGCTGCTTGCCAATTTGCTGCTTGCTCTAGTACTCCCGTGCAAACAGCAACAGACAGCCTACTACCTACCTCCCTCCATAAAGAGAATGAGCCTGACAATGGAAACCAACAGGTGGGTCTTAGCTCTGGCCCACTGTGAGAATGAGCCTGACAGATCTGAGATGGCATTAAACCATTAGTTCCTTAAGAACTACTTCACAGTCAGGGTGGCTAGGATCTGGAACCAACTTCCAAGGGAAGTGGTGCTGGCTCCTACCCTGGGGGTCTTTAAGAGGAGGCTTGATACCTAGCTGGGATCATTTGAGCCCAGTTTTTTCTCCTGCCCAGGCAGGGGGTCAGACCTGAAGATCTACAAGGTCCCTTCCGACCCTACTTCTATCTTTCTGTGAACCTTAATCTGTTACTGCTCTAAAACTGTTCTAACTTTGATGTCATAATATTCCACAGATTTACAATGTTTTAAAGGTAACCTGTAACAGCACCCTTTAAATGGAAAACTAGAACATTATGTAGTCAGGGATATCACAGGAAAAGGTCTCTACTAGCTGACAAGAGGAGCTGGTGAGGGGTTGGGCAGTTAGGAAAGAGGGAGAAGGGGTGGCCAGTCAAGGAGGAGTCTGCACTTACTGCCTCACATCTTGCAGCACCTTCAATAGATCTTGCAGAGCCCCATTTGAGAATCACTGTCCAAGAACATAAGGGATTTTTCAGGTCCTGAAGTGGGTTTGAGGTTGATCTTTCTTAGGCAATTACTTTACAACAAAGTTCTGCTTGATTACTTACTATGTTGATTTGGACTTGGCCCTCTGTCATGCACTTAAGTTAATGATAGTCATCATGCCCTAGCTTATGATCCATATGCAAAAAAGAAAAATATCAGGCATTTACCAAATGTAAGAGGCATATGTGGTAAGATTTTTTCAAATGTTAATGGGCATTTTAAACAGTACAAAAAATCTAAAATGATAAACAATTAAGATACAACCTTACTGTGTCCTTTTAAATTTAAATTATTCAAAATTAGCAAACAGTTCCTGTAAAGACATTGTGTTCAATATGCAGACAACACTTATAATTGTATTACTGTAGTCCAGAGGTGTTCTAGACCAGGACTAGATTATTCAATATATAAACACAGAGCAAAAAAGGTGGCCCAAAAAATTTACAGTCTAAGTAAAAAGACATGAGATAGTATCTAGATACAGATAGCATCAGAAAATAATGATATGCAGTATTCTCAACACAAGAATCTACAAGATTTAAACAGAGCCAAGAAGTGAGAACTTACAGAGATAAATGGGTCAAAATGACACCCAGGTCACAGTCCTAAGTGACAGACAGGATAATAATTGAGAAAGTGAAAGAATGAAAAATTAAGTTCTCTGTTACAACCATAGTGATCATGAACTAAAACCTGAAAACCCAATGATTACACGCATGGAAGGAATGTCAGAATGACTGAGCGAGATACTAGATCTAAAGAGATATAACTGCAAGTTGTAGAAATGGTAGTTAAATTTATGTATAATTGAAGCAACAGAGATGAGATGTAGAAGTATAAGAGGAGAGAGATAGAAGAAGCAGTTAAGAGGTCAGAGGAAAACCAGGAGAGGGCACAGAATCCAAGAACAACACCAAGGAAGACAGGCTATGTAGGGATCAAAGGTGATGGACCAAGAAACATGAAGATGAAGTATTAATTCTGAGCACAGGCTATTAAGAGGTCAATAAGGAAAATACCATAAGTGGGTTCAGTAGAGCACAAAGGAGAACCCAGACTGGACAGGACAAAATTGGAGAAGAACTCCAAAAAGCTTAAAGATGGAAAAAGGAAGGGAGAGAGGCAAATGGGAATTGAAGGTGGATTTAAGACAGGAATAACTAAAGCACATTTAGTTTGTGAAGAGAAAGAACCCAAGGAGAGTACAAGGTCAAGAGAAGGGTTAAAAAAAATCTCAGGGTAAAAGAGACCTAAGGAGATTAGAAGAAATGGAAGTCACTTAACATCAGCTACCATACTGCTAAGGTACACTGCTAGGGTGTAAGCTTTTTATATACTTTCTCTAAATTAGAGGATTAGCACTGAGCTGTCAAACATATAGTAATAAATAGAGATCCAGATTTTCCTTTTGCCATGGAAAAACATGGAAAAATGCAACACCACCCACCACCACCCCCTCCCAGGTGCAGGTGGGGGGAAGCTTGCCTACCTGTCCCCTCCATCCTCCTCTGCCAGCACCCCATGCCACCGCCGCTGACCTTGCCCCCCACCCCCCCGGCCCTGCTTATTGGAGGCAGCAGAGCACTGCCATGATGGTGGGGATGGAGCGGGGAGGCAAGGCCAGCGGCTCTGGCCTCTCCCCCTCCCCCCGCCATCCCCTATGTCTCTGCTGTCATGGCAGCACTCCACACTTTGATAGGTTGTTTCACTAACCAGTGAGAGTGCTCCAAGAATGTTACAGACAGATAGACAGATGAACTAAGCCCTTTATTATATAAGAATATATATAGTGGCATTTAATTTTAATCATAAAAAAAACATGGATTTGGGATTTTCTAATCAAAGAATTTCATATTTTTTATTAGAGAATTTTGGATTTTTTAACAGAGAAAATCAGGATCCCTGGTGTCACGGGGGCACTCGGGTGCCCCATTCCTAAGTAGAAATTAAGGCATATGCTAATGGCCAGGGCAGCTCAGGTGCTAGTTGCCGGGGCAACCGGAGCAGGTCACATGGCCAGAAAGGGGCAGGGCCTGGCCTTTATAAACAGCCCAGGCTGGAGCCTAGTGGGTAGTTACCTTCTGGCTGCCAGAGGAGCAAGAGCTCTGCAGCAGAGTTGAGCTGCATGGAGCAGACTGATAGACCCACCAGCTACATCATGGTCCAGGGTAGAGAGAACCCTGACCGGGAGGCTGGGCAGGAGAAGCCTGTGGGACCGGAGTGTGCGTTATAGCCGGTAGGCTTATTGTTCTGTTACAGCCGGTTGGCTTATGGCTCTGTTTAGTTCGTTGTGTATATCACCGGAGGACCAGGTGAGGCTGTAGGGGTGTGAGGAGGCCTCACGGGAGCTCCCCAGTAGTCTGGGGATTCCTGGGTGCCCTGTTTGGTTGCAAAGCAGTGCCTGGGAGGCACGGCTGTTTGGCACTGGTGTGGTGCGGTATGTGGGGGTTGAGACCCCAGCCCGAGGGCGGTATTCTGCCCAGTCGGGTGAAGGACCCCGAGAAGGGTCAGGGGGCCAGGCACGGCTGCATGCCACCTGAGCCCCAAGTGTGGTTTAGCGTGGGACAGAGCCCAGACAGGGTGATAGTGCAGAAAGCGCGGGGCAGAGCCCTGGGGTGGGCGAGAGCATTGCGGTGAGCCCTGAGCACAGAAAGCGTGTGTATAGGCCCCAGCGAGGGCAAAGAGTGCGGCAAGTGTGAGATAGGCCCGAGTGCGGGTGAGAAGTAGCCCGAGTCGGGCGAAAGACCCCAAGAAGGGTCAAAGGGCCAGGTATGGCTACTGGCCACCTGAGCCCCGGCACGAGAAGCGCGGATTGAGACAGCCCCAGAGAAGGGCGAGGACGCAAGAAGCGCAGGACAAGCCCCAGAGAGGGCACAGCGCAAGAGGCGTGGATTGGGCCAGACAAGGGCGGGCGCGTGACTAGCAGCCTGGAGAAGGGCAAGCATACTGAGGAGGCTCCTGAAGGAGTCAGCCTATGGTGCCGGCCCAAGAGGGCTAGCGAACACAGGGGCGCCAGAGCAAGGGGCGTCGGTTGCGTGACAAGCCCAGGGGCGCCCAAGGAAGGGCATTGGTTGCATGACGAGCCCAGGGTGCCCGGCAAGGTACAACTGACCAGACAACGTCCGGAACAGCTGCGAGGCTTGGGGCATGCTAAAGGGGAGGTAGGAGGCACGCATAGCCCATAAGGCTGGGGTTCAACAGGTTACCCATAGAGAGTAGGAGCCCAGACAATTATAACACCCAGTGCTAGGAGATCAAAGGCAGCCTCCCATATTAAATTATATATGACCAAGACGTGGCAGGAAAGAATCAGAGGGTGCTGGATCTCCTAATTTGGCACAGCAGGGGGCGCTAGCGGGATCACGGCCGCTCCTAGGGCCCACTCTGTGACACCTGGTAATAAAGATGTTTAAAATCTTTGCTGATTTAATTACTTTCTTCTGATTGTGCAGCATGTTCTCATTTGCATACCATTAGATCAGACTGTATTTACAGTGCTGGCAACTACCACCACCTCCCCAACTTGCAAACAGAATTCAGCACAACATATTTTTTTTCTCCTGCAGGTGTCTGAGAAACAGAAATGGCAATGCTAATGGTTAACTATAAGCATAAATGCAATCTGGCTGACTGTGTAAAGAGAAATATAGAGCCATTAACATAGACTATAGGTGCAGATGTTGATGATTTCTCAGCAGTTTCTCAACATTTTTATACAGATAAAGTATTTCTCCTTTGCTGATGTGCTTTTTTGCAATTCTAGAGGAAAACTAAACCACAGCTATCCTAAAATTAATTTTTCCTTATACTACTGATTAGATAAAGATTGATTAGTCTGAGTCAAATAAGGAAGACAGAGACCTATTCTATAGCTGGCTTCAAGCTACCTCCCATGCTTCACCATAAATAAGATAATCTTATGACTGATATATCAATCATGAGATGTACTTGAAAAAAACCCAAGAATTGTAAATTATAAACATTTTATGAATACCTAAATTAGAATTAAGGTAGATCTTATATCCAGGAAAAAATATCTGCTATAACACTTGTGATAATATGGCGAAGCTGATTATAGTTCCATATTTATGACTGAACTTTGCAATTAAAACAGGGAATCACCATCTTTATTTTGTACAAGGAGTAACACACACTTCTTGACAGTTTTAAAATTATACAAAAAAGTCTGAGTCATTCAAGTTGAAATGACTTTATGGAGTTATTTAAGAAATCTATGAGAAATTCCTATCTTGAAAGAAATAAAATGCTGTTAAAGTTTTCTACACAGTTAAAATTCATTGAAATGCATAGTCAGTATTTTCAGAATTAAGTGGTAAAAAAGCCAAACTATTATTGATTGTTGCATCTAACTGTTCAAGTTACATAGACATGTTTAGGTCAACAGCTCAGACCATTTTTAAGTGCCATCAAAGATAAGCAAATATGCAATCTCCACAGAAAATTAGCATATTTTGGTTTTATTTAGTTATAATAGCTCAGTGTTATCTGGAAACTAGATTCATGTCAAGAATTTTCATGGATAGATGACTTAGCCACAACTGTGATCGCTTGAAATGGTTCTGTATTAACTCACCCCCATGCCCTCTTCAGGTGTAACTATTTCTTTCCTTTAAGCTCCCTCCAGTGCTTTATCCTAAGGCTGAGATTATCGAAAGACTGTGAAATGATTTATAAATTCAGGGTCAAGAAGGTATGCACATGGATCTGGTGAAAGGGAAGGGGCTTATGGACTACACTGTGTTATTTGGCTTAGTTTGTTCTTAATTAGGTGGTTCTATACGCATAGTTTCTACTGCTTTCAGAGCTCAAAGTTACTTTGAGGCTTCAGTCCAAATGACCATACTTCCAGGAAATATTTATTTTCAGTTTTATGTTTTTCTTTGAGAATAATGATCCAAAAGTCAATGGGTTTTACTGCTGTAGTTCCTTTATTAGATTCTCTTAGCCAAGCTCCTATACAAACTAGTAATTGACAGAACTAGCAAACATTGCTTTATATTAATCTACTGCATAGTAATTGCCACACGTGTAAATGTTGATGCTTTACTGAACATGAGATTAGTCTAATGTGCAGTCAAGCACACATGTAGACACTCCCACTGAGTAGAGCTTCACTTAAAAAGTCACATTCTAGTCTGTTTCTGATTACAAAGACAACAGCTCCCCCTCTTTTTACAGGAACATAACACCACCAAGACAATTCCAAAAGTGTTTGGTTTTTTTTTAAGGAAAAAAATTAGAAAAGAATTTAATATATTTTAAAATTCAAGTTAGCAATGAGAAATAAGAAGAGTCAAGTCCAGTTAGCTCACTACAGACCACAAATGAAAGTTCTATTATCTACCATAATTTGAAAAGCTCCAGCTTAGTATAGAGGCTATGCAGCAAACGTAGGCTGGCTTATTACTTACCTGAGTTTCTGGTTATACTGCTTGACTTTTTCTAGTGAGGCTGCATTGATCTGGGCTTGAAATTCTTCTACTGATACATTGTCCCTGTAATAATATCCTTCCATGCTCTCCAGTGCTGTGAGAAGGGGAAAAATATCAGGATGAAACATTTAATCTTTTTCATTGTATACAATTAAAACATCCACAGAACACTGCAGTATTTCTTAGGCTATGACCCCAATGTGGTTTGCAAAGCTGCTTTTATAAGCCATCTTTTTTTTTTTTTTTTTTAACAGCTCACTGTTTAAAATTTCATTTAAAAATTATATTTCTTGTCCTCTAGGTCAGTGGTCTCCAAAGTGGGGTGTGTGCACCCCATGGGGTGCGCAAGATGATCCATTGGGGTGCAGGAAGACAATATTAGAACTTCTATTTATATTTATATAAATAGTACATATATTGGGGGTGCATGCTCAAAATTTTTTTAATGATACATGTGCGCGAATATAAATATACATATATTGGGGGTGCGTGCTCAAAACTTTTTTACTGATACAGGTGCACGATCAAAAAAGTTTGGAGACCACTGCTCTAGATAAACTATAAATGAGGTATCCAGTTCTGTTATTCCAATTAAAACATGTTTGCCCTGTGATCATACATACATAGGCAATAATTCAAACTGTTATTTAGTCCTGGAATGTTCCTGGATATTTTCAGTTATTGAATACTGGAAATTAAGGATTCAAAGACCAATTATTCCCACAAAAAGGACAGCTGAAAACTCTTTTTTTATTAGGCTTGATTCTGAGAGATATGGAGCATGTACCTGTCAAGATTAGGTCCCAGTGAAAAACTTTCCTTGAAAATGCTTACAAACCAGATATGCTTTGGTGCTGAGAAAACTTTGTTTTGGTTTTCTGTACTGTATTCTTGTAGCACCATATTTACTCAAATATAAGACAAGGTTTTTCCCCCCAATCAGCATGTGAGAAAAAGCTCCTTGTCCTACATTTATAAGGAAACCTCACTAAATACATCATCTATAATTGAACTGCTGCCAAAAGTAGTATGTGCTCAAAAACAGAAACCAACTATTAAAGTTAACTAAAGCAGCCAACACTGAGCACAATTATAAAACACACAATGCTGAGAACCGTTTTCAGTTTTGTTTTTTAATAGCCCTAAAAAAGTAGGACAATATTTCCTCCACAGAAAGCTAGCATCAGGTCTAGAAGTACTACAATACCACACGCACACCAGAAGGACCAGAGCAATTCCAATACCTTCCCACTAAATTGCTACATTTGATATGTTGATAGAAAGCTACCGCAAAAGAGAAACTTTTTTTTAATAGGTCAGTATAGCCCATCTGAATTATATAGCAGTTTCCATTGCACTCAGTCCCCCTCAATGTCAACTCTTTTCAAGTTATGGTGAGCCACTACATTGAATACATTTCAATTTCCTCTTCACTCCCACAGCTCAGCTGACATTTCTTTCCCATTTCCAATGAGTCCTCTTTTGTTAAGTAGCCTTAAAAGCCTGGAATACATCACCAAATAGGGCCCCAAATAGTTTACCCAGAATCCTTCTGTTCCCACTTTCTCACCATGTCATATATGATTAGTGTGGGCCCATCCTCCATGAGATGGAGCCAGACCAGGTTGTCCTGCACCTCATCTACATATAAATTTTTGGAGGATACCAGGACTCATGACAAGAACATCTGGTTCCAGGCACTAGTAAGGGGCTAATTAGGACATGGATCCTTTGGAGAGGAGGTATTTGTAGTACACACATACTGAGAAGTGTTGAGATGTGGGATAACCATGGCTTGAAACACTGCTGTCTCTACTGGGGCCTAGCCCAATTAACTCTATGATTAATGATAAGGCTTTTGGCTTTAGACTGATGTCATGCAAGGGAATCCAAGGGAAGGCCCAGTCAGGCAAAACAGCAAGATCCAGAGAGTAAGGAAAAGAAAGCCAAACTTGAATTTGAGAGAAGAAAGGAGGTACCTGAAATCCTACCTCCCCCCCACCCCCAAATTTAACTACACAATGCTTAAAATTGCTTCTGTGAATGTGAGAAGTTTGTTAGGGAAAAGGAAATGGGACCAGGTAATACAGACTCATCAAGCAACACATCTGTGGGGGGCCAGCAGGGGAGATCATGTTCAGGGGCAATCAGCATGGGTTCATCAAAGGCAGGTCCTGCCTGACCAGCCTGATTGCCTTTTATGACCAAGTAACTAAATCCTTGGATGATGGTGTC
>NW_017728992.1:130364701-130373323 GCF_001723915.1 Gavialis gangeticus | reverse complement strand
GCTGATGACACTAAGATGTGGGGTGAGGTGGGCACACTTGAAGGGAGAGAGAAGCTGCAAATAGATTTAGACAGACTACAAAAGTGGGCAGATGAGAATAGGATGGGGTTCAACATAGATAAATGCAGGGTGCTGCACCTTGGAAGAAGGAATCCACAGCACACATACAGGCTGGGAAGTTCCTGTCTTGAAAGCACAGAGGCAAAATGCGATCCTGGAGTCATTACTGACTCCAAGATGAACGTAAGCCGCCAATGCCAAACCACAGCCAGCAAAGCCAGGCATACCTTGCCATGCATCCAAAGATGCATCTCAATCCGGTCCAGAGAGGTGATACTCCCCCTGTATGCAACATTGGTCAGGCTGCAGTTGGAGTACTGTGTCCAGTATTGGGCGCCACACTATGAAACTCTGGAACAGATAGAAGCAGACATGATCTACCTGCAGGAGTGTGGTCTTTCCAGTAACACCAGCAGCTCTTTGTTCTCCAAATGCTGGCTGCACAGGGCAGCCCCATGGTCAGGGCAGATAACACTAGAGCTACTGGGGTCACAATTCTGCTGAAAGGAGACAGTGTGCGCCATGCAGCACAGAGAAATAGTGGCAGGCAGGCTGCTGCAAGCCACCATGGAAGCAAATGGGACAGAGTTTGAAGTCCTGTGTGGGTACGCACCAACCAAAGCAAAGGCAAGGTACGATTTCCTAGAAAACATGTCCCTAACAATGCCAAGCAGCTGGCTGGTAATCATCACAGGGAATTTCTATTGCATCATCAGCGAGGAAGGTAAAGTCAGCAGAGCCCAGAGGACAGGCATAGACAGATCCTCCAGGCTACTGAAATAACTGATCAAAGACCACAGTCTAGTAGACTGCAGGAAAGAAGCCCAAGGCCCCAGTGGGAATTTCACCTGAGTGGATGAAGTAGTGCAAACCAAAACCCGGATAGATTTTGTCCTCCTCCCCTAAGGGTGGAAGGTAAAGGGAGCCCGCTCCATGCCTGTCTGTTTCTCAGGCCACTGCCTCCTCGCAATCCAGGCAGAAATAGGAGGTCGGCTAGAAAGGGGCAAGGGAGTATGGAAGCTAAACACCAGGCTGTTGGAAGCCAAAAAGACCCAGCAAAGTTACAGAGAGCACTGTGCAGGCTGGAGGACCCTCAAGAGCCTGTACCTGAATCAGACAGAGTGGTGGACCAGTGTCAAAAACAGAACCAAGGTTCTTCCAAAAGGCCGGCAAGTGATGAGCTTTCTCCCACAGGAGGCAACATGAACACCTGACCCGTAAGATACAGGACCTGCACAGGCAGGCAGCAGCAGGCTGGGATGTGAGGAAAGATATGCGGGAGGTAAAGGCCCAGATTGGGGCCTGATACAAGGTCGAGGCCAGGAAAAATATCTTCCAGGCTAGGGCACCCTGGGTGGCAGAGGGGGAGGAGCAGTCTGCTTACTTCTCCAGACTAAAGAACAACAAAGATGTACCTGAGAGAGGGAGCAGGAGCAGAGCACCAGTCGAAAGAAGGCATGCTGGAAAATTTGACCACTTTCTACCGAGAATTCTACACTGCACAATGGGAGGACCATGCAGCAGGGACTCACCCAGGCCCTCAGAGAAGCTGAGCAGCAGCAGCTAGAGGAGGAGTGAACACTGGAGGAGCAGACACTTAAGGAGCTCAAGCAGACCCTCTGGAGGCTCAACAATGGTAGGACTCCTGGGTTGGACGGCCTGCCCAAGGAGTTCCGGTAGGCCCCAACCTGTTGGAGCTCTTTCAAGAGTGACTGTAGGAGGGCCGTTTAGGGGCTGGGATGGACCTGGGCCTCATGACTAATGCACACGAAGGGTCTGAGGGAAGAGTTAAGGAATTGGAGGCCCACTGCCCTCCTGAACTTTGACTGTACGCTGCTGGCCAAAGTCTTGGCCGAGCAATTTAAATCTGTCCTAGGTTCCATCATCCATGAAGACCAGTTGTTTGTAGGACCAGGATGCCAGATCGTTGGACCCCTGCTGCAACCGAGGAATGCATTCCAGTTGGAACAGGCCAGAAGACAGAAGTGGGTGATGCTGAACCTGGACCTGGAAAAGGCCTACGACAGAGTGGCACACCCGTTTCTCTTCAAGATGCTGAAGTGAATGGGTCCTTCACCACCTGGATAAGGACACTCTACACAGATATTAGCAGTGAGGTGCTGGTCAATGGGTTTTTCAGCGCACAGATCACGATAGAGTCAGGGGTCCACCAGGGCTGCCCGCTCTCCCTAATCCTTTTTATCTGTGCCACTGAACCTCTGGCCCAGCACATCAGGCAGGACCCCGGGATGCATGGAGTCCTGATTCCCAGAGGAAGCAAGGAAGAGACCAAGGTCCTGGCCTGCATGGATGACATGAATATCCTGTGCCAGAATAAGTGTGCTGTAGAGAGAGCCCTGTGGCACACATGGATCTACGAGGTGGCAGCAAGGGCCAAGCTCAATGTGAGCAAGAGCACCTGCTTGACCATGGGTGAGCTCAGGAACCCGGAGTCCCTGGGAGTCTTGGTCCCCCTTGAGGAGGTCAAGATCCTTGGGGTGGAGTTTGACCCTGAGCTGAGTGGAAGGAGCGCCTGGGAGAAGGAGTCCAAAGTGAAGCAGAGACTAGGTCTGTGGCATGCACACCGCCTCTCCATGGCAGGGCGCGTGGCACTCATGAAGGCAGTGTTGCTACCAGTACTTCTGTACACTGCACTGGTCTTCCCCCCACCCAAGTGTGTCACCCACAGAATCCAGAAAGCCATGTGCATCTTCTTTTGGGGATCCAGAATGGAGAAGGTGGCAAGAAAGACCATGTACAAGAAGAAATGGGCCTGGGGCAGGGGGATGCCAGACATCCACCTGTTTCTGTGGGCACTGTACATGAGCCAGATCTGCAAGCTGGCGACCAGGCTAGCAAGCAAAACAATCTGTCTTTTCAAGTATTTTACAGGTCACCTCCTGAGACTGTGGGAGGTGTATGCACCAGCCAGAAGGAGACCATGCATCATGGAGCACCCCTGGTTCTACAGTGTGCTGAAGGAGTTCTGGAGAGAGTATGGGCTACAGAAGGAAAGCCCAGAGATCATGTCCAACCACAGGAAGATACAGAAAGCAGTCAGAGGTAGAGACAGGCTATTGACCATGGAGCTGCTCCCTGATGGTGACTGCCAGGCTGTCTGGGACCAGATCTTCCACAAAAACCTAAGAAAAGACCACAGAGGCTTGAACTGGTGCATAGCTCACAGCATACTCCCAGTGAAGGTGTAGAGGCACAGAGCGAGATGAGAGTCTAGACCCAGCTGCCCCAGGGCAAGCTGCCAAGGCGAGAATGAGACCATCAGCCACCTCCTTTGGCTCTGCCCCTATGCCAAGGGAGTGTGGAAAAAGGTAAGCCAGCTCCTTGAGGAAGTGACAGGAGCCAGGCTGATGACAAGGGAGGCAACGCTGTGCAGACACCTGACTAAACATCAGGGGTCCCAGACAACCCACTTTGACCAGTTTGTGTCCTGCATTAGGAGCACCCTGTGGCAATGCAGGAACTTCCTGATGTTCCTTAGTGGAACCTCACACTAAGCTCAAGCAAATGGATTGTGTTAAATATTTCTGAGAGAACTCCAGTCCTACTACTGGAAAGCGGTGGGAGAGGATGGAAGCCAACTCCACCTGGAAAAAGGACACATGGCACAGGCTGTTCAAAGTCCCTCTGGAAAGGGAAGTGGACAGGGAGAACGAAGGGGACAATGACACAACTGGACCTGGAGACAGTGAGGAGGACAACAACATGATCAGCAGCAGTGGAAGAGACAGTGACATCAACAGCAATAAGGACACTGAATGAACTGAGAAGGGAAACCCCATATCGGGGCCTGGACTAAGGGACTGTGTTTGGGTTACGGAAGGGCAGAGGGTGGGAGCACATGGGTGCAGGGGAGCAGGTGCAGTTATTGTAGCAGGTGTGCAAGTTTCTTAAGGTGGTTTTTGATGCCCCAGGCTGGGGTGGAAGATGCTTTCCAGTAAGAGGGCCACATATGGCTCCTGAATTATTCAAATGGATTCTGATTTGATCTGGCTAATTTGACCTGGAAGAAAAATAATTCCAAAAAAAAAGTTTGTACTATATGCAAGTAAGTATATAGTTGCTTCTTAAAGTTGTAAGTATTTATGGAGTACCTGTTCTAAAACTTGCATCAGTTATTGATGAGCCACATCCATGGATACCTGTAGTAATTTTCCTGTCTGTAAGTTACCTAAGGTATGTATATTTCTAGGTCAGTGTTTTCAAATTTGCCTCTCACTTCTGTCCCCAGGGAGAGCAGAGTGTGATAGTAAGGAAGATAGATTGGGGGGGTAGAGGTGCAGGAAAGGAGGCACCTGACCCCCAGATTTACTTTCCCTGCTGTAGCAGTGGGAGAGGGAAAAATTCAAGGCAAACCTTCAATAATTGGATTCTATACTTGGGAAATTATAACAACTTTATAAATTTTTCATATATAGAATTTGATAATTGGGAGGTCATCTTATAATCAGGGTTGTCTTATATTTGAGTAAATACAGTAAAAGGATAAATGGTATACTGGGTATATTGCTACAGCACAAACTAGATTTACATTTAAGTTAAATGAAAAAAGTATAAACAATGAATATAAATGATAAGTACACGGATGTGGTTCTTAACTCATTTACTCTTTCTGATTTTCCCCACACCCACACATACCTCACTTCATTTAATTTAGAAAATATATTTAATCAGTTTTTCATAACCAACTCCTGTTCATTTTTAAAGATTTTTTGCAGGTCAAGCAAGACCTTAAGACAAAAGCAAGATCTTAAGACAGATAATGCAAACAATGGACTCTAATGAAATACATTTGTTTGGGAGGAGCACTAAAGATTTTACAGTTAGGAACACTGCTACTTGAATAATAATCCATACAAATTTTAAGAGTTTATCACTGCATGGAATAATCAGAAAATACATGCAATAAGCAGAATTCTGATGGGTATAGCTTGCAGGTTCACAGGCCCAATTATACACAGAATGCTAATTCTGCTGGAAGCTCTTAATACAACCAGTCAATAAATTATTCATCTGAGGTTGAAGAATATGTAAATCACAATTCCTCTGAGTACTTTCAAAGTTAACAAATTTTGCTTCTTATTAGAAGACATTAAATACTGCTTCCTCAAACCCTGCTGAGGACCATCAAGGAGGGCCGATATTTTTGTACTTAATGGACTCTACAGGTTTAAAATGTTCCACCTTAGTGGATATTGTTGCTGAATCTGGGCCTAAGTGCTATTTTGCTCTCCCCTTCAGAAAGGAGTATAATAGAGTGGAGATGTATTTCTGTTCTATATATTTTTAACACCCAACTGAAAACCTCCAGAACTTAAGTATAAACTTTTTTTAAAAGTCAAAAACAAGTGGGTTTTTTAACATCAAATTTAAATTCTAAAGTACTTAAGTAAAAAAAAGTATTCATTCAATGGATATAAATTCACCAATGAGACTTAATAAGAGAACCATCCCCAAATGTAGAGTCTCTTACAAGCCTAAAATTAATGCCTTGATCCTATAAAGTGTTATCATTATCTCTTTATTGAAGTCTATATTTTAGGCACATTGTTCTGAAATGTCTGGTTTTACAAGCAGAGAGAAACATATGACAGCCCTAATGAAGATTCTGAAACTAATGAAGATTTTAAACTAAGGAGCGGACTCAATTAATCAAGTCTGCTGGAGTGTGCTAATTAGCCTCAACATCTTGTCTATTTCAGTGTTCCCCTGCTTCAAAGTGGTTGTGGGGTGCTTTAGCTAAAGCTTGTTCAACCAGCTTTAGTTAAAGTACCCCCACCACCATTTTGAAGCATGGGATGCTGAATATATGTGAGCACTTTAATTACAGCAGCTCCCACCCCAGACCACATGTAAAGATGCCCTAAAACTTCTCTCAGACACTAATCCTACAAAACGTAGCTACTTAACTACTCTGTGGAAAACACAACCAGTACCATTCACCCAGAGAGGAGGTGGCATGTCTAACTATCTAGGTACAGGCCCAACAGATAAGACAGACAGTTCCTGAAGGATGATGAAAATCATTTTAAACAAGAGAAAAATCAACATATTCAAGATCCTATTGGAACCAAATGATTTCCTATTCTCCTTTGTGCATTTTTTTCATAATCTCATCTGCTGAAATGTTCCTGCTGTTGTTGAGTCTTCTCTTTCACCCTGTGAGTGAATTTAGATCTATAAATAGTTCAAGCAAATTCACCCAACTATTTCTTTCAGACTTTATATAAAAATGAGCTATCTTTTAAAAGACAAATGTGTTTTTGCAGCATATCCAAATTTATCAGCCTTTACATATTTTTGTATCCTATTTAATTAATATTAGATCAAAAGTTCCCTGGAATTCTTCCTTTCGTTTACATACCTGATTTGAACCTATTTGGTGTGGGTACTGAATGCCCCCTGCAAGGTAGTGAGAGCTCTCAACCCCCTGAATTCTAAGGAGGCTGAAGGCAATCAGCACCTTGTAGGAGGTATTCATCACTTTGGTGAATCAAACCCCATGTTCCTGATAACTATAATGACACCTCTGCTAACTGTAGGCTGTATGCAATTTATGAGTGCATAAGCACCATTGCATTCATCATTTCAATAATGTTTACAGTGTCATAACTACAGATGCTAGAAAAGATATTTCATTCTCAATAAATGAATAAATGTTAAAAGAAAAGAATACTTATTTGAATATCACTTCAATCCTCTATATGATTTTTAATGTCATTTTCATTTTCAGGACCAATAATTGTCCACTAATATCCACTAATAATGTCCACTAATATTGTGAATTTACAAAAGAAAAGATAACCCTCTCTGGTATCTGTATTAATAAGACTGGCTTAAGTTTTCAAGTGTAGCTGTGGAAATTTAGTATTTATATAAATGTCTACATTTCTTAAAATTAAAATTCACATTAGATTTAAAGCCCTAATCAAACAAATCATTTTAAATAAGGTTCTATTTCTGACTTGTGCTTAAAATTATGCATGCAACTAAATACTTTACTAAAGTAGAGCCTAAATAACACTGCAGATTTTCTTGACACTTTTTAAGAGGTTAAAATAAAATTACCTTGTGAAAAAAGTACTGGGTGTATTTTAAATCCTCCTCCATTTTTTAACCGTTGAGGAAGTTGCTCAAAATGGTAATTATCAAGATAGAAGTAAACCTTCAAGGCTTGCCGGCTTCCTTCCGCTTGATATGTGATTGGAACATCTAAGAAAATATTTAATGTTACAATGTTATTAAAAAGCCAACAACTATCTTCTTCCAAAACAGCTGTTACACGCAAACTCATAAAGTCAGGTTCACCATCCTGATTCCATCTCTTTTGCAAAGAAACATTGCTACAAACTAGATAAAAATAGCTTTGGTTCACTAAAAACTAGCTCTACGCAGCTATTTCTTCATAATGCTGTGAAGGGGATATGCCAGGGGCAGGAATGAATGGCATAAAATGCAAAGTAGACACGGTTCTTTGGGTAAATGTGATATTTTTCATTAGATCAACTAATAGTTGGAAAAATTGTTCTTTACAAGCTTTCAGGTACAAACACCCTTCTTCAGGCAGAGGGAGAAGGGTGTTTTTACCCCTAAGTTTGCAAAGAACAAGTTTTCCAACTATTTAGTTGATCGAATAAAAAGATACTATATTTACCCAAAGAACCTTATCTGCCTATGTTACAACCAACACTGATGAAATGCAAAATGCACTTCTAATCTCCATCTGGTACATCAGAACTTGTGTGACCATTACAATTACGCTGGTTGCCCCTTTGGCTTCTAGCTAGCCCATGATTCCAGAGCAATGAAAACAGATTATGAAGCCACTTATTATACCTTTTTCAGCTACACTGAGAATAAACTGTGCATAGCTTGGAATGCATTGCATTAGCTCTGTTAATCAAAACAAGAAATGCTCACATTATAATTCTAAATGGAATATACATGAGGAGTATATACCTACAAAACCATCCACCTAATAACTGTGTCAAATTAGAGGCTCAGCTGAGACAACTGAACTGTTATTATACTGTGTGTGCGTGTGTGCGCGCGCATATGTGTATATATACATATATATTAAGGCTGTGCAACGTTTCAGCAGCCATTTTGTTTCAGAGATAGTTTCATAGTTTCTAGGGTCGGAAGGGACCTGAGTAGATCATCTAGTCCGACCCCCCTGCCATGGCAGGAAAGAGTACTGGGGTCAAACGACCCCAGCAAGGTGTACATCTCGCCTCCTCTTAAAGACCCCCAGGGTAGGAGCCAGCACCACTTCTCTTCGTAGTTGGTTCCAGATCCTAGCCACCCTGACTCTGAAGCAGTGCCTCCTGATATCTAGCCTAAATCTACCCTCTGCCAGCTTGTGACCATTATTCCTGGTCACTCCTGGTAATGCTCGGGGGAACAGGGACTTTCCCTGTGCCTGCTAGTCCCCTCTGACTAGTTTCTAACAGGCCACTAGATCCCTCCTCAGCCTTCTCTTGTGGAGGCTGAACAGGTTCAGGTCCCGTACCCTCTCCTCGTAGGGCCTGCCCTGCTGCCCCC
>NW_017728992.1:130357897-130364363 GCF_001723915.1 Gavialis gangeticus | reverse complement strand
GGGTTCTCCTTCTTCCCTTTTTTGAAGATGGGAACCACACTGGCCCTCTTCCAGTCCTCTGGCACCACTCCAGAGCACCACGAGTGCTCATAAAGCCGTGCCAGGGGTCCTGCAATGACCTCAGCCAATTCCCTCAGTACTCTAGGGTGGAGTTCGTCCAGACCAGCTGACTTGAATACATCCAGAGCTGACTTGAATGCATCCAGATGTTTTGGGCTGTTTCAGCGCTGGAAATACCAAATCCGAAATGAATCAGAAGGCTGCAAAATGTTTCAGAGAATTTTGGAGTTTCGGAGCTGGGCTTGCAGGAAAACAAAAACTAAGAAGAGGGAGGAGAAAAAGCAGGGGGAGGACTGCTCTGATATTGACATCTAAGTCCCAGTTCAACTCCCCAGTCTGCAGTGGCAGCCTGCTGAAACCTGGCATGCAGGTCTGGGAGCCCATGCTTCCTGGGAAGAGCTGGCGGAATGATCAGAGAGCTGGGGAATTGAACTGGGGGCTGGAGAAATCGAACCAGCAGCTAAGGAATTAAGCTGGGAGCTGGGAAATCCCTATTATGTGACCTGCCTCCACAGGGAGCAGAGATCCACACTAGAGTCTCCTCCCCATCCCATGCAGCCCCAGATCTCTGCTCCATGTGGAGCCAGGTCACATGGCAGGGATCAGCACTGCCCTGCTGTGCGACCTGAATCCACAGACAGCAGAGATCCACACCAGGGTCTTCTCACTGCAGCTGCCCACCCTACACAGTCCCACGTCATCAGGGCAGCACTGGGCGGGCAGTGGCAGCAAGGAGACCCTGGCACAGATCTCTGCTCCCTACGAAGCCAAGTCACATGGCAGGGACCAGCAGGCTTGCTCGCTGATCTGCGCTGCTTCCCTGCCACGCAACCCGATTCGACAGGGGTCAGAGATCCGTGCAGGGGTTTTCTTGCCTACACAGAGGGCAGCGGCCTTCCCCCTCCTCTGGATGAGCAACTCACGGCCCCGTCCTAGGTAAGGCTGTGCAAAGCTTCCCCTGCACTGCTTCAAAACAGATTCAGAGGAGATTCAGCAGAGTCGAATCTCTGAAACAGATTTGGCTGAAATGAAACAGGACAATGATAATACAAACCACCAACATGAATCACTGTCCTCTAAAATGGTAGAATCCAAAACCGAATTGAAACACAGCCATTTCACAGAGCACCCTCCCCATCATTCTTGATGGGCAATTGACTAGTATTTATATAGATATAGATGCATATGCATATGTATGTATATTAGAATAACATGTTACAATAGTATGTTACATTACAGTTTGACATATCAAATGTCACACTAAGCTATTTGGTTCAGATTCCAACACCATCTAATGCAACTAGCACTACCATTTTTCATTCTCAGTTCTCTCATACACATTTTCTGTGGCACTTACACAGTAAGTAGTCATGCAACTGTCATTCACAAAAGATAATGATAGCTTGCCCTTTTTTACCTAAAGCCATGGACAGACTCACTGTTTCTACCAAGAGAATCACTGCTCTCCTGGTAGAAACCCAAAGTACACAAGCATTTCAGGTTTTTTCCCAGAGACTCTGCCTACAGACCAAGATGAGTGATGTCACAAGGAAAGGCTCGCATGCCGCCAAGAGATTAGAATCATTCCAGTATGAAGAAGGCACAAGGAGCAGCTGATCCCACCTATTCCATAGATCAGTAGGGGAGAGTGACTTATCCTCTTTTATTCCTCACAGCATGTAGTCCCCACTGCTGGCACTGAGAGCCAAGTGGAGGCAGTGATGCTGTCAGTCCATTACCTGTTTCTCACTCCAGGGACTCCACACTGAGAGGTGAACAGGAGGCTTTGCCCTGATGCTCCAGTCCCCCTGGGGATAAAAGGACTGAAACAGCCCATGCTTTTCCCAGATTAGGATCACCCTTATCTCAAGAAGAATGAGAAGCAGAAGGGACGGGATGAATGCTTCTATGTGGCCTAAGTTTTTTAACACTTTCAGAATTTCAGCAATCTACTTCAAATTAAAATTTAAGTGTATTTTTCATCTGTGACAAAGATATAGCAACACTTAAAATTAACCTCCAATACAAAATATCAAGGGCTATAGATGTAAGCATACTGACACTATGATAGACTGCAGTTTCTGTATTATGCTTATGAGATTTCTGTAGCATGTGAAAAAATTACATTGGGCGCATCTACACAAGATGTTTACTGTGAAGTAGACTACTTAGCTCCACAGTAAACATCTCAGCATCTACACATGCACTCCTATTAGGACACAGGAAACTAATAAACCTTGCAGCAGGGTAGTACTTGTATTTACAAGCACTACCCTGCTGTGGACTTTTTTCATGCACAGCAGCACATGTGAAGACACTGACCTGGTTGACGGGGGCACAAGGGTGCTTCAGTGCAGGGACTGCTTGCCAGCTAGCCCTGCAATGAAGCACCCTCATGCCCCAGACAGTTTGACTTGAGTCAATATGCTGTGGTCTGAGCACATATATAAACAGTGCACCCAGGAGCTCCCCAGGAGCAAGAAGTTCTGGAGCAATAAGCTCTGCCGTTTATTGCTGTGCATTAATGGCACATGTAGATGCATCCATTGTGGCCTAAAGGAGGTTAAATTAGTACTTGTTACTATTTTTGGTATGTAGAAAAACATTAAATACTTTTTTTTGGTTATGTCAATTATACTTTGCCATAAATTTGAAAGCAGTATTTGTCACCCAAAACTGTTTCTCCCCATAGAACTGTAGCATTTGGATAGTACCGATTCTGGCATTTAAATTAAAGCTAAAGTAGACCATATTGCAATTCTGTTTTGACTAGAAATGTATACATAAGATTTCTGCAAATCACTTTATAATAAGAAAATGTCTTCATGGAAAGCTGGCAATAGGAACACTGCACAACATAGGCATCTAATTAGCTCCCACATCGCAATGCCTCCCAGAGCTGAACCTGCATCTTGCTCTAATAAAAAATAAAAAAAAATATCACAGTAACTGTCCATCTCGGCAGGTTTTCTTATGTCCCTGGCAGATGTTACAATTAAGATGCGATTAACCTGTTAATCACATTGTAAATGTATCATATTTACTCAAATCCAAGATGACCCTACATTTAAGATGACCCCCTCCCCTCCCCCCCCAGTAATTAGATTCCACACAAGGAAAAGTTTGGTATTATTTTTATAAACAATCCTGACAAAAACTATAGCAATACTATAGCAGTATGTTATAAATTCAATATTAGCTTCGATTCAATTCAAACATTAACTTAACTTAATCAATATTAGGTTCTGTCCAAAACCTGGTGAATGCTACTCCTTTCTTAGATCCTACAGATTAGGACTGGTCACTTTTACATGCATCCTCACTCTCATACTCTTCACTGTTCTCATCTTCACCCTTGTCTTTTGTAGCAGAAGGCCTGGTGCTCCTGATACTTTAAGAGCAGGCAGGATGGAGCTGAGGATGGCTGCAGGTATGGCAGGAAGCAATCAGGGCCTACATGACCCAGAGAGGAGGCTGGGCTTAGCCCAAGGCCTGAGTTGAGCCAGAGGTAAAACCAAGGAGATTGCTGAGGCAACATTTCAGCAGGAGGGCTCCAGCTTATGAATGCCAAAGTAGAGTACAGTGTGCAGAAGTCTAGCCCTGGAAGCCATGAGGAGAGGAGCTCCTGGCAGCAGGACTGCAACCAGGCTCCTGGAATGACTATGGCACTAGGGTAAGCAACTCTGCAGGCGTGGGGAACAAGGGAGTAGTATCTGGGTGGAAAGAGTTGTTTATGCAGGCAGGTGGCCTTTATTTTAGGACAGAACCTAGGGAAGGGCTACAGACCTGGGAATCAGAAGATATGAAGCCTATAGCTCACAAAAGGCTTGAGAGCTGGGCAATCCTAGCTGGCTTAGGAGCAAGGACAGGACCTAGGAGGGGCCAAAGGTCCAGAAGGGGCCACCGCCAGAGACTAACAGGGCCATGAGCCTGAAGCTATGAAGGGGGCAGAGGTAGAGGCAGACAGAGCTGTTACCCAGAACTCATGAGTAGCCCTGAAAAGTGAAGGGCCCAGATGGAGAAGGCAGGCCTGGAAATACCACCTGGGAGGAGCTGAGGTAGGCGAAGTGCTAGGCAGGGCAGGGCAGGGCAGCCCAGTCATAGGGACTAAAGCCATGATACCCAGGAGTAGCCAAGAGAGGCGAAGTGCCAAGGCAGGTGATCAGGACACCTAGGAGTAGCAGTGAGAGGCAAAGTGCCCTGGGCAGGATAACCTAGAGGCTGATCCTGGGTAAGATGAAAATAATAGCATCATAGAAAATTAGGGTTGGAAGGGGCCTCAGGAAGTCATCTAGTCCAACTCCCTGCTCAAAGCAGGACCATCCCCAACTAGATCATCCCAGCCAGGGCTTTGTCTAGCCAGGTCAGAAAAACCTCCAAGGATGGAAAATCCATAACCTCTCTGGGTAATCTGTTCCAGTATTTAACTACCATCCTCATGAGAAAATTCTTCCTAATAACTAACCTAAACTTTTCTTCCTGCAACTTGAGACCATTGCTCCTTGTTCCGTCATCTGCCACCACTGAGAACAATCTAGCCCCATCCTCTTTGGAACCACTCTTCAGGTAGTTGAAGGCTATTGAATCCCCTCTCCATTTCTTCCAGACTAAATAAGGCCAATTCCCTCAGCCTTTCCCCTTAAGCCATGTGCCCCAGCCTCCTAACCATTTTTGTTGCCCTCCACTGGACTCTCTAACTTATCCACATTCTTTTTGTAATGGGGGCCCTAACCTGGACACAGTAGTCCAGATGTGGCCTTACCAGTGCAGAATAGAGAGGAATAATCACTTCCCTCAATCTTCTGGCAATGCTCCTGCTATTTCTGCCTAGTATACCAGTAGCTTTCTTCACAAGAAGAGCACACTGTTGGCTCATACTTAGTTTCTTGTCCACTGTAACCCCCAGGTCCTTTCCCGCAGAGCTGCTGCTTAGCCATTCAGTTCCCAGCCAGTACCGGTGCATAGGATCGTTTCATCCTAAGTGGAGGACTTTGCATTTTTTCTTATTGAACTTCATAAGATTTCTTTGGGCCCAATCCTCTAATTTGTCTACTTTTCTCTGAATCCTAGCCCTACCTTCCAATGTACCTACTACTCCCCCCAGCTTGCTGTCATCTGCAAACTTGCTGAGGATGCACTATATCCCATCTTCCAGGTTGATGAAGATATTGAACAAAGCCAGCCCCAGGAGCAACCCCTGGGGCATTTCATTCGATACTGGCTACCAACTAGACATGGAGTCATTCATTACTACCCTTTGAGCCTGACTATCCAGCCAGGTTTCTATCCACCTTACAGTCCATTTATTCAAGCTCTACTTCCCTAGCTTGCTTACAAGAGTGTTGTGGGAGACGATATCAAAACTTCGCTAAAGTCAAGGAATATTAAGTCCACTGCTTTCTCTACATTCAAAGAACCATTCATCTCACCAGAGAAAGCAATTAGGTTGCTCAGGCATGACTTGCCCTTGGTGAATCCATGCTGACTGATCCTAATCACCTTCTCCTCCAAGTGCTCAGAAATGGACTGCTTGAGGACCTGCTCCATGACTTTTCTGGGGACTGAGGTGAGGCTGACTGGTCTGTAGTTCCCCAGATCCTCCTTCTTCCTTTCTTGAAGATAAGCACTATATTTGTCCTTTTCCAATTGTCCAAGACCTCCCCCAGTCATGAGTTTCCAAATATAATGGCCAGAGGCTCCACAATCACATCAGCCAACTCCCTCAGCACCCTTGGTTATATCAGGTTTGCCCCCATGGACTTGTACACATCCAGCTTTACTAAATAGTCCCAAACCAGTTCTTTTGCTACTGTTGCCTGCCCATCTTCTCCCTAAACTGTGCATCCAGGTGCAATACTCTGGGAAATGACCTTGCCCATGAAGACTGAGATAAAAACAGTATTGAGTACTTCAGTCTCTTCTGCATAATCAGCCACTCAGTTGCTTCCCCCATTCAATAAGGGACTGTAACATGGCCCCAACCCCATTACTAGAAGCAGGGCAGGGGTAGGGTGACCCAGGTGCCTCAACTCTTTGCAGGGACTTTCTTGTCCCTCACCTCCCATCCCATTACCTCTGGGTCCCTCACCGGGGGCTGTAGGAGCATTGCTCATGGGAGAGCTAGCAGTTTCCTTTCCCAGCACTGAGCAGCCAAGAGCCGGGTTGCCAGATGTCATGGGGGCACTCGGGTGCCCCGTGCCTAAGTAGGGATTAGGGCCTCTGCTAATTGCCAGGGCAGCTCAGGTGCTGGTTGCTGGAGCAACCATGTTGGTCAGGTGACCAGAAGAGGGCAGGGCCGGGCCCTTATAAACAGCCCAGGCCAGAGCCTGGCTGGCAGTTCCCTTTGGGCAGCCGGAGGAGCAAGAGCTCTGCAGTGGAGCTGAGCTGAGTTGGGCAGACAGATAGA
>NW_017728992.1:130349428-130352897 GCF_001723915.1 Gavialis gangeticus | reverse complement strand
GCAGCCTGAGCACCCAGAGGGCTGCATTATGGAAAGGGTGGAGAGAAGCCTGACTGGGAGGCTTTGGCCAGAGAGCCAGGTGGGCCTGGACTTATGTTATAGCCGGTAGGCTTATTGTTTTGTTACAGCCGGATGGCTTATGGTTCCGTTGTGTATATCACCGGAGGACCGGGTGAGGCTGTAGGGGTGTGAGGAGGCCTCACAGGAGATCCCCAGTAGTCTGGGGGTTCCTGGGTGCCCTGCTCGGGCACAGAGCAGTGCCTGGGAGGCACGGCTGTTTGGCACCGGTGTGGTGTGGTGTGGTGTGTGGGGTTGAGACCCTAGCCCCAGGGCGGTATTCTGCCTAGTCGGGCGAAAGACCCCGAGAAGGGTCGGGGGCCAGGCACAGCTACAGGCCACCTGAGCCCCAAGCGCGGTTGAGCGGGGTACAGAACCCAGAGAGGGCGATAGCGTGGAGAGCGCGTGTTTAGGCCCGAGTGTGGGTGAGTGTACAAGGCCGGAGTAGGGCAGGCACGCAGTTAGAGGTCCAAGGCAGGGCCGGAGCATGAGGGTGAGAGCCTGAAGAGGGCGAGTACACTAGCCGAACCCCGGAAGGGGCACGACTGGGTTTGTACAATGAGGGCGCGAGAAGCGCAGGACAAGCCCGAGGGAAGGGCGAGGGCGTGGGTGGAGGCCCAAGGTGGGCCGGTGTATGCAATAGAGCCCGAAGAAGGGCGAACACATGAGTAGGCCCCAGAGAGGGGCAAGAGCTAGCGAATGCAGGGGCGCTAGAGCAAGTGGCGTAGGTCGCGTGACAAGCCCGGGGTGCCCGAGGAAGGGTGTGGGTTGCGTGACAAGCCCAGGGTGCCAGGCAAGGCACAAGTGACCAGACAACATCCAGAACAGCTGCGAGGCTTGGGGCATGCTAAAGGGGAGGTAGGAGGCACGCATAGCCCATAAGGCTGGGGTTGCACCAAGTCACCCCATCTGGTACAGGGGGGGCAGCTATGAGCAGAACACTGTGACCCAGGGGATCATAAGGCAGCCTCCCATATCAAACTATTATACCAACAAGACGTGGCGGGCGAGAATCGAGGGTGCTGGATCGCTCACTTGGAACGGTAGAGGTTGCTAGCGGGATCATGGCCACTCCTAGGGCTCACTCCGTGACACCAGGCAGCAGCATCTGACCAGGTCAGCTGGCCAGGAGGTCAGGTGGCCAGAGATGGCAGAGAGAATAAAAGGGAAAGGAAGAAAAGCAGCAGACAGTGAGAGAGAGGGGAAGCCAGAGCTGCTGTGGCTGTCCCCAGGTCAACCCCCTGAAGAAAAAGGGAGACTCAGAGGAGCAGCTGTCTCAGGATGACAAAGTAAATCTGAAGATGAGTTTTTCTTTTGGTTTACTTTTCTTTTGGTTGCTGTACAAGCCCCTTTAGCAGCTTGGGCAGGCTTCCAGTGCAAGCTGTAGATTTTTCCAGCAAAGTAGGAAGCATCTGGGAGCAGGGTGCCTGAGCCCAGAATGGCTCCCTGCTACACTGCAAGGGCAGCTCAGGTTCCCATATCGTGGACCTGAAGTGGGACCCTGTGCAGCTATGGCAAAAGTGGCCAGTGGCAGAGGTGCCTGGCCAGACCTGCTTCAGAGAACATGCCACCTTGTAGGTGTGCCTCAGGGCAGCTTACAGAGACCCACTCTTTCCCTGATCTTCCTCTTGCTGCTGACATACTTGTAGAAACCCTTCTTGTTACCCTTCACATCCCTTGCTAGCTGCACCTCCAATTACACTTTGGCCTTCCTAATTTCATCCTTGTATGCCCAAGCAATACTCTTACATACTCCTTCCCAGTTTTTTGTCCAAGTTTCCACTTCATGTATGCTTCCTTTTTGTGCTTAACTCACTGAAGAGTTCCCTGCTAAGCCAAGCTGGTCTTCTGCCATACTTGCTTGTCTTCCTGCACACTGGGATGACTTGTTCCGGCACCCCCAGTAAGGTTTCTTTAAAATACAGCCAGCAATCCTGGACTCCTTTGCTCCTCTGACTGGCTTCCCAGAGGATCCTGCCTATCAGTTTCCTGAGTGAGTCGAAGCCTGCTCTTCTGAAGTCCAGGGTCCTTACTCTGCTGCTCTCCTTCCTTACTTTCCTCAGGTTGCCATCAACCTATACATTGTCCACCAAGACTTCCTTATTTGTAAGCAGCAAGTCAAGAAGAGCACAGCACCTAGTTGGTCTTTCTAACACTTGCACCAGTAAGTTATCCCCAGCATTTTCCAAAAACTTCCTGGATTGACTGTGCACTGCTGTACTGCCCTCCAAGTAGATATCAGGATAACTGAATGCCCCTATGAGAACCAGGGCCTGTGAACTTCTGCTAGTAGTTTGAAGAAAGCCTCATCCACCTGATGTAGTGGTCTATAGCAGACACCCACCATAACATCACCTTTGTTGCTCTCCCCTCTGACCTTAACCCAGAGACTTTCAACAGGCCTACCTCCAGTTTCATACTGGAGTTCTGAGCTATGATTATACAGTTCTTTTACATAAAGTGCAACCCCTCCTCCTCTTCTCCCCACCCTGTCATTCCTGAACAGTTTATACCCATCCATGACAGTGCTCCAGTCACGCAAGCTAATTCACCAAGTCTCCGTTATTCCAATCCCATCAGAGGTCTGTGAATGTGTGAGGACTTCCAATTGTCATTTTCTTTAGCAGTGCCACAGGATTCCATTTCCATCCAAAATCTAAGCAGTCATTCAGCAGTTCACTTAACATTCTTGTTCCTGGCATCTAACCACAATTCCTGGTGGCAACTTTTACCTTGGCAGAGTTTGGCATCTCAAAATCACATAGGGTAGCAATTTTCTCCCATTTGCCACTACTGTTAACATCACTGTACTTTTCAACTTTTCATTTCCTGTATTTCTCATAATGATGGATTTTGCACCTTTTTATGGATGCTAACAATACTCAGCATATCAACATAGACTAGGGTCTCATCAGCAATGCCTATCTGGCCCAGCAGGTAATGATGAGTTTTGCATAGCCCAATGATGTACTGCTGGAACTCAACAAGTTTTTCACTGCAGTCTGATGGCAACTATTGTGCTAGTGATGTTCTTCATATCAGGGCTAAACCACTTTACCATATCATATAGGTACACCACCCACTACTTGCTTTAAATGTTTGAAGTGAAATGTTCCATTCTTTCACTATTTCTAATGCCTTGAGTTGGAGCACTTCATGGGTGATTGGCATTCCCTCCTTTTCTCTTTTCTTGAACGTACTTCAGAACTTACCAATTGCAGGAAAGCAACCTTGCTTCAGACTCCCAAATGTTTTCCATGAGGTTGTAGCATTCTCAAGTTTTTCTTTAAATTGACTCTATTGATGGACATTTGCTTCAGTAACATTATACTTCCTTCTCACTTCACAATTATTTGTTTTGTCAACATAATTTATAATCTCCATTTTAAAGTTTGTATCATACCTGCAAGAC
>NW_017728992.1:130340080-130344428 GCF_001723915.1 Gavialis gangeticus | reverse complement strand
CAAGTTTTTCTTTAAATTGACTCTATTGATGGACATTTGCTTCAGTAACATTATACTTCCTTCTCACTTCACAATTATTTGTTTTGTCAACATAATTTATAATCTCCATTTTAAAGTTTGTATCATACCTGCATCTCATTCCTTTTGGTATCTTCCTGTACTTTTCTCTTACTGGGCAGCTTTCATTTTTTTCCTCAGCAAGCCTTTACTTTTTCACAGAGCCCATCCAAAATCATGGTTTCAGCAAAAATCATGCAATCACGATTTTGGTAGGCCCCTAACAATGAAGGTAGGTGTTACTTGAATTTTGAGAGTTCAGGCACTGTTTCACCGATCACTTGACAGAGTTCTTTGTATTCCTCCTTTAGTTTTCCTTATTGCAAAAATCCTGATGAGTGGTTTCTACTCAGACAGCAAGATTTTTTGAAAGCTTGCACTTAATAATACAGTTTCTCCCTCCTTTAGCTCTGAGTTTTTGAAAAAGTTATTTTTTACTAACCAAACCAAGCTCATTGCAGAGACTCTCTAGTTACTAAAATGAATGAGAGATTGTACATGAAGAAAAAAGCTGCAGCCCTTCTTTTAATAGAATTGTGAAGCCAAGCATTACATCTGAATGACAGCTTGGGTAGAAGTATGAAGGTGTTTGTATTCATCTCCTGTACTTGAAGCTTCCACTAGTTGGCCTCCAAGGAATCGTCCTTGCACAACATAAAATTGCTGCTACTGGCAGAAATAAAAAAAACACTGTCTGCCTTACCCAAATGAGGTGTTGATCTTTCATCACCAGGCTCCCTTGGAAGTGCAAATCACTTCTCTGAGTGTCAGAGGGGAAGAATCTAACCCTGTGAACATTATACTTTTCCATCTACTTGTAACTCAAGAATAACTTGCTACAGAAATCCTAAAAATTTATTTCACACACAACTCTTCAAGGAGAACTGAATCTTTTGAGCATTTTTTTTCTGGCACTGACACCTATTCCACTGGGGACTCCACTCAAATGACAATTTTCTCTTTCCGATGAGGCTATTAAACAACTATCATTGTGGACAAGTGATGGCCTTGAGGTGTGATGCTCCGAAGAAGAAAGATACTGGGCTGATTTAAATACCTAGAACAATACATCTCATAATTATACTTCTTTAATTACTCACTTGCAACTACTGGTTCTGGTTCTGATTGTCTGAAATAAAAAGTAACTTTTTCCAGATCAAATAATGCAACCAATGTATCTTCTAGCATGGCTTGTTCATCCGTCTGAAAAAGGGAAAGAAAAAAAAAATGTCTCAAAAATTATGCAGTTTCAGTTTAGTGCTTATACTGGAAATTATGGAATACAGGCATCAAAAATAACTGCAGGATGTCACACCCTGTTTTGCTGAAACACTGTTTAACATAATTAATTCCTAAGTGACAGAAAACAGATTTGTTTCTACTGGGTAGCTACTTCCTCTTCTATTGGCAAAGGGTGATTAACATTAAAATTATTTAACTTGAAATTAATATATATTGCACACTGTAAATCAGTAAGTTAATTTACAGCTACCATGTCTTCCAATGGTATTTAATTAAACTGCATTTGAAATTTTTGTTTATGCAAATAAGCAAGCTTGAAAATGTTCTGTGTGCTGCCAAGCCTATATTTTCAACTTTTTACACTGTGACAGAAAACTAAGACTTCTACTTATGAACACACGTGGAGAAAAAAAAATTCAGAACCAGCATTTCATTGACATACTGGGCTAGATTTTCAAAACTTCCACTCTGTTCCCATAAAAGCACTGCCAGCTTAAATAAGGTTCCAGATGAAAGCAACTTTCAGCTTCAGCTCCCATACTGTGGATATAAATCATGAGGCAAGACATGCCAACATTTCGATTTTCACTTGCAGTTCATGTCTGTGATCCCTCATATTCAAATCAAAACAATGAAAAACCTTAACCTTGAAATTTTAACTAGTGCCTCATGACAGCTTCAAAAATTAAACTATGAACCTTCAAGAGCACTTTACTGAACTTCTGCTAAGAAGGGAAGTACTCGCCTTCAAATATAGCGACAGAAGAAATCAATACACTGGTAAAGCAATGGGGAACGTAATGTGAAGAATAGAATTATATTAAGCTACCAAGTAGGATAATGTAAAACTGATGCACATGTCATTTTCTCCCTAAGCACTGAAATCGTAACAAGATCAATACACTTATTATCTATAAAATGACAGTTAGCTGAATGTTCCTGAATTACAGAAAGGTAAAAAAAAAAAAAAAAAAAAAAAAACAGTTTCCCCAGGTCCCTGGAACTAAGCAGTATTTCTCATGTATTTATAGACAGAAGGATTCTACTTGAAACATTTTGCCTACTAGTTCAATTTATTAACTCCCTGGATACAGGACAATCAGATTGCATTCAGCAACATTGGAAATCCTTACAAAATTGCTCCTTCTTTATTGTATTTTACTGTAATAATGAGTATAACTCACTTCAAGAGCCCTTGCTTAAAGTAGCACAGTTCATTTATATCCAGAAAGATTGATTAGAAACTATTGAAAAAGTTGCCTTTATAATGGTTCCCTTAATATTATTGCTGAAAATATTATTGCTGAACTAACTCAAAACTCTTCATTTGTTCAAACATACTTATGAAACTAAGAGCTTCTCTAGACATGCAGATAAAGGCGTGGTAGGATCTGAGGCACAATTCACACAATTTCACCTCCTGCCGTGCCATACATGCATAACAGGCAGTATGACTGTGGGGTCTAGTATCAGATCCTATAACGCCTTATTGCTGATACAGGGGAAGCCTGGGATCCCCCTGCACTGGCAAGTAAAAAGCTTCTGCAACTGTGAGTCCCATAGCTAATGGGACTTGCAGCTGTGGTAGCATACCACCAAGAGACCCTGTGCAGGACTCTCCATCCCAGTTGTGCATAGTGTATCCCTGATGCTAGAAGCCCAGTCAGCTGATGGAGTTCTCAGCCACAGGGGCTACAAACCAGATATAAAATTAGTATACATTTTTTAGGTCTTTGGGTGCCTGTAGACATGCTGGGAGGCTGCTCCAATATGCAGTTAATCAAGTTTGCCGGAGGAACATGCTGGAGGGTCAAGAGCAAGTCTGCTGGTGTGCTAGTTAGCATGCACCAGCCTGCCTCTGTGTCTCGTATATCAGCGTCCCCCTGCCTCAAAATGGCAGCAGGACTGATTTAACTAAAGCTTGTTCATTCTGGAGCCCCTTTAATTAAAGTGCCCCCCCCCTTCCCCCACCCCCAGAGCACGTGTAAAGATGCTCTAACTTTATAGCTGGTTGGACCTTTTAGTTGCATCATAGATACCTTGCATGTATAGGTAGTCTCAATTAATTGTGCAATTAAACAGTTAATTATTCAATACCTATAACATGTAGGAGGGAGCCCAATGTTGACTCACATTTAAAAAATACAATCTGAACACATACTGCTTCTTTCTTATAGTGTCCAAGTACATTAAAATAATTAAACAACATGAATTTTTTATTACAAAGCAACAATCTCTTGTGTCCTGAAGCAAAAGTCAGAAGTCTGTGGGGTAGATATGGTAACAGCTATTTTGCAATACCACTAAAAAAACAAGAAGCATGGTAAAACATAACAGTAAATAAGCACCAGCAGGCCCCAAGGATTTACAGTAACAGAGAGACTACCTCACCAAACAGTGAGCCCTATTCTTAGGACCAGCCACTTGACACCTACCACCTTTTGAGTGGGGCATCAGAGAAAGTTGTAAGATAGTTTTAAAGCTCATAATAGCTATCAGATACCATATGGTTTGAGAAGCAACTTTTAAAATAACCCCAAAGAGGCATTTAGGCAGCTGTGCAGTAGCCCTGTGCGAAGCTGCTAGTATTTGCTTCAGATTCGGATTCAACCGATTCAGAGGACAGTGATTTGACTTGGTGATTCAAACCACTGTTCTGAATCAGCTTGGCCAAATCTGATTCAGAGATTTGGCCACTGCCAAATCGGCCAAATCTCTGAATCGGACAGGCCCCATCCCCTACCTGCTCTCCCAGCCCCACCAATGGCTACCCTGCCTGGCCTCCTGCTCCATGATCCCCACTGCTCCCCATTGCCCTGCACTGTGTGGGGGTGCTCTGCCACAAGTCTCTAGAGGCCCCGACAGCCACTGCACCATCCGGTGAGTGCAGGGCTTTTTTTTTGTTTGTTTTTTAAGTGCTGGGATGCTGGGGCTGGGTGGGGCAGCCAGTTACGGGGCTGGAAGAGTGGGCAGGAGTCAGGGGGCACTCAGAGGGGATGTGGAAGCAGGCAGGGGATGGGGTCTGGTGGGGGTCCCCCCATGATTCCCT
>NW_017728992.1:130325796-130335080 GCF_001723915.1 Gavialis gangeticus | reverse complement strand
ACCATCCGGTGAGTGCAGGGCTTTTTTTTTGTTTGTTTTTTAAGTGCTGGGATGCTGGGGCTGGGTGGGGCAGCCAGTTACGGGGCTGGAAGAGTGGGCAGGAGTCAGGGGGCACTCAGAGGGGATGTGGAAGCAGGCAGGGGATGGGGTCTGGTGGGGGTCCCCCCATGATTCCCTCCACCCTCCTCCAGCCCCCCCACCCCATACCCTATTTACCAGCACGGAGCCTGGTTCCAGCTCCCTGTGGCGGCAAGCGGGGACTGCGTGAATCTCCAAATCTTCTATGAATTGATTCAGAGGCTTCAAATCCATTCAAACCTTTTAACTGGTCTCTGATTTGGATTCAGAGATTTGGCTGCCAAATTGGGCCAAATCTCCTCCGAATCGAATCAGCAACCAAAGCTTCGCCCAGCTTTACTACCTATGTTTCCTATGTGGATCCCTGTTGAATTCATAACTGGCTTTGAGAATGATTTGTGCTACAACAATCTGGTCCTTAGAATCTTTACTTACCCATGGAAAGCGGAGATTTTGCATGACACTTAGGGACTGAATATTTTATTTCCCTTACATTGTTAATTATAGAAACCAAAAGTTGTTGCAATCACTTGATGCCATACTTATTCTTCAGAAGGGAAATAACTAGAATAGTTGAGTAGTATCTAGTAGCAACTTGGATTTTTTAATCACTCCCTTTGTGTTCCTGATACATCTGCTTAATAACTAGTAACTTGAAGCAGCAACGTATTATTATGTTTGTAACAGTAATAATTTCCCATATCAGTAATTATTTGAATTGCAAAGTTCCTGAATACCAGCTAATAAAGTAGAAGGCTAAACATAATGAGTGCAGGTTATTGTATTCATAATGCAGCTTGCTTCACACTGCCCTTAGGCAGCAGAATAAATTGTTGCATTGATCAATGCGGTTACTAGAAATCTTACCAAGTTAGGTGACAGCAATGACTGGAAATGAAGAAGAACACCTGCATTAGCTATCTGTTCCAACCACCTTCTGCTGGCCTCTGAAGTCTCCATTTCATACTCTTTGCTGTTGTCAAACATCTGATTTAATGCAGCCATTAGTTGCTCAGAAAAAGCACAGACTGTGGCTACTAGACTTTGGCAGAAGACCATGTCTCGTCTGAGCTGTATTTCACTATCTGTGAAGGGTAAATCAAAGAAGGAAAAGCAAAGAAAAGAGAGAGAATAAATTAACTGTAAAGCAACTGGATTGCAAGTTTTCTTGTTTTAAGAGCAGTTGTTCTCTAGAAAAAAAACTCATATTGCAGAAAACCTGGATACTAATTACATTTGGCTCCTTCTCAGGAAAAAGCCAAAATAAATTAAAAGAATGGTTTAAAAAGCTAAAACCCACAAAACAGAATTTGGCTGGCATAAGCTCATCCTTCATTGAAGCACTGGCCACCAGCCAATGGAAAGGAAGTGTCCTTCCTCTCAGACTTTGCTTGGTACCCAACAGACAAGGCTGTTTGGTTCCCAAAGAAGTGATACCTCTTTTAATAGCATCTGGGATTTACTTCATTGATTTGTAGTGTGTAATACCTGCAGTTCATGAACTACATATGTTCTTTTTAATAACATAAAGGGTCTATCCATGAAGGCTGATAAAGATGTTGGGATGCATCTGTGAAGAGACAGAAGCAGAGCTCTCCAGCTCAAAGCAAGGAGATGCAAATTTGAAAAAATTAACAATGTGACAAGCCATTTAAAGCAAAAAAAAAAATCCTCGCATTATAGGGTATGAGCGACTGCATAGCTTTGTGACTCAATCCCTTTTAATTCCAGTAATGTAAAAATTAAGCAGCATGATCTTCTATTTGCACTTTGGCAGTCATTTACACCTGGTTGAAGCAAATACATGCTTTTTCTCATTTGGTAAAGTTATACACCCTTTTCTCTATTGGTATAAATGACAAAGTAAAGGACAATAGTGACTAGAATCAAACATAAATAGGCAGGATATCTACTCTGTTCCCAGTAAAGCACACTTACCTGCAACTTTGGCCACATCTATGATCATTAGCCAGTTACCCTTTTTATCTGCACCATATAAGCCAGTAGGTGTATCTTTCTAGATTTTCAGAATACTGCCCACAGAAACCAGTGCTTCTCTATGCCAGTTCTACTCTGGGCCTTGATAGCTTTCAACTTGCAATGCTGCAATTTCCTTCTCTAGGACCTCTCCAGGCTCCAGTTCTTTGGAATCTCGCACTTACAGAATTTTCACATCTATAGAGAAATGCAATATTGTCCCATCTCATATAATTCCAGTGAGCCCCCCCATAATACAAACTGTTCTTTCTGCTTTTACCACCCTTTCATGAACCTTTCTCTTGCAAACTGGGTTCTCTTTATGCTCTTAACTCATATTTTCATTTGTCTATCCTCAACCCTACATTTTAAACACTTCATATTTTATTTTGACATTGTTTATAATAACAAACTCAACAGCTTTCTGTGTAACTACTTTTATTAAAACCTCATAAATGAGAGCTGTAGAATATATAATAGTGTGTCAACTCTGCAAATCTTATTTTATAATATTAAACTTAATTTAACCTAAAAAAATTGTTTAAAATGTTCAGCCTTATTAAAAGGGAAACAGTTCTCTCTTTCATGAAGAACCTCAGTTTCTTTGGATATGGTTTGTTCTCAGATACCTGCCACAGAATATTACCAAAGAAGTATGTCAGCCAGTTACAACCCCACTCCACTCCCCCTACCCCCAGAAAAAATCAAATGAGTTCTGCACACAGATTTCTTATTGATATTACACATGTGGGTTCTTTAAGGCTAGGAACAGACATTGAAAAAGCCTAAGCCTGAATTGATTCACTCTTTGCAGGTTAGTCTAAGCTGCTCAGCTTAAACTGATTAATAACAGGACAGACATTCTCTGTTAAATCAGGAAATGCAGGCACATCCCTGCAGTAGCTCAAGCCAGAAGCCAGGACGGGGGGATGCTACAGCATGCCTGCCAGCCACTGCCAAAGGGGAGGGAAGAGAGAGGCCCTCAAAGGCTCTCACCCCTCCCTGCTGGAGCAGAGTGGGCATGGCCAGGCACCAGCTGGGGCTAGCAGTACACACAGGATGCCAGCCTGGGTGGGAAGGGGGAGAAACTGCTGCTAGACTGAGGAGTGGGGATGGGAAAAAAGTCCTTGCTCTGAAGCAAACAATTTGCAAAGCATACAACAGGGAACTACCAAAAATCTTTGCCTAAGCTAGGATACAGCCCAGTAAAACACAGCATACACAATTTAGTCTAACTTAAAATGTAAAGCAGGAAGACAAGAGAAAGCCTTGCGTAAGTCATACTAATCCTGGGGGCAAAGCCAGGCATTCCCAAAGGCCTTGTTTAGGTTTCACAAGTTCTACTTTATAGTGTAAATGTAGCTCTCTGCTTTCTTTATCTGCAGCTTCCAGTCAGAAGCTGTCTGCAACTTCCCCTAACTCTATCTCCAGCACATACATGTGATGATTGTCAGGTCTTTGCCAACATTTCCCACCTCTCAGCCTGATCCTGCAGGTCTTAGCTCTGGACTCCAGACCACTGTGGAATTAATCCCCGCCCTGACTGCAGGCAAGCTGGACAGAGGGAGGAATTATTTCCATCTCTGCCTGGCTGCAAGAAAGCCATGGAGGTGTGGCTGGGGCTGGCAAACCCCAGCTGCAGTCCGCAGGGTTTGCCAGTGCAGGGAAGAGGGGACAGAGGGAGGAATTTCCCTCAGGGGCCATGGCAGGCCAGCGTCTGGCCATGCCCCGCCCCTGGTCCAGCTAGAGAGCAGAGGGGAGGGGCCAGCAGAGAGCCCCACCCAGCCCAGAGAGCATGCTGTGATGCTGGGGGTCATCATGGGACATCATGGCCCCAGAGGCAGAGCGGGGCAGGGAGGAGGTTTAGTCTTCCCTCTACCCACACTAGCAGCCGGGTCTGTGCATCGTTGCTGCAGTGCTCACTCCCTGCAGCAAAATAGGCCCCCTGCTCTCCCCTCCACCAGACACCAGAGGGAGGTGGAATAACACTGTCCTTGACCCCACCCCCAAGAGGCCCTGCTGGCTGGTGTCTGACAATGTCCCCCCCTCCCTCCAGTGTCTGGTGGAGGGAACAGCAGGGGTCTTATTCCACCAAAGGGAGTGAGCACAGTGGCAATGCCAGGCAGACCCAGCTGCCAGTGGGGGTGGAGAGGAGACTAACCCCCCATCCCTGTCCCCCTCTGCCTCAGGGGCCATGGTGCTCCACTGCTGCATCAGAGAGGGGGAAGCACCAGGCAGACCTGACTCAGGTCACCGCTGATGGGACTGGGAGGGGGAATTAAACCCCTCTCCAGCCAGTTCAGCCCAGGGTGGCTATTCCTCCCTCTCCCCCCCGCCCCACTGCACATTTCCTTGCAGCTGAGGGTGCTCTCTAGTGCTCCCCAGCTCCTAGCCTGAGCAACTGCAGGTGCGTGCCCACATTGCCTCAGTCCAGACAGAATGACTGTCCTGTTACAAACTAATTTAACCTAGGTAGTTTAGACTAACCTGCAAAGGTTGAATCTATTCTGGCTCCAGCTTTTTGAATGTCTGTCCCTAGCCCCTAAGGGAATGATTTACTCTTGGGAGCCAGAGCTAAAATGAGAATCTCAGAGTTTGAACTCAAAGGTTCAATTTATATTAAGTTTATATTATCTTAACCCATTTCTTAAAAATTTTCCCACTGAGAAGGCGCATCTATACGTGCCCAACTGCTAATGCAAATACTAAATGACAGCACGGTACCCGCTGGTACTCTGCAGCCCCAGTGGCGCAGGGGTCATTTCCAACTGTATGTTGCTGTAGCAATGAGCTACAGCAATGTAGCTTGTTGTACAGAGACATAGCATCTTGTGTCAATGTGCCCAAAGAGAAATTTCTAACTTTCCATTTCCTAAACATAACAAATTTTTTGAACAATTTCAGAATTTCTGTAAGAACAGGAATTCAAGTTTAGTATCTACTGCACCTGATTTTCTGGAGGTAGTTTAGCTGGAGATCTTCTTGCTAGCAATTGTGCCTCCAATTAATTGTATCTGCTAAACTAACAAGCCTTGTAAGTATTGAACCAAGTCAATTTTTCTACACTAGCTATTCTCAATTTAAATCCTTTGGAGAATTATTAATGAAGGTAGTAGAGGCATCTAAGAAAGTACAAGAGAGAAGACAGGCATGATATGGGTGTGTTCAAAGGGGTCTGGAAGAATATATGAGAAAAGAAGTTACCAGAATGGCACCACCTGGGAAAAGGGGAAGAGGAAGACCAAAGATGAGATGGAGAGATATAGTAGAGAGGGACATGAGAGAGAAGGAGATAGTATGACCAAAACCAGTGGAAAGCCAGAATCCACAACAGCAACAAGCAAGGGAAGAAGAAAAAGAGAAAAGGAGAATTATTAATAATTATAAAGGAAAACCTTAACAAAATTTTGTTCCATTTTCCTTTATTTAATGCTGTGGCTTGTCAAAACTGTTTGGTGTAATAGGAATGTATATGGTACTGGAGTACAGTTATAATAATGGGTTTTATCATAAAATGCCATTGCCTCACTTGGCATTCAACCACCTGCAAAAGTTGTAGATTGCCCACTTACTTTTATAAGTTTGCATATTTCAAATAGTTATTAATTCATGAAATTATGGTAAAGCAGCCCACAGAACATGAAGAGCCATTTCCAAAAAGTAGGACCATCATTTTTTTTCAAACTACCCAATATATACTGAGCATAATTAAGTGAAAGAGAAGAGGGTGGAATGGCAAAGCAAGAAAAGATAACAGAGAAAGTAGGACAAGGGGAATCTGGAAATAAAGGGAGGGGGGAAAATGAATGGGAAAATAATGATAAGGGTCAGAAAGAAGGCAGAGAAAAAGATACCAAAAATATTTCAGACTAATTCAGGGCTTTGGCAGCACTTCATGTGTTGAGATCCAAAGTAAATGACAGGGCAGGATGTTTGGAATACAACACAAACATGACATGAGAATTCTGTCTTGCTTGTTACGGCTTTCAGTTAATATTTCCTGTCCCCTCAGGAATCCTTTGTGAGCTTGGGAAGGGGAGAATTCCACATTGCATCAAACCTGGGCAGTGGAACGATCCTTGCCTCGGCCTCCCTGGGGAATTTTGGTTGATCTATAGTCAGAGCAACTCAACAGTAAATCTGTGAAGACAGATTCTACTGCTTCAGAAAAACAAAGCATAAAACCCCCTTAAAATTCAGATTGGGACTTGCCCATTAAAATTACCTGTGTATTCAAGAAGTGCCAACAGCAGTCTTGCCTTCACCTCTGGGGGGAAAAAAAAGTTTTAGGATATCATCAGAATTATTCTTTATATTGATGTATTTGCAATTCTCCTAACGTCATACTGATATAAGTTGAGTGACTTCACTAAAGTCATTCATGTTTAACACCTATGAAATGGTAAATCAGGTTCATTTTTCATTACAGTTAACTTACTTTTACTTCACACTTGGTTAAATTACTCATAATCCAAGATCCAGGTCCTAAAAAGGGAAGTGTGCAGGTGGAGTATCCCTCCCTCCTGTGTAAGTATCCCTCCCTGGACCTCCCCACCGCACAGATGTGGAGGTCAGTTTTAACCAAGTGTGAAGTAAAACTATACCATAGCAAAATGGCCATTCTCATTTTTAAGGATTTGGGAGTTTTGTATAAACATTTTGTACAAGTTAAACATTGTTATGACCTGAAGCCATACAACAGTCAGAAAACATCTTAATTTGGCATAAAACTTTTAAACATTTCAGAACAGGTTAAATCATGTTGCACTTCTAGCAAATAAAAATACTGAAAAGTCATCTAAAAATGCAGCAGTTTGGATCTAGAATTTGAGCTAACATTTTCTCTTTCATAATTTTGAAGGGAAAGGACATTGTTACTGCTTTTGAGTCTATCTATATTTAGTAAGAATAAATTTCACAAGCAATGTGTAAGGGAAACAAGTAATACACCTACTCATATGAAGATTCTGATTTCATGAAAATACTGCTTGTTGATCATAAAAAGCACAAAATGTTTTATATTTCATCAGGGTATGAAATGTTATGGTTCTGTAGCAGAACCATGAACAGAACAATTCTCCCAGATCTGAGCCTAGTGCCTTAAAGCTCTTTCTTCTTATGACAGTCTGTCAGGGTTACAGTTTTACCAGGTTTTTAATCACAATCACACCCTTTCTACAGGCTCTCTGAGCACACTAATCCTGGCTTCTCTGTAAAGGTGAGCCAGAAATTTCCTTAGTTTCAGAAACAAAACCTCTGTTTTACTACACACCTTTTTGTAGTGTAAGCCATGCTGGCTTGTCTCCTAAAGGGAATTTACGTCTACGGTGAAAGAATGCAAATGAAAAGAAATTCAACAGTGCAGGCAGCTTTTCCAAAAGAAGCCAACATTGATATAGTTAGTGTCTGTGTAGTCATGTGATGCAGAGTCTTTCATTTAACATAGCCAAGCTATACTACGGGCAGTGGACTGGGACCATAGGGGACCACCACTTCAGCAATTCAGTTGCCTCTACAGTATGTCATTGTATTATCTCAAGGACCTATACTTCATCAAGTATATAAGTATGTGGAAAATGTAGGAAGACAAGCCAGAAAAGTATAAAGCAAAGCAAAAGACCCCCAAATTCCAAGTTCGTCTGGAATGTATCCTGACTATCCCTCTGAGGATATTCATACAGTGCACAGTGTAATGCCATGTAGGAAGATACCCAAGCTACCTCTAATCTCCAGTATTCAGACTTTCCTGCATGGCACTGCATTGTACATTGGAAATATCCCTTTAAACAACAGACCCTTCATATTTATCCTCTTTGTCATCAACTCTGTGGCAACATGTTAAAAGTTAATATCCACTCCTTGGGGTGATCCTTTTTCAAATGTAGGGTGCCATCCAGATCTTTGCTGGCCATTAAGTGTTAACTGAGGGTCTGCCTACCTGGGAAAGTTCCTGAAAAGTAACCTAGAGCAAGGATGTCATACATGGCCTGCGTGATGGATCCAGCCCATGAAGCCATACGATCTGAACCATGGGTCTCTGAACCAACCCCACACACCACATGAGGCATGTGCCAGCCTCAGCTCCAAATGCTGTATGTGATATGCAGGTGGACTTAGCACTGCGCATGCTATTCACAGCTCAGAGGTTTGGTCCAGGGCACCTGGACCAGACTGGCTTTGCCTGCTGGGCCAGGGTTAGTCTGGCAGGGCACCACATGCAGGACATGCCCCATGTTGGTCCCCTGTGCCACAGGAAGTATGTATGGCTGATCCAGACTATGCTCTGTATGCAGCACAGGCCAGCCAAGGGGCTTACTCTGCACACGGTGTGCAGGGTAGACCTGGCATTGCACACAGCATGGGGGAAAGTCTCATGAACAGGCTGCATGTTATGCCCTGTGCACTGGCTCTGGCATGTATGAGCAGCTTGGGGCCAGATCCTGACAGGTCCCATAGTCAGCACTCCGGACCAGTCCAGAAGGGTACTGTGTGCAAACCCTGCCCCAGACCTCTTTGTGCTGCATGCACAGACAGTGCAGTTGGTCCCAATCCAGCCCACAGACTGGCCCAAAGACACTCATCCAGCCTACAGGGCTGGATGCATTTGCTACTACTGACCTAGAATGTGGATTTACAGAATACTAGCTTCTCCCAACTAACTCCCATGAGCATACTTATGGTATGCAGCAAGTGTAAGCTTGCTAAAGGGAAGTTTCTGTGTCTAGCTGCTAGATACCTATGCACCATTTACCTATATGTCACTTCACATCTAATGTAGGGAAGAGATTAACTCATTCATCCCTAGTGGTTCATAATACATAGGATGTGGGGAAATAGAGCATGTATATTTTTATATGGATATTGCAAAAATGTTTATATTTTCATATACTAGATGGGGAATAAGTCATTGAGATCATCTCACTGTCGACCCAACCAAATGGTTGAGGAGCCCCAGGTCCCCTGCAGTCTCCGCCTACTGCCCTAACTACTTGACTGGAGAGACTATCTTACTACATTTGAAAAAATAGGCTTTGATGTTTTAATGCATATATTAACATTTTGTCTTAGGTGATGCATCAAACCTTGAGTTCATTGACAGTCTGATTTGGATTTTGTGTACACTTAAAGACCAACATTTTCAAACCAGCAGCTGCTGATTTTGGGTGCTGAATTCAATTGCCACTGTATTAAAACCGTATATTGCTACTAATTAAATAGAAGGCACGCTA
>NW_017728992.1:130316749-130320796 GCF_001723915.1 Gavialis gangeticus | reverse complement strand
TATTAACATTTTGTCTTAGGTGATGCATCAAACCTTGAGTTCATTGACAGTCTGATTTGGATTTTGTGTACACTTAAAGACCAACATTTTCAAACCAGCAGCTGCTGATTTTGGGTGCTGAATTCAAGAATATAGGGCCTGATTTCACAAGGGCTAGCACCCCCTTCAGAAGTTATTAAAGGTGATCAATATTTCAACCCTCAGGCACACAATACCTCAGGTTGAACACAAAACAACCAAATCACTTACAATTAATTACTACTGTTGAAAATCTGCCCATTAATTATTCTCACCAAGGAAGCTTTAAAAGCAAAGAAAGGGGATCTAACATGCTGATGATTTGACTTAGTGACTGAAGCTACGCTATATGGAAAAATGATTTTGTAATGTGAAGAATGTTGAAGCTATTTCTCATGGCTGATTATAGATTACATTTGTTGGATCTCTGAATTCAAAAGCATTTAAAGTGTCTATAAATAATGATCTTCTAATTATGTGAAAATTATAGGACACAGCAACTTTCCCGCTCTACTTCAAAATGTATCTCTAAGCAAGAAACTCTCAGGTTTTTTTGTATATCAGTGATTTGGGTCTGGAAAGAACCTCAGATGTTTTCTGCATCACTCATTTGTTATTACTTAGATATTATAACTTGTTTTTGCTGGATGGTGCAGGGAGTCAAATAATTCCTCAGCAATTTTCCTCCAGTTAGAAGAAGGTACGCTACTAATTGCTTCAAGTTTCCCCCCTGTAAAAAAACAGTTCCCGATTTATCCATTTTTTCTGATATTGTACCATTGTCTTTGCAACTGCCACTGTATTAAAACCGATTTTCAAATATCAAATTCTGACTTCATGACCAATGTTGTAGTTTTATTGTATTTCTTATATTGAAGATGCTTAGGAAGTACCCATATTTACGTCCATTCTTATCTCATACAGTATAACCTCATAAATCTGGCATGCTCAGGACCAAGCACCTGCCAAAAATTTGAAAATTCTGGATTTCTTGAAACCAGAGTGGCAGCTAGTCCCAGAGCAGAGGCTGCATGAGGAGCAACACTGCGGGGTGGTGGATGGCGGCAGCAGCCACTGCGTGCAAGCTTCCCCCTCTGCTGCTCTGGGACCAGTCACCACTATTTCCCAGTGTAATATATTTTTAAAAAGCGCTGAATTTTTGAGAATTCTGGATTTTTGCTATCTGGATTTCTGAGGTTATACTGTAATATATTTTTTTATTATTCCCCATTTGACAATCTTAAATCCAAAACCACATGGACTTCCTTCACTACAAATTCTTTTTTCCTCCTATATACATTCATCCTGGCTAAATAGCAACATTAATTCCTTTAATTCCTTCCTGTTCCTCAGCAATTTGGTTTTTTCCTCTCCTTCTATGCACTGAGCCAGACGCATTAAAGACACTAATGACCAGCTATTGCATAAATGTCCCTAACTATACTGTAAGGTTCTGCCTGTAAAGCTATGTCAATTACAGGTGTGAAAAGATCAAACCATATAACCAATGAGGCTTTGGTGGCAAAGCCCCTAACACAGACACAGCTTCTTTTGTCTCTCTTTTGTAACTCTTAGCTGATCTCTTCCACCTCAAATGAAAACATTTCATTTTCACCTTCACGGATCTGTACAGGCCTGCTTCACAGTTTGTCTCAACTCTTCGTGCTCCCTGGTCTACCAGCTTGGTATATCTGATTTCCTATTCCCCAATAGGAATCTGCATCTTTTCTTTACCTATGCTCTAGAAATATCTTCCATAGGCTTCTGTGCCACTTTTCCTCCTACTACCCTCATTTGATTAGCATTCTGATTCTGATTTCTACTGTCCTCTTGGCAGACTTCCTCCCACTCCCCCCGCCCCCAAACATGACAGGACAAAGGTTACAATAAAAACAAAACTCCACATCTGTTTTTATTTACTACCAACAACCCTTTTTTAAAAATTCAAGTAAATATTTATGGGTATCTTTAAGTGTTCTTCCATTTCCAGTAATGATAAGAATGTAGCTAAAAGACCGAAAAGATCAGTCTAAAGGCATTCTGAATTTTCTCTTTTCTTTACACTTATTACCCAAGAATAAATTTAACAAACACTGCAATCTAGGAGTTAAACATTTCTTACTTTAGTGGGTTTTCTATATCTCCATCTGCTTTAAATCACTAATCATTCTAAGTCAAAATAGCATGTTATATTAGGCAACAGAAAAACGAAAATACAACAGCCTCTGAGATTTCTATGAAAACAAAAGCATAATTCAGTTCTTAACAAATGGATTTATTTTGTTACACCAGTAATGGTCAAACAAGTTTTAAAATATTGTAACTTTTTATTTACGCCACCAAAAAATTCCAAATTTCTTTTAAGCAGTGGTCAAAAAGTATCCGTGGGTCTCTACTGGCCACAAACCTAAATCTGATCTTTTCCTCAGCAATTAAATATCAAGACTTGGCTTCTACTTATTAGGAAACCACAAGATTCACCCTGTTTCGACTTTGAAAATATTATGACACTCAACCTATTAGACCGAAAGAGTTTCTGCTAGGCCTAACCAAGAGCAAGGTCACCAAGCTGTGTGACAACCAACCACACACATCCTCAAAATGCATTTCTGTATACTAAACTGATAAACCATAAGTCAGTTCTTTAAATGAACTGACTCCTATGTTTTGTGCCTGGCTGCTGAATCACAGGTGTAGCTTTCTTGCTGTTTTAGCATGTCATCTGTTACCAGCACAAAACTTATTTAAAATAATTTATTTTAAATACTGAAAGAGTTAAATATATTTAACTGCTTGTTTAATCTGCTTTTTATAACAGAATGCAAACTTGAAGTAATAATATTTTTATTCATTGTCCAGCTGAGTACTAAAGATCCTTCTAATAAAATCATTGCTTGTTTATGGCAGTGTTATGAAAAGAGGAAGTTTATATTATGGAGAGGCAGCGAGTCATTTAGACCCTGCTGAAAACCTCCTGCAAAATTCTCCAAGAAACTTAAAAGACCTTGATTAGGGACTGTCACAGGGCACCAAGGGGTGCCTGCCCCTTTCAGAGAAGAAACAGCTTAGCAAAGGAGCCTGGCAGGCTACACAGAGCCCCACAGCTGCAGGTTGCCTGAGTAACAGGCTAACAAGGAAATTTGCTGGCACCTGCAGGTGGTCAGCTGACCAGAAGGAGGCCCAAGAAAGCAGCCCAAGGCATCTGGCTGCCTGCTTTGCCATCTCCAAACACAGTGAGACTCTAGGGGCTCATAAAGTACCCAGAGATAAAGGGGTCTGGTATTCTAAGGGGGGGGGAGAGTTGGCCCTCTTAAAGAGGCAGAGTACTGCATTTATTATTAATATTATGTTGTAGCCCAGGGGCTTAGGTTTGTGTTATTCTTTGAACCGGTGGACCGGAAAGAGGCTAATAGGGGAGAAGGAGGCTTCATTGGAGGAACACAATTGTGTAGAGCCCCAGCACCAGAGGGGCACAAGCTGCAAGGGGCCAGAGAGCCTAATGCCAGAGGAGCATGAGCTGCAAGGGCCAGGGGCCCAGTAATAAGAGGAGTTTGTGGGCTAGTGGCTCAAAACCAGGCCCAACACAGTGGGTCTAGGCTGGAAGGCCAAGCTATATCAAAGGGGCGGAGTCCAAGTACGCCAAGGCCCTAACGGAGCATAACAGCAATGTAACGCCTGTGAGGCGTGGGGCATGGTAAAGGGGTGGTTGGAGCCAGGCAATTGGCTGATAAGGCCTGAAGTGCCTTGTACAGCACTGTACTGAAGAGAGGCCTGGCAAAGGGCCTACAGATCAGAGAGCCTGAGTAAGTCCCAGGTCACTGAACCTAAGTGAAGGCTCGTGGGCAGCCTCTCAAGTTATTTTTTCCATGAAAGATATGGCAGGTGAGGTAAGAGGACGCCCTCAGGGCAGAGCTTGCACAGCCACAGAGCCACCGGGGCATCACACTCCATGACAGGGACATGGACAATCCTCTCCTCCCTTATCTTAGGCCACCATTTGCTTAGGGGTTCCCAAATAGCCCCCTCCAC
>NW_017728992.1:130309170-130311749 GCF_001723915.1 Gavialis gangeticus | reverse complement strand
TCCTCTCCTCCCTTATCTTAGGCCACCATTTGCTTAGGGGTTCCCAAATAGCCCCCTCCACAGATGAAACCCACGCTGTCCCCCCACCACCAAACAGGTGGTATATAGCCCAGATCCTAGTAAGAAGCCCAAGGCATAACATTAGTTCTAAAATGGAAATAAGCATATATGGACAAAGTAGTTGGGCATGAGTAGGATATTAAAGGTCTCCAAAGATCAGTGAAGACCCAGGTTTTCTTTTTTTTTTTAAAACCCCACAGCAGGATAGTACTTATATTCACAAGTGCTACTCAGCTGCAGAGTTAATTAGTTTCCTGCAGCCTAATAGGGCCATATGTGTAGACTGGAGATGGTTACTATGGAGCTAATTAGTCTATTCCACAGTAAATAACTCATGTAGACATGCCCAGCATAAACAAAAGGGCAGGGAATGCAACACACCAAATGCCTTCAGAGAAGTGCTGAGCAGCCTAATTGTATCTGGGTCTACTCATAGTTTTTTTTTTTCCATTCAATGCCAAAGCTCCCTTGAGTTCAATGGAAATAATTAAGCTCACTGACCTCAATGGCTGTTAAAATAACTCAGCAACAGCTCTTGAAGCTCCAAATGTCTCTTGCACCACTCCCTCATATGGGACAATATTCCCTTTTGCATCTTTCCTTAGCCAGTCACTGAGATGTGCTTTTAAACTGCCCATTGTTATGTTTACTACTGAGATGGCTGTTGTGAAATTTTTAACTTTCCCACTGGCTTATAAACCATGCCTTGGGGGCAACTTAATACTGTTATACAATACCTCTGCATCCTGTCATTAACTGAGAAGTTATGATGTTTTTCTTACTGACCTTCAACAAATTTTCTAATGTTCTGTGCAAGATTTTGGACGCTGCTGGGAAGGTTCCAGGGGTCTTGCTTGATGTGAAGTCGTAACCTCTTTGGACAACTAAGTTTAGGTTCCATTTCCTGCTGAAACTCTACAGAGACAGAAAATACCTCTTCAGTTTAAGCATCCTTAGAAACCATCTTTAAGATACTATTTCTTTCCAGGTTGATTTTCCTAACTTAAGTAATAAAGCTTCTGATTGACAAAAACTGTTTGTTGACTGCTGATAGCTATAGTTATTTGTATCATTTTCTTTACTTGATTGCTCGATGTTGGCTTATTTTAAATTGATATAGGAATTCTGAATCATGAATGATTTCAAATACACATTTCATATTTCAAGACTTTCATGAATGCTCCAGAGTGGATATGAGTTTTCTCAATAGATGATTGTCAGTCTCACTCCCAGGTAGCAATTTGTTCGATGCAATCTGGCTACTCTATTATCAAGTGGCCAGGCTCTATAAGAATACCTACGTCTAGAAGCCAGCTTGGAAGAGCTGATTGTGTGTCCATTCCTTCCATAGTATATAACAAATTCATTTACAATGAAATAAAATCTGGAGAAATAACTCTGGAGTAGAGCTGCTGTGTGCCCACACCCATCAACTCAAATCATTAAAAGTGCTACTGATGGAAATAACATCATAAATAATGAAGGTGGAATATATATTCCCTTTTATTTTATTTTCATTCTAAATCACCTTCATGTTCATTTCATCATACAATTCATGTTATGGAGTTATCTGCACATTTATTATATACAAGTATATAAAAGTATATTCGCCTTGGAGATATTTCTGGGTATTCAATCTGAAAGCAGTGAAAATACTGTTAAGTATAAATGATTGGTGAGTTCTATTCACTTGTATATATAAAAAAAATGTCCTGCCATCACAGTATTAACTTTTGAGCAGATTAATTGTAGGACAGGTGAAGGGGAAAGGCATGATGGCCAGAACAAGTCCGTGAATACTACTGAAAGATAAGACCTGTCCACTTGTACCCACTCAGTGCACATAAGCAGAACCCCCTAGTCATTTGGGGCTGGAAAGCTTAGAAAGCACACTCAAGGCCATTCAGGCAAATATTGCCTAATCTGAATTGGACATGCCTTCTATTTCTTGTCAGCACTCCTCATCTTGCTCTAGAAGCTGTACAGTTATAGCTGCAGAGTCAGGTAATCAGTATACAGTAATGTAGCTCTATTCATTTCAAAGCAGTTATGCAGATTAACAAAAACTAAGAATCCGGTCCACTGCCTATAATTTTGTTTGGTGAAAGTTATATATATATAGTTGCTAACTCATAATCCAAACCAACATTCAATAAAATTCTTTCTATTTTTCTCTCTGATAAACACAGCCTTCCAAGAACATGTTTTTTGTTTAAGTATAATTATCTTGTAAAGTGAACACTTAGTCTCCAGTCCTACAAATATTTTCATACCTGCTTAATTATAAAGTCTATGTGGTGCTTACTAGGGCTCTGCAAAGCTTCAGCAGTTTATTCGATTTGGAGATTTGGACCAAATCTCTAAATCTGAATTGAATCAGGAGACCAATTAAAAGCTCCAAATTGATTTGAAGAATCCAAATTGATTCAGAAAAGCTTTGGAAAAGATTCAGCCATTTTGGAGATTTGGTCATAGACTAAACAAGCAGCTGACCCAGCTGCCTCCAGCCAGTAAATGTA
>NW_017728992.1:130297082-130304170 GCF_001723915.1 Gavialis gangeticus | reverse complement strand
AATAAAGTCTTACTATTATACGTTGGGGGAGGGATTAGGTCTGGGACAAGCTGCCCAGCCATTACTTAGGGAGAGGAGCGGGGGATGCAGGTGTGGCAGTGCTGGGAGCAGGGGCTCTGCCCCGCTGCTGCTTGCCCAGCCAGGGTGGGATGCAGGTGCAGCTTGCTCCAGGTAGAAGGGGCAAGTGGCAGCAGTGCATAGCCCCCACTCCCAGTGCTGCAGCACCACCATGTCAGCTTGAAGTGGGGGCAGGGCAAAGCCCCCACTCCCAACGCTGATGCAAGTGCAGCAGTGCCAGGAGCAGGGGCTATGCTCTGCTGCCATTTGGAGTAAGCCGCACCTGCATCATGCCCCAACCCCACACTGGCTGGATAAATGGCAGCAGGCCATAGCCCCTGCAGCTCCCCCCACTGGGGCAGAGGCAAGCACAACTGGAGGAGCTGCAGGAGAAGCCCCAGGGCTGCCCTGCCCAACCCCAGCCCCCTCCCAGCCCTTTTTTCTTTTTTTCTTTTTAAAGCCCCATACTCACCCAATCTGGCAGTGGTGATTGGGGTCTCTGAGGGCTCATGGCAGAGTCCCCCTGTGCAGTGCGAGGCAGTAGGGATCACCCCCCGCCACTTGGCAACTGCCTGATGGCGTGGGTGCAGCATGGCTTAGCAGGGCGCCGTGCACTGTCTAGGAGCTGGGGCGGCTCTACATGTGAGCCGGAGCCTGGCACCACTCAGTCCCAGTAGCCCCAGCTCCCAGGCAGAGCACGCCACCCAGCCAAGCCGTGGGCAGCTGCTATGCGGGTGCCAGGCAGGAGAGGTGATCCTTGCTGCTCCCCACTGCCCCGTGCTGTGCAGGGGGACTCTGCCACATGTGCCCAGATGCCCCAGTTGCCCTGCTGCTGCAGCCAGTGTATCCAGGGCTTTTTTTTTTTTTTAAAGTGCCGGGAGGCTGGGCTGGGCTGGGCTGGGCTGGGGATAGGGCTGGGCAGGGCAGCTGTGGGGGCTCCTCCCATGGCTCCCTCCTTCTGGGGAGAGGCAGGCACAGCCAGAGGAGCCACAGGAGAACCTGGAGCTGCCCAGCCATGCCTGCCTCTCTCCAGCTGATCCAAATCACCAAATCTCTCCAAATCAGCACCAAATCCTCCAAAGCCAATTTGGCCAAATCAGTTCAGAACAGTAATCTGAATCTATGAATCAAATCATTGTCCTCAGAATCATCCAAATCTAAATTGACTACTTCTCTATTCACACAGGCCTACTGCTTATGTACTTAAAGTTAAGCATTTACTTCATTGTTGGAAGGATTGAGGTCTTAAAACTGCATTTAGGATTATTTAAAGTGATGAATATTTTAAATAGAAAGCAATACTTTACTGCTGTCTCTTCTTTTTCAAACACAATTTTACAAACAGAAATTATGCACAAGGATGCTGAACACCAGGCATAAAATAACTAATTAAATAAAAACAATTCCAGTTCCCAATACAGAAATTACACAGACCAGATTAAAACACATGTAATATGTTAAACCTACTCTTTGTATCAAAGACTCAGCTGTGTTATGTTCAGTTCAGAGGCTATGATTTAAGATTGACTCCCAAAAAAACCATTTATGAAAGAATAATATTTATGAACATTCACTAATAACATTTAAGAGTATTTATTAATAACATTTATGAATAAGTAACATTTAATAGTTAATGCTTATGAGTATTTAGTAATAATATTTATTAAAATTTAGTAATATTTATGAAAGGAAAGTGAAAATGTAATCATTTTCCAACTAAGACCAAAAAAGATTTTGAAAAGCAATTTTTCCAAAATGTGTCAGGAATTAATAAAATGATGCTATTCTTTAGAGTCCATATGCTCATACACAACCACCTTGCATTCCTTTGTGCCATTTGTGAATTCTAGTGTTAGATTTAAATGTTACCTTGTAGGCCTCGTCCGGGTGTGAAATACTTTGTCTGTTCAAAGGCCCTCGCTACAGCAGGTCCTTTCAGAAGATTGACAATTGAGTCTACCTGTTGGGATCAAATTTCTGTAAGTGGAATACCCTTTTTATAGGGATGTATGCTCTAACAAAAGATGGACAAGGGGAAAAGAGATACACTTAACTTTTAACTGAGTCTCTAAGAACTCAAGACTTGAGACTGTTAGAATAAATCTTAGGAATTGTTCTTTTTGGTAATTATGGGTCAGTAGCCATATAACAGAAATTATATATGACAACCAATTAAGTAATAGAAAGTTGAAGCAGTAAGAAAATATTCATTTGCTCATTTGCTACAACTAATTTTACTTAGATAGCTTGAGTATACATCAATATTATTAAAAAGACTAAGAAAAAAGCCCCCTCGTACCTGACCAAAAAGATGCTCCAAACAGCTATGGAGTTTGTCCTGTTTATCATGAGAAATGCGAACACTTAAGGGAAGTTCATCACCTGTGTGTAAAACAGTTCTACAGTCAAAGTCAGCTTCATGTTTCAGTACAGATTTTAAGCACGCCATGGGTCTCAGCCACTTAACTGCACACATAAGTTGATGCTTAGTAGGTTGCTAAGGCTAGATCCAGCTTTTAGACTAGGAATCTGAAAGTTAAGTGCTTCAGCACCTAATTTGTAGGTTCCTAGACCCCAGTCTGGAATCCTATTAGGCACCTATATTTCCCTGTATTTTATATTAAAAAGTCAATGAATAAAATAGAACAGCAGTCACCAGAATATAGAACTGCCTATTCCAAACTAAGACTAGGTACAGACATCCAAAAAGGCCTGCAGCAGATTTGAACTAACTCACGCAGGTTTCTCTATGTGAACTACACTAATTCAGGAATCAAAAGAACACCATTTCACTCTTTCATGGGGCAGGGGCACAAAGGCTGCCTGCACTGTCCAGGCCAACAGCTTGGGGGTACTCCTGCATGCTTTTCAGTGTGCCAGAGACTGCTGAGGGTAGCCGAACGCAGCAGAGCAGCGGCCACTACTGCCTGGCACATGCCTCTCCCCACTGCCCTGCCACCTGTCAGGCTGCTGTCAGCTGCAAGCAGCCAGCAAAGAGAGGCATACCTGCCCCTGCTTGGGGCAGCATGGGGTCCCTGGGCTTTGTCCCAGGTGGGAGCACAGGGGGACACCCTCTTAATGGCTCTATTTCCACTTACTCTTGACTTCTTCTCAACCCCTTTGGAGCAGAGTTTGCTTATTTGTTTGCAAATGGAGCCACAGGGCTGAGAGCGGCTGTGGCTGTCCTGTTGTGGGGGGAGGTTTCCCTCAGCTCCCCTTCCCTCCCATCACCACCCACATCCTTCAGACTCAACCGCATATGGCAGACCCAGTCCTTGTGGCCAAGTGTGCTCATCACTCTGCTTTTCAACTCACCTTACCCCAAAATTTTCCAGGCCTGATCCAAAGCTCCCGTGAGTCAACAGGAGCCTTGACTGGGCTGCGGGTCAGACCCTTGGAGGTTTCTCCCATTTCCTGCAACCCTGTCCAAAGGCTTCCTCCAGATCTCTCTCCCTCCTACCTCACACTTCCCCAGCCTCTGAAGTGGAGCCCACAGAAGGCTTGCTTTTGGCCAGCCCTCCACCATGTGAACACATGTGCAGCAGACAAGCCAGCCAGGGTGGGGGTGCCCCTGCACATGCAGCTGATGAACCCTGTGATCCTGGGACCCAAGAAGGAGGGAGCTGGCACCCCACTCCTCTCTGCACCAGGGGAATTTGCAGGAGCAAGGGAGGGCATGGGCATGAGCCCAGAGCTGCTAAAGGCAAAGACTTAAACAGCTGAGGATGGCAGGGGAGGTGTGTGTGTGTATATGCATGCATGTGCACATGTGTGTCCATCCCCACATCCCAGCCCGGGAGTGGTGGGGATCCTAGATCAGCATTTTGCTTGCAGCTGCCACATCAGATGGAGAGCTCTGAATAACAAAGACAAGCTTGAGAGTAGCAGAGGAGCTGGCTGAGTGCCATCAGGGAACAATGCCTGTGCCAGCAGCACTGACACGCACACAGGTATGTGCACCCCCACACACAGCCACTTCTCTCACTCCTCAGTGTTACTTACACACGTGCACACTCACACACAACTGTGCTCTGATACTCAGCTCCTTAAAGGGACAATGGCCTTTCTGCCTTAGGCACCCAGGGAAGGAGTATCCCCTACCCCACCCCCATCCTCAGCCAGCTGCTGTTGCCACTGCAGAACCAGGCATGGGGAAAATTTGTCTGACTGCTTCTGGCTGACTAACACACACACCCCTCCACCCCATGAAACCCCATGTCATACCCTGCCAAGCACCAGTGCCAGAATCAGTAGCAGTAGCTCAGGAAAATGGTAGCTGCAGCTCCAATTTCCACCCCTCCATGCCACAGCCCCGCACACGGTACAGCAGCCTGCAGCCATCACTTGTTCACTCTGGCTGCCCTGCCCTGCCCTGTTGCCACTGCCTGCTTGGGCTCCAAGGGACCCAGTCCTTCCAACTGCAGAGCATCATGGTCCCTCACCTGGGGAACTTGTATAAAAATAGATAGAAAGAAATACAGAAAAATACAGATAGAAAAATACAGAGCTACAGATGCTCCCTCCTACCACCTGAGGCTGAGGCTGACAGCTCAGAGCAACCAAGCAAGAACCAAGTTCCAGTGCACCTCTATGTGAAGTGGGAAGTGGGCAGTCACAAAGGTACCCAAGATGCTGGCAGACTGTGACCTAACTTAAGTCAGCAGGGGATCTGGAGTTCAATCGACTAGTCTAACCCAAACCTATTAAGTCTGATAATACATACATCCAGGTCTATCTTATATTGGGTTCCTCCATTTTTAAACAGTCTATGTGCCTTGAACTTCTGTTTACTTACAGGTGTAGGCCAGTTTTCAGTCACTTATGCCGGTTTGTGTGTAACATCTATACCTGGCCTAAATAGACTAACCAATAATTTACAAAACTATGCTTCCTCTTGCTCACACTATCCCTGCCCCAGTTAATCCTGAACAATTTTCTGCACAATAGCACAGATTCCAAAGGAAGGGAGAAGTGTTCCCACTGAGACTAGTGTACAGGATGGAGATTATGACTCTCTGCTAGGAGGTGGGGGAATATAGGCTTGAATCCTATCCAGGTTGTAGAGGGAACTGGGCACGTAATTCCAGCTTCTAGACAATTATACATATCCCCCTCAGAGGACTTCTGCTTCATTTATGATACCAAATGGGTTTAACCAAGTGCTAGGTGCCCAGCTGTTCTGGCTAGGGCAGCTTTATATGTGCACTTGAGGAATTTACAGGTCAAACAAGGAAGTGCCTCATAAATTAATCACCTGCAGAATTAGGCAGAAGCTGAGCAGGCATTTTTGGTATCACAATTTTGGTTTAATATTCCTAAATGGTGATTAAGTTTTTTAAAGGATTTAGCCCTTAGCCTTTTCTGTATTTACTACTTCACACTCACATGTCAGTTTCTTTCCTATAGTATTTTTCAAATTCAGCAAGTGAAAATTAGTAAGAAAAATATTTTGCATTTGTACATCTTTCATGCAAGGCTCTCACATCACCCCTCCTGAAGCACAGAACTTCTGTATTATTACACTTGCATATAAACTCACAGAAACGTTAATCACTTGGGGAGGGTGCAGAGCTAATTTGTGGCATGCCTGCCAAAATGGCTGGCCCCTACTGACTTGGGGTATAGACAGGCATTCATCTAAAGCACTAAGAATCTTCAGGATTCTCCTGTGGCTTGTATATAATACCAAAGATGCTGACACAACAGGAACATATATTTTTTGCAATGCAGAAAGGCTTAGAAGGTGAATTCCTGCCATGTTTCTGTTGTAGGTAGAAGAGAACAAAACAAAAAATCCACCTGGCAACCTATAAGCCCAACTCTGCTTCCCTAGGGACAGAAGAGTTTGGCTTGAATGACAGACTCTTTGGAGATGTGGTAGGGGGTGAGAGGCAAACAGCAAAGCCTCCTGGGATGCTGGAGGACCAAGGCACACCCTGTGGCACTATGATTAATTGTATGACTAACTATATTGGTATTTCATGTGGCGCCGAAAACCATCATGTTGCAATAAATTGCTGTGGGAAAGAGCTAACATTTCATCACCATGTTTTATCCAAAATAAACCACTTGCAAAACTGTAGTCTCTCTTTCTGCAGTACTAAAAGGGTGCATTTCTTGCTACAAATAGAATGCCTGTCCATGGCCTCAGTGATTATTACTCTTACCTAGAAGGGGGAAGACTTGGGTCCTAGGCCTTTCTCACTATAACACCTCCCACCTTCTAAGTTAGAGGTTAGCCTGGTTGGGAGCAATCCCCACTCCTGTTGAATTTGGCTTGCTGTTCATGCATTTTTCCAATTAACCCAATGGGGGCTGGACTAGATAGCACAAGAGTTTCATAGTTTCATAGTTAGTAGGGTCAGAAGGGACCTGAGCAGTTCATCAAGTCTAACCCCCCACCATGGGCAGGAAAGAATGCTGAGGTCAAACGACCCCAGCTAGGTGATTATCTAGCCTCCTTTTGAAGACCCCCAAGGTAAGAGCGAGCACCATTTCCCTTGGAAATTGGTTCCTGATCCTAGCCACCCTGACTGTGAAGTAGTGCTTCCTGATGTCTAGGTCCCCTCCAATCCTATGATTCTGTGACACTAAATCAAAGAGCTAAGCAGAACTTGGAAGCAGGGACCAAAGCACGAGGCTCTCCTTCCTTCCTTCCTCCCTCTCCAAGGAAGTGTTATGTTGCCTCTTGCTTGCTCTTCCTGTGGTTCCAGGAATCTTGCAACCCTTTATGTGCAGTGACCAGCTTCAATAGGAGGGGCAGAAAATGCCTTCAGTTCAGCTGAGCTTCAAGCCTGGCAGTAGAAAAGTTTCCTAGGATAGGGGAAATTTGGGGTTCAACATCTGCAGGTATAGATGGCCTATGGAGGGAAACTGATCTAACTACTAGGCTATTATGTAAAGGTAGCCACTGCACTACTGATTTTCAGCAATAAAGAACTTGGACACTGACCTCTGTTAGCATAAGATACATGTGGCCTAAGAATACTAAAAGGGAACTTCTGGAGGGACTGGATGTATTCAAGTCAGCT
>NW_017728992.1:130294888-130297071 GCF_001723915.1 Gavialis gangeticus | reverse complement strand
CTCAGGTCCCTTCCGACCCTAGAAACTATAAACTATGAATAACTACCAGAGACTGGCCCCTTCTAAGGACTCATGCACTAATTTCTCAAAAAGCCTTAGATACCTGAATAGGTTCTTTGATGAAAATGTAAGCTGCCTGTAGTATCTTGGAGACCTCATTTAGGAGGGGTTACTATGCACCAGTCTCTTGGACTTGTAACTGGATACATCTACCACCTTTTGATGCCCAATTTCCTTTATGCATCTCTACCCCTGACTGACACATACATCCTCATTCAACATTTCTCATCCTCATTCAACATGTCAGCTTGTACAAAAAATTCTTGCTATTAGTCTCTAAGTACATAACCTTGCACTTTGTGCTTTTAAATTGCATCCCATTTCTATTAGATTCTGAGATTATTTAAACTGAATTTGCTCGTACTTGACATGAAGTAGAACATTATGATTAATGTGCCTTTTTGTGGTCTCCGTCTTGAACATTTGTACACAGTGGCATTTTGTATTCTGAATCTTGCCTGTTTTCTGATATTGTGTTCCCTATTTACCTAAAATTCCTTCTATTTTGAGCACCATAATGCACTTGCCAAGGCCACAGTGGGGAGGTGGTTAAAATTAGTCGGTCTCTGACAGCTTTAACTAATTCAGTCTATTTGCAGTGGGATTGGAAGGTTGGCTTTGTTATACAGAAAAGCAGCACATGCTAAACAAAGCAAAATCACATTCTTAACACCTACAGTAAAGAAGAGAATTTACAAAAATAGGCATATGTGAAAAAAAAATTTAAAAATGCACAAATCCCTAAAAACTTCCACCAGAACTAATGGAAGATTGTTTTGGTTTTTTTTTAAAAAAAAAGCTTACCTGAATCCATTTCATCACTGTGAAAGTAAGAACTGCATTGGCTACTGCAAATGCTGGTGAATGAGGCAATGGAGTTTCTGTTGCTATTGCAATCACTTGAAAAACAAAACAGAAAATAAAATAGTATGTCCTAATACATGTACTTTATCAAAGTATTACATTTGCATCACCTTTCACTCTTTTTATTTTCTTCTCAAACTAAGAAAGTCTTTCAGAATATTTTATTCTTCACATTATTTCTCTCTGATAACTAGAACAGATACTTCAACAGTCCACACTTCATCTGTGTGTGAATAAGTAGTTGCTCATAGAAAATATGTAGTTCCACATGCAGCCTTCCCTACCAACTCTTCAAGCATATGAGTCACTGCTTTGGAGATGTGGCCTCAAATGTGTTAATTTCTCCACATTTCAGTTCTGTACTCCTAGCCTCTAATTATTATAAATAATGAAGCACAGTTACTTGAGACTTGCTAACAAAAATTATAATGAAGGTAGAAAAGAATTAAACAAAATAGTTAAAAAAGACAATTCTCACTTTCAACCAAGCCATAGTTTATAGTCCCATCTCTCTAAAATAGTTGCAGTGAAACAAGATAAGTATGGGTGGACCTTCACATCTGCATGAGGTCATGGTGACCTCACTGGAAATTACACTAAAAGAGTTTTTAAAAATACAGCTATTGCAAGTACATCTCAAAATGCATTTGAACCCATAAGCTTCAAGAAGAACTAACTCAACCCCAACTTCAAATCAGCAAAAGTGTCTGGTTAAAATGTAAAAATGATCAAAGGTGGAAGTAATTATCCACAAAGTCCCATCAATATTAGAGAAATGCATGAAAATAGACCTAGAGCCTATAGACATAGACACACAAATCATGTAGTCCATTATGAATAAGAAATGCATTCTGAACTTGTAGCCAATTTAAGAAGGGCAAAAAAAATTAAAAGGGAATGTGAGGATATAATTAGGGTTCTGTCCACTAAACAGATTAAAAGACATTAGTAACAACATGCTACTTTAACTGGTTAATTGCACAGAAAATTTAGACATGCTATACATGCTAAGTAATTACTGTACAATAAAAATGGCCAATCAGCTGCACCATTGTTACTTGAAAAACCACAGAACATTTTTGTAGCTGGTTTCTATCAAGCTTTAGTTTGAATGTATTGCATGTCATGCATGGAGTGAGAGTGTTTAGCCAGATCCTTCAGCATACCAGAGTACACTGCTCCCTTCTTCCCCCTCTCCTGCAAGGGGACAAGGACTAGAGACAGAAGTTACAAATTGATGAAAGTGATCGGAAACAGAC
>NW_017728992.1:130285516-130289888 GCF_001723915.1 Gavialis gangeticus | reverse complement strand
TGCATGTCATGCATGGAGTGAGAGTGTTTAGCCAGATCCTTCAGCATACCAGAGTACACTGCTCCCTTCTTCCCCCTCTCCTGCAAGGGGACAAGGACTAGAGACAGAAGTTACAAATTGATGAAAGTGATCGGAAACAGACTTAAACCTGTAACAGAACAGAAGTTCAGTGCACATAAACCACTTGTAAAATGGCCAAAATCAGTTTAAGATAAACCTGGTTGCATGTTGTATCAGACTTAACTGATTTAGGTCTAACCAGTTTATGGAACTTCTGTCTCAGATCCCTTCCCAATTCAAGTTAATTTACAGTCCCCCAGGATGCTTTGCAGCCTTGGGCTATGTTGTCTGCTCCAATGGTGCAGGGACTCCTTTGCCCCTCTGCTCCTTAGCCTGCTTCCTGCCTGGATCTGTCACCCTATAAGGACAGGTGGGTGGGGGAAGAGGACAGGGGAACAGACCCCCAGACCCCCCTAGCCTGAGTCCACACAACACATGGCGTAGGAAATCCTCTATGCTGGGGCCTTTTTGACTCTCAGCAGTACTTCCCCTTCCCAGCTACTGTTTGCTTCAGCAGCTGCCACAAGAGGAAGGGAGAAGAAGAAGTCCTTCCAGCCAGATGCCTGCCTCTGCAGCCCAGCATGGGGGCACTAAGAAGCCCCCACCTTGCAGGGCTTGCCCTCACTCCTGTCCAGGGTCCCCCAGCTCCAGGCATTCCTAGGGAGCTGAGGGGAATTCTTCCCCTCCTGAACTCCAGAGCTGCTTATTTTAGTTCCTGTGAATCTCAGGTAGCCTCAGGGAGTGGAGGGAAATTCTCCTGCTCCTCCTCAGCTGATTTTGCCTAAGCTGCTATGAGTCTGAGACAAAACTAGTTTCAGGGGAGTGGAACAAGTTCCTTCTGCTCCCTGAGGGTGCCCAGGGCCACCCCTGAGACTGACAGGGGCTAAGACAAGCAGCTTGTGTTTGGGAGGGGAAGAATTCCCCTCAGCTCCCTGGGGCTGCGCTGGGCTGGGGTGGCTGGAAGCCCCCAAGGCTGGGGCTCCCCAGTGCCGCCATGGTGGGCTGCATGGGCAGGCACCCAGCCCAGAGAATGACTTCTCCCTCCCTCCTGTGGCAGCAACTGAAGCAATCAGCAGCTGAGAAAGGGAATTACAGGGAAGGGATTTCTCTCAGCTCCCCAGGGCTGCCTAGCCTGAGAAACCCAGGCTGAGGGAAACCCTTCAAGGAGGAGGCTCCCCCAAGGTGGGCCAGCACCTCAATAGGGGGCTCCTTAACATAAGCAGAAGAACGGGGAGTTACTAGGACTCAGCCTCCCCAAACGCAGGGCAGCAGGTATAGACACAGGGCATCCCGGCCACAGGCTGCTGCAGCAGGGAAGGAGGGGCACACACACTCAAATACCCCACAGAGCCAGGATCGCAGCCCCAGTATGTGGCTGCCCAGCACAGCAGGTAAGTTTCAATCTACTTGCTTTGTGACTGGGCTTGAGAGAGGCCAGATCAAGGCCCCACAGTGCAGGAGGGAGTGGGGTAGGGGCAAATCATTCACCCCTGCCCTACTTCCTCCTGAACTGTGGGGAATGTCCCATGACCCAGCCTGGCTGGTGCCCCATTCACTGTGGGCCAGGTTGTAGGACAATTACATCCAAGCAGCTCATCCAGGGGCATGAGGACAGGGGGGCTTCCACTGCTGCATGCACTGTGGGGGAGCCAAGGGGGGCACATGCCCCCCAATCTATGCATGGGGCAGAGGTGGCTGCTGCTGCATGCTGCACCTTGCTCCCTGCTGCAGCTGTCCCTGGAGTGGCACAACGCCACTCCTGTTCCACCGCCAGGCTGTGCCATTCCCCCTGCCCACCCAGCAGTGGAATGCACATGGCGTCATGCAGTTCTCAGGGCAGCAGGGCTCAAAGCACAGGGCACAGTGGCAGCTGCCTCTACCCCACACACAGATGAGGGGGCATGTGCCCTCTGGGTGGGCCTCTGCTTGTCCCACCTGGCCCAGCCCAGCTGGGGCCCCATTCACCCCAGTCCCTGCTCCTGCCTGTGCCCCTTCCTCACTGCTGGGGCCTCTATCTGCACCCCCCATGGCCCTTTCCCCTCCCCCACAGACTTATGTGCTGAGGGGACATGCGTGCACTTAGACCCCCCCCTTAAATTTTTTCTCCCTCTATGTTCTTTAGCACCCTGTTGGGGAGACACCAGGGGGTTGGGGACACTTGCCTGGACTGGCAATGGCCAGCAGGCTGAGAGACATTCTCAAGTGCCCCTATCTACTGGCCTGGGTCAGTGCAGGTTTGCCCCTGCCTTTCCCAACTGAAAACTGAACATCAGCTCAGTTGGTTATCAGTTCAACCTACACAGCTTAGAGGAAGCTGCCTAGATTGAATCAATTCTGCCTCAGGCTTTTTGACTCTCTATACTAAGCCTCTGTGACTCATGCTCAACTCCACCACCCTGAGTGCAGTAGCAGAGAATGGCATACCTTACTGTCCCTCATCCCTTTCTTCAATCAGCTTTAAAGTCTGCTTCTTTGGGTGCAGAAAGAAGTGCAGCTCCTGCCTGTAACTTTGAATGCTTTGCAGGAAGCATTCTGAGTTACAATGATCCCTGCTTAACCAAACAACAGTTCACTATTAGTTCCAGGGGGGAAGGAAATCTAGCTGCTGGCTGCTAGCTGCTGGCCCCCCCTCTCTCCCAGCCTGTCTGTTTCAGAATGGAAGGGGGGAAAAGGGAGGAGAGGAAACTTGTTCTAGGGGTTCTCCAGCCTGTGCTGGACGGTGGGGTGGGTGAATTGGAGACCCTCCCCACCTCAGGGGGGCTCCAATACACCCACCCAACCCTCCAGCGGGGGCTGAAAAAAGCCCAGGCCAAACTCCCTCCTCTTCCTTTCTCCCTTCCCATCTGAGAACAGCTCAAAGCTGGGAGGCAATGCAGACAGAAGTTACAGAAGACACTATATTTTGAAACATCTTTATCTGACCTCTTACGCAATGAGGGTTCAGATTTTCACCCAACCACCCATTTTTGAAGCTGTTTGAAGCTGTGCACTTGTGTTTGGTCATGGCTATAGACCATTTTCTGTGGCCAAATAGGATGTATATTCTCACTTCCGTCCATGCCCTTTAAGAAACTATTAGCACCTCTGTAAAAGCTAAGGAGTAAACAACCAGATAACATGCTTTACTTGTCTGAGACAGGAAAACATAGGGTAGGAAATTTGTTCAGAAACCTGTGGACTGGGCTAGCACATACACAAAAGCACCTCAATAGGTCCCTGAAGAGTTTTAAACCCACTATTTCTTCTCTCCCCCTCCCCCGCCCTTTGCATGGGCTTCCCATTGCTGCACAAGAGTTGTGGGAGCAGCTCCTTTACCCAGAGAGAGCCCAGCTGACTTCTCATTCCCAGCACAGCTGAAGAGAGGGACAATAGCCCCTAACAGCAGCTCTCTAGCTCCCCTTTCTCAAGATTCTTTCCCCCCCCCCCCCCGATAGCTTTCCCTCTGAACATGAAACAGGTCACAGGGTGTTACAGTTTCCATCAAGTGATGTTACCTATTGCTTCATGGAAATACACATCTGCCAGGGGCCTTAGAAATGTTAGACTACAATGCTATGGGAGTTCAGATTTTGATTCAAATATCTTATAGAATTCAAGGTAGGCTATCACACCTGACAAATAGGATAGCAATAAGGCAGGGGTAATTTATCCAGCCTTGTGAGCCAAATGATAATCTGCAGGCCAGATGGAACCCACAGACAGACTCTGTATTCTGCATCTGTGGTGGGCAGTATGTGCAGCACAGTCTCGTTCCAACCACTCCAGAGCTGTTCTGAAGCCAGAGCCAAAGCAACCACTACCCTAGCCCTACCATGAGCCCATGTGGCACAGTCCCAAATCCAGAGTTAAAGCTGCTACTACCATGGCCCTGGAGCTGGAACTGCCACCACCAGCACCATGCAGGGCTGTGCAGCATGATCCTGGGGCCACCGTCATAGGGCTGCTGCATACCAGGAGGCTCTACAGCACAGCCCTGAAGTCCCAGAGTGGCTGCCTTGCATAGCACAGCCCTGGAGTGGCAGGCATCCACTCTGAGACTGTGCTGCTCGCAACAGCTACTCCACTGCTTGTGGGACACAAGCTGGAACAGGCACCCCATGCAGTGTGTGGGGCCATTTAGCATGCTCCACATGCTGCCCATTACACCTGTGCAAAGCGGCTAGTATTTGCTTCAGATTCAGATTTGGCCAATTTGGGGGACAGTGATTCAATTTGATAATTTGAATTACAGTCCCAAATTGATTCAGTTGAATCTGATTCAAACATTTGGCTGCTGCTGAATCTCTGAATCACTCAGGCCCCTTCCCCGCCC
>NW_017728992.1:130278651-130280516 GCF_001723915.1 Gavialis gangeticus | reverse complement strand
TTTGTTTGTTTTTTTTACTATAAACAGAAGGATACCTGTGTAAATTTTGAGTGCCCTTACCAAAATTTAAGATTAGTTACACTAAAGCTACCATGCAAATAAGCTAACCTCTGCTGCACAGCATCTTTAAATAACTAAATTCAGGTAGCAACTAACCTCAGCATCTTTAAGAAAAAAAAAAACCGAACCCCCTGGACTCACGAGTTCCTGCCCAGTGGGGGGTGATTCCCACTTCCCTGCACTACATAGGGGGCTCTTCACAAGCTCCCGAAAGCCCTGAAGCTGCTGCAGGAGCTGGTGAGTCCTGGGGGTTTTCTCAGTTTTTGTTTTCTTAAAGGGCCAGATCTGGGGTGGGCAGGGCAGGCGTGGGGGGGCTGGAGGAGCAATGGGGGGTTAGGGGCTTGTGCAGAGACCCCCACACAGTATGGGGCATCAAGGATCGCCCCCCCTGCCCAGTAGCACCCAGTGAGTGGGGACTTTTTTTAAAGCACCAGGAGCTGGGGTGGGTGGGGCAGCCATGGAATGGAGCCTGGCAGGGGTCCCCCCATGGTCCCTTCCCCCCTCCACCAGCCGCCCCCCTCCTTGACCCCTACTTACCAGCTCTGAGTCTGGCTCCAGCCCCCTGATGCAGCGGGCAGGGACTGCCCGAATCAAAGCTCTTTGAATCTTTTCTGAAGATTCGGAGAGCTTTGAATCAATTTGGACCTTTTTATTGGTCCCTTGATTTGATTCAGATTTGGAGATTTGGCCACTGAATCAGGCCAAATCTCCTCCAAATCAAATCAGCATCCAAAGCTTCGCACAGCTTCATGATTGCCCATGGGTCACTCCAGTCCACTGGTCATATGTTTGACACCCCTTAAATAAAGCTTTTTCATTTGGGTCCAATTTCCCTAAGTGGAGATACAACAGAATTTATTTCTGTGTTCTGAATCATCATCTCACAGAATGATCCACAGCTCTTGTTACATTTCCCTGTGAAGTTCAGGAATATTCAGATCTGGAGTTCTAATAAAGGCCCATCGCACAGTGTTACCACAAGAGGTTTTACAAAAAAGTAGTCCACCTTGATGACTAAGTTATAAAAAAGTTTCCCTTTGTAAGAGATAAGAACTATTATAGTTTGATATTCCATTTTGACCCACTATGCTACACCTTGCTGTTATATTAAAGACTAAAACAAAAAATACTTTTTGTGCCATTACCTGTATGAATCCCTATTGCTGATGGTGTCATGGCCAGAATCTTCCTGCTCATCACCAGCTACATTAAAACAGACCTTTTTCCCATTCTTTTCTCCCTTGTCATTGTCACTGTCTGCTTGTATTAAAGCCTCGGGTGTTTTACGTTCTGATTTGGGAGAATAGGTTATCGAAGAGAGGAGACTGCAATGTAAAAAACAACATTAAAGAATTAGCTGTGTACCAAATAACTATTAGCATCAAACTTCCTCCAGCAATATTATGCTAAATTTCTTTGTTCGTCCTTTCCATTATTTTGTGACAAATAAAAAGAAGGCTCAACATGTTAAACTTATTTTCATATCCACTTGAAAAGAATGGCAAATTAAAGCGAAAAAATAACATACTTCATAATAAAAAAAAATTAATGAGCTGAATTCATGCTTCAAATCAATGTAACACATTAGCATTTCAAAACAGTAAATACAGTGATAAAGCAGTGATTCTCTCAAAAGTAAAAGGTTGCTATAGTATATTCTTGAACTTTTGGGCCCAAATTCTTAATTAGGATGACTTGTTTTTAAAATGATTTTTATATTTTCTGCAAACACCTACAAAATAATTTTAAACAATACTCCTCTGTATTATCATAGAATCATAGAATCAATGAGTCGGAAGGAACCT
>NW_017728992.1:130271944-130278253 GCF_001723915.1 Gavialis gangeticus | reverse complement strand
ACATCTAAGCCCTCCAGGTAATCCTTAACTAGGTCTGAAATAACAGTTAGGGGACTTGCATCCTTCCTGGGCCTTTCTACGCTGTCACCTGAGAGCACCCCATTGTCAGCAGAACATGGAGGCAAAGAACTTGCTGAAGAGTTCTGCCTTTTCTCGCACATCCATCACCAACTGCCCTGCCCTGCCCTGCCCTGCCCTGCCCTGCCTCGGAGGGGTCCAATGTTACCCCAAGACTTCTTCTTGCTACCCATATACTTGAAAAAGGACTTTTTGTTATCCTTAATCCCAGAAGATAATCTAAGTTCTAGGGCTGCTTTAGCCTTCCTTACCAAATCCCTACAAGCTCGGGTCAGGGAGGCGTACTCCTCCTTTGTCCCTGCCCCCTGCTTCCACTGCCAGTACGCTTTTTTCTTTGCCCTCAGGCCAGCCTGGATATCCATGCTCAGCCATGAAGGCTTCTTGGACCCTTTTCCCGCCTTCCTGCTCAGAGGAATTACGTCCTGCTGCACCCCAAGGATAGCCTCCTTGAGGAAGGACCACCTTTCCTGGCCCCCCATACTAACTACACCCTGGGTTCCAAGTGCCTCCCTGACTACTGCCCTGAGCACATCGAAGTTGGCTTTCCTAAAGTCAAGCATTTGTGCTGTGCTAGTTACCCTCCCCACCTTTCTCTGAATAGCAAACTAGATCATTTCATGATCACTGTCCCCTAGCCTCCCTTGTACTAGCACCTCCCCCACCAGGTCGTCCCCAGAGGCTAACACCAGATCCAGTATGGCGTTTCCCCTAGTGGGGACGAGTACTTCCTGCACGAGGTGCAGGTCCTGTACGCACGTCAGGAACCTTCGTGAGTGGCTAGACCTAGCCGACTGCTCCTCCCAGTTGATGTCAGGGTAATTCATAAAATTATAAAAAGAGGCGTCACTACCAAGAGCCAACTTAACTTTTTCCAGGTCCTGTAACTGCCACAATTTTCTATGGCTAGTGAGGATCCAAAGCATCAAATGTGATGGTGACGGCAAGGCCAGAGAAAGTTTAACCTGGCTATTGGCAGTGAGGTATGACACTATTCCCCCAACTCTGCTCCACAAAGCACTCTGCTCCCTGCCTCCATTCCAGTGCCTTTCTTTATTGAGCACCCGGAGCTCACATGCCACTCAGCAGCTGCCTGTGCTGCTTCTGTTATGCATGCAATGGTTTGGCCACCCCTGTTTTAGTACAAATGGAGAGCCTGAACCAGAACTGCATGAGATGAAACAGACATCTTTCAGAGTTTTGGATGAAAAAATGGGACCACCCCTCCAGAATAATCTGTTGGAGCACTGACCTGGGATTTGAAAAAGCAAGGGTGGGTCTGAATGAGGCAAAGCAAGGTTCTCCTAGATCTTCCAGATAAGTATCACTAGCCTTTTAGCTATTCTGAAGTGGGTCTGGTTTTGACTACAGATTCTATCCTGGGCCTCCAAAATCTTTCCCAGTGAAAGTTTAATCAAAACTCAAATAAAATAGTAATATTTTGGCAAAAATTCCTAACTAACTCTAATCTGACCAACATTTTTAGCTAACAGAGGAGTGGTGACATGATGGGTCACTCTTAATAATCTCTTTGGAAATGTAGTTACCTTAGGGTGTGAAAAAGCATGTTTTTCAATAGGGGGTGAACTGCAAATAGCAGTGTTCCTTAACCAAACTAATGGATCATCCCACATATTTCATAGAAAGCGAGTATTCTGAACCAATAGGGATCTGAAACTTACATAAATACAAACATCTTTGCACACAGCAAAGTCTAAGTCTCTCTCTTTGTCCCATAATCAAGACCAAGAGCAAGGAAGAGACAAAGAATGGGATGAATAGCATTTAAAATTCATTTAAGTGTTTTATCACTTAGTCAGTCACCAAGATATGGACAGACTATTATTATTTATTCTTAGGTAAACCACTATCACTGCCAAGACCTTAGTATATACTCTGAATAGTACAGAATTTGAAAGGGAAAAATGAAAAAATTTTCTGGTATAAATAGCACCAGGAAAAAACTTAAAATATTTCTTATGTGCCACATCCTGAAATATGGAACTACTCCTTTTTCAAGTCAGAAACAAGAAACAAGTCTTGCATGACTAAATCCAGAATTAACTCTTTCTTGAAATTCAAATGGAACTTCTTCTCTTGTTCCAAAAGATAGAAGTGATTGCACCTTGTGAAATAGTGACTCCTCCCCCTGTATGCAGCCCTTCATAAGTGCATGTGGTATTTTGAGTTTTCGCCTTTGTCTATAATTCCCTGTCAGCTTCAGGTTCCTCTTTCCCACATAATATTCCAACATGGACTTTTCTGAAGCTGTGCGCTATGCCAGCTAGAATAGCAACTTCTGTACCAATTTTGGAGGGGAACTCTGCTATGTTATACCTTCACAGTCTGCTCCTTTTCATTTGGCTTTTTGCAAGAGCCTACTAAATCCATATAAGTTTCTGGGGTAAAGCTTCCACAGATTTAAAATCTAGCTGGACATACAACTCATTCTCATCAAAGTTGGGGGACTGGGTTGGTGCAGACACAAAGGCACACAGTTGACAGCCCACAGATTGCAAGTTTGAGGCCATAGCTAACATGCTCATAGTGTGGTCTGTCAGGTTCCAATGAAACTGAAAATTCTGCTAAATACTTTGTCAGAAGGACATAAAATAGGAAAGGATCAGACAAAGCTGTAGTCCCCTCCATCACATCTTCCCCTTTACAAAAAAGGTGCATGAATGACCCTAACAGACACTGTTGTACAATACCTAATACCCTGGAAAAATACAACAATGATTATTAATTATATGTAATTCAGCAAATATTAGTTACTTTGATGCATGCTTTAAGGCCATGACAGCAAATGAAGGATCTTTTTGCTGTCTTTGTAAAGTTCATGAATTAGTATATTTAAGTGTTATGGTTATTATTAAATGCATCATTTTTAAATCAGAAATAAAAACATTTTGATTAAAGCACAGTGATTCAATTATTTTGCGTGCTTTGTTTCTCACCATTCTCTCTCTTCTCTTGAGAACTAATTAATGGTCATAACAATGTTGAATGCAGTACATGGTGTACTATACCAACAGTTCACATCCCAACACTCCTGTCCTCCATCTTCCCTGTTTTTCCCTGTTCGGAGCTTTTAAGTAGGTCTATTGAGAATTCTGTTTCCTATATAGAACTGCTTTAACTCTAAAACAAACTCTGGTAGTCCACTGAAAGTCCATAAGGGATAAGTGATTCTTGCAGGCAGCGAAAAGTTTAAAAAATCCAAAGAAAAAAGCCTTACCAAATAAATCTGTGCACCTTAAACAGGTTTTCTTATTAATACAATTTAAAGAGACTTTAATAAACAGAAACTTAACCAGACTCCCTTGTGCCTTGTTTATATTTGCAAATGTATGACTCAGAATATTTATATTGTTACAGAAATCAGTCCTGCTTGTATAAAAGAAAGACTGAGAAGTTCCTGAGGTTTTACATCACAAACTGTAAGGAGTAGCAGGAAAATCAATTCCAGCCTGTTAAATGTATACTCTAGAAATAAAAACTGAGTCTCTGAATTTAACATATTAATCATCTTATCATGTTAAAGAACAGTGCCAATTTTAGGACTTTGTAGTACTGGGGTTTTTTTGGTTCAGTCAGCACTCAATGAAATGATTATACTTCCAATGAGTTATTCTGTAGAATGACTAATCAGCAAAATTACTTTAAATGAAAACATACAAATGGGAGATTGTTTGTCTCTTACATTAATTTTGAACACTCCAGGCTACATTTAACCACTTCAAACCTATCACAGTATATTGGATATATGTTTAAAAAAAATCCATAGACAAGCAGTTGAGATCCATTACGATTCCAACACAAGGATTGATAATTTTTCTTTCTGACCATTGATATAGAGCCAGTGCTTGGAAACGTCTACCAGTCTTGATATCAGTTAGACAGGACAAAAGTATTTACCATCTTGGAAGATCATGATTTCTTTTTTTTTCCAGTCTAAGTTAACTTAATTTTTTGTAATGAAAAATAGTTTCTACTGTTGAACTATTTACAGAGTTTCAGTTTTAAAGACCCTCAACTGTAGCACTGACTGAAAAACATGAATTCATATTTCAGTAAAAATCTAGAAGTTTCAAAATTTGTTTTTTATCCCCATCAGAACACAAATGGGACTTAGAAAACTTTTTATAAATTTCCAGAGGGAGAGAAAGACAGCACACATCACCCTACAATTACCAATAATCCAATGGTTTAATACCAATAATCCAATACTTAAATACAATGTGGAAGAGCAAGTTCACGTTCCTGGTCTGAATCAAGCAGAGTAGTGAGATAACGCTGGAGCTCCATATCACAGGTGAGTATTGTAACCAATATGGTGCAAATCTCTCACAAAATTCCTTTCTGGACTTGAAAAGCACTCCCATAGATACCAATGCTTCCACAAAAAGTGTCAGTTTTGATTAACTGACTTTTTCTCATGAAAAAATAGACTTTGTCTAAAAAATCCTGACTAGCTTTATTCACTGGTCCCATAAAAATTAGAGTTAATTTTTTGTACTTCCAGTTTTTGCAGTACTCAGTTTTGAATTATCAATATAGAAAAGATAAGGACATATACAGATGGTAATATTTACTTACTCATCTATCTGACAGACACATGTTTCCACCTCTCTCAATGCAGTCTGCAATTTGCACAGCAATTTCTGATAGACATCTTGTGTTTCTAAGTCCTCTTCTTTTAATAGGTATCTCAGACCATGGCCATCGTGTTGACCTAGGGAGTGTCCTGATGGGGCTGCCATGGTGGTAATAGTATGCTGAATGTAAACCATGGGATTCAGTTTACCTGCATATGAACCCAATAAGGTCAAATTAACATCTTTCCTTGAATGCCAGTTTTGATCCCTGTAAAATTACTACATAAATCAAAACTAATACAAATGGAAATATATCCTGAATTTTTTTTCATATTATTATGTTATAAATTCAAACTTGAGAAGCTAAAGCAGTGGGAAAACTGGTTAATCACTTCTTGACTGAAAAAGTTCATGACAGCTCTCTGCCATACAAAATGACATGTTATGCAACAGCTATAAAAAACTAGTACAAAATTGTATGTTGATATTTTCATAAACTTCTAGATAAACTTAAAAATGCAGTAAGCTCTTGTAAAAGTCTTGTTATGTTTAACATGAGGGACAGTGTCCAAAACTGGTTAAAGTTTAAAACTCTGTCAGATTAATTGCAAAAATATGTCTTTAAAATTTACTTAAGAAAGCTAGCCTACCTTGTTCAGTATTTTTATTTTCTTTCTCATGTGAAGTATGCTTTCTGCTGTCTAGCTGAACCCCAAAGGCACTACCAAGAGAAGTTGAGGTTTTAGGATAGGAAACTTCCATCACATTGATATGGCAGTTGGTTGGGCAGAAATCACTGCTATGAAGTGGTGAGATCTTTGATTTGGCTTGTTTAAATGTAGGCCAAGCTCTGTTTTTTAACACTCTTGAGAACTGGAAGAGAAAAAGAAAAGGAAATTACAATTAATAGTCTTTGTGAGCATTCAGCTAGAAAAATCTTTAGGTATTCAGTTGGAAACCAGAATGAATTAATATCTTTAGACATTCTGCATAGCCTCTTTTTTGGAAGATGTTGCCACAAAGATACAGGAAAAACAAACTACTTTCTGTATTTTAAACACTACAATAAGAATACATTTATCTGAAAAATACATCTTTAGAAAATGGGTTTGAAACAGTGCAGGAACATTTACTGACCAAATACAGAACAGCTATGTTAACTCTATAATGTTGCTCTGAATGTAGGAAGTTTCATTTTTGATGATTCCCAAAAGCATTATTTATTCCCCACAGTGGGAAACGTTACTTCACAGAACTAAATCATGAGCAATGCTGATAATGAAACTCCTTTTGAAAAGTTTAGATTAGGTAGCACAGTGATATTAAACCAAGTGGTTTAGGATTTAGATAAAAACCTGAGTTCTTTCCAATCACAGTCTAAATTTAAGGGAAATTTCACTAGGATTATCCAAAATCACATGCCAGTACCTATTATTTTAATCAATTCTCCTCTTTAGTTAATACATATTTAATATTTCTGTTGGTAAGTTTATGCTCTTGCATCAGAATATTAATTTTAAATTATCTTTCAAAGCAGTGGACAGGAGAGGGGAGTAGCAGGGAGGGGAGAGTGGGGGCAAGAGGCAGGGGGAAGGAGGCAAGCAGGGCCAGACTGAAGCAGCAGAAGGAAAATGGG
>NW_017728992.1:130258715-130271792 GCF_001723915.1 Gavialis gangeticus | reverse complement strand
GCAGAGTTGGACCCAAAGCGGTGGGAGAATGGGGGGGAGCAGGGTCAGACCTGAAGCACAGGGAGTGGGGTGGGGGTAGAGCAGGCCTGACAAGAACTGGTGGAGGAGGTGGGGGGGCTCTGTCCCTGCTGGTCCGCCCCCCATCATTCTTGACAGGCAATTTGCTAGTACTTAAACATTTGCATCTAGTACAAGTTCCTGAAGACTACATAGGCCATGTACAGACATTCAAGAAACCAAAAGAGGAATCAAGTTAAGTGGCAGTTTTTTCTAGGTGACCTACTTTTGGTTGGTAGTGAACAATATACACATTTCACCTTGTGGGAAAGTCATAGGAGTGCACAGGTAAACTGTGCTGGCCAAGGCCCATATGGAGGGGGCACTCCTACAAGCCTCTCAGCATGCCCTAAGTGTTTCCCAGGCTGCTGGAGACTGCCAAGCACAGCTGAGAGTCCAAGCCATCCCCAAATGACTGCTGGTGTGGGCAACCAAACCCCCAGCCCCCTGCCACCTCACCAGCCACCTCCCCCATGCCCTACCAGGATACTTTGAGACGAACCTCAGAGTCAGTGTTATCCCTTGTTAACTGCACACACCTCCATGTCCCAGCCTGCCCATACCTTTCCATGGCACTACACCACCCTCACCCAAGCATGCAGACCCAGGAACTATGATGTATCCTGCTTGTCACCCTGCATGACTCTTGCCAGAGGCTGTGGAACATTATATGCATCCATCTGGACATGATGCATCAACTGGTTACCATGGGGTATGGCTTCCTGCCCTCAAACCAGCAGCTGGCTGTCCTGTGTGGGGCCAGATACTGGACCCTGCACCCACCAAATGTCCTGGATTGGGCCGATGGCTTCCAGCACTATACTCTAAAACTCACCACGCTCCTGTGCTGAGCCCAGCACTGTCCAGTAGAGGCAGCACCTTAGTTGTACCCAGCTCTGCAGCATTTGTATAAATAATTTGTTTCAGTGGGGCTTTTTGGCCACTTTTATCTAATGGCTGATTGAATCAGCTTTAGCTAAATGTGCCAAAAAACCCTGCTGAAGCACCCAATCTGTACAGACACCGCAGAGTGAATTTGACTACTTCCAGTAAAGTGTGGGGAGCAGGAAATGTCGAGGAAGCTAGGGTTATGGGTAGCCAGGATGTGCTCCTAGAATCTAATGAAGTTCAATAAAGACAAAAAAGTCCTGCACTTAGAATGGAACAAACCCATGCACCACTACAGGCTGGGGACCAACTGGCTAAGCAGCAGGTCTGCAGAAAAGGACCTGGGGGTTACAGTTGCCAATAAGCTGAATATGAGCCAACAGTGTGCCCTTGTAGAAAGAAAGCTAATGGCATACTGGACTGCATTAATAGGAGTATTTCCAGCAGATTGAGGGAAATGATTCTTTCCCTGTATTTGCCATGGGTAAGGCCATGTCTGGAGTTATGTCCAGTTCTGAGCCCCCCACTAGAGAAAGGATGTAGAAAAAATGGTCCAGTAATGGATAATGAAAATGGTTAGGGGGCTGGGGCACGTGACTTCTGAAGAGAAGCTGAGGGAGCTAGGCTGCTTTAGTCTGAAGAAGAGAAGCCTGGGTGGGGATTTAATACCAGCCTTCAACTACCTGAACGGTAGTTCCAAAGAGGATGGAGCTAAAATGTTCTCAGTGGTGGCAGATGACAGAACAAGAAGCAATGGTCTCAAGGGAACCAGCAAGGGAAGTTTACGTTGGATATGAGAAAGAACTTTCTCACTGGGAGGGTAGTAACAGGTTACCCAGAGAGGCTGTAGACTCTCTGTCCTTGGAGGTTTTTAAGACAAGACCCTGCTATACAAAGCCTTGGCTGGGATGATCTAGTTGTAGATGGTCCTCCTCTGAGTAAGGGGTTGGACTAGATGTCCTCTTGAGGTCCTTTCCAACCCTATTTTTTTATGATTCTGTATTCTAGAGTCTCCAAGGACCAGGAAGTAATTGGTGCCTGAACCAGCACTCAATGGTTTGGAGGTGGTGCCAGAGCATCCTAGCATCTATGTCATCCTTGGTGGCCTAGTCCTTGTCAGCCAGTCAGAGTGCCTGGCTCTGGCCTCGGAGATGTGGTATGTGGGTGCCTGAGCATGGGAGTCCCTGGCTGTGTGCACATGTGCAAGGACTGGAGTCCAAAGGGCTGTGCCTGAGTACAGAAGCATGAGGGTCCCAAACAGGGTGTATAGGTGCCAGGGTAAGGGTCCCTGCGTGTATGCCCAAGTGCAGAGATTCTCCTGGGTTCAGTGTTGGAGTCTGCATGAATGTTATGGGGTACTTCATGACAGGGTGTTGGGGGCGTGGGGCCACGGCCCAGGGACTGGGGTGCCCAGGTCTTGGGCCTTATGCAGGGGACAGAGATGCCTCCCATCTCCCTGCAGCTGACAGATGGCTGGAGGCAGGAGGTATGGCTGGAGAGAGGGGCTGTGCCTCCTTGGCACTGGAACAGCCTGGGGGAGAGGCCTACTGGGAGGTCAGCTGGAACAGCAGAGCACAGAGGGCTAGGGAGGGCCAAAAAGCAGACTGAAATGCCAGAGAAAAGTGATCCAACTTGAAAACAATATGGGAACAGTACAGATGTTTGATACATCACCCTAATCTAAATCAATCTGAATTGAGTATACTTCATACCAGGTCTACCTTAGATTGCTTGTGCCATTTTTACATGGTCTATATGTGCCAAATTCTGTACAGTTATGGGTTTAGATCGATCTATGTTCACTTAGGCCAAGAAGTCCAATTATGAAATTGTTTTAAAACTGAAGAAGCCATGAAGAATTAAAAAGGGAACTAAGGATATTTAATGATAAAATGTTCCTCCAAGTAGTACATATTTCACATGTGAATCTCCTACACATCTTGCTCCACAGAGACCAAATGAATGATTATGATTTAATTGGGTCATAAGCCAGGACCAAACTTCTTTTCATACATGTGTTAAAAATATCTTGAGCCTATAGCAGTGGACTTGCAGCCTATTATGAGCAAAATGTTCTGGTAATAATAGCAACTGTAGAAACCCCTGAGTTTCTATTTATAGAATTCAAACTTTTATGAAAATAAGAGAAAAGCTAATACATTTTGGGAGACTTCTGTTACTATGGTTACATTTACCTTATCAAAACAAGGGCACATCTACTCCTGGAACATAAACATATTACTAACAGTCATTAAGGAACAGAAATTTTCTGAAGTTATATGCTTGTACCATATTTATCAATTCTGGTGAGAGTAACTTTGAGATTTTTTAAATCAAGGACTTACAACTGCACCACCAGCTGCTAGGCAATGTAGTCATTTTCCTAATGTGGCTGTGCCACTTTCCCTCCAACTTAACCTAATAAACTCTGCTTCTTGTCTCGGACTCTTGTTAATACAGATTGCACTTCACACTCAATTCTTTGGCAAGAGGAAAGGTATGCAAGATACCTACTGAGTACCTATACTCCAAAGCACATTTCTGATTGAGTAACTAAAATTATCCATCCACCCATCCTGAAAAGTCTTAGGTTTAGTTTAGACAAATATCTAAAGATTTGTAGGGGATCAATTATAACAAGTGATATGCGCTTTACCCCAGAGGGTCACAACCCATAAAATCAGGTACAAACAAGGTCAGGTAAGCAAGGGTCTCAACTGGAATCAGGGGGTGTGGAGCAGGCAGGTCAGGAGGCTGAGGTCTATAAGGGACCCAGGAAATAGGCGGTCACCCTGGGTAGAACCATGAGCTAGGGAAAGTCAGGAATCCACAGTCAGGAACCCCTGACTACTTACTGTACACAAGCAGGATGAAGGCAATTGCCAGGTTAAGCCATAAGCCAAAACCCTGCAAGGCAGTCTGAAACAAAGGGGTCAAGGAGTTAGTAAGGCAGTCTAGAAACACAGGGATCTGGGCTTGATGCTGGAACAAGGACTGTCTATACACATGCTGGTTTTGCATTCTAATTAAAATGCATGGGAGCAAACTCCGTTATTTGAATCTGTTCCACGTTCTAATTAGAACACTCCAGTATTGCCTCACCATCATGAGTATTAAGCCCCTGAACATTTTAAAATGGCTGTGGGGGTTTTAAAATAGATAAAACTTATTGAATGAGGTGTAGATAAAGCATCCTATGGTTATTTTTAAATGTGGGGGGGGGGCTTCATACACATGACAGTGAGACATTTTAATTAGAGTGGCTGTCTGGGAATTACTCTAATTAAAATGCTCTACCCCTGAGCATGTGTATAGTCAGCCAAGGAGTCTGCAAGCAGGAATCAGGAACAAGGATAAAGATAGAAACTTAACAGATATAACCCAGGGTACAGGAAACCAGGAACAAACAAGCAGGACACTAGGGACAAATAGGCAACACTGAGGACTGGGAAACTAGGAATCCAGTGTAGGAACAAAAATCTTGCCGAGTAGCCTGCTAAACACTGAACGCAAACAGACATGCCCAGTCAGGCAACTGGGACCAGTTGGGGGATAGACAGGCCACTTGCAGCCAGGTCAACTCAGTAACTAGGACTAGGAGCAATTTAGCCTGCCTGATGCCTCTGTCCCTGACAGTCTGTTTAGCAAAAGTCAACTAATTTTCATAAACCCTTCTGAAGTCTCCTGTAACCTAATTTTCAGGTTTCTGGTTTTGTTGTTTCTTATGAGTCCAACAGCAAAAAAAAAAAAAAAAAGTTTTTAGGAAGAGGTTCCTGGCTCTTTGCTCCATACAAGACAAAGAATTCTCCATGAAAGCCTTTCTTCATTAATCCCAAGGAAGCCAACTCCTTAGGGTCTGACCCCTCTCTCCCAAAACTCCTACAGAAATATTCAGGGTCTATTAGAAGCCATATTAAACCTTTCAGCAATATTTTGAATTTCTGCAGTCAAAATCCCAGAAAACCAGTTTGCAAAGTTTACATCCCAGAGCCAGATGACAGAATAAGAGCAGCTAAAAAAAACCAGATGTCAAACTAGCCCTGACAATTCACAGTAATTAAGATAGGGGAGAAAAGAACCCAGAGGTCATGAAGAGAGACTGCAGGTTCACCTGAGGAAATTGGTAAAGGCTTATTAATTAAAGAAGAACAGACAAACTCAAAAACTGTTTGCTGATTTCTAGTGAATTTAGATTTGGGGTCTACGAAAGTGAGCAGCTTTGTTAATTTCCTTATACAGTAACATTCAGCTATTTTACTAAACCAACAACTTTCAAAAAAAAACTTCTAAACATTTATAGTATAGTCTGCTAATACTAGTAGTAGGAAGGCTACAGTTTATCAAAGATAAATGAAATTCTAACATTTCTAATTTAAAATGAAGATGCATTGTGAAAAAAGTTTGACACTGATATTGCCTTATGTTGGCTAACTCTTTCTAATTCTCCAGATTGCTTACAGTACTCAGAGTGCTAAGCCTTTCACAGGAAACAGTGGAATTTCCTAGTTACCAATCAGATTACATCATCAAGGCTGGACATGGCAAATGAAGGTATATATACTACACAATGAATGACACGAATAATGGAGGGCACAGGTTAAAATTATTGTATGCTAGTTTAGAATTTTACACCTTTGGATGGTTCAAATTTTGACCCTATATTTTATAATAGATCAAATTCAATTACATCTTATCTTTTCTTAAGGAAACAGAGAAAGAAATAGAACATTTTCAAGGGTTTTTTGTTGTAGCCATGTTGGTCTAGGGACATAGGCAAGCAAGGTTCTTTGAGTAGATGTGGTATCTTTTCTTAGACCAACTGAGTAGTTGGAAAAAAGTTCTTAGCAAGTTTTCGGGCGCAATCACCCTTCTTCAGGCATAGGAAGTCTCTGCTGTTCTGAGACTCCAAGGAATGTGAGAAGCTAAAAGTGTAACAGGACATCAGTGAGAATGTAAATAGGTAGAAATTAGGTAAATAAAATACAGAGCAGGGAAGGGAGGGGGAAAAAGCAGGGGGGGAGCCAAAGGTGAGTGTGGGGGACTTTACAATAGTAGTAATTCAAGGTAGAAAAAAGAGGCTGTCTGTGAAAAAGGAAATAGCTGGAAATTAGGAAAACAAAGGGACATTTTCTGATCTGTACCTTTTTATAACTAGAGATTCTTCGGTATATATGTTCAATTTTCTCACTGCAGATAACACTGAATTTACTTTGGAGGTCAGTGGGGATAACTTCATTTAAAGAATTCAGGCTGTTGCAATTCTGAACAAAATGTTCATCGCTTTTTGCCAGTGCCTCAAGAATCTGTAGTAATGAAAACAATAGCATACATTATGACGAGTGAAAAAACCATTATTTTTCATTCCTGAAGATTTTCAGTTATTTATATTGTAATTAAGTGTGATTTAACATTATAGGAATATTATATAACAAAAATGAGGCTATTTGAGAAAAAGTTGGTTGGAATTAATTCCTCACATTAGCAATAGCAGCTCCAACTAAACAAAGTATATTTACTTGTTTCATGACTACATCTGGCTGTGGATTTGATCTGCCTAACATAACCATTGGACCCCATGAGCACACCACAGGACAAATAGCAGCGGCAGATATTTGTGCTACTGCTATTTGTCCCCAGGCAAGCCCCTACCCACACACTCCAGCATGTTTTCTACTAGCAAAGGTAGACTTCAATAAAACACATAAGTTGTGAAATGCTGACTACTCAGTTATATCATTTCTAATAAAACTTCAGTCCATCAGTAAATGCAATACTGACACATTGAAAAGTATGCAACAACAGTAAGCTCTGTCTTATTTACTACTGTTTGTTCTACATCAGTGGTTCTCAAACTTTTTAGATGCACGGCACACCTTGGAAAATGGCAGCTCTTAGTTTTCACTCTATTTTTGACATAAGAAAGATAATAGAGAAATTATTCTCTTGAAAGGAATTCAGAAAGACCAAAACAGGATAAGAACAGTTCAACATTGTAGAATCTTGTTTGAAATTTCCTGGTTTATCTTGTGCATTATGTTTGCACACCTAGCAGCACTGATATTGGCTCTACAGACATTCAGTTTCTCCTGGAAGAGTTGCGGCTCTCCCAGGTGAAACCACAAGTGTACAAATGAGCATAAATGACTCCTCCAGGAAAAAAAGTAATGCAGGAACCACCAGGGTTAAATCACTCCTAGAGAATTCCTCTTGGAAAAGCAAATGTCTATACACTTTCTCTTCTGAGAGTAGGCACAGCACAGTCCTCCAGCATCCCAGGGCACTTTGCTTCCACTTTCAGGGGTACAGTTTGTAACCTGATAGCCTGCGACTTCAAGTGAGCAAGCAGAACATGACCCTTTCACAATCCCATAGTGTGCTGCAAGGAGACACAGGCTGACCCTGAGCAGGGTCAGCTGATAAGGGCTGACCTGTATATTACTATCATCTGTCTTTGGGTAGGCTGAGGGAGTCTGCAGAAGAGGTTGGAATGTGCAGGGTCAGCACTGCTTGCTTTCTGCTCTTCCTGGACTTAATAAATCAAATCTCTGTTCAGGCATCTTGGGGTAAGCTTTTCTACCAGGAAAACAAACCTGTGAGAATTCTCCCAGATCACTTAAGTGTGTGTACACAGCCATTGTGTTCTTACCTCTGGCACCCTTGAGAGAATCTCGAACACCTTGGTTAAGAATCACTCATCTACATGCAAGTATTGAAATTAAACTTAATTGGTACACATATCTGCTGACTGATCTCACTTAGATTGCAACAAATTAAGGAGATTATTACAATACTCATCCTGAGGGCCAGCACAAAGTAAAGGAGATATATGATATATCTTTAATCCTTTAAGCAACATACCAGCCCACAGCTTCCTGACAGGTTAAAACCTCAACTCTAGCTCTTATTTGGCCTTGACTTCAAACCAACTCTAAATCTAATCCATATCTCAATACCACTTCCAGTCACATTTCATGTGACAAGTGTGCAGTCTCCTTGCTAGGTTCAGATTACTTTGGCATGTATATTTCAGCAGGTCAGAAAAGTATGCAATGCATCACAAAAAGCATACACATTGGGAAATCATGACATGCAATCTGTTAGACCAGGGATGCTCAACCTCTGGCCCATGAGCAAAATGTAGGCTGCAAAGCCATCAGATCTGGGCTGCAGGGCTCCCCATGGCTCAGGAAATTTGGTGCCAGCAGAGTGATGGCCATTATTTCAGCCACCTTCCCCTATGTCAAATTCCCAAACACTAAGCTCTGTGTACCCAGTCGGAGCCAAGCCACATCCCTTCCACCTGCAGGGCCAGGCTGAGGCCGTGCCCCACTTTCCCCCATGGAACCGAACCATGCCCCCTTCTCTATGTGGGGCCCAGATAGGGACAAGCCATGCCCCCTTTTCCCTCCAGGGCTGGGCTGCAACCAGGTCATGTCTGAGTCATGTCCCTTCCAACTCCCTTCCCTTTCCTCTATGGGCCCAGGTAAAGCCCCCTTCCTCCCCTTCAGGGATCAGGATGGGCTACTCCCCACCTCCCTTTACATGGTTGGATGGTGGCCATCACACCAGCTCCAAGTGCTAGATCAGAACCACCGTCCAGCCCACAGATTGGACCAGGCACTGCCCATCCGGCCCTCTGGAGAAAAAGTTTGAGCACCACTGTGTTAAACCAAGCAGAGACTGTAGACGGGCTACACCATGATATAAATATCACCTATAAAGTCTACAGAAACAAAACTTGCCATAAAGCATCTCATAAAAGGATGGCAGGGGTAGGGGTGTAAAGGTCTTTTAGTTGTTAAAACAAGAGCATATTGAAAGTCAGAGGGCATTAGGAATAATTGGAGAGGTTTACTGGTGTTTGGGACCAACTGTGATCTTGCTAATGAAAACATATATCAACACCAACATTTTCAAATAGCACCTAAGTCCATATTTTGGTATTTAAATACAAGCAGCCCAATTATCAGAGGCATTCAACTTTTTTCCAAATAAGACCACTTATTTAAGTGCCTATTTTAGGCATCCATATTTAAAAATTCTAAATACTAGGGAGTAGAAACACAGTGGTCTGAACTATGCTAGTGCATTCTAAATGTTAAGTTATTTACTAGAGCAGAACTTTTAATTTGTCCAATGGACTGTAATATCAAAAAGGATTTTTGTTTAGCTGATATAAACCTACTAGGTATCAACTGAAAAATTAAGTCCCCCAGGTATTATAACATTTCATTGTGTAAAAGGAAGCTGAAATATTGTTTTAATTCATTGTAATAATCTTATTCATTTGCACAGGATGCTGGACAAATAGAAAATACAATAGATATAAAGAAATTAAATCAATAGGGGTTTATATTTAGAATAGGAAGCCTTTGCTATTACCCACTAATAGTATATCAACCATCACATCTGTAATATCCTCTTTCCATGCCTGATCTAGATTTGGTTAAAATCAAAATGAAAAAAAGTCCCACCCTGTGCAGAAATAAAACCCTATGAGTATTTTGTTTTGTATCAGGTATTTAGCCAGTGAGTCAGAATGAATCCAGTAAATCTCCTAATTATTTCATTATAATCCTTAGTCAGCACATCAGTTGAGGGTTACCAGTTGCTTTGGCCACAATTAAGGGTTTCAATTCCTTAGATTAAATTAATAATGCAAAATTCTCCAAAACATTAGTTTCATCTATAGCTATACCGAAATGTGTTAAAAACTACTAACTCTTCTGCAGGACATCTTTTGATCCTATATTTCATTAAAATTTAATAAAAATCTTTGCACTTACCTAGCATCTTTCACTTGAGAATGATATCCTGTTTTAGATTTAACTAAAATCCTCACAATTCTGCTGTGTTAGAAAGCAAGGCAAAGACTTATTGCATTTCTGTATTAAAGTAACAGATGTGGCTTTTTTTAATTCCTGTGCCTTTGGCATGGTGTGATGAGATGTACCATCTAAAGGCAGGTGTGGTGCCTCCCAGTGGCCACTATGATCCCATCTCCTCTGCTCTCTGGTTCAGCAGGGTACCTCCCTATGCTTTCCTTCCATGCCTTTGATGTTATTTTAAACTTAGTTCACCAAAGAGATTCCTTCATCCCTCAGCTCCATGTCTCTGGGCTCTTAGCTCCTCAGGCTCAATTCAGTCCACTGGGCCCTCAGTCCTCAGGCTGAACCCCCAGTCTCTAATAGCCTTTTGTCAAATGCAGTGCCCTCTAGGGCTGTGCGAAACAGCACTACTCTGTTTCGCCTTGAGTTTCAAGGTTTGGACAGAACAGCGTTTTGTATCAAATTTCATTTCAATTCAAAACAGCTGTTCCATTTTGCTTCGTCAAAACAGTAAGGCTGTTTTGGCTCTGTTTCAATGTTTTGCTTGATTGGCCTAGGATGGGAAGTCAGCCCAGCTGGGCTAGAACAGGCCATTCAACTCAAAATGAGTCAAAACAGTGTCGAAACGAAACAGCCAGTGAAATTTTGAACAACACAAGTGTCCTCTCCAGGTTCTCTCATTGGCCTCCTTCTGCAGCACCCATACCTCATGGTTTAAACCAGGTTTTTCAACCCTCTGGGATTGCTCTGCAGTCTCCAAGTATTAGATATAAATCTCCAGGAGACTGCTGAGAGTCACCCAGGAGAAATGATAGGGCATTCATTACACTAAATATTAAACATTGAATCCAATTTATGCAGTAGTCCAGTGGGTTTTTAAAATGTAATAGTAATGTACATTTGCCTTCCTGATGTAAAGTTTATGCACCGTAATCCATATCTGATTTACATAAGCAGGCAGGCACGTTTGGATTGTATGTCATGGGCACATCATGTGATTAAACCTCCCAGAATACATTCAAAGAGAGTTGGCAAACCTAGCTTAAACAGCAACATAAAGCAAAACCTAACCACAATCAAGTACAGCTGCTGTGCCTTTCTCTAAGCTGTCCCAAGGCTTCTACTCAGTTCTGCTGCCTTCTCCCATCTTGGGCCCTCCTGGGTCTACTCCTAGTTCCCCCAGTCTCACATATGGAGGCCACATCTGGAACACTGTGTTCAGTTTTGGGCAGGGCCAGCCTGTCCATGCCTGCGAAACCTGCGGCCGCAGAGGGCCCTGCAGCCAAGCAGCCCCGTGCAGCTGGCATCTTCCTCAGCAAGGAAGTGAAAGCTGCAGTTTTAAATTCTGAGCCCATTTTTGGTGCCAAGTTTAAAACTGCAGCTTTCACATTTGCTTCCCTGGCAGCTTGAAGCAGGACCCCTCTTCCACCAATGGGGCTGGGAGATGGGGGACAGGTCCGGGGTCTTGCCTGAAGAGCCCTGCCACACCTACAGACCAGGTGGCACCATGCCTGTTGGGGAGGGGGCTGAGCCAGGCTGGGAGAGCCCTGCCCTACCTGCTACCCCCCGGGCCCACCCCAGCCCAGCCCAGCCCTCTGCATCTGTAGGGCTGCTCAGGATGGCCGGGCAGCAAATCCCTGAATGTGAGTGTAAAAGGGGTGGGGCCTATGTGTGATATCTTTTATTAGACCAACTAAATTGTTAGAAACATTTTTCTTAGCAATCTTTTGGGCTTAAAAGCCCTTGCTTAGGCTGGGGAAGCATCTGCAGTTTCTGTGTGCTCTTCCTGTATGGAATGAATAGTAAAGAAGCCAGAGGCTAGGCTGCAGCAAGAAGGGCAGTCAGTAAAGATATAAATTGAGGAGCCAGTGGGTGAGAGGCAGTCTGGGACAGGGAGGGGGAAGAGAAATTAATGTAGCATGGTAAAGTGGAGAGGTACCTAGGGAGTGGGATGTCAGGCAGCTTATAGTGTGTCATAAATCCAATGTTTATGTTTAGTCTACCGCTGTACTTAGTAAATGTGTCTTTGAGAGTTGTGTCGAGTTGTTCTTTGGTATGTAGATTAGGCAAAATTCCTTCCCTGGAGGCATCAGAGGGCAGTCAGGGAGGTAAAAAAAATCTTTTTTGTTGTTCTGAAATGAAGTCTAAAATCCAAAATTGGCTAAAATTTGGCATTTTCCATGTTTCAGGGAGGTACTTGGTAGCCATGTTGGTCTGAGATGACAAGAAATACAAAAATGTAGAAGAACTCTTGGTTCCAAAATGATACCTTTTATTAGAACAACTGGGAAATCACAAAAAAAAATCTGGACCCAGAGGGACAGCTTTCCATCTCTAGTTTTCTCTGTGAAAAAATGAAGTTTATTTCCTACCTATGGGGATTTGTTACCATCTTAGAGCCTGATTTGTTACCATCTTAGAGCCTGATTTGTTACCATCTTAGAGCCATTTTCTTAGAGCCTGATTGAAGGGGCTTTGAGCCTGAAAGCTTACAGAACAGGAAATTTTTCTTGTGATTTCCCAGCTGGTCTAATAAAAGGATAATTTTGGAACCAAGAGTTCTATATTTTTGTATTTCTTCTATGGTTAGTCCATGATTTTTTGTATCCAGGAGGCTGATGAAGTGAAGTTCATAGGCTCGTCTTTGAAAAGTGTTCTGTGAATTCCCTTTGAGGATTAATACTGAGAGATTGGAGAGAGAGTGGTTTTCTTGTGAGAAATGTGCCCCCACAGGTAATTGGGTATTCCTGTCTTTGACAGATTTCCAGTGTGCATTTATTCTGGTGAGCAGTTGTTGTTTGGTCGTTCCTATATATTTTCCATCAGGGCATTTGGTCCATTGGATGAGATGTATAACATTTCTGGAGGTGCAGATGTAAGATCCAGGAACGATGACAGTTCCAGTGTGGGCTGTAGTTAATTGTGTGGGTGGTAGAGATATGTTGGCAGGTTTTGCATTTCTTGTCATGGCATGGTCTGGATTCATTTGTTGTGTTTTGGGCTCTAGGAAGTTTGCTTCTGGTGATGAGGTTAGCGAGGTTCAGTGCTTGTTTGAAGGCTAGGATGGGTGGATCTGGGAAGATCTCTTTAAGCATAGGGTCTCCTTCTAGTATGGGTTGCAACTGTTTGAGGATTTTCCATATAGGTTCGAGGGTGGGGTGATATGTCATAACCAGCAGTGTGTGATTTGTGGGGATTTTCTTTCGTGTGGTATCCAGGTGGCTCTTTCAAATGTGTGTCTCTGTCTCTAGAGGAGCATCCTTGTTGTGTGAAAGCCTTTTAAAGATTTGTGTGGTAAAAATCT
>NW_017728992.1:130252542-130253715 GCF_001723915.1 Gavialis gangeticus | reverse complement strand
CTTGGACAAAAATCGCTCTTTTGGTAACAAACGGTTTAAGGATTGATTCCACGAAACTCACTGACTCTCACCCACTGATCCTCTCACCCACTGACTCCTCAAGTTACATTTTAACTGACTGGTTTGCATGCAGACCAGCCTCTGGCTTCTTTACTATTTGCTCCATCCAGGAAGAGCACACACCAACTGCACGTACTTCCTCAGCCTGACCAAGGGTTTTTAAACCCAAAAGCTTGCTAGAAAAATGTTTCCAAATATTTAGTCTAATAAAAAATATCAGATTTACCCAAAAAACCTTGTCTGCCATGTGTATGTGCACATTTGGCTGTAGCGGGGGCAGGGAGAGGTGGCAGGCATGTGCCCCCCAGCCTCCCCTGCAAGCCTAGGAGGGGAAGGGGCTGCTCCTACCACCCCACCTCCCCAACCCAGCTCCCATGGGGGGAGGGGGCCTCCAATTTTGTGCTTGCCCAGGACTCCGGTACACCTTAATCTGCCTCTGCACTCACCACCCCCATCCTGTGCCACCAATGCCCTCTTTGCATTAGGGGCCCCCAAAGCTATGCCTTGCAGGAGGCCCCAAAAAATTGTGGGCCAGCCCTGGTTTTGGGCCCTCCACCACAGAAAGAATGTGGACAAATTGGGGATAGTCCAGCAGAAGGCAACAAAAATGATAAGAGGGCTAGGGGACATTACTTGTGAAGAGAGGATGAGGGAACTGGGCTTATTTAGTCTAGAGAAGAGGAGACTGAGGCGAGACTTAATAGCAGCCTTCAGCTACCTGAAGGAGGTGTTGAAAGAAGACGGAGGTAGACTGCCCTCAGTGGTGGCAGACGACAGAACAAGAAGCAAGAGAATATTAGGTTAGATATTAGGAAATTTTTTCTCACCAGGAGTGTAGTATAAAACACTGGAACAGGTTATTGAGAGAGGTGGTAGAAGCTACATCCTTAGAGGTTTTCAAAACCTGGCTAGACAAAGCTTTGGCTAGGATGATCTAGCTGGGGATGGTCCTGCTTTGAGCAGGGGATTGAACTAGAAGATCTCCTGAGATTCTTTCCAACGCTAACTTTCTATAATTCTATGATTCTATATTGCTCCCCCACTCAGCACAAGGAGCTCCTTCAGCAAGCACAACCAAGGTCAGTCTGTAATTCCCCATGCTGCTTCTCTCTG
>NW_017728992.1:130243570-130247542 GCF_001723915.1 Gavialis gangeticus | reverse complement strand
GAGGGTGTTGCTGGGAAGGTGGTCTATGTTTTTAAGTTTTTGTGGAAAGTCTGTAGTGTCTTGGACAAAAATCGCTCTTTTGGTAACAAACGGTTTAAGGATTGATTCCACGAAACTCACTGACTCTCACCCACTGATCCTCTCACCCACTGACTCCTCAAGTTACATTTTAACTGACTGGTTTGCATGCAGACCAGCCTCTGGCTTCTTTACTATTTGCTCCATCCAGGAAGAGCACACACCAACTGCACGTACTTCCTCAGCCTGACCAAGGGTTTTTAAACCCAAAAGCTTGCTAGAAAAATGTTTCCAAATATTTAGTCTAATAAAAAATATCAGATTTACCCAAAAAACCTTGTCTGCCATGTGTATGTGCACATTTGGCTGTAGCGGGGGCAGGGAGAGGTGGCAGGCATGTGCCCCCCAGCCTCCCCTGCAAGCCTAGGAGGGGAAGGGGCTGCTCCTACCACCCCACCTCCCCAACCCAGCTCCCATGGGGGGAGGGGGCCTCCAATTTTGTGCTTGCCCAGGACTCCGGTACACCTTAATCTGCCTCTGCACTCACCACCCCCATCCTGTGCCACCAATGCCCTCTTTGCATTAGGGGCCCCCAAAGCTATGCCTTGCAGGAGGCCCCAAAAAATTGTGGGCCAGCCCTGGTTTTGGGCCCTCCACCACAGAAAGAATGTGGACAAATTGGGGATAGTCCAGCAGAAGGCAACAAAAATGATAAGAGGGCTAGGGGACATTACTTGTGAAGAGAGGATGAGGGAACTGGGCTTATTTAGTCTAGAGAAGAGGAGACTGAGGCGAGACTTAATAGCAGCCTTCAGCTACCTGAAGGAGGTGTTGAAAGAAGACGGAGGTAGACTGCCCTCAGTGGTGGCAGACGACAGAACAAGAAGCAAGAGAATATTAGGTTAGATATTAGGAAATTTTTTCTCACCAGGAGTGTAGTATAAAACACTGGAACAGGTTATTGAGAGAGGTGGTAGAAGCTACATCCTTAGAGGTTTTCAAAACCTGGCTAGACAAAGCTTTGGCTAGGATGATCTAGCTGGGGATGGTCCTGCTTTGAGCAGGGGATTGAACTAGAAGATCTCCTGAGATTCTTTCCAACGCTAACTTTCTATAATTCTATGATTCTATATTGCTCCCCCACTCAGCACAAGGAGCTCCTTCAGCAAGCACAACCAAGGTCAGTCTGTAATTCCCCATGCTGCTTCTCTCTGCTCCGAGTAGTGAACTCCTGCCTCCAGCTCTACCCACATCAGACTGTCCCTCTGCCTCTGGTGCAGGGCTTATATAGCTCCTGGTTCCTGAACCAAGGACACCTCAGCAGGTCATTACCTAATTAGCTGCCAACTGCTTGTCATCTTGGGCTCTGCAGGTTTCTAACTCTACTGCCTAGCTTTACCCTCAGTAACAGGGCTTGGCCCCTGTGACACCTGGTATAGGGTAGGTATTTAACACCATGAAGAAACAATAATATACAATAATTTAAAGAGAATAATGAAGAAAAAAGCATAACATTAATTTGAAATTACCAAAGGATTTTAGAATGGCAGAACTAAACTCAGCTTCTGAAATTTCATGTTATAATTTGGTCAAATGCCAAAATACTTAACAATCACAATCTCTACTTTAATTGTCATCTTAAGGACGGTGGGGGCTTTATTGACTATTGATTTAAACCTTCTGTCGTTATGTACACTAGTACAAAGTCTGCCTAAATTGCTAATATTTTGAGTAACATTCTATATCTACTTTGCAATGATTAACTAAAGCGCACAGGAATAGAAAATTAAGTCCAGTTTCTCCAGCTTCATCCTGATCCTTGATGATCAAGAGGCATATAGTATAGATACAAAGGAAAGATGAATACAGAACAATAAATGAACACTACTTTCTGGAACAGTGAAAGATCTCCAGCTAGTTAGGAAACTGGCCTGAAGTAGCTTAGGTTGAAGTATAAGGCTTGTTGAAATCATAGTACAAGGAACTTAGGATGAAGTTACAGGTTACACTTAGATCATACTAGGGACCCTTCAAACATGAGCATCCAAACATTAAAGTTTATTAACTCATGCTAAGTGCCTCCAGAATGTCCCAAAGTTATGCCACTTTAGGCAAGGGTTAACTCTGGGCTATTGTACCTAGCTTGTGTTAGGGTCACTTCAGTCTGCTCCATGGAGATAAAATCTGCAGTCCTCCGGCATCCCAGGATGCATCATTCCCAGGTTCCCCCACCCAACCAAAGCAGGGATAGAGCCCAGGTCTCCTAGATCCTATCCAGGCCCCTATTCACCAGCCCTCTAGTGACAAGTTAGTACTGTACAGGCAAGAAATGGTATTAACCCTGCTTACAATGTGTTCTAACTTTAACTCTGCTTAATGTTCCACAGATTTAGTATGGTTTATGGGGAATGTGTAAACTTCATCCTTATATCACTAAAGGCAAAGGTCAATGTTTTGGAAGTGTTTTTAATTAAACATATGCAATAAAAAAAACAGTATGGCAATAGAAAACTTAACCCTGCACTGCCAAAAAAAAAGGAAAAAAAAAAGAAGAAAAAAAAATCAGCTTAATAAGAAATACTAGAACTGCAAACATGTCAACCTGCCATATAATTAAAACAAGTATTAACCCTTGTTTTAGTTCAATGGCTTACTCAATGAACAGAAAATCCTAACTAGATTAAATTCACTCTATAAAGTCTTACATTTGGATGATTTACTTTTTATTCCACCTCACCAACAAATGTACAAGAGATAAAATCTCTTATGACATATCACCCCTCCCTCAAACCCATATGGAAAATCCTCAAACAACTGCAACCCATGCTAGAAAGAGACCTTATTCTTAAAGAGATCTTCCCAGAGCCACCCATCCTAACCTTCAAACAAGCACTGAACCTCGCTAACCTCATCACCAGAAGCAAATTTTCTCAGGCCCAGAACACACCAAATAGATCCAGACCATGCCATGACAAGAAATGCAAAACCTACCAACGCATTTTCACCATCCCCACAATTACTACATCCCACAACAGAGCCATCAGCATTCCTGGATCTTACAGCTGCACCTTCAGAAATGTAATATATCTCATCCAATCCGCTGTCTTCACCACAATCCTCTGGCTGGAGAATTGGCTCCATGGTCAGATCCAGAGGGTGGTGGTTGACAGAAGTCAATCATCATGGTGTGCTGTGACCAGTGGGGTCCCTCAAGGCTCTGTCCTTGGGCCAATACTATTCAACATCTTCATTAATGATGTGGACATTGGTGTCAGAAGCCGACTGGCCAAGTTCACCGATGACACCAAACTTTGGGGTAAAGCATCCACATCTGAGGACAGGCTGACCTTCACAGGCTCAGAAAATGGGCAGACGAGAACCTGATGGTGTTTAACACCAACAAATGCAAGGTTCTCCTCCTTGGGAATAAAAAACTCGCAGCATGCTTATAGGCTCAGCAGTGCTGCGCTGGCTAGCACTACAGACGAAAAGCACTTGGGGTCATGATTGACCACAAGATGAACACAAACCTTCAATTTTATGCTGTGGCTAGTAAAGTGAGCAAAACACATCCATAGATGCTTCTCAAGCAAATCCCAAGATGTCATTCTCCTGGTGTACTCGGCCCTGTTGAGGCCACAACTGGAGTACTTCATCCAGTTTTGGGCTCCACAATTCAAAAAGGATGTGGAGAAGCTTGAGAGAGTCCAGAGGAGAGCCATGTGCATGATCAGAGGGCAAGAGAACAGGACTTATGAAGAGAGTCTGAGAGCCATGGGACTCTTCAGCCTGGAAAAGCACAGGCTCAGGGGTGATCTGGTAGCCACCTATAAGTTTATCAGGGGTGCTCATCAGGATCTAGGGGAACGTCTGTTCACCAGAGCACCCCAGGGGATGACAAGGTCAAATGGTCACAAACTCCTTCATGACCATTTCAGGCTGGACATAAGGAAG
>NW_017728992.1:130215374-130238570 GCF_001723915.1 Gavialis gangeticus | reverse complement strand
TCAGTCCTGATCCTCAGAGGAAACTTACAAAACACTTCCCAGAGATGAGCCTATGAACTCCACTTCATCAACCTCTTGGATACTAAAAATCATGGACTAAATATAGACATTGGATTTATGACACTTTATAACCTACCTGACATCTGACTCCCCAGGTAGCTCTCTACTATTCATCCCCCTTTTCTCTCTCCTACCTTCCTCCTCCTGCTCAGCCTGTCTCTCACCCACTGACTCCTCAATCTATATTTACACTGACTACCTATCTTGTATGCATACCAGCCCAGCCTCTGGCTTCTTTACTTTTCATTCCATCCAAGAAAAGCACACACCAATTGCTGTAACTTCCTCAGATTGAGAAAGGGTTTTTGAACCCAAAAGCTTGCTTAAAAATTGTTTTCCAACTATTTAAGTTGGTCTAATAAAAGATATCAGATTCACCCAAAGAACCTTGTCTGCCAAGAGATAAAATATAAATTGTAAAAGGTATTTCTAAATGAATTGGTAACTAATAATTAAATGTAAAATACAACTACTTTAATTTAGTCATCTTCTGCATACTATTCATTAAAAGTCCCACATTTTCAAATATCGAGGAGGAAAAAAAAATCTCAAGTGGCCTGTAAAATTTCAGGCACTGTTATGTTTTTGAAGATGTATTTTTCTGCATCTAGAGTAGGATTCTTAACATTAAAAATATATCAGTCCTTATTACATGCACAGGAATTGCAATTCTGATAAGTCTCTATGCAATCTTGGAATCTAAGTGAAGGGCCACTTCAAAATTGGACTTGCAGTGTCTGTATAGATTGGGCACTTCAATGGGACTTTTTGGCACTTTTAGCTAAAGCTGATTCAACCCAGTATTCGATAAAAGTGCCAAAAGAGCCCCACTAAAGTGGGAGAGCTATACAGACATTGGGCGAGTTGGATTCAGCTAAGGCACAGCCTCTTCTGGGCATGTGTGGGGCTCACTGCAGAAATGCACCAAGTTTAAAGTGCCGGGGTTTTGGAGGGTTTTTTTTTTTAATATCTGCAAGTAGCCTCAGAGTCTTTTATATGCTTTTGAGTTCTTCCCTCAACCTTCAAAAATTTTGACATGACAATATGACTATGAACTTCTTTGAAGTTTTATTTGATAATAAAAAGAGGCCTCGGGATTTTCTTTTCTTTTTTTCTTTACAATTGTTGAGGTTTAGAGGTTCAGTTTATTGACCACATCTTAAATTTATTTTGCTTCTTGAGTACAGAGTCATGATTCAAAATGTCAGAAGGACAAAAGTGACCAGCAATTAGACATGAAATTAAACACTTATAATCCTATTAATCCATATAGAACAGATGTTGCTTCAGTGGTATTAAGCATAATAAAAATTAATAGAAATAAAAATTATAACCTTTCTACATATGCTTCCATACCTTGGCTGTCAAGCTGAAAAAGCCTTTTGGTTCAACCATTTTCTCTAACACATGGCATTTCATTCCAGCAGTACTGTCATACTCATAAACCACTCCATATTCCAGGTGAACATTATCAACAGTCAGACTAACATGATCTTTCCTCCCATCAATTATTGCCATAGTGTTGAATTTATCAATTACCTCTGGAATAAAAAATAAATTAATTAATTAATTTTATTTTGGCTCTCTCACACCTAAATCAAAATAAAAGAAAAGCACTAGGCTAAATCTTTGGAAATAGGAATCTTTTGATAACTATTATTATAAGGCACATAAAAAAAAGTCCTGTCTACAAGTTGAATCAATTTAGGAAAATACTCAGGTTGTGGATGACTAAAGACTGAATTAGATTAAGAGGTGTGAGGAGTAGTATCTATAGACACAAACTATAGTATATTGTAGACACAAACTGTAGTAGTATCTATATTATAACACACTGTTTGTAAAAAGTTTGTTAAGCTTTACTTTGCTTGAAAGGTACTTTGATATTTGACTCATATTTGGGGGCCCAAAACAGCATGTTATTCATCTTAATTGACTTCAGACTATGTTATCATCATTGATGAATTTAAACTAGAGTTTTTCATGAAAGTGACATTCTCCCAAAATATTAGGTTGAATATGGGAATTTCAACTATTTCAAGGAAGATGGTATTTTAATATTTTCTTATTCTGTCAGATCAGGAATTGCCAATAAATCTTTACATAAAACAAACCTCATGGTCTGCTTCATAGTTCTCTAGGGAAAGAACAAATTCTATTTTCCTTGCTAATAAAAAGGAGATAGTAAAAAGAAAGTCATGCTAAAAATAAAATTCAGACCTTCTACTTTGCAGTCAAAGACATCCCCTCCATCACCTCCAGGGGGCTTGGAGTTTGTTTTCTGAAGATCTTCCTGTGCACTCTCAATACTGTTATATACCCACTGTATGGAATCTTGCTAAAAAAAAAATAAATTCATGTGTAATAAAAACTGCTCCCTTTCACTTCTTTCAAACAGGAGAACATTTTAATTCCTTAACTATTAGAAACGTTTGTCAATTATATTGTTTTCTGTATTTCAGTTTGAAAAACAACAAGATGTTGGACAAAGAGTAGTGAGATTGATTTTTATCAAAAACAGTTGTAGGAAAATGCATTGTACTGATCCTAGAGAGTTTATCAGTTAATTTGTTTCTGACTGTGTTTATAGTTAGTATAGCTACCCTTTGTTTTATGCCTCATCAAAAAAACCTGTACAGCACATCTGAAGCAAACGCAGTGAAACAAACATTTTGTTAAACAAGGAATAAGCAAGATTCCCTTCTCCCACAGAGCGTCCACATAAAATTAGACTCACTTAACCTCTTACTTTTCTGATAAGTGCAGCAGAATAAAGGACAAAAATAAAAATGCAGTATAGCTGAACTGAAACTGGAGCCTCTAAAGAGCAGCGAGTGGGATGAACTGTAAGTTAAGAAAGAGTATCAAGTGTTGAGCTGATTATCATATTTGCCATATGAAATGTTTATCAAAGTACAGCCTAATTATGTAAAACATATATTACCTTTCTAATCATCCACCAATTAATGGGCTAATATCCTTAATGATTAAGATATATTTTGCCTTTCTAGATAAACCCACATTCAAATATGCTTTACCTTTTACTCAAAGCAATTCATACAGTATTGAAGGTACCTAATATTTTGTATCCAGATTTCAGAGAGTCTTCCTAGAAATACCCACTAGCAGTTATTTACACAGCTACAATCCAAAGGAAATAATTTTGAATCCCAGTTTGCTTAGTGAGATGCTGCTGATTTGACTGTGGGATTGTTTCATAGGTCTATTGTTCCTCAGACACCAGTCTGTACCAATCAGTCAGAGCTCTACTCGTATCTTGAGGAGTCTACTGTGGGCTCAAAGGACACCTTATTTTGTTCATGGAACACGATTCCCAATTACTCCCTAACCTGAATTCAAGCAACCTTCACCAGTATTGTAAATGCCTTTAATTTAGGCAGTTAAAGATAAAAGAAACTATACAATGGTATCTAGAAGTAATAAAAGTGCCCCCTTTTGACAAGAACTCAACTCCATTTTTAAATCTTTTGAGATCAATCATGATATGGTATATAACTGTTTCAATTCTATACTGAAACACAAAGAGATCCACAGGAAGCATTTTCATTAATCTGCTATCATCTACATCACACACTTGAAACAAACCCATATTTCCACTGGTTATCGCATAGCTGTTCAGTTTGTCTAAGAGGAGGGTTTCACACTCCATTTTAATTGGATTTTTTCTCAATTAGCATGAAATTAGATATATTGTGAAGTTAATTAATTATATTAGCTTATGGTTTATGAAGAATTTCCAAGAACTTGGAAAAATTACATTGCTGAATTTACCTTTTTAAAATAACATTTACTGTAGGTTTTAGAACATTTGATTTTCTTTCTAAACTAAAAAGCAAAACTATATTTTGTTCATCTAAAGAAATAGAAAATCCGAATCTTTGAAATAATCAATTTCTTAGCAATGCGGAGTAAAGGGAGAGACATTTATAAGCAAGATACATGTAAGATACATATATTTTTGCATGCATGTATAAGTGTGTGTGTGTATTGCTCTCTCTGTACTAAACTGACACTAAAATCTGGAAAAGAAATTAGCAGAGCAGGTTATATTCACTTGCTGATGAACAGGAAGCAAGCTATGTAAATGGATCTCCATCAAAATGAGAATGTACCTCAAAGTATTTTCTGGATGGAACACTGATAGAAATAATCCTTTAAGAAGATAACGTGAGAAAAATATTTAGTTAAATGCTTTGCTTTTTGAAGCAGAAATCAAACAGAACTTGAACAGCAGCAATAAGTGTTAAACAATCATCAGATTTTATTGTTTAATAACCCTGTCTCCCCTTTGTTTCTTGAACACATGCTGGATACATCGGGCACTATATAGAACAAAACATGAAAAAATACACAGGGAGACAAATGGAAGCATAAGCAGTAAACTGTACCTGCATTGGACGCCTGTATTTCCTGCAGGCTGTAACATGGGCAATAACGCTTGCATGACTCTCTTTGCTGACATTAATTCCATTCACTTTGATTATGCACTGTCCAGGGTGGAGACCAGCTGCAGCTGCCACAGTTCCTTAAAAAAATTGTGAAAGTTGCCAAATCACATGCTAAAGGATCCTCTTTTAAACTAACTGGCGATAAGCTCATTTTGCATGAGGACCCAGTAGTGTTGCTCCTTACATGGGTCCATTGGCCTTGGCTAGTAAAGCCAGTCAATGGGATGCCAAGAAATGTCATGGTTCTATGCTGACCATGTGGGGAATTTTCTGTATAAACTTCATAGATTATTTTAGTAAAAAAACATTCAAACAGACATCTCTGAAAATCTAGGAAAATATGCATTTAAATTTTTTAGTAAAAAAGATAAAAAATTCTGTAATTTGACAAAAATTAAATATAAAGAATTATTATATTCTAAATTCTATTCAGTTTCCTAAGCCTTTGCTTCTTGACTATTGCAGATGTCTCTATCACTACCTAAAAAAAGAAGCTCTGACAACTGGCCCCATAATTCAAAGAAAATATTAAAGTCAACCAGAAAGTTCCAATCAAACAACATGTGCAAAACCCATGTCCAAAGGCATTTCTGTGTGTTCAGTTCTTATTTTAATCGCCCTTCAATTTCATTTGTAATGGAATGGCATACCGCCTGCTTCCAACATTTAAAATGATGGAATACAAACTTTTATTAACTTTAATGATTGTGAACAAAGATAAAAACACTGTTTATAAATAAAGTATATGGTCCAATGTTTTTTTTTCTCTTTAGAGTGACAACCTTGGAAAAGTCCTCATTCTGATGAACAGAAAAAGCATAGATGGAGAAAATCTATTAGAGCTGTGTGAAATTTTGGTAGCTGTTTCATTTCAGAATTGGAATTTTGGGTGCCAAAAAACCTCTGAAATGAAACAGAAGGCTCTGAAACATCTCCGAAATGAAATGAAACCATCCGAAACATTTCAGAAATGTTTCAGATGTTTCGGATGTTTTGGAGCCAGGCTTGCAGGGAAACAGAAACTAAGAAGAGGGAGGGGGAAGAGGGGCAGAAAGACTGTTCTGATAGTGACATCTGTAGCTGGCCAATGTCTGTGATCTGTTCCTGAGGTCCCTTCCATTCCAGTGCTCTGGGGGAGAGACAGCAGCCTGCTGTCATCCCGCATGCAGATCTGGGGGCCTGCACCCCCCGGGAGGAGTCTGGCAGAGCCCCACAGCCCTCCCGAGGGACATAGGCCCCTGGATATGTGTGCAGGATGACAGCATGCTGCTGCTGCCGGCTGGGGCCAGCGCCAGAACTCGAGTCTGTTCGGTGCAGCCCATACCAAGCACAGCCGGGGAAGCCATGGGAGAATCCCCCATGGCTGCCGACCCAGCCTAGCCTCCAAAAAAAAAAAAAGCCACACTTGCTGTCTGTAGCTGGGGCTGTGGGGGCTCTAGGGCCATGTGGCAGAGCCCCCCTGCCCAGCCTGGCCCCAGCATCCCAGCACTTTAAAAAAAAGCCCTGCACTCACCGGATCTGGCAGTGGGAATCAAAGCCTCTGAGGGCTCATGGCAAAGCTCCCTGCAGAGCATGGGGCAGTGAGGGGGCAGCAGGAATCCCCGCCCCACTACCCACATGGCAGCTGCCCCATGGCGCGGGTGCAGTGCGGCTCGGCAGGGTGCCACATGCTGTCTGGGAGTTGGGGCCATTGAGGCTGAGTGGTGCCAGGCTCCAGGTGACTGCTGGAGCTGTCCCAGCTCCCAGACAGTGCATGGTGCTCTGCCAAGTCACACTGGACCCGTGCCATGGGGCAGCTGCCGTGCAGGTACCAGGTGGCAGGGGTGATCCCCGCTGCCTCCCACTGCCCCACACTGTGCAGGGGGTCTCTGCCATGAGCCCTCAGAAGCCCTGATCGCTGCTCATAGAACCAGTAAGTGCGGGGTTTTTTGTTTTTTTTTTTAAGTGCCGGGACTAGGCTGGGGCTAGCTGGGCTGGAGATGGGGTCGGGCAGGGCAGCCATGGGGGCTTCTCCCACTGCTCCACACACTTGGGGAGAGGCAGGCACAGCCAGAGGAGCTGCAAGGAAACCTGCAGCCGCCTGGCTGTGTCTGCCTCTCTCCGGCCAATCCGAATCTCCGAAACAGCATCAAAACTCTGGAACATATTTGGCCAAATTGAAACGGAGCAGTGATCTGAAACACCAAAACGAATCACTATCCTCTGAAATGGCCGAATCTGAAATTGAAATGAGACATGGCCATTTTGCACAGTCCTATAATCTACAATTCCCTGCAATATACCTCAAATGTGTTCTGGAAGGACTGGTTATTGGGACTCAAGTTAACTAAAACCCCATGTATAGTCAGTTCTTTTCTTTTCTGTGGTAATCAACAAAAAGGTACCAATGAAGACTACGGGCTGGATTCTAGTCCTCCTATTAAGCCCATAATTGGATGTAGGTATCTAAGCATGATCTTATTCCAACTTGCTCAAGTCCCTGAAAAAATTGATCATACCAGCTGTTGGTTCCAAATGTAATACCACACAACAGACATACAGAATACTTCTTTTCTTTGTTAGTATCAGACCAGCCATCCAGGGTATGTTAGATTAAAGGAAATGGCAAGTTTCTGACCATCATATCACAGAAAGGACATAAAACAATATTTAGAGCAAACATCTGTAGTTCATAAAATGGTCTAAATCACTGGAGTCCAAAGCTGCACAAAAGTATCTGTCAAAAGCATATACATAGGTTGTAAAATAAACAAAGTAACTGTCAGAAAGTTATTCCCGACCTCTACTCAATGAGTCCATTTACGTCTTCTACTAATTATTCCTTAATCTGTAAAAGGACATTGTTTTTAAAACCTATATATGGGTTATGTTCAGAACAAACATAATTTCCACAAACAAAATGTTTCAAAGGAGTTTAAAAAAAAATTCTATTATATTCAGAAGTTCTATTTGATGCTGTTTGCATCAATAGGAATGATCCTGTACATTATCTCACCAGGACCTTAAGACAGTATGGAGATGCTTCCTATTATCTTAGTCAGAACCTGGGACTTACCTCTCCCAACAGCATGGACAACTGATGGACCAAAGCCTCTGATTTGGAATCCCAGCCCATCTGCAGAGTCAGGAATCTTCACTGTCCTAATACAATACAAGAACTCCAGATGAAATATCAAATGGAGATTATGGAAGAATCTTATCATTAATTCACCTATTGTAATCAACCTCAAGCCCCTCACCCACAAGCCAGATATTTTTCACTCTTTTGAAAGCTGAAAAGGACTAAAAAGAGAGACTCTTAACCACCACTAATTATTTACACGATGACACAATGCTTATCACCATGCTATATGATCATTTGACATTTACAATTAATTTACTTTCACAATACTCATAGGAAAGCAATGCTTCATTTTTCAATTAAGAGTGACAAATGTGAAAACTGAGAACTACCTTTTTTAAGAATGACTAATGGTTTGGGGTTCATTTCTTTCTGGCATGAGATACTTTGAAAGGGCCTGCCTGTTAGATAGTACTTTTTTTTATTTCTTTTTGTTTACTTGTATTAAGGTGCTATCAAAACTCAAGAAGTACATTCCAAAGAACAACAGACTAAATTTTGTCCTTTAAAGCTCCTACAACATACCTTAAAAAAAATCAGACAAATTAATTTAATTTTAGTAAATTTCAATTTAAAACGTTTTCTTTTAAAAAGTTCCAATAAGTCTACGAATTATAGGAATCACAAAAAAATAATGGATAAGAATAAGGGAAAAAATAGAATAGAAAAAGAGAACTGATTCTGCAGCTCTTATTTCATAAGGATCTCAAAACTTGGCCCAGAGATAAGGCCACGATGAGACTGTGACTAAATTATAGTCTGAGTCTTCATGAGACTAAAGTATACAGAGAAAAGTAAATCAAGTTAAATGTGTGATAACATAACACGCATTCACCCAAGTCACTGAGCTATCAAATGGCAAACAAACTACAAAGATATTCCACATGTAATGTGAAGCACCTCTGTTTCTCATTTGTATGGTGCCTTAATTGAGTGCATGGCAGGTTAAAATTTGTTGGGCAGCCTTGCACATGGGTTTTTAGATGCTGAGCAGGGATGTTAATCAAGCACCCTCAGCTAGAACTTGCAAATCTGTGCCGGGGCAATCCCATATAGGGATGTAGTGCACACTTTCCCCTTTTCAGCACACACGGGATTGTTATTCTGGGCTCTACAGACACCAGCAATTTGAGAGGGTGAAGCACGGCATAGGGGACCAGTTCCCCATATCAGTTTCCTTGTGCCAGTCATTGTGTGGTTAGGATTCATGCCCTGATCCTAGCAATCACATGTCCTGCTACGCATGTGAGACATGGCAGGATGTACAATGGTTGTAATCAGGGATAAGATCCCATCTGCCATTAAACCAATGTCTGCTAACACTGTGAGCCAGAAGCACCAAAGTCCTGGGTTACCTAATTCCTAGGCAGCTACTCTGGCAAGTGCCTGAAAATGACAGGCTTTAAAAGCCCCAGTGGTGCAGACTGCCAAGGATTCTGCTGGAATTTCACTGAAAACTAGTTAGGTTCACATGTCATCAAGACAAATAAGCAGATATCAGTGAAAAAACATTTCGTGGCAATGTTTCTCTAGCTCTACTAAATTGTAAGTTCTTTTGGTAGGAACTATCTATTGCTCCATATTAGTGCAGTGCATAGCACAATGTGTTAGATCTTAGGAAGTAGAGTATTGAGAAAAATAGAAGAAAAATGCTAAGATTCAGAAGAGATAAATGTTTTAAAAGACATTCATTCAACATTATGCAAAAGTTTTATTCGTCCATAAATTTTCAGTAATATCCAATATCACTGTATCACTTCTTGCAAAGAAACGAAAAAGGTGACCATGCCCTTGGTTATATAGGGATATCCTAGGGAGAGGCTGAATCCAAACCCTTGCAGCCCATGTGCCCTTCTAAAAACTGAACCAACTAGTCTGCAAATGCTAGTTTTCCAATTTTACCAATATGGAAATAAATCAGCTTTTTTTAATCTTATGAATATTTCCAAATGACTTCAGTGTGAGATTTTTCCTGAATCAGAATCTGGAATATGCTTACACATCACTGCTTTACTAAAATTTGATAAATGTTGTAATTCAACCCACAAGATCACTCATAATGTATGCCAAAACTGGTTGCACAAAAATACAAACAATTTACCATAGGGTAAAATAGGGCTGGGCTTTACCATGTGTCAGCTGCTCCTTATTAACTGTCCAAATACCCCCAGTAGAAGAAGCAAAACTAAGCCTCCTCAATGAAAGAAGAGCAAGTTAACCAAAGTTACCTTTCACTTCCTATGGGGTAAGTTTGTGCAAACAGGCACATTTTAGTTGTTGTATGGTAAAGCCTCATGCCCTTTTACCCTATGGTAGGTTGTTCATATACGCATACTCTAAATCACACTTTTATATAGTCCTTATACTTGTTAATTTTAAAAAGTTGTCCTTAACAGGTGTACTGTGGGAAATTTTTATTAATTTAAGTGTGCCTTGGGGTGGAAAAGGTTGTGAAACACTGGTATATATTGCACTTTAGCCCTTACTATCATTTTGATTCTGATTCTCCTTTCTCTGATAAACTAATGTAACATCCTGCAGGGCAGGGAGCAAATTCAGGCAGATTTGGACAGACTGGGGAAGTGAGCGGGTCAGAATAGGATGTAATTTAGCAAGGATAAACGCAAGGTGCTGCACCTGGGGTGAAAGAATCTGCAACACACCAATAAACTGGGAGGTACCATTCTGGCACCACAACAGTGGAAAGAGATCTCAGAGTCCTGGTTGATGCAAAAATGAACATGAACCACCAGTGTGATAAGGCAATAAGCAAGGCTAACCATACTCTCTTGCATCAGGAGGTGCATCACGGGCGGATGATCGTGGGGAGGGGAAGTGATAATTCCCCTCTATGCAGCATTGGTGAGGCCGCAGATGGAGTAGTGAATCCAGTTTTGGGTGCTGCACTACAAGAGGGATGTGGATAACCTTGAGAGGGTCCAGAGGAGAGCTACTCGTATGGTTGAGGGCCTGCAGGTAAGATCCTACGAAGACAGACTGAGGGACCTGAATCTCTTCACCCTCCACAAGAGAAGGCTGAGAGGTGATCTTGTGGCTGTCTACAAACTCATCAGGGTGGGCCAGCAGGGAATAGGGGGCACTCTGTTTACCAGGATGCCCCTCAGGGTTACCAGAAATAATGGCCACAAACTGAAAGAGAATAAATTCAGATTGGACATACGGAAGAAATTCTTTACAGTGAGTGTTGCCAAAATATGGAATGGGCTTCCAAGGGAGGTGGTGCTTTCCCCTACTTTGGAGGTATTCAAGAAGAGATTGGATAGGCATCTGGCTGGGGTTACTTAACCCCAGTGCTCTATCCTGCCTGGAGCAGGGGGTCAAACCTGATGATCTGCCAAGTCCCTTCTGACCCTAGAAATCTATGAAATCCTTAATTTACAGTTGTTTAAACAAAGACCATCGTCAGTGTTTTATCTATGTCTAGTGACCTCATAGATTTAAGACTTAGGCATAGTCTAAAACAGGGCTGTCCAACTTCTTAGCAGCTGAGGCTAAGAAGTTGGACAGCACCAATCGTGCAGCACACAATGCTGGTGCATCATCGTGTGCTGCACCAGCAGGGGCTACAGCCCCCCTCGCTTCCTGGACTACAAGCTCTCCCAGCACCACATGGGCTGGTCACTCCTCCCTTGCCACTGCAATGTGCAGATTGGGGACCAGCCCCCACCCACCACCACCACCACTGCACTGTGCAAGCAAGCAGGCAACCCCACAACCACCACCTTGGCTGCAAGCTCTGCTGCACCATGTCATGACTCCCTTGGCACTGCAGACTGTGCAGCACCATGTTGCCCCCGGAGAAAGGGAGGGTGGAACCTGTAGACCTTGGCTGCATCAGCCACACAGCAGTGCAGGGCGCTGCTCCAGAGCCAGGCTGGGATCTTGTGGCAGTGACAGCGTAGTCCAGAGCACGTGGGGCACAGATGAGGGGAGCAGTGGCCAGAGGGCCACAAACTGCCAGTTGGACAGCCGTGGATTAAATGAAAAGAACTAAAGGCTTTGAAGTAATCAACTGGTATTCCATGATTCTTCCACATAAAAGGAAGAAAGGGAAAAAACTTTCTTTCTTTCAAGGAGTCTCTTAAAGATCTCGAGGAGTTTATTTTTTTAATCTTGTTTATAGGAGCTAATGAGAGACACCTATTAGATCACAGAGTCTAGCCTACAGTTGGACAGGATATGGTTCCCAAATAGAGGAAGTTGTTCAATAAACAAAATATTAGAAAATTGCCTATGTATGGGAAAAAGGTTCATTTACCCTTGTGGTTTCTGTATTATTTAAAATGAGAGCAATTTGAAAGTCAAAAGTTCTGTTCTCCTTTAGCTGATGTTGTCTGATAAATGTAACAGATATAAATTGAAAGCAGATTGATTTAGAAGAGACTAGCTAAAGGGATCTACTGTGTTGATAACAAATCAATCACTTTATTAAACAAGAACATTTTGCATAGTCAGGTAACTTTACAAGAGCCATTTAAACAATTTAAAGTACCTTTCAGCAAGAAATCACCTCATCCTAGCTACAGGCAACAAAATGAAGTTAATTCAGTCATTCCTGTTTAATAATATAAAGCCATTTGCCTTTTAAAAGTCCCTTCAGTCACCATTTTTAAAATTCCCAAAACAGGAACCACAACTTACTCGCGTGGTTTTGTGCTCACAAGAACCCTGAGGGGCTGTCTGCTGTTTAAACATGCTTTCAAAAAGTAATCCACTTCATTGAAGGGTCTCAGAAAAACTAGGTCACCATTAATGGCAAAGATCTTTTTCCCTACTTCCAGGCCTGCCATCTAAGTGAGAGAAGAAGAAAAACAATCAGAATCTTTTTTTTGACCACCAATATAATGATTTCTCCTCAGTTGTACTGAAGAGTCAGTAATATAATGTCATATCAATAAGAAATTGACAAAACAGGCATAACCCAGACCTAGGATGCCAAAAAAACATATTGGAAGCCATGTTTGAAAAACACTTAGTACAAAAGGCCCTGACCTTGGCTGAAGCCTTGAGACAGTGCTGCAATACAAGTTAATAGTCATTATTAATAATGTAGACAGCATGATGATAACAGAAATTGGCCCAATAAAAACTGTCATATTACCTAATCTACTTGTCTGCTGTTCTCTAAAGAAGTTAAAACTCATTTTCAAAATACAGGGACTTGCTAATAAACATGTTAAACAGCAAGTAAATGTTTTACCTTACAAAAACAAAAAATCCTCAAACATTTTGTGTTTCACACATTTGAGCCATAGATATCACATACAGGATCATAAAATATCTTTAAATCAGGGGTGGGCAAAGTCCAGCCCAGGGGTCAGATCTGACTGGCAGTAGGCTCCATTTCCCAGCAGCCCCTGCCCAGGTGGCTGGGGCCAGTTTTCATGGAGACCCCCGCAGCAGCCATGCTGTGATACAGCAAGGCTGGAGTTTCTGTGCAGACTGCCCCTACCAGTGCTGGCAGGCAGCAGTGCCAGCCTCTTCCTGGTGTAGGGCTGAGGGGAGGCTGTGCTGCAGGCAGGAGCGGGGCAGGTTCAGCTGCCACCACTTGTGCAAGGCGGGCAGCAGTGGTAGCAGTGATGCCCCTGGGAGGGGTGGCTACAGGAAATTTTGGAGTGGCTATTGCCCCCCACCCCCCACCCAGCACCATCCCTGCTGGCAGGGCACACAGCAGGGCAGGGAGCTGCTCTAGAACCAGGCTGGGATCTTGTGGCAGTGACAGCATGGTCCAGAGCAAGGGCAAAGCCACGATCTGCAGCCTGCATGCTCCAGGCAGGGGCATGCAGGCAGCGGATCACAGCTCTGCCCCAGCTCCAGACCACACTGTCACCACTGCAGGGAGCTGGGGCAGAGCTCTGACCCACTGCCTGCACATTGCTGCCCAGAGCATGCAGGCTGTAGATCAAGGCTCTACCCTGGCTCTGGACCGTGCTGTCACCACTGCAAGATCCTGGCCCAGCTCTGAAGCAGCTCCATGCCCTACCAGTGCTGCTGGGGCCACTCTCCATGGAAACCCTGACCTCATGCTATCACACCACAGCTGCTGCTGGGGTCTCCATGGGAACCAGGCCCAGCCACATGGGCATGGGCTGCTGGGAAATGGAGTCTGGCCACCAGCTGGATCTGCCATTTTGCCCACCCCTGCTTTAAATTATTGGGCAATTAAGTCCCTGACAGATGTTACAATCAAAAGCACCATGTACCACCTTGGCTAGGAGCTGTGATCAGCCAGAGGTGGTGAAATGTGCCAGTTTAGTAATTAGGAATGGAGAGGTTGGGGACAGAGGACCGATCACAACATATTGAGACCATTTCCTATGTACTCCGCAGCAGAGCAGGCCTTAAGGAAAATGGCACCCTGACCAAACTTGTATTTGGGTACCCTCCGGTGCTCTTCCTGCCTAGCACTCTCCCATCCCCCCATGCTGCCCTGCTGCAGAGGGGCTCTGTCTGATGGGCCAGATAGCTGGCAAGGTGTCTGCCTGCAGCAGGGATCACTGGCTGCAGCCCCATGGAGCCAAAGTGAAGGAAGCAGGAGCCTGTGATGAACAGCTGGTGAGTACTGGCATGGAGCCTCCCAGTGCCCTGCAGCTACCCTGGAGTTCCTCCAGGGCCCAACACACAACTGGCCACATGCAGGCAAGCCTTGGCCAGAGCCATCCCCCGTTTCCCTCCATTGGCCTCCAGCCCAAGCCAAGGGCTCCCTGCATATGCTGCCCCACCCCACACTGCCCCACCCAGGCAGAAGCAGGTGTGGAATCAGGTAGCTCACACCAGCGTCACATCGTGCAGGGCCCCAAGCAACGCCCCAGGCCAGCACCGCTACCTGCCGCTTGCAGTGCTCATGTGCGTGTGTGTGGAGGGGGTTCCCTCCCATAGCATCCTGGGCATTTGCCCACACCACCCCCACCCCCGCTAAGGCTGGCTCTGCTCCACAGGCTGGGCACTAGTCACATGTTCAATTAAAGGCCTAAGATAAACTAGCCCTAAAAGTTATTATACATATTTTGTGTTATAACACTATGGCTTATTCCTCATTTTATCATGCCATTATTTGATTGAATGTGGGGCCAGGTCACTACTTAAGATATGATTAACCCGTTAATCATGTCTTGTGTGTAATGTCTGTCAGGGGTCTAGAAAAAATAGGGTTATGCAAAGTTAATACAGCTGAACGTTGGCTGGATATAATCCTGTGGTTGTATTATACCACTGGTTTGCTGCATCTTTAATTCCTATCCTTTTGTGGGATTAAAAAAAAAAGTTAAATCCAGCTCTTCAAGGATTTCCCTGTAAAATAAAAATTCCAAATGTTATCTTAAAATATCACTGTTTGTCTAGCTGTGCATATACTGGAATTCCCATTCATGTCAGTGTGTTCCATCTGAAACAGTGCCAACATAAATACAAACCCTCTCATTTACTTTCTCAAATTTTCAAACTCTGCAGTTTACATTATTACAAATAAAAACAATAAAAACCTTGATACACCCCACTTTTAAATGAAATAATTCAAGTATTTGTCTGTGGAGTACCACATTTGCTTTATTTTCATCACATGTTCTTTGCAGTCATGCCTGGCACTCAAGAATAAGGCTATCATAAAAATAAAACATTTATAAACATTTATAAGATATTAATAATATAACTTCAAATATCATAAATCACAACTGAAAATAAAGTGATAGGACTACAAATGGTTATAAAAGCTGTTTTAAACAAACATGACAAAAAATCCAAATTTTTCCTTGAAAAAATACCCAAAGCAGGAAGCTGAATGTTATTTTCTAAATATATGATATTTAAAATTATACTACAAATAAGAATGTGAATATACATTTTTGAACAAGGCCATAAAAAGTAAAAGTAAAAAAACAGAGTATAAATTAGTATTTGATACCTCAGCATTTGACCCTTTCTCCACTACTTTAATAATAGGCACTTTGTTTTTGTCTTCTAAACCAAAACCATAGCTGCCTTCATTAGATTTAATCTGAAAAATAAAATAGGTTAACACAGTGTTTACTGAAATGATCTGAAATGTTCTTTAAAAATAAACGAAAGCAAAAACATGCTGTGGTCTAATACACAAACATATGGGGTTTAATGTTACTGCATCCTACCTATTACTGGCCAAAGCACATGTTTATTCAATCTAACTTACCAATAATGATTTGGCTATAACATTTTCCACAACTTTTAAGTCATGTTTCATGAGCCTGTGCTTCATATTTGACCCTTCCATCTCTTCATCCGCAAAAAAACGAAATAGCAGTGGTTCATCTTTAAATTCACTTTTTTCTAATACTGTAAAATACACAAATAAATAAAAAGATTAATTTTTCAATTGTGAACAAAAGTTCTTTCCAAAATAGTAATCATTTTTGAGCATTTGTACTCTAGAGCAACCCAAATTATTTAAACATAAGCAGCAAAGAATCATAGAAATTAAGGGTTGCCAGGGACCTTGAAAGATCAATCCCCCTGCTCTGGGTAGCAATATTGTTGAGATCAAATGATCCCAGCAAGGTGTCTGTCCAGTCTCCTTTTGAAAACTTCCAACATTGCGGACTGCACCACTTCCTTGGGAAGTTTGTTCCAGATTCTGGTCACCTTTACAGTAAACAAGTTCTTCCTTGCCTCCAACCTGAAACCATCCTTTAACAATTTATGGCCATTGCTCCTTGTCCTTCCCTGGGGCGCCCTAGTGAACAGTTTTTCTCCCAGCTCCCAATATTCACCCCGTACTTACATAAGTTATACTTTCTAATTGTACTCAATACAAATAACAGCAGCTTCATGCTCAAGTACAGCAGTTTGATTTCACAAGCCAGAAGAAATATTTTATCTTCAAAATAATTTTAGCTGATATTTAATGAACAAAAGCTTATAAGCTTTTCTCCTTCAAAGGGATTCATAAACATAAATCTGAAGAGCTCTGCTGGACAGCTGGGCTAGGAACAGAAGTTACAGAAAAACTGTCTGGAGTGATCCAAAACAGAACAAAAGTTCAGTGAACATAAACCACTTTCAAAATGGCCAAAACCAGTTTAAGATAAACTTGGTTAGATGCAGTATCAGACTCAATTGATTTAGGTCAAATCATTTTATAGAACTTCTGTCCCAAATCCCTTCCCAATTCAAGTTAAATCACAGTCCACCAGCATCCCTGAATGATGTGCAGCCCTGGGCTCTGCTGTCTACTCCAGCGGAGCACGGCTGGCCCCTCCCTCAGCTATTACTGAGCTAAAGCACTAAAGCCTCTTCTTCCTGCCAGCACCTCTCAGCCCAGTGGGATGGGACGGGGGGGGCAAGGGAATAGAACCCCAGCCCCTCCTATCCCCTCCATGTGTACAGGACAAGAGGAAGGAAAGCCCCAGGAGTGGGGGCTTTTCACTCCTGCAGCAGCAAGGTGAGAGAGGTGAGAGGCTAAGCCTCATCTCCTCCCCAGCCCCCACCCTGTGAGGGGGAGAGATCAGAGCAGGGGAAAGAGAAATGCACTTCCCCCTTCCCAGTCCCAGCCCCCACCCCTTCCCCTCTCCCTGATCTGTCCAACACGGGGGGAAGCTCCCACTGGGGGCTTTTTGCTCACCTGTAAGAGACGGTGGCAGGGAAAGGAATGCACCAGCCCAGCCTGGCCAGTCACTGCCATGCCCCCATCCAGCATCTGCCTGGTGCAGGGGGCAGGAAGGAAAACACACTGGCCTGGCCTGGCATTAGTCAACCAGATGAAGTCTGGCTGGCATGGGGTGATTGCAGCCCCCAGTGGGATTTTTTGTAATCCTGCAGCCCAGTAAGTCAGGTGGGGATCAGCTCCAACCCCTCTTGGGGAGGAGGCAGGGCTGAGATGATTCCAGCCCTGCAAGTTGGCTGCAGGGGAGCAAAAACCCCCAGTGGGGTATTTCCTCCATATTGGGCAGAACCCAGCTGGGGAAGGGTGGGGGCAGTGCCAGTCCAGGTGTGTGCATTTCCCCCACCACCTCGCACACACATGGGACTGGGGAGGGGGCAGAACTGAGCCAATCAAAGCCCTGCTATCTAGGCTGTGGTGGATGAACAGCCACCCAGGGGGGGCTTTTCCTGTGCCAGGGAGACCCCAAAAGGAGGTTGAGGGCAGGGCCAGGTAATGCATTCCCCCTCCCCACCCCCTTCCCAGAGGCAAGTTCTAGGGAGAGATTTTCTGCTGGCTTTCCCCTCCCTGAAGCTTATAGGGCGTGGGGAGTACATGGACAATGTGCAGCAGCCAGTTAGGCCTGGGCTGACACTGGACTGGGTTTAGCAGCCTAAGGCAGCTGGCCATAAAGGGTAGTGTACATGAGAGCATCCAGGCTCCTGGATTGGGCTGGTGCAAGCTTCTGTGTGTCTTGGCCACCCAAACACTGAACATCAGTTCAGCTGGCTATCAGTTCAAGCTATGCAGCTTAGAAAAACTTGTGAAGATTGAATTGATTCCACCTCAGGTTTTTTGAACCCCTGTACTTAGCCCTGTTGAAGATCACCGTTTACTATCAAACCTTGGCACTTTTCAGGTGGTGAAATGTGCCAGGTTAGTAATTAGGAATGAAGGGGTTTGGGACAAAGGACTGACTACAACAGCAGATTGAGACCATTCATATATTGAAAAAGAAAAAAAAGGTTGCTGAAAAGACAATGAGGCTACCCTTTATTTTATTTCTCCCATTCTCTCTCTGACTTCACGGCCCTTGCCTCAAGGGAAATGAACACAATCTTTTGAGAAGACAAGCCTAGACACAAACATTACTGGACACTACGAACCATGGACTCAACACTGACAATGGTTTTATGGTTCATACCCTTCATACCATTTGATGAAGTAAGCAGCTGTTTACAAATGCTTATGTAGCTCTGACTTAGTCTAGGTGCAAGGTGTGACTCTACCCTGCCTTCTCTATAGCTCATTACAATTTACTTGCTCCCTCTGCAAACCTCTCTATGCTCCTCAGATAATAACAGCCCTCTTCTGTCTCGAATTGTCTTATTGTTTTACATAAATTAGGAATATACATTTAACTGTTCATTACCTGGTGTGCAGCTACTGCTCATAATTTAGCTTTGATCCACAAGTTTACTACGCACTTCCCCGTGTTTTTGTTCAAGTAAGAGATCAAACTAAAAAAAAGAAATCATTCTACCTAATGTTTACTGGGGCTATATCTATTTCTTCCCCAAAAGATTACCCAGTCTATCTCCCAATTATATGGTTAGCCCAATAAAAGATATTAGCAAACTAATTTTTCTTCTCTCTTGTCTGTCCATACACTTAAGACTTCCCATGATCCCTTCCATTTTCTTTTCATCATTTTTTCACATTGTTCCTTATCTGAACTCCACTGCGTTTATGTTGGCTGACTTAAATGGCAGGGCTTCTAGGCAGAGATCAGATTGTATTCAAAGCTCCAATATTTCTTAGTAATGATTACTAACAAAAATGCCTCCATAAATCTTTCAAAAACTAATGGCCCCACCACACACACACACACACACACACACACACACACACACACACACACACACACACACACTGTGTATACTCTTAATTAACTCTAAGTAACACAAGAATCCTGTTAAATATTTTGTGAAATATTTAAAATGTTTTTTTCAGAGAGAACTGAAACCGTTTACTGACTTGCCTATCTACCTTTTCTAATCTCTTAAATGAGTCCCTTCATTTTCTTCGTACAATGCAGAAGCAATTTAATGAAACGTGAGTGAGAACTTATACAAAATGTGCTTACCATGGTGCATAAACCCATTGTCGCAAAGAGCTACACCAAAAATCATTGCTTCCTCCCTGGTCCGGCAATCTCCCTGTTAAATCAAAATAAGTGGTATGTAATAACAAACTCTGAAAAAGGTATTCTACTGTATATCCATAACACTGAAAGAATGGAAACTGTGGACAAAAATATGAGTAAATTGTGCTCCTGCATAATAACATGTTTACTATCATCACAATGATGACTATGCCTACTATTAGGCATGTAATTTTATAAAACAGGGATGTCCAACTTCTAAGCACATGGGATACAGGCCAGGGTGAGCTACAGCCCCCCCTGGGTTATCATGCATTATACACGGCCCGCTGTACTGCACAGGAGCTCTTCCCAACCACATGTGTGCTTCCCCACTTGCCACTGTTGCACCACACAGACTTGGGCTCACTCTCAGGCTCCCATCCTGACCTGCTTTACCTTGCCCTATCCTTGGGGCAGAGGCAGGAAGTATATGACAGAGTGAGATCCCAGCAACTCCAGCTACTGTTGCAGACAGAACAATGCAGGAGAGATGTAGCTAGACAGGAGTCAGGTACTGCAACTTAACTTGTGGCATATGGGCTGCTATTTAGAAAGCCCTAGTCTAAAATATCTTTGATCCACAAGTTTACTACGCACTTCCCCTTATTTTTGTTCAAGTAAAAGATCAAACTAAAAAAAAGAAATCATTCTACCTAATGTTTACTGGGGCTATATCTATTTCTTCCCCAAAAGTTTACCCTAGTCTAAAATATTGAATCCTGATGGTGACACTGCATTGTCAAAATATTCAGATAATATAGATATTCCAGAAAATAAGCCTAAACCAAAGTTCATAAGATATCCTAAATCTTTTCTAATATTTCTGGTTATCAACTTTTCTCCCAATTGCTTTCATTCTTTACACTTATTCTAATTTATTGTCCGTGATCCTTCATTACTTATTCCAACATTTCTGCTGACATGTATATTTAAACCTACTCAAAGAACAATGATGGCTTTAATTTGTAAAATGATGCTACAAATAATTTGTAAACGTGTAATATTTATAAACCATGTTCATTTTCACATTTAGTATTGTCCCAATACATATAAGAAGTACCCTAATTTATTTTGAAGGTATAAAATTTGTACAGAAGGGATTCTTGAATCTGTGCTCTCACTCAATTGCTGTCAGATCCTATTCCCAAAGAACCTCTACTCTTGTCAGATTTTGCAGCCCTATGTAATAGTAGCACAGAACCACATTGGCTGAGAACTATCTAAATTCAGAGAAAAAATGGTACATCACTCAGCCTACAAGTTATTACTATCCTCTTTCAATACAAATATTTGCCTAAAACAGAATTCCCTGATTGTAAACTTCTCCCTGCCACTTCCTTTTGCCTAGTAGGTAATCTATAGCTCCTACCCTGTTTTAAAAAAAATTACAAACACTGCTGTATGTTGTATCAGGAAAGAATTAAGCAAAGCATACAAAAATTAAAACTTCAGTTTGTAACACAGGAAGATCAGCCTTTGGCCACTGTCAGGCAATTTCTGCCATTTTACACAACTAATAGTTACAGAACTAATAGTTCTATATTTATAGAAACTCAATTTTAAAAATTAGGATTTTTGGACAAACTATTTGCCAGTTGCTTCACTCAATAAACTACTCCTTTCTATGGAAGGATGCAACCTCAATATGCAGAAAAGCAGATCAACCTAAAAATACACTTGCCTGCGCAATCAGCCAGTCTATCAGTTTGTTAGCCATAACTACAGATTTGTAGGTCCTTAGATGGTAATCTTTATCCCTGTTTAAAAACAGAAAAACAAATCCCTCTATGTTACACACAAATCAATACAAGCATTATCTATGCTGTTTTTAATAATTTTGTGTACCTTAGATGTAGATGCTTAGAGGCTGCCCCGAGATCAACTCTTTAACTGGGGTTAAGGACGAGGCAGAATTTGGCCCAATTTTATATATAGTATCTACTCTTCATATATGAATTTCTTCTACGAGAGTCAGTAAATACTTAACATGTAGCCTCACCTTATTACTGGAGTAAACAGGCTGTGAAGACGACAGTACAATCTTACTCCCTGTTAAAGATAAGGATATGTTTAAATCCTTTTACAGTGAATGAAATAGCACAGTTCATGCATATTCTAGCAAATCTTAACCAATCAAAACTTGGAATCCATTTATATTTAAAAGTAGAACATTCATTTTAGACATGTTTTCATATATCAAAATAATTTCTGAAGCTTCCAAAAAATCAAAAAACCCCTAAACTTTTATGTACAAAGTGAACACACAACTCACCATACACTAAACAAATTAAAAAATTTGATAAGAAATGACTCAAAAGTATTTGAATATAAAAATCATACTTTTTTGACTTTCACGTGTTTTCACCACAGAATTTTCCTGAAAGCACATCAGTATATAAAAATACATAAAAAAATAACAAGAAAATGAGGACATACACTACACCAATAACACAAAATAAATCAAAAGTTTTAGGCAGAAACTCTGCCACATATTGCTGTGCCAGCTAACTCAGAGATACTCAATATTTGCAACCAGCAAGGAGAAAAATCAGTAAAGTAACCATCATAACAGAATAGGTTGGGAAAAAATAAAGTGACCTCAGTTTACATTTGTTGAATTCAACAGAATCATAAACTAGAATCATCAATGGGGCTAAGAGTGACTTTTGTTTTATTCCTTCTATTAACGAATTCACTGTGGACATAAAAATCACACAACTTAAATGTCTGCTAAAACCTCAGGTGACTTCTAATGTCTTGAGAAAAAAATACCATTTTTAAATATACAACACACCCCTGAATAAGATATACACCTTGTTTTTGAAAGGCAAAATGAAGAAAAAAATCTGTCTTTGAACATACTGTAAGAGTAACTGAGTAGCACCTCCTACAACAGGAATCTCTGCAAGCAGGGGGAAGGAAAGGGAGGAAGGATGGGGAGAGAAAAAGAAAGTACCACAGACAGCAGCTACAGAGCCTTGTTGCTGCAGCATTACTTTTGCTTTCCCGCCCAGCAGAGGCAGAAACTGTTATTACTATATTTCCTTGTTATTAAATGCACCCAATTTCCAACACTTGAATTTTGGTAAAAGGTGTGTGCTGTGTACAAAAAATATGATACTGTTTCCTCACTAAAGGAATATCAAAGGTCAGTCAGATTTGAAAAAGCAGGCAAAAGGAATGCCCGTCTAAAACAGCCATACTGTTTGCTTTTTTTAAATTCAAGGTCATTGAAAAAGGAGCAAGCGTCTCTAATATGATTTTGCAATGTCTGCTGAAAAAAAAATCATTTTTAGCAAATGCATTTCCTTGTTTCTACAGGATTTGCAGTAAACCAAGAGCCGAAACTTGACTTCAGATATGCATTATTTACTCTGATGCACATTAATGCGAGATATATGGAAGTGTCCAGGGACCGACTTTGTCCTAACAGTGTGTTTTTGTTTGATACGTAACCTGAGTTTCATCTCCAACACATTTTTATTAATAACAGTACTTCTGTACCTTGGAAATAACATCCTGCATTTCATTTCGTGGGTAGTATGTTCCATCATCGTAACGGAATCTGTAGAGCATGTGTTCAGGTTTGAACTGGTGCTTATCTGTAACTAAAGCAAAAAGTAATCATGGAAAGCTACCCAAAGAATTCTGATCCTGCATAGACAGGAAGGCAATCCATATGACACAAAGTAATTCATTCCCTATATAC
>NW_017728992.1:130180600-130210374 GCF_001723915.1 Gavialis gangeticus | reverse complement strand
GGAAAGCTACCCAAAGAATTCTGATCCTGCATAGACAGGAAGGCAATCCATATGACACAAAGTAATTCATTCCCTATATACCACCACCAAATGACACCAGTCAAAGATTTAACCAGAATTTAAGGTCTGAAGGGAACATTAGATCATCTGACCTGGACACCTGGTTGTTATAGCCAATTCATGTCATCCAGTCTCTATTGAGCCCCATTAGTCTAGCTAAACCAAAGAGCTTCAGTCCACAAGAAACCAAGCTGTTGCGTGTGTGTCAGGGAAAGAACAAGACAGACCAAGGTACCACTAATGGCATACAACTAATTAAATGATACATTACCCAAATGATCCTAGTCCCAAAAATATACCAAGATACTTACTAGCCTAATTTGTGGGAAAATGCCTTTCTAACCTCGAGTCAGGCCCTAATGAAACATAATTTATTTGAGCAAGATGCACCAAAGTAAGTATCTGCGCGGCCTTGAAGCACTGGTCTACCATACCATCCACTATCCCTTCTTCAATTGGGCCCAAACTTCAGCTACTTCAGAGAAAGACAAGAAAAAATTCAGAATACTTATGACCAATTGCTCATCAGTAAACATCCCTCCCTGTCCCTTGCTGAAACTCTGAAGTAGGAGGTTTTATTTTATTATATTTTTAGCATAGAATTGCTAGTTTTGCTAGAATGTTGTGGGTAGGGAAGACTATCCAATTCTCCAAAAGACCCATCAAGGAAGGACAGAAAAAATACGGGAAAATAAAATTCCAAGAGAAGAGAGGAGTGCCATGACTGTTCAACCAAAGCCGCTCCATACATTGGCTACAAATGTCTCCCAGAAAGTGGATTAAAGAATGTCTCCTAGAAAAGAATCTAAACTCATTTTAAAGACATCAAGCACTGGTAAGTCCAGGATTTAGTTACCCTCACTCCAAGGAAATGTTGGCTTGATTTCAAATCTGAAATATTTCTATCTTCAACTACTAGTCACATGACTTTATAATTTTGTCAGCAAAATGGAAAAGACCCCACTATCAGATACCACCTCTTCCATGTATAAGTATCTGTACACAGTTATCAAGCCAACAATCAGCCCTTGACAAAGCAAGTCTAACAAGTGGGCCATCCCAGGGCCATTCCGAATGTTGGCCCACCCACCTGCCTTTCCTGTGCCTTTCACCATGCCTTTATTGTATCTAAAGTTGTTCCTAGGCAAGAGGCTGCCTGTTTAATTGCCCTGATGCCAAGGGTGAATACATGGCTCTGAAATTCCCCCTATACCATGTCCAATGCCTCGCAGATGGCATCCACATCCACTAATACTCCCCCAGCCCCTTAATTGGTTTGCACTTGGCTACACTCAGCCTGAACTTGGCCTCAGGCATCCTCAAACCTACCTGGGCCTCAGGCCCCCCTCACTGGGGCTTCTTCCCAGGCCCCCTCTCTGGGGCTTTTTCCTATGCCCCCATACAGGGGCTTCAGTACCCTGCCCTTCACTGAGGCCTCAACACCCAGGTCCCTTACTGGGCTTCTATCCTGCCCTTCACTGGACTGCTGGGCCTAATGCCCCTTGGGCCTTAGGCCTCACTCAGTGGGCCTCGGCCCTGTCTCAGGCCCCTTTCAATTGGCCTGGACCCCACCTCAGGCCCCACTCAGTGGGCCTTTGCCCTGTGCTTTTCTGTTGCCATGAGCTCCCCTTGACCCTGTGGAGGGGAAGGTGTCTCACAAAGCAGTGGGGCACCACATACTCACCTTTCACTGGGGAGGCACAGGTGTGGCATTTCCTGGAGACTGCCCCACCACAACCAGTCCCACCACACCATCCTCCCCAGTAGGGTGTAGTTTTAGGCCATTCCCCAGTACCAGGAACCTCCTCCACCCCCATAATTCCTACCCTGAACCTCCAAGCTGTTCTGGGAGCAGCAGATCTCCAGCTGGGTGATGTTGTTCCTTTGGCCACCTGCAGCAATTGCCAGCTCTGCTCTCAGGGCCTAGCCTTATGCCCAGGCTCCCACCCTTCTGCCTAACACATGACCACCTGATTGGGTCTGCTCTCACCTGCAGGCTCCTCCCACCTGCCCAGACCCCTTAAAGTGGCAGGCACAACCTGTGCTCTGCAACAGCAAGTAACACCTCCCTGCTTGTTTTCCAGTTCTGAGGTCTTTTTTGTGGCCTTCCTTTATGTTCTGTCTCATTTCTGTGCCCTTTTGTGAATTATCTTCTACTATAATGAATATACCAATATGCCTTGCCAATCCCATGTGAAGAGGCAATCTCACTGGACCTTTACATCTCATTAGCACCCATTTTTCTGCAACCAAAGAACATATTAACCAATTTTGCTAGAGCAGTTCTTTGGTAGTTCATGTTGGCTATGTACAGACAGTCAAAAAGCCCAAGGCTGAATTGATTCAATCTTTGCAAATTAGTCTAAAATGCAGAGATTAAACTGATAAGCAAATTAGCACTCACTTTTGATTCAGGAAGTGCGACCACATGCCTGCAGTGGCTCAAGCCAGAAGGCGGGGGGGGGGCAAGGCACTAGAGCACACCTGCCAGCCCCTGCCAAAGGAAGGGAAAAGAAAAGCCCTCCAAGCAGAGGCCAGGACCCAGCTCAGAGCTAGCAGGAGAGTATGCCTGGGTTGGGGGATGCCTCCCTGGCTGAGGAGGGGGTGGGTGGGGAAAAAGTAGTGGCATTGAATTCATAAAAGTTTGAACAAGAATTAATTAGCATTAAACACAGCTCGGCTGTGTGTTCACTTTCTCTTCCTGATGCCCGCAAGGTCTCTGGGATTTGCAGTCCACAATCACAGCAGCAGGAGTCTGTGGGATTGTTCCTGCTTTCAGGTGCTTCTGGGATGTGTAGTCCACAGTCGCAGGCAGCAGTAAGTAAGCAGGGCAGGGCAGCTCCATACTCAGAGGAAGGGGAGTTCAACCCCCCTCCCTGGCCCCAAACCCTAGCCAGGGTTTGCGGGGGGAGCAGTGAGCCATCCAGTGAGGCCCTGGCTAGGAAGCAGAGGGGAAGAACCAACCCTTCTCTCTGAAGTAGACAGCACAGCACAGCACAGCCCAGGGCTGCAAAGCATGCTGGGAGGACTCTGATTTAACTTGAACCAGGAAGGGTCCCGTGACAGAAGTTACATAAATTCGTTTGACCCAAATCAGTTAAGTCTGATACTATATTTGACCAGATTTATCTTAAACCAGTTTCAGCCATTTTGAAACTGATTTATGTGCACTGACCTTGTGTTCTGTTACAGGTTTAAACCAGTTTCTGCTCACTTAAACTGGTTTATGTGCAACTTTGTTAAGTCAAGCACAGGAACACAAATATACATGTGAAAACTACACCCAAAAAAAGGAGCAAGTTCATACAGGGGTAGATCCAGGATGGGTACAGTAGTACAATTGCACCCCTCTTTGATTCTCACTGCACCCAAACTTTAAAGCCAACTGCCTGGGAGTGGTAGCAGCATTTGTATTCAAGCCGCACTGAGGGAGTCAGTTGTCTTCATGGCTCATTATAATCTATCTGACTCCTGTTAATCTCTCTTCACTCAACAAGTGTTAGCAACACTCTTACCTTTTAAATGGTTTTGATGGTCCACTATTTAAGCTAGCCTTTCTTCTGTAATTTTGCTGTATTAGACATTCCTTGTAATTGCTATCATCTATTTCACAGCCCTGTAGATTGTTTTTAGCTGTAGCTAAAAACTCAGAGATGTGGTAATATTAACTCAGGTAAACATAACTCAGGTTGCTCAAGGAGACAAGATTTTCTTTTACAAATCTGAATAAGAGATGTACACTTAATTATAAAGACTGCAAGACTAATGGAACAATATCTTTGTACTACTTTTTGCTTCGTTTGTTGTGTTTTTTCTAAATTTTATATATAATCTAGCTAGAAATTAGTGCACATTCCAATAAAGTTATATTCGTTTTTGCTTTGATCTTAAACTGAATAATATAGTGCTTGTCTCCTAGCATATTAGAAAAGTTTCTAATTTCTTTAACTAGAGAAGACTGTGTGTCGATGTGCTACACCATCTGCACCCCCCCTTTTCAAAATCCTAGATCCACCCAAGAGAACAAACAAGATAAGGAGTTTTTCATATAATCATGCATTTAATATAATCATGAAATGTCATCAATCATGCAGTCTTTTTCAGTTAACTTTCCACTGAAGTTAACATCCTTGTAAAAAAAGACCATTTTTCTTTTATTGTTTTTATGCCATAAGGCCTAGGTTGTTCTGTTCAATAGGAAAGATGGTCCTGTAATTGTCATGCTAGCATGGGACTTGGGTTCAATTTATTTCTCTATCCCAGACATTCCTCATGATTTCTGAGACCATTTTATCTTCCTATGCTGCAGTGCTATGTATGCAAAACAAGGACTACAGTACTTCCCTTTTCACAAGGGCATTGTAAAAATAAAAAGTATTAATTATGATGAGGTCCTCTGACTTTGGTAACAGGAGACATATACTATACAAATGACCTATTCTGTTTGAAAAGTATGTTTAAGAAGATAGTATATCACTTTGAATAATTACACAAGCCATTTATAAAAATAAAATGCATGGTACCAGGTCAAACTGACATTATTTCTCAGTGGAGGTTTTACCTAAGTGATGTCAACATTTGTTCCATGCAATTTATTCAGCTGTTTATAAAAAGTATAATTTCTTTTTCCCTTTGTGTTTTGTTGTGTTCTTTAATCTATGCTAACTGAATGAACAAATGACTATCTAGTGTGGAACTTTCACTGATGTTAAAATGAATTATACGTACACCAGAAATACACCAGATGTCCAGGTCCCTGAGGACTGGAAAAGGGCCAATGTGGTGCCCATTTTTAATAAGGGGAGAAGGGATGAGCCAGGTAACTTTAGGCCAGTCGGTCTTACTTCTATCTTTGGGAAAATACTGGAAAAAATCATCAAAAAGCACTTTTGTGAAGGCCCAGCAGGGGAAATAATGCTGAAAGGAAACCAGCATGGGTTCATCACAGGTAGATCCTGCCTGACAAACAGAAGGTGAGGTTGATGTCATCTACCTGGATTTTAAGAAGGCCTTCGACATAGTTTCGCACCCTATTTTCATAGGGAAGCTAGCAGGCTGTGGGGTGCATGCATACACAGTCAGGTGGGTAGCCAACTGGCTTAGGGACCACACCCAGAGAATGGTACTGGATGGGTCGTTCTTGGCCTGGAAGGAGGTGGGCAGTGGGGTCCCGCTGGGTTCGGTCTTTAGACTGGTGTTATTTAATATCTTCATCAGCAATTTGGACAAGGGTGCAAAGAGCACCCTCTCCAAATTCGCAGATGATACCAAGTTACGGAGGAAAGTTAACACACCAGAGGGCAGGGAGCAGATACAGGCCAATCTGGACAAGTTGGATCAATGGGCAGAATGAAATAAGATGCAATTCAACAAGGATAAATGTAAGGTACTTCACCTACAGAGAAAGAATCCCCAGTACACCTACAGGTTGGGAAATGACCTCCTCAGCAGCTCAGCAGCTGAGAGGGATCTTGGAGTCATAGTTGAACATGAGCTGGCAATGTAATGAGGCCATCAACAAGGCCAATCACACCTTGTTGTGCATTAGCAGATGCATGACCAACAGATAGAGGGAGGTGATGCTCCCCCTCTATGTAGCATTGGTCAGGCCGCAGTTAGAGTACTGTGTCCAGTTTTGGGCGCCGCACTTCAAGAGGGACACAGAGAATCTGGAGAGGGTTCAGAGGGCCACTCATATGATTAGTGGCCTCTGTAAAAGACCCTATGAGGGGAGGTTGAGGGATCTGGATCTCTTCAGCCTTCTCAAGAGATGAAGGGAGACCTTGTAGCCGCCTATAAGTTTTTCAAGGGAGGACAACAAGGAATTGGTGATGTACTATTTACCAGAGCGCCCCAGGGACTAACTAGGAATAATGGGTGCAAACTAGTGGAGAGTAGATTCAGGTTAGACATTAGGAAGACATTTTTTACAGTAAGGGTGGCCAGAATCTGGAATGGGCTTCCAAGAGAGGTGGTACTTTCGCCTAACTTGGAGGTCTTCAAGAGGCAGCTAGACAGTCACCTGGCTGGGGTCATCTGATCTCAGCCCTCTTTCCTGCCAGGGACAGGGGGTCAGATACGATGATCCTTTGTGGTCCCTTCTGACTCTACAATCTAGGAATCTATGAATAAACTTATTCATCTCCAAACAACAAAAAAGAATTCTTCTAGATTCCTCAGTTTTCCAAACTACTTAACAAACAGTTCAAAATCTGGAGAAGCACACAAAAATATGGATTATTTTCTAAATTATCCAAATCACACCATACTGGTAATCTTTTTTAATTTTTTTCATAAATTATCCATTGAATGGAACTTGTATATTCAGAAACAGGGGAAAAAATAAATTAAAGAAAGTTATAGAGTTTTGGGGACATTAAAAAAAGTTTTTTGTGCAAGTTTTAGCATAATGGTTGATCTAGTTTTTCTTTTAGACAGGGTGAGTTGCATATCCTTGACATTTAACTGAATGAGTTGACTTTAATGTTATTTTAGTAAATACAAAATGCTTTATTGTGTTGAAAGGAAGCTTTCATTTATAATCATCAGGGTAACTGATCCAGCAAAGCAGCTCATCCCTATAACTGATAATTATGAGCCCTCACAATGTCAAAGAAAATGCTTCCAGGCTGGTTTCAGCACTGAACCAAGCAAACATATTTCTCCCTGGAGCAATATTTTTTTTAAAAAGGAAAACAGACCTTTTCCATTACCACAGAATCCATACAACTAGTACAATGACCAGCACAGATATACTGTACTGTACTGTTAAAATAATGGCCACCACAGTGAAAAAAAAATGACAGACAGTGAATATCTGAATATAGCAAAGTCCTTTGAAATGTTCGCAATGTGCATAACAACAAGTTTTTTTCTCTCTCTCTCCTTTTTTACTGTGAAAACAGATGGTTCATTCAACCTTATTTTAAGAAGTCTATTTTCACCACAACACAGCTGGATCCACATACTAATGTAAGTAGCATGTCTGGCTCAAACTTCTACGCTCTAATATAATTACTCTTTCATCATGAAATCACACAACAGTCATTTAACTCTGTGTTGAAGGAGTCTATAAGTATATTTTGGATACAATTTAAAAGATCAGTAGAAGAACTGTGGGCAACAAAAGCCTTCTAATGACAAAAAATTCTGTTTGTAGAAAATACAATGCTGTCTGACAGTCTGAATGATTGTTTAAAAAACAATACACACCACTGACATTAAAAGGTGAAAAACTACATCAAGTGCGATGAATAACCGGAATAACGTTTAAGGTACTCAGAGCTAAGTATCACCCTGTCTCTCTCACTCCTTTACCAGCCTGGTAGCAAAGAACTGTGATGTCATCTGAAACCCTCATGTTCCCTTGACCATTGCAAAATAGCTCTAACTTTGGGAATAGTACAATAAGCAAGAACATTTCTTGATACTCATTTAAAACCAGAAACCTACCTGCCTCTTGAACAACTTCTGAGGAGCCAGAAGATATTTAATAAATGCATTGTTAGGCACGAGATGACTGTAAGTATAGATTCATCATTGACCTATTTATATTAGCATTATAACGTAAGATTATGATTACTCTAGCTTAAATAATGCCCCCATTGCTCATGTAAATAATAGCCCCATTCAAAGTAAGCTTTCCAAACTACTTTAGGTAGTTTATAATATTTGTATCAACAAGTAACAAGGATAATTAAGGGATGATGAGGAAAAAAGCATTTTTGCAGACTGCTGTTAATTAATGCTTTGGGGGCACTGAAGTAATCTAAAAGGTCCCAGAAGTTAAACAGCACTAAGCAGTCAATTAGAGAAATAATGACCTGTGAAAGGCTATACATGTTCCTCAAACAAACTAACATTTTCCACAGCTTGCTCAAATAGTTCTGGCAGTACTGTACTCCTGAAGTGTCAGATCTTGTGACTTGACTTGAGGATGAGGGCAGGAAGAACCCAATGAAAAAAATGACCCATGCAACACTTCCTTAAGGACATCATTTACTTGCTCCGTAACAGAGGTGATCATATGTTGAAATAAAAATATATTTACCATGGTGGATAATACCATTGTCTAGTAAAGCTTGGCCAAGATGTACACCTTCTTCAGCTTTGTGTATCTCTCCAATTTCCAATAACCAGGACACAAACTCACTAGATTAAAAAAAAAAATCTTTAATGTTTTTAATTTTTCAGTTCATTTCTATGTAACATCACATACTGTTTTTCTCACAGGTGGCAATGTGCAGTATTCATATTTATATAATATTCTCCAAAATATTCTGCATAAAATCTTTCTATCAAGTTTTCAGTTTTCACTTGTATTTATTATTATAGGAAATAATGATAGTACTGCATATTACTAAGGCTGCCCAACACCTCCTGTTAGGAGGCTTTCAAGTTGCTTGTAACTTTCTCAAACTAACTTCTGAGGCTGAATTTTTGTTATGTTTTTATTATTTCAAATTAAAACTATTCAGCCTTTTCTGAAAATAAGACTAATTACATATATTTTCTTTTATACACACAACTAAATTCTGGTAAATATTTTATTTTATTATAACCTGTAGTGTTCCTACAGTTAGGTGGAATGACTTGAAATTTGGCAGAGGTGTTGCTCAAGAAGGTACTTTACACCGTAAATGTGAAAATCTGACCAAGTTATATATCTTTGCACATGCTCTGTAAAGATTTGCAGTTAAGAATGTCATCCACATTGAGCATGTTTCAGCTGGGGTTGCTCTATAGGACCTGAACAGGAATTTCTTTGCAGGTCCATCTTTTGGCTGCTGTGGGCTATTCCAAGTCCAGGCACCGTAAAATAGCTCTACAGTGTGGCCAAATATAATAGGCAAGAAGCTGTCTTATTTGAAGGCAAAGAGGAGTACAGAGAGCCACAGGAAAGGAGGAGAGAGTAAGGGTTTGGAAGGGTATGGGGGAAGTACAAAAAAGGGAAACTAGCACTGGAAGCTGAGAGTCATACTGGGACTGGCTGGACAAGAAGATGGGATTATTAACTGAGGGGGGGGGAGATGAAAGGGTCTGAGTGAGTATGGAAACAAGTCAATGAGAATGCAGGATGTGGGTGGGTGGAGCAAGGGCACAAGACTGGACATAAAGCCCAGGAAAACAGTTAAGGAATGAGGTCCAGCAGGGATGGATTGGAGGCTACTGGCGATCAGGGATGTGTTAGGGGAAAGACAGACTGGACAAGCAGGTAAGACAGGGAGACTAGAACTGGGTGGGAAATAACACTGGGAACAGGAATTCAGGATTGAGGGAAGAAACAGCAGAGATGGAAAGTCTGAGGATTAGTGATTGGAAATGACTACAGGAAAAAAATGGTACTGGATGAGTGACATGATGAGTTAGGAACAAGACACAGACAGACTATAGGATGAACCTGCCTCAAGCAAGAGATTGGATTACATGACATCCTGAGGCCCCTTTCAGCTCAAATTTTCTATGGTGCTATGAATAGAATCTGGCCCATGGAATGCTATATGATGTTAAATACTCTAGAAAAGTATGGCCTAGAAGTATCCATTAATTTTTCATGCCTAATTTGATCTTGATCTTTCACTGCTCAATTGCTCATCCATGAAATTGAGATAGTACTTCAATTCACTTCATAGGATTGTTGTGAAAATAATGTTTGAAAAATAGAGATGTTACAGGAATAAGCATTATAGAAAAGAATGGAAGTAAATTAATAATTCTGTCTTCAAAACAGTTTGAATAGTATCTAGTTAAATAAAAAGACACAATACCATACATTGAACATAAGGAGAAAAAATGTATTAAAATTGCTCTTTAAAAGAGCACCATTCACTTTGCGCACCAAGTGAGACAGGTGTGCTATAGAAAGTATAGCATGTGATTCTGAATTAAAGACTAGTTTGTTTGAGGAACATGTATAGCCTCTCACAGGTCATTATTTCTCTAATTCATAATGCACAATATAATGCATTGTAAGGTACTGGCAACCTTCATTCTAGTATTTTATAAATTTTGGCTTCTTCACTTTTCAACCTTAATAATATTTGTTTAAGGTAATGTTGTGTATAATGTAGACATAGCTTGCATACATATGTACATATTTGCCTACATACTCAACATAGGAGGTGATATTCCTCCAGAATAAACTATAGAACTTTATGATAAATAAAACCCACAATTCATAATGTTCCTTTGACCTTTGTACTTACACCCTGAACATTAATTAACCTAACTCTTTCTCAAGACTTTGAACAACCTTGTCACAATACAGCCTCTCCAGGGATAGCCGTGATGTCCCTAGGGCCTTGTGACTGTGCCGACTCCGCCCTATGGGTACCTACTAATGTCGCCTGCCATGTCTTGCTGGTTTAAATAATTAATCAGGAGGCTCCCTTCAGGTTGCTGCTCGGTCACAGTCCTGACAGACTCCTCTAAACTCTGTGAGTTGTTGGACCCCTTACTGGGTCCACACTCAGGAGGTGCCTTACAATACTCCAAAGCCTTATGGGTTAGATGTGTGGCTCCAAAACCTCTCCTTTACCATGCCCCATGCCTCACAGGTGGCGCTGGGGCTTTACATGGTAGTGTGCCCCAATGAGGCTTTCTCCCCAATAGCCTCAGCCATCATCCACCAGATTACAGACAACAACCAAAATATGAGCCCCTGGGCTATAACGTAATACAAACAGTACAGGGTGCACTCTGTCTCTTTAAATGAGGCAAATTTCTCCCCAAGTATTAAGTACCTCATAGTCCAGGGTACCTGATGAGCTCATGGAGCCCCATTAGTCCTGTAAGCAGCATATCAATAGGCCACTGCATCTCTGGGCAGTTCTTCTCTGCAGGAGCTCCTTACCTTGGCAGCTGCCAGAGAACTAACCTCTGCTGGCCTCAGTCCTGGGGTTTATATGTGCCCATGGCCCTGACTCCTTCTGGTCAACTGACCAGGTGCAAGTACGGGCTAATTCCCTCATTAGCCTGCTGCCACAGTAACCTGTAGCTGTGGAGGTTCTGCCTGGCTCCTAGGGCCCTCGCACTAGGCAGTTTCTGCCCTTAAAGGAGCAGACACACCTTAGCGCCCTGCAACAAATGCCCATGTTATTTTTAAGCCTACTAACTAGGCAAACATTTCCTTTTGTATTCCAAATACAAAATTTTTTCCCAACTTTATACTGAACTTGCATCTAGGACAGCAATAAATACTCTAAGACAAATGAATGGGCTGAAGTCCTCTATTTCACAGATTTCATAGACATTAGGGCTGGAAGGGACCTTGAAGATCATTGAGTCCAGCCCCCTGCCCCAGGGTTAGGAAGTCAGCTGGGGTCATAGGATCCCAGCAAGATATGCATCCAATTTTCTCTTGAAGGTGTTCAAAGTAGGTGCTTGAACCACCTCCGATGGCAGGCTATTCCAGACCCTGGGGGCTCGGACAGTAAAGAAATTCTTCCTTATGTCCAGCCTGAAACAGTTTTGCAGGAGTTTATAACTGTTCGAACTTGTCATCCCTTGGGGCGCTCTGGTGAACAAACATTCCCCCAGATCCTGGTGGACACCCCTTAGAAACTTATAGGTGTCCACCAAATCGTCCCTAAGCCTGTGCTTTCCTAAGATAGAGAAAGACATGAAGGGCTCTCAGTATACAAAAAACTGACTCCCAAACAAATAAGCAAAAGGGGGCTCTTCAAAGATCAGATAAGCCATTTTGGAGTTATCATAAACCAAATAAGGAGAAAAAATATTCTAACTTCAAAAAATAAAACAATTAATCTGAGGCAGCCTTGTGTTTAACAATATGTTATAGCCATTTTCCAAAGAAATACAACTGTGGAGTAAGATTACACCTGTAAATTTCAGTAAGATTGCTTTAAATTTTGAATCAGTTCATGAAAAAAATTAGGCATGTGAGCAAGCTCCTGCGAATTTTATTTAATAAATAACAGTTTGTATATAGTGACATAAGAAATTAAAATAAATTTCTAGTAGGTTAAAATACCAGTTATAAAAAACGTACTGTACCTTCCAAGAAAGCACTTTGGGAAAGTGGTTAGTTTTCTTTTCCTGTCTTTGATCAGATTTCCTTGTTTGCACATCATTTTGTAGAGTCTCTCTCCCTGCTCTGAGATCATCACCCAAGTATCTTGTTCCATGCCCAGTTTTAAACCTGCCAAAAACATTCTGTCAGTTATATAAATTTCCCAGTAATTGTCTTTATTTTTCAAACTGCATCTATAAACTAATAAGCATTAAGGAATTAATATTTTAGTGAAAAAGGAATCACCAGCTGGACACATTAAATAGTTTTGGACAGCACTTCACTTTACTAACAGTAACTTTTAATCCTCTTAAAATATTTATAGCGAGTTTTCTATAAATTCCTTATTATAGAAGGGCAATGAATGGTATTTCTTGACCATACATACCCCTACTCTTAGGTTAATATCACAATAAGGAACATTAATGTTATGATTTCCATTTACATCAATTGAACCTATGCAGTATTTCTCCTTCAAAATTCAGAGAAAGAATTACTTTTCACCTTTTACTGGGTTATAGATTGATTTGTAACTACACACACAGTACCTTAAAAAAAACATCTACACATTAACTAATTAAACCAAACACCCCTTTACTATGCCCAGGTAAGTTTAAATTAGTTCAATTCTACACATTGAAATTGGTGCTTTGATTCTTATTCACTTCAGAAGACTTCAGAGGGTGGTAGAGTGGGGTTAAGAATTATATAAGCTTTTCAGTTTGTGGTTTGTTAATCTTTCTCCTTGTTGTTCTGCTTCTATTTTCAGCATATGACAACTATTACTGAATAAGAGAGCTTTTATTACTCCAAATATAGTTTTCCCTGAATTATTTTAGTCTACTTATCAAGTCTTGTGCTCCTAGGGAACACTGGAGATCTACACAGTCAATCTCCTTTATCTAGAAAGAGTTGCAAATTCTATGTAAAAACATAAATCTGTGCATTTTTTTGCTTATTTTAGAGAAAAATTCTTAATTTATCTGTTTTTTCAAATTTAAAAATAATAAATGGAAATCTTCAATAAGAATAAGGAGTTGCTACTTAAAAATTTTATTAATTCTGCAAATACACATAAGATAAAGGTAACATTTGTGAGAAAAATACAGCAGGTATGGACAACATGTGGCACATGTGCCACAAGAGCAGCAGTTCAGGCAAGGTGCACAGGAGAGGAAGCAGAAACTACAGCAGCAGATCAGGCGGGGGACACGGGGCAGGGCAGGGAGCGGAAAGCAGGGGTGTTTGTTTAGGTAGGGAAAGGGGGTCAGAGTGGCACTTATGGAGAGTTCAGGGCTAATTTGTGGCATGCCTGCCAAAAAGGGTGGTCGCCACTGAAATATAGTATTTAACATGGATAGAAAGAGAAACATACACCTGATATTGTTAATAAAAGACAAATAGCTTAACCAATACACTGATTTACAACAGAATAGAACATAACCAAAACACTGTTCTAAGAATTTATAGGATCTGGATGCACTGTACTTTAATCTGTTGCCATCATTCTTTTAATCAGGTAAAATACATACATAAAGCATAAATGTACCTTCTTATTAAAGCACTAAAAACAACTAAAATATCTCAATGACTTCCTTAGGCGGTTCCATAAAGAGAACAAAAACTAGTGAAAAATCTTTTTTATCTATTTTTTCTGATTAAATCTGAGTTTTCATAGCACCAAAAATATACAGATATACAAAATTGTCCTAGTCCATCTCTCAAATTTGAGGACTAAAATCTACAGTAAATCCAATATTTCAACTACAACTTTTGTGTGGATTTCAGTTATAAATATAGGCTGAGTTTCCCTCAGTACATTTCACTCAAGTACATTTAATATAGCATTTCAACCTATCTATTTTGGAAGAATTGCCACTGCCAAAACGTATGCCTTCTGTTTAGAAGAGAAATTAAAAGAGATTAGAAGAGTGGTTCACCACCCCAAAACATTAGCATTCTCTCAGTTCAAGCAGTTCCATATTTTTCTCCTACTTGTAACAAATCTTTTCTGTACTAATCCAGCTTGACTAAGTACAGGCATTCAAAAAAGCCTGAGACAGGTTAAAACTAATTTACATGGGCTTCTCCAAGTGGACTAGGCTAGTCCAGGAGTGAATGGAACACATGTTCACCCTTGGGGTTGGGGGCGGGGGAGAAGGAGGGCACAAAGGCTGCCTGCACTAACCAAAGCCATCAGGTTGGGGATGCTCCTGCACACCTCCCAGCATGCCAGAGACTGCCAAGGGCAGCCAAATGCAGCTGAGCAGACGCCACCTCTGATTTGGCTGCTGGGCACATGCCCCTACTTCCTTCCTCCTACAGAGCAGCTGGGCCACCCCTAATTGGTTGCTGGGCACATACTCCTAACCCCCTTCCAGGAGAGCCCCAGAGTGGGTCATCATGGTATGTTCCCCCCATCACTGCCAGCTGGGCTGCCCAGCACACTAGAAGGAATTGCACCAGGTGCCTGCTACTGCCACCTGCAGTTCCTTGGAGCTCTGAGGGGCCTGATCCTTCCTTCTGTGGAGCACCTCCCCCCATCCCCCCACGCCTAGGGACATTGTTTTAAAATGGAGCTAAGGACAGAAGATTTGCTGGCTGGCTCTGTGACAGCCTGGGGGAGGGGCCCACTGTGTGCTCAGCCAGTGCAGCAGAGCCTGGCAAAAACCTAGCAGGCTTCCCTGCAAGAGAAGGCTAGAGGGAGCCTGCAAAGCAGCCTGTGATGCCAGTGGATGGTGACCCAACGTGAATCAATAGGGGACCTGATACAAAATTTCAATAGACTGGTCTAACCTAAACCAACAAAGTCTGATACCTCATCAATCCAGATCTATCTTAGACCAGGTTCCGCCATCTTTAAACCCGTCTATGTGCCCAAAACTGTTCTGTTGCAGGTACAGAAGTTTCCAGTCACTTACGCTGGTTTATACGTAGAGCTTGTACCTGGCCTATAATGTACTATATGACTACTTCCACAGGTCAAATTCAGGTTGAATGTCCTGATGACAATGTAATCAGTTTCCCTCCAGAAAGGAAAGCATCATATCATAAACAACTTATTAGAAAAAACTTTTAAGGCAGTCAGTGAGATGTTTGTCTAATTATGGTTTTATAGGATCATGACATATATTCCAAATTGTTCTATTTAACAGAATGCCAATGGAGTAGAAAAGCAACAGTTATAGTAAACTGCACAGTTTGTGAGGGAAAGATAAATCAAAGAGATTTCTTTTATTATTTTTTTAATTGAAACAAGACGATTAACAGAAAAATAAAATCAACAGAATATTAGCAGGAATAAACCAATCTCTAGTTATAATGTTATATCCTAACTCCTACAGGGGATAGGAAAGACATATCAAAATTCTTCAAACAACAGCTACCAATATCCTAATTAAATGGACTGTGCCTGTCTTGATTTTCATGAAGTGGACCAAGCTATTCTCCGTTGTGCGTATGCAACTGCATAGATTTCAAAAGAGTTGCACACATCCAGATGAGCAGGTTTTGGCTCTGCATCTTGCTAAGTAAACATAGAATTAAAGCGCCTTTATATTCACAATGAATAGGAAATTGTTTATAGTTACTTTTAGATGGGATATTCGAATTTTAAGAGATATTTGCTTGGTTGGTGAGTCATCTGACATCCTGCTTGTAATTAAGTTAATGCATCCTGCCTCATAAGAGACGTGTTTATACAGATGTTTGAGGAAATATCTAGTTTAAAAAATGTCAGAACAACATAAATTTTGACATGATTCTAGGTTGGGACCTCATTCACCTGTTCCCCTATTTACTTTACCTTTATAGCTTAATTATTTTCTTATTGTAAAGTCCCATGCTGAAACCCAAACCTATAAGATATGCATAAACTGGAGTTTGGTTCAACTCAGTAAAGGCGGCATTTAGATCTGAGCTTCACTATATTTGGGGGAGGGGGGGAAGAGAAATCAGGCCCATCTTCACTGAAAGCAGCTTGACAGCTAAATGTTATAGGACCAAAGTACATAATATGTATTAACAGTATGTCAACATAAAACACTATCCACGTGTCCTCCTTTTCCATCCCTGGCCTACAGCTGTCAGGAGACTGAGGAAATTAGATTAGATGTTAACCAGGCATTGAGACAATAAGGCCACATTGACTAGAACCTCTCCAACCATTTGTACAAACAGCCCTAAACCAGAAGCAGAAACAACTCTAGTTTTATGGACCGGCCTTCTGCACTAGTTTCTTCACTTACCTCCTCAATTGCCAAGTTCCTAGATGTCTGCAAAATTTCTTCACCAATATTTATTATATAGCATCTAGATGCTCCAGTTGCAAACAGGGCAACTGCTACTGCTGTACAAATATACTATAAGTGCCAGTCCTTGGCCTTGAATATCTCACAATCCAAATAGAAGAGAAACAAAGGGTGAGAGAAAGGAAATATTATTATTCCCAATCTGCATATGGGGGACAGGAACTTCCTCAAGTCACATCAGAAATGTGTAGAAGAGCCAGGACTTGAAAACAAATTGCATCAGTCCCAGACTATTACCCTGTGCATCCTACCTTTCATCCCCAAGAATCCATTATGTGTTACTCTCTATAGCATTTTTGCTGAGGAAGTGGTGAAGGAATAGGGTTGGTGTCCTACTTATTTCTGGCACAGGTTGCATGTGGAGGTATACACATTTACTAGTTTTACTGTTTAGAAGATAGCCTTTGCTTAAAAAAAAAAAAAAGCAGGATCCTGAAGAACAGGTATGCCAGCGGACGGTATGCCACTGAGAATATTGTGAAGACAACTAGCCTGAAACTAGAGCATTTATAGGCATCATTTGAGAGTTATTTGCATCAGATGGTGGATCAGCTGGACAAAGGACAGACATGGCAAACCTGCTCATTTCAAAGACATTAGTATCTAGTCTTAGCATGGAATCAACAGATACAGACCTCAGTGGAGCCAGTTTATTCCAGCTCATGATCAGCTTCAAGGTCTATTAAGCCAAAGAAAAAGGCAGGTTTCGGACTCCCACAGAAGCACAAAATATCAATACACCTAGATTCTGTCTTGTTCAGCAAAGATTCCTTTCTTAGATGAAGTTTTCTTTTTTTAAAGTAATTAGTTAACAAAATCTCCACAGACCATTTGACACAATGCCGTAAGTATACTTTATCAAAGCCTGACACCTGGCTATATATTTTATGAAAATAAAAGTTCAATACAGCCTCCCTGCAATGAAACAAAATAAAATTTGTTAACCTACCTTTTCTTCTTTCTCTTTCTTTCAGAATAGCTTCTAGCCATTCTTGCTTCTCTTCAGGAGTTTTTGCCATGCATACAAACCATTTGTTCTTTGCTGTGTTGTGAATCTTCCAGCCATTAACAACAATGTGGCCACTGCTATGATAGTCCGCTGGAAATGCATAACAAAAATCATTTAATAGAATAGCCTGGAGTGTTTTAAAATAGCTAATACTAGAGTTTACTGGTCCCAGATGCAGTGTTTACACATGTACCCAGGACTGCAGCATGTTGAGCTGGGGCAGTGCAGCCCTAGCTGGTAGGGGAACCTGGGGGTCAGCCTGCCAGCCCAGGGCTGGTCCAACCAGGCTCAGTGTGCTGTGGAGGGGCTGGCTGGGGCATGAGGGTGCTACAGTACAGGGCTAGCTGGCAGGCAGTACCTGAACTGTAGCATCCTCATGCCCCAGCCAGCCAGCCCTGCCACTATGTACACATGTGCTGCAGCAGAGCAAATAACTTTGCCATACGATAGTACTTCTATCAGGCAGTACTAACCTATGGCAGAGTTAATCAATTTACTTTGGCTTAAAAGCTGCTCCACTTGTGTAGACACAGACATTTTACTGAGGAGCTAACTAGGCAACTATTATGTAGATGCCCCTCAGTGTAAGCACATCATGTAGATGCCCCCCAATGTAAGCTATATTGAATCTCCATACATTGTATTCCTTGCAAAGCAATCTTTCAATAAATTTACTGTTTTTGAATGGTCCTAAACTGTCAGCCTTGGAGTATGAATTCTTCTATGAATCCACATAACAGATTTAGTGTAACAGATTTAGTATAAGCAGCTTTCCCATATTATGTTACCCAAGTATCTTGCCATCAAACCTGACCCAGATGACAAGGGAAAAGAAGGTCGTTCAAATCTCTATACCTATACAGTACTTGAATTCCAGTTAGACTGATGGAAAGACAGTTTCTTAATGACACTAATATTTGCAAGCTGCCACTGTCTCCTGGTTAAAGGGCCACATAGTATAACCTAGCTACCTCCAGATTTAGGGCTAATAAACTTCTCTTGATTCACAGATTTTCTATTAACATTAACTGCTCAACAAGAATGTATGGTCTTTGCATTAGATTCCACAGCATTCAGTGAATTTAGTGTTTTTTAATGTAAGAGAGAAAGAATTCCCTACCAGATGGCACGAAGGATATAATTTAGATTCTAAATGCAATAGCGTTTGATTGAAAATAATTTACCATAAAAAGCTTTAAAGGGTTGAAAAAAATTCAAATTCAATCTGATGCATAAGCAAATAAGACACACTGTGCCAGCATATAGCCTTATTGGACTTATTTGAACTGAAGTTTTATCCAAAGAATCACAAAAATGACTAGTTAACCTTAATGTGAATATAAATGAACAAAATAATGAAATTTGCTTTGATTTCAAAATCAAATTTATCTAATGCCCACTTTATTCAGAATACAAGTGTACAATTGGCACAGAAAATAACATTTATCATAACTTTTTTGGTTCCAAATTTTTGCATTTTCACCTATTTCAAAATAACCCAGGTTTATCTTATGAATAACAATTTCCTATTAATATATTATTCATTATTGTAACTTTTGATAATAGCATTTCAGTCTGTGAATCTTATCCGGAAATCTATTACCAGGCAATCTTTCACAATGTAACTAATGTCATTGCCTACAGTGAAAATGCTTCAATAAGATTATGTGTAGTTCCAGGAGGCAGTACTATTTACAAACCCCTAGTAACAAATTACAACAAAATAATTATATAGAAACCTAAGTTAAAACTGGATTTATCACCACTGTACAATATATAATATCAAGGGTTAACAAACTCTTGTTAAGGAGCAAGAAAAAGCTATGGCCTGGCTTGAACCACCCTAATAATTTCAATAATTTACAAATACTTTTTCATAGTTCAGTCCAGTTTTTTAAATGAGATGGGATTTTCGAAAACTGAAATCTTTGTAAAAACGCTTGCTGAGAGTTATCATAAATCTCAGCAGACATGCTGATATCCTTTCAATAACTCTGCATTTTAATAAGATGGAATACAGCCAAGTATTGTATGCACAGCCTGGGAAATGTCAGTAACTGCCATAATTTATTGTTCAGAGAATCTGAAAACTGATGACTAAATATTCAGCTGAAGAGTGACTCTTGTGTTCAAAAGCACAAGTGTATAAGAAAATGCAAAAATGGGAAGGAGGGGAAAACTTATGTTAATTAATTTTACACTATCATCTTTCTTTATAATATTTACAATTTTTTTAAGCTGCTCATTACAGCAATACCTGAACACCTCTAAAACAAATAGCCATGAGAGGTATGGAAACAGTATCTCTATAGGGAATTGAGACAGTTAGGATTATGGCTGTTTACAGATGTAAAAACAAAATAAAAAACCCAAAACAGTGCTTTACTTTAAACTCAAAGCACCCCTGTGCTGAGCCCAGCACATGCCCAGAAGAGGCATCTCATTAGTTTGAACCAGCTCACCCAAAGCACCATATACATCAGGCACTTTGGTGGGGCTTTTTGTCACTTTTATCTAATAGCTGATTGAATCAGCTGTTAGGTAAAATTGCCAAAAAACCCTGCTGAAGCGTGCGATCTATACAGACACTGTAGAGCCAAGTCAAACTATCCTGCTGCTTCTTCCAGTAAAGCACATTTTCTATTTATTTTTCACATCTGTCAGCAGCCCATGTGGCTATCCAAAGGTCATGCAGGAACTCTACAGCACAGCCAAAAAGAGAATCCAAACTTTCAAAGTACTGAACTGGTATTATAACCAGAATCTAATAGTCTGTTAGACCGGGAGTTGGTAAAAGCTCCTATAATCCAAGTTGCCTAACATTATCATTACAGATGATTCTTGTATCTTTTTAAGAAACTCTAACTTCCTTTTGCAGAAGTCTTTGAAATTTGAAAAATGGAAAAGTGTGGTAGAGAAATGCCCTTTCTTTTTCTCATATAATTCCATTCAAGTCTTGCTGAGCAATAAATTGCTGGTATCACCATTTCCTTTCTTTTGGATTTTCCCTTTCTCTTGGCAGCATAATTAAAATAATATTTAAATTAAATATGAACATTATATCACTGGTCCCACCAAAAACAGCAATAGCAGTAGCAAACTATTGGAAAGTACTGGTTAAACAGCTATACCAGAAGACAGGAGAGTTGAGCCAGGCTGATTCTTTCCCAGACATCCCCACATTAAATAGTTAGCCCTTAAGGCCCATGTTCCCCACTCCAGACTGAACTCTCCCAACTCCCAACCAGAACTGGAGAGAAGATAAGGCTGAATGAACCATGCAGCCTTTTATCTACTGTCCAAATCCAGCACATAAATAACAACCTTCCATTCAACTTCACTGATACAGCCCTGGGCTGTGTTGCTGAAGATTCAGGATACATAATAAGTGACTTCCTACAACTGTACGTAACTGTTTTTTTTCCTGAGGAAAAGATCATGACATTTTACAGAAACTATTTTAAATAAAATTAAAGTTGCAAACATTTGTAAAACACTGTAAGGAAATTCTATATATAAAATTGCCTGCACAAGATTAATTCTACCCCTTGGATGTATGTTCACACAGTCTTTACCTGCATTACAACTGACTGGTTGTTTTTTTTATGGGAGGGTGGGGGTACAGTTAACAGCATGAACACTTTGGGGTAAGGGAGGAGGGAGAGGAATTAAGATTGTGTAAACAAACATACATCTGGCATTTCCTAACTTCCATGTGCATGAAGCCTCAATAATATTCCTTTAACATCATTTGTATTATATGTATTTACATGTTTTCAAACATGTTTAAAAACATTTTTAAAAAACTGAATAAAAGACAGACCATACAAACCTTAAAATGACAAATAATGTACATTGTACTCTAATCAGTATAATCAGAAAACTGACACCGTGGCTCATGATTTTTTAAACAAAAACAAAATGAAAAGCTTCCATAAGTTGTGCTGCTCAGCCCAAACCTAGCTTCATCAAAGAAAAAAAAACAAAGACTTTTAGAAAAAGTATTAATTTCTTCAGACTTGTCATTTGCATTACAATAACTTTTACCCATGAACCTCTCTTTCAGAAGCCTTTGCTTCTACTTACAACAATGAAGACTATGACACTATCTTTCTTCATCTGTCAATCAAACTATCCCACTAGAAAGTTCTGTTACCAACTCCTCCAGAACCACTTGATAGACCAATGAAGTCAAGGGAGGTATGTCAATTTACACCAGATGAGAATCTGACCCCCATGATCTGAAAGGAACAAGGTTGTCCATTTAAGCCTTGCACACCAAAAATATTGCCCATCAGATCTGAAAAAGAAATCACCTAGAACTCTACTAGCCTTTATTGTTTTTACCCGATACATTTGTATGGTGATTTACAGAAACAAAAAAACAAGACCCATGTTCCCTATAGTTTTCAAACTAAATTAAAAACCTGAGAAAATGATGGCTATTGATTAATAAAGGGAAAAAATAATTTAATTCCCAATGCACAACCGATATGAATTAAATGAATTTTGAAAGAACATGGCATTACATTTAGGAATAACACATGGCAAAAGACAGAAAGGTATATCACCAAGTAAGAGGTCAGCTGTAGAAAGCAAGATAAATAAAATGGGTTAGAGGTAAAACACTGAAAGGTATCAAAAGAGGATGCATTGGATACACTGAAAGACATGGGAACACTTTGAAAAAAGGCATAAGGACATGACTGGGCAAGGAAGAAAGGATGCATGTCAAGGCACACAACAAAGTAGCCCAGTATTGATTATAAGAAAGGATGCATATAGGAGAAAGAACTGCAAGTACTGTCAGGAAAAGAGCTCTGTCTGAGGACCTGGAAATGAAGCTTAGGCTTTTCAATATCATATGGAGATCCAGTAAGAGGATACAAGCAATGAGTGATAGGCAAAAACTGCAGGAAAGAACAAATATTTTAGCACACTGGTAAAATTAATGAAAGGGAAGGTGAAGTCAGGGATTCAGGAAAAGAGGTAAATTTACCGTAATCCAGGAATGAGAGAGAGAACCAACAGTGAAATCTGGTGTCATAGGCCTAGGAAAAAAGGTAGGAGTGGATTTTGGAAATGTCAGACAGAAGTAATAAGATGTGTTAAATGAGGAAAGGAAGAAGGAAAGGTAAGCCCAAGCTATATGTCTGAAGTGACAAAGGAGATAACATTTACTGTGGTTTTCAGAACTAAGACAGAGATTGGGTGACCATATGAGAATAAAAATGAATACTTGTGTCTAACTAAAGGTACATACAGACATTCAGAGAGGTTTGAGTTAGACTACATTAAACTGCATTAAAATTGCATTAGATTGCATTAAAAATGGCCACCCAATCTAACTTAGTTTGCCCAGGTGCAGACCTTACTCTTAGATCCCTACTTTAGTAGATCTAAGTGAGAACTGTACAGAAGTTCAGGAAGTTTAGATCAATCTAAACATGGCTGACCTGATCTAAATTAACTGTACCTCCAAGATAGTCTAACTTAAATTGGTCTCACTGGACCTGATCTAACTGAACTTCTGTACAGTTTCCAGTGTAGCACCCTCAGACCCCACTTTCCCCTGCAATCCTCTCCAAGCCCCCTAATTACTCCCCCATCCCAATTTACCTTAGAACAAGTGGCCATTTTGAACTCACTCTAACCTCCCCCTAACCTCCTGCAATGTCTGTACATACCCTAAATTCAGCTTGAAGAGCCAGTACGATATCCAAGACAAGCCAATGAAAGGGGAAGAAATATTTAAGAGACTTGAAAAAATGGGGGGGAAAAATCAAGGTTTGGGAAGCAAGACAGGACAGTCATGAACGCACCAGTGATATGAGAGATCATATGAGCAAGTAAATTTACCCATAGGATGAAGATGATGAGGAAAAAATACGGGCGAAGCAAACAACAGATAGACATAGGAAAGGCCAAAATGTTCAGAGCTATTTCTGCTTTGTTTTTGTTTTTTAACAAAAAGTATTAATTCTGACCAGATGTTTACCACAATAAAAATCAGCAATGAGGGTTGGGAATACAAGACAGAAAAAAGAACAATATGAAGAAATCAGAGAAACTAGATTCATTCACATCAGCAAGACCTGATAAACTTCACTCTACAGTACAAAAGGAATTAGTTGAAGCAATCTCTGATCCATAAGTTATTATTATTAAGAATTCATAGAGAACTATACAGCAGTCATCCTAATTTTAATACCAAAAAAGATAGTGGAACAAATAATTAAATAATCAATGTATAAACACCTAGAATAGTGGTTTTATAATGCTCTCATAACATTTGTGAATTGAGGGACACCCCATTTAAAAAACTAATGTATTTATTATAGTGCTAATCTGCTTGTAGAGAGGCTAGGAAGGACAAGGAGCAGCTGGGCAGAAGCACCTGCATTGCAATGCATGGGGGGAGGAGGAGCAGCTGGAAAGGAAGAGCCTACATTTATCTCATCACTCATGCTTATCTCCTCTCTCCCAGCATCACCCTTCAAAGGCTGCCACAGCACTCTGGTTGAGAATCACTGACTTAAAGAATAATAAAGTGATAAGACACAGCCAACATGGATTTGTTAAAAACATGTCATGCCAAACAAATGTAATCTCCTGCTCCTCCTAAGCAAACTCGCTTAGCAGATATGAGAAATACAGTTGATGTGATGCATCACAACTTTTGTATAAGATTTTTAATACAGTCCTACATAACAGTCTCATAAGAAGAGAAGAAAAATGCAGTCTAGGTGAAAAGAGATACTTAAAGAATAGTTACCAGCAGTTTACTATCAAACTAGAAGATTTATATAAATTGAGATCCTGGCAGGGTGTGTTACAGGACTCTGATCATCATGAGCAGATCCAAGAACACTATGATGTGGAGCAGCCACATCACCCCACCCCCATGGATCCGCCCCTACTCACCATTTGGTACTTTTATGAATTACTTGGATAATGGAGTACATTTATCAAATGTGTGGATTACACTAAACTGGGAGTGGCTGAAAGCACTGTAGAGCACAGCACAAGTCTAACGGCAAGTTAAGGAGACCCCTAGTCATATGCAAAGACCAGGGAGGTAATTGTTCTTCTCTGCATGACACTGATAAGGCCTTAGATGGGCTTATCAATTTTGCAAATCAAACTTCAAGAAAGAAACAAGCAAATCAAAGTGTCAAGAATGAGGTTGGGGTGGCGTTTTTTGGAGGGGGAAAAAAAGTCGGTCTTTCCATTAAAATTTTAGTTTGAAAACCAAATTTTTTACCAAAATATTTTCAGTTTTCAGTTTCGATTTTTTAAAAGTGAAAGCAAGTAATATTTTATCCCACTCTATGCACTGTATTTTTTAAGATAAGTCATCTAAAAACTTATTTTGTTGCAATTACAGCATGTAACTTTCAAAATTGTTTTTCTGAATTATATAAACAGATATGTCCCATATAAAATATACAGAAGTGAAATACACTATCTTAGTCAAGGAAATAAATACCAGCCTAGAATTTCATCATCATAATGACTGTTGCCAGTTTAAGTCAGTCATCTGTGAATGGCTGGCTAGAACAGCGACTGCCCAGAAAATAATGTATGAAACCAATGACACATTTCAGAAGCACAGTATTAATGGAACAATCTGCCTCTATCCTAATTTCCTATAAATCAGCACTCTCTTCTCCCTCAGAATGCCAATGAAAATTGCTCACACTTCACAGGAGATGCTTGGAGCTGACAGGAACAGGCTCTGTAGGTTATAACTGATAAGGGCAAATATACTCACCTGTACCATCATCTACATTCTCTACTTCCATCACCTCTGTGTTTATTCTGCCTCGAAAGAGATACCGATGGCCATCAGTAGATGCTTTGCTGTTCTTCAATCGCCTTATGAAAGAAAAATGCACAAAAAATTGTCAAAACAGCACATTTTGTTTCTATTACTTTACTACTTGCGTGTATTACAATAATGGCTCGAGGCCTCTGTAAAATGCAAGACCAAACTGAACCAGGGCTGTAAAACCCAGAGGACAGAAATAACCTGAACTCTATCATGAATTAGTATAATTTTGTCATCACAGTACTATCACATGGTTCAGGTAGCATAAGTCCAGGAGGGACTTAAATTAAGATGAGTTCACCCTCTGTGTCCCCCACCCTCCCCATTCCCATTCTGGTCCCTTTTTACCAGTTGCTCAGTTTGTTAATAAATAACCTATGGAGATGAAGTATCTCATTTTTTATCATAATCAAAATAACAAATCATTTTGGCATGTTAAATATTTTTTCATCCGTTCTCAGTTTTATCAGCTCATGACACTTTTTGAACTGTTAAAAATTCTGCAGCTGTTCTCATTTCTCTACAATCAAATTCTTTTCTCAGCTTCAATTATGTCACATTCCCTGGACAAGGAATATGTTCCTTTTTATTCCAAAGTGAATGACTTCAAGCACATCATGGTTTAGGACTGTGATAGCCAGGTGGTGAATACACACAGTAAGTTACTTTCTTTAATTTTTTGAGCACAGATTTTGCAGTATAATAACTACATTAACGGCCAACTTCAATATGCATATGGAGCAGAATTTCTTCAGAGGGACTTACTTAATAAAACATCATTCGAAAACAATTTAGTAATAAAAAGTTATTAACCATAGAAAGTCTGATTGACACTGCAAATAATTTCTTCTTCAAGTATTAAAAGAGAACATGACAAGCATTGTAAGCAATATAAGTTTTGAATTCCAGTAAGTATACATATCGTTCACATACCTTTACACAAATTCTCTCTCAAACAAAAAAACAAAAACCAAAGACAAAATCCCTAATTCCTCCTACTTGGGCCACCTTTCTTTGAACAAGTCAGTTGACGGCTCATGTGACTGTGCAAGCTCTGCCCTAAGGGCGCCCTCTTATCTCGCCTGCCACGTCTTTGATGGAAAAATAATGGGAGGATGCCCACTAGCCTTCACTTAGTCCTGGCTCACTGAACCTTACTCAAGCTCTCTGATCTGTAGGCCCTATGCCAGGCCTCTCTTCAGTACAGTGCTGCACAAGGCACCTCAGACCTTATGGGCCAATTAAGTGGCTCCAACCACCCCTTTACCACGCCCCATGCCTTGCAGGCATTACATTGCTCTTATGTTCTGTTGGGGCCTTGACTGACTCAGACTCCGCCCCTTTGATATAGCTAGGCCTTCCAGACTAGACCCACTGTATTGGGCCTGGATTTGAGGCACTGGCCCACAAAATCTTTTTATTACTGGGCCACTGGCCCTTGCAGCTTCTAGATTAGTTCTAGGGAAACTTATGAAATCATGATATTGTGGATGTTGTGGAAATCATGAAATCTGGCGTGTAAAATCCAGCAATGTCAGCAAAATCCAAAAAAAACCCACAAGCTTATTCTAGCCAATCATTAAACAATAAAATGCTACCTAGAGGGAGCCAGCAGTCCTCCATGGCATTGCAACCCAGCCATGCAAAGCACTGGGGGGAAGGAGGGAGGGAGCTGCAGGCATGAAGGGGAGCCCAAGATGACTGCTGCTCCCACCCCTCACTGCTGACTGTCTAAAAGGGCTGCCTGTCAGGTAGCCCCACTGCTCACCACCAAATTGGCAGAGAGAGGTGGGGCTGTATGATGGACAGCTCTTGCAACCAATCAGCAGTGAGAGGCCGTGCAAGCCGGGTCCCTCAGCCAGAGGTACAGGGGGCCCTGCCACAATCAGCCTATGAAAATGGAAGCCAGCCCCATGATCTGCCCACAAAATTGGCCAGCCGCCTCCTCAAGTTGGGTAGACCCCTAGTTATGTCAAGCAAATTGTACATGCTATACAAAAATATTAAAGTTCATAAATATTGATCATAACAAAGGTCTCCAAGCAAAGTCTTTATCAGTTCAAAGGTGACAGGTATTGTTTTACTTTAAACGTACCTATCAGTCCCTGCGACATTCCAGTCCCTGCACTCCTGGAAAATGAAACTGTTTCACTTTAAGCTGATCAAAGTATTTTAATATTATAAAAGCCTTAAGTCTGACTTTGTCTGTCTGTCTGTCTGTCTATCTGTCCGCACTCTGATAGACTGATTGACAAGCAACCAATGAGAGTGCAAACAAGCATTCCAACAGGAGCTGGCAGCAGTGAAGTGCTGCCATGATGGCAGGGACACAGTGAATGGAGGGGTGGGCAAGGCCAGCGCAGCGCCCTGCTCCCTGGAGGCAGGGGCAATAGAGTGGATGGACCAAGGGGGTCAAGGCCTTGCAGGTGATGGCAGCAGCAGCATGGGGGGGAGCAGGATTGGGATGCCACAGGGGGTGCCAGGCCTCTGGCTCTGGCCTCAGCCTGCCCCCTCCCCTTCCATCGTTGTTGCCTGCAGGGCCCGACATGGCAGCAGTGTGGGGAATAGCGGGCATGCCACAGCAGCGGTGGGGGGGAAGGGGAGGAGTGGGTCTAGGTCTGATGTGGGGAGAATGGGACCCGAGAGTGGGGAGAAGATGGGCCACTGCAGTGGGGGGAGCAGCAGGCACAGGCCAACCCAGCAACGGTCAGGGTGATGGCAGGTGCGGGTGCTGAGCTGATGCTGGGGGAGTGGAGGAGGAGTGGGACCAGGGCAAAGGCAGGGAGGAGGACTGAGCCAGAGCCAGAGGAGAAGCCAGCCCACCATGGCCCTGGGGTGTGGGGAGCAGTGGGCACAGACTGATGCACCAGCAGCTGAGGGAGGGGAGGAACGGGCCTCCTTCCCCACTTAGGCCCGGTCCCACTCCTACCCTCTCCCCTGTGTTGGCCCCAAGCCCACTCCTCCCATCCTCTTGCCGCTGGGTCAGGCAAGTCCTGCTGCTCCCCCCACCAGCAACCTGGCTTGTCCCCAGCCTTGGGCCCGGCCCTCTCCTGCATCAGACCCAGGCCCACTCCTCTCCTTCCCCCACCTCTGCCACCATGGAAGGGAGTGAGTCTGAAATGGGGAGGGGGCCCGCAGACCCGGTCTGACATGGCCCAACGTGGAAGGGGAGAATGGGCCAGTGGCAGGGGGAGGGAAGTAGCAGGCCTCCTCCCCCACGTCGGGCCTGGGCCCATTCCTCCCCCATTCCACCCCTCCCCCATTTCAGCCCCTCCCCCACCTCTTCTGTCCCCCCGCTGCAGTCGGTTTTGCCCTGGGCCCACTGCTTCTCCCACGGTGGCCTGGCTTCTCCCCACGCCTGGCCCTGGTTCTTCTTCGCATCAGGCCTGGGTCCACTCCTCCTCTCCTCCTGCCACTGCAACAGGGAATGGGGGGAATGGGCCTGGACCCCAACCAGCACAAGGCTAGCGGGGAGTGGGCTCAGATGGGGGGGCATGGGGCTCCATGCCTGCCCACTCCACCCCCCATCATTCTTGATGGGCAATTGGCTAATTTAAAGAATATCTGAGTAATCTAACCAGCAAAATTATAATGAATTAATTCTCTAGAAATATCAAATATATGCCGCTTAAGTGCAATCTTTTAATCTGCTTTGCATTAGCCTAGTTTTATACAAAATGAAGCTAAACATTTTATAAAATACCATCCTTCAATGGCATTTCCAATGGAAAAAAGCAAAGGGTGGGGGAGGGACTTTCTCTCCTTTATCAATGCATAACAAAAAATAGTATTGTACTTCAAGCACAGGGCATTTCATGAGATCAGAGCTAGGGACAGAAGTTACACAGAGACCTGTTTAAGTGATCAGAAACTGGTTTAAACCTGTAATAGAACAGAAGTTCAGTACACATAGACCAGTATCAAAATGGCCAAAACTGGTTTAAGGTAAACCTGATTGAATGTTGTATCAAACTTTACTGATTTGGGTGAAATCAGTTTATCCCACTTCTGTCCCAGACCCCTTCCTGGTTTAAGTTAAACCATGGTCCTCCAGCATCCCAGCATGCTCTGCAGCCCTGGGCAGAGAGCAGAGATAGCTCTGCCCCTCTGCTCTCTAGCCCAAGTAGGGGCTAAGGCAGAGGGCATGGCCAGATTCCAGCCTGCCATGGCCCCCTGAGGCAAAGGGGGCAGGAAGGGGATTTATTGACCCTTCTCTCCCCTCTCTCCCCAGGGGACCCCAGCTGGGGTCTGCCAGCCCCAGCCACTCCCTCCACGGCCACAACCAGGCGGGGGGGTTAATTCCTTCCTCTGCCCCCTCTCTCCCCAGGGACCACAGCTGAGGTTTGACAGCTCCCACCTCCACCACTCACCCACAGCCAGGCAAACTCAGGCTGTGGTCCCACAGGGTGGTGAGAGAGGACTGAGGAAAGAATTAACCCCTTCCCTTCCCCCTTAGCCTTAGTGGGGCCATGCTAGCATGGCATCTAGTCATGTCTCTGCCCCTGCCCCTGCCCCTGCCCCTGCCCCTGCCCC
>NW_017728992.1:130166098-130179828 GCF_001723915.1 Gavialis gangeticus | reverse complement strand
TCTATTCACTTGCAAATTGGTTCAATCTAGGCAGGTTAAACTAAGCTGCAAAGATTGAATCAGTTCAGGCTCCAGCTTTGAATGTCTGTCCCTATCCTTAATGGTCACCTGGACTCAGGCTTTCACTTCTATCCAGATGGAGATTAAACCCCAGGAAATCTCCATCTCACTCGTAATTGCATTATGAGTAATACATTACTCTAGTGAACTTTATCTCCACTTGTCATATTTAAAGTTCTAACAGAAAACATTCCATAGCATAAAAACAATTCTAACAGCTACAAAAGGTAAGTATCATTGTTGCTTAAAATAGATTAATAATATTTTTATTGGCTAGAACTGTAGATGGGGAATTCAATTATTTATAAAAGTTATCGATAGGATTTGCTCTCACAGCAAATCCTATTGATAACTTTTATGAATAAATTAACTCCCCATCTACAATTCTTGCCAATAAAAATATTATTAATCTATTTAAATCCAGTCATTTTAATATCTGAAGAGACATCAAAGCTGAATTGTTCAAAAAGGAAAAATCACTGCCAGGAAGAAATATTTTGAACATCATTAAAAGAAACCATCTATATATGCCACATTCAAGATTTTCATTCACCGCTATATTTTTACTAGCAAATATCCATGAAAAAAAGTAATTTACTTATGAAGAATTAATGGGTTCTTGTTACAGCAAGTCATAATTTAGTTGCAATTGCACTGAAAAACTTGAAAAGTGAGTTAATTTAAGAAAAAAATGGAGAGAACTTTTAACCTGTTCCGGTTTCTGCTAGACTGAGAATCATGAGTAGAATGGCATCCTTGAAAATCATAATGGAATTATATTTCAGAGATATTCAAATTCATGCAAAATTAAATTCATGCAAAAATTCTAAACACCAATTCTAAACTATGACAATCCAAATGAATGCTGAAATATGAAAACAAAGGGAGAAATCCACTACAACTCGAGAAAGAAAGTGTAAATTTGTAATGCCCTTGCATTAGCAAACAGTCTTTTCACCACCAGCATTTTCTCCAAAGGAAAGCAATGGGTTACCAAATGGAGGAAGATGAATCAAATCCCTATAAAAAAAGGGCTACCACCTTTTTGTCTCCAGTGACATATATAAGTCTTTCTAATGAAATAGAGTGTATCAACATCATCTTCTGTTTTACTAGCTAGGCATTCTGCCAGCAGAAACCTTTACAGTGCATTTATTCCACAATCAGTAAGTAATATGAATGAACAGACTGTGATAGAATGGAGATATAATCTCATCTTGATTCTCTGTTATTTAACTAAGTTACTAAGTTAACCAGTTAACCAAAGTAATATTCCCTATATATCCCAACATAAATAAAAAGTTATAGAAATCTTGCTTTCTTTCTTTCAAGATGGTGGCAGCCAGATGAAGCCCCTCTGAGCTCCTCCAGCTCAGGTCCCTTCTGTATACTCCTCCCTGCCCCTGCTGTTTCTCTCCCCCCAGCCCCCACAAACCTTGCCTATCCCCAGACTGTGCTTGGGGACCACCCCCTGCCCCTTTTCCCCACTTTCTGAGTTTTTTCCCCTGGGATCTGGCATCCTCACTTGCCTCTGCCCCTCCCCCACAGGCAGGAGCCCATGCTCTCTCCCTTTGATTCCTGCTGTCTTCCTCCTCCTTGTTCATGCCTGGCCTCATGGGCCCACTTGCCTGTCTCACTGCCCCCCCACACACACCTTGTTTATTTACTTTCTTGCAATGTATACTTGTTAAAAGGTCCACAGACTAGACTGCGCTGGCAGGCCTTGCAAGCCATGAGCCCAGGCTTTGTCCTTGAGGCCCAGACTTTCCCACCAACCTGTAGTGTCTTTACTGCCCCCCATTTGTCACCCTCCCCAGAATAACCATTTCTAAAAGTCAAAGTCAAGCTTTCTTTCTTTTTCTTTCTTTCTAGAAATAATGAGTAAAATCTATTCTGAGTACCACATGAAATGTACCTAAGTACAACCATAAATTGTACATGCCAAATAGACAATGAAAGTTCCATAATTACTTTCTTATATCAGTTGCAAGCTATTAATTCAGAAGGACCAATAGGCTTTGGATATGCTTGGATGTTTGTGATAGATGTCTCTTACTTACTGACTTCCACTGGAGTCTGGGAGCTTCAATATGTAAATTACTTTTGAAATTGAAATTGGGATTTAGAATCCTAATCTACCTGAGCACTTTTGAAAATGTAGTCATTAGGCCTTAAACCTGCCATGGGAACCACACACTTCAAAAATGCATTTGTGTCTGCACACATACACACACACCTCACTAATGAAGTGCGTCTTCATATGAAAAAAATGTAAACGATTTCCACAGTAAAAGTTAATCCATTTACCTGTGTTTTCGTTTGCAGTAGACCAAAAGATTATCAAAAAGAAAAAAGACCCGCTCCTGGATATTTCCTGCAGAAATTTTCAGCAAAACTCCATACATTAGCATTTCCGTGCAAGTATCTGTGATGTTGGACCCCTATATCAAATAGAGAGAAGATATTTGATTAGGTCTTTTAGATTTCTACATACTAAGAGGAGGGCCAACTAATCTACAAACTAATTTTTAAAAAATTCTGGAAAGAAAAAAAACTGCAGTGGTCTGATCTTTATTTTGAGCAATGACTTCTAATATTTAATTAAACAAGCTCAGCAAAAGTTTTGCTTTAACCTGGTATTTCAACTATTTTATAGTTTTAGTTCCTTTCTTATGGATTACTGGATTTTCTCCCCAAATCTTCCAAATTATATTAATCTCTATACATGCCACTTCAGTCAAAAACGTTCCAAGTCGCACTGAGATTTCTTCTGACAAGTTTGGCTGGTTAAAGAAACAATAATTGTGACCCGCCATAACTGGCAAGTTAATGTTTCAGAAGACTATATAATTCTATCCCTCTGAAACCAGTTAATCACTGAACTGTTCTAATGTTTTATAAATAGTTACATTTCCATAGAAAACAAAATTAAATACAAATTCAAAACAAAAACAATAAAATAAGAAAGCTATTAGCAACACCTTGCCTAACACATTCATTAAAATTCTCTTCTGTAGGTACGTTTACACATGTCCCTTTGTTACTGTGCCATCGTTTAGTACTTCTTTTTTAAAGTACTTCCTTTTGGAAGTACTAAATGACGTTGCAGTAACAGCCCATACTACACTGTGCGTGCCACACACAGTTATTTTTAGTTGCTATGTTGCCATAGCAATGTGCTATAATGAGGGAGCGCATTGCTATGGTGACATAGTTGTAGCATCACTGTTTCGGACCGCCGATGCTACATCACTGTAGTGTGTTGCTACAGCACTGTAGCATCATGTGTAGACGCACCCTGTGTTACTCATAATTTTGTCAACCTAATTTCCATTTGCTTCTTCCTCAGACTGACTGAGTTTCAGTGGGAACAGGTAAGCCATTTCCACTACCAAGGATAGAGAACAAGAAGTAATTTTGCCAAAGTACAAAATGCTCTTATCCATCTCTGTGCAGAGCTTTGGAACTTGAGAGAAGCAAGGTAAAGGTTGACAGCAGGGTAGGGTGGCTGTTAGACAATTATTGATTCAGAGAGGCATGAGCTGTCATAGACAACAACCTAGTTCACCAGATGCCGTACCTTCTGCCTGACTACAGATTAAAATGCCAAACAGCCTCAGAGAAGGAAGTTGACATATGGCAGGAAAATTGCCCAAAGGACCAACTTTGTTGTCTCCTGAACAATCAGTGCAGCTTTAACAAGCTACAATTTTCAGAATAATCACCATATCCATAACCAGGAGCACAAAACAGAATTCTTCATTCCCATGACTATTTCTAACTAACCTACAACTGAGTAAGTTACCGTTAAAGTTTGGGTCAGGTTAAAATTATCAGAACAATTTTAAACCAGTCCCTGAAAAAATATCTATTACTATAAAGTCTATACAAACCAATAAACTGTGTTGAAATACAATATAAACCACTATGCAAATGCACAAAAGGTTTACATCACGCTCATTACACCTTTCTTTGTAATAAGTCAGTACAGCAAACCCTCACTATTCATGGGTTTGGCATTCGCAGTTTCAAATATTCACAAATGCCAAACCCGCTTCTTAAATACACTTAAAGGAGCTCCTCGGGAGCTCTGCTCTCGCCGCCGCCATGCTCCCGCTGTCACCAGAACAGCCATGCCCCACCCCCAGTGGCACTGAGTTCATGAACGCAGTGCCTTATTCATAGATTTCGCCATTCACGGAGGATACGAGAACATATCCCCTGTGAATAGCGAGGGTTGCCTGTATACTATATTTAGACTCATTGCAAGTGTAATACTGAAACTTGGTTTAAAAGCATGTGCAACAATAAAAGTATGTATGTGTAAAGACAGGAGGAAGATATTCAAGTCAACAGGTTGATATCAGTGTGCACCTCATCTTAGCTACATGCAATGTGCAGTTTCTTTCCATTATACTATACTGTATTTTGTTTATTAACACATATCACTCAAGGATAGTTGAAAAATTACCATTGGAATTTTTTTCAATAAAACATTGGATTTTCAACAAGATGGCTTCTCCCAGTCCCCAAGAAAAAAACATCTACTTTGATCTAATAATTTCTTGTTGTCTGAAAGCCTTTTTTTTCAGCTTTAAAATGATTTAGTCTTGACAGCTTTTAATTTTTCTATAAAAAGTTGGAATGTTCCCTGGAAAATGTTCATCTGAACAGATACTTTTGCCCATTGTCACTGAAATTATCTGTGGTAAAAATAAATGCTTTCATTCCTGAGTTATGTAATAAAGCACCTTCACTTTTAATATTTGATTAAATGTAGTTCTCATTCAGGATGAATGAACATAGGATATTATTTCACTGCCTTTTTTAAAATACAGTAAAGTACAGTGCTCTCTATATAAAAAATGTTCAGTGACCTCCTCTGCCCTTCAGGATTTCCCATTCAAATAGAAAACAATGTTAACCTATGGCATCTGACAAGATCATGACCCATGGTGGTATGGTTGCAGGTAAGTGATTTTTGTTATTGCTTTTGTAGCCCTGGACAGTGAGATGACATGATCAGAAATCAAATCCAGCACAGAACACTATGACAATGCAACCAGTATCTCATAATCTTTCAGAATTCTTCTGATTTAAGGTTTTCCCTAAAACTCACAAGAATTTTGAGGAAGAAGGGATGGGGGAGAAAGGTGGAAGAAGCTTGTGAACCCTGTGCAGACATTTAGGACAACAAGAATATCTGCACTAGGATGAGTCCTACTGCTGCTTCTTCCTGTCCTCCAGGGGTTTATGTCATCCCAAAGAGGCACTGGAATGGGAGGCAGGGCACTTTGCAGAATTCAGGGAGAAACTGTAGCTGCATTCATGTCCTTCTCAGAATAAAAAGGGACATCTTATTTGAGTCAGTTCTAATGGACTGGAGTCAAAACCTGGGAGCAGCACAACCCTTTACACCTGCAGCTTGTCCCCAGAATGACTGACAATTAACTTGATTATCCATGATTACGCCAGTAAACAGAGTTATCTCAGATACTTCACAGGTACTTCAAGTTGGACAGTGGGCTTGTATATCTGTAGGAGCCCAAGATTAAAGGCCTTGTCCTGGGAGAAACTCAACATCTGTTTTTACCCTCAGAGAGTAGTGCTAATCCAAAATTTTAATGATGGTTTACAAAAGGTGAGATATTTTAAAGAGTGTAGGTTGTAAACCAGGTTGGTCTAAGGACATAGGCAGACAAGGTTGGGTGAATCTGATATCTTTTATTAGACCAACTTAAATAGTTGGAAACATTTTTAAGGAAGCTTTCGGGTTTAAAAACCCTTTGTCAGGCTGAGGAAGTCTCTGCAGTTGGTATGTGCTCTTCCTGGATGGAATGAATAGAGATATTTAAAAGGAGATATTTAAAATATTTAAAAGATATTTAAAAGGAGATATTTAAAAGGAGGCTAATGAAGATAAGCAGTTAATTATTGGAGGTCAGTGGGAACCGGGTATCTAACTCCTTTAGGCTCCATTCAAAATGTCAGCCCTCTTAAACACTCCCCATGACAGATTACATTTTTCCAAATAGTGTTTCCATATCTAACTAACCGTGGCTATAATTTTAAATCTCTGTCCTGGGAAGGCAGTAACATTCTGATTATTAAGGCTACATGATAGCGGGTATTTCCAACTCTCTCTCAGGGCTTTGTCACACATTACACATTTAGGACATGGTTGGTTTAGAACATAGTAACACTACCATGAGTTAGGAAGGTTTCTGAGCAGTCGCATGGTAATGCCTACTGTGATCTAAAAAAAGTCACATTCTAAGCAATGGAGCTGTTAAAGACCAGGTCATTGTAGTATGGGAGGGGTGGGGGGCTGGTACTGACAAACTGCACTATGTCTCCTGACTCTATAACTTCCATGGAGCAGTCAGACATTAGGTAATGCTGTTACCGTAGTTTAAGTTTAAATTTGCAGCAGACAGATGTAAAAGCCTGTTAAACCAAATTAAAACAGTCTGGAAGGTTCAAAGTTGTTCCTGGAAGGTAAGGAATGACCCTGGACATTTGTTCTGGGACAAACTGTGCTTGTGTTTGTCCCAGAACAGAAAAGCCTCAGGGTTGGTGTGTACACACATCACCCTTTCAACTCGAGTTAAGGAAGCGGCTGAATGTACTGCTATTTTGCTGCCACTGATTCAATGATGCAATCCTAGGACAAGCATTCATATGCACTCTGTGATGTTCAAGAACAAACCCAAAAAAGGTTCACAGGATAATGGACATGGGCATCTGAATAACTGCACTTTGTCCCAGAAAATGGTTTCTCCCAAGACAAATATGCAATATTTGTTTGTAGCTGAAAAATCAAGTAATCTTTTGAACTAATTCACTATACACCAGGTCAGTGTTACACATAGGTGCTGAGAGTTCTGCGATATGGGTTTGGTCAGTCCTCCACACTGCCTGACCCTTCCACTGCTATAAATGGCCACCCTGATATATAGCCAAAACTCTCCTGCCCTCCTATCCCTCCACTCTTTTGTTGGCACATCAGAGATCCCTTGAACTGCTTGCTTACTAAAACCACCAGCTGTGTCCTCACTCTCTATTCAACTGCAGCTACTCATTATGCAGCCCACAGGAACCCTAAAATCTGCATCCAAGCACTTCCCCGCCAGGCAAGCAACCTGCACAGTTCAGTCAAATGCGGGATACTGAACTTCACTTAGCTCATGTTTAAGGGAGAAGGGAAAGCAAAAAAAGCCACAGATCATCCACCGCCTGGAACCCCCCAAAGGAAGCACTTATCCCCACCACTCACCCACTGCAAGGCATGGTGGACTGGGTGTTCATTCCCACTCACCAGCATTGCACCACAGCACTTCAGCACCTAAGAAGTAACCCTTCTACCTGGAATGCTAGCACCCTGTGTGTGGGGACATCTCTGACCCATGAAAACAGTGAAACGGTTCCTAATCAGTGACATCTTGAAACAGATGTTCTGATTTGCCCATAAATCACTATTTTTATTATAACAAACACAAACTTAGTTTTATGACACTTGTATATGGGAATTTAAGTCATGCTTTGATCATCAGGGTCTAAAAATAACCTCTTTCTTTGCTAGCAGGGGCCAAGCAATGTGCTAAGCATTTCCTTCTGGTAGGAAATCTCCAATAAGATTCCCTCTCTATTTTTAGAAAAACAGAAAAACAGATGTTTATTTAATTAAAACCACACTCATAGTTTTTTTTAATACCTATCTAAAAATAATGTCCGCTTTTACAATAGCACTGACATATATACCATTTCAAGGAAAAATGTATTGTATGTACGAAAAGGATAGGCCTACAGAAATCAGCTACTTAGCAAGACTAGGCATTCTTTAACAACCAGATTCTGTCAAATCTGGTCTGCTACACGGGTAATGATGTGGCTGATGAAAACAAACAGCTTTAAAACAGCAGAGTTATTCCAGAACTGAACCAATGTAACAGTAAATATTCAACCTAAAGACCTTTGTTTTATGTAGTATATTGTAAAGGAAAAATAAAGAGTAAGCAGGTCTTAAAAAGTGAATCTTGCATTTTGTTAATTACATGCTTATATTCAACTGCCACTGAATATAAAAATATTGCATATAGAAGTGTTTGGTTTTTTTAAATACTTGTTTGGAAACTTTTTCATTTAGCATAATGTTTTGGAATTAAAAGGATGCCTAAAACTTCTTTAGGATTTTTTTTCTTTAGTCTAATAATAACTAGTAGGAATAGAACCAGACTTCTAGACTCACCCAGAAAAGCTGGTGAGTCTGCTAGTTATAAACTGTGTATGCGCTTGTTCAGAGTAGACAGTAATCTCCCAGACTTGCTGAGTCATTGTATAGATTCCCTTCTCCATGTTTACTGTTTCTGATTTCCCAAAACACATATGTTGTATTCTATGTCCTGGTCCTGTAGTTCACTGTTGTGTTCTCTGAGAGCCCCAATTATGTCAATGGGACTGTACACCAGCACAACCATCTAACCAAAGCTATGAATTTCACCAATAGGGGCTATATTTGTAAAATCCTCAAGGCACAGTTCTTGCCTTATCCACTTTGGAAGGTACCTAATTGTTAAAATGATCAATTATGTTATTAATAAGGTATATGTAGTCAATCCAGCAAACTAAGTGACTGGTAAACAGAGGTTGTCTCTAATTTGCTACATGGGCTGAAAAAGCGTGAAATATTTATCTGTAAAACAATTGTATAGACCAATGATGCTCAACCTATGGCCCGCAGGCCAGATCCAGCCTCCAAAGCAACTGAATCCAGCCCACAGCATGGCAGGGGGAAGGGTAAAAATCAGTGCCACCCCGGAACAGGAGCTCAGCCCTGTGCCCATAGGGATAAAGGCCAGGCTGCAGGGGGTGCTGGGGGGCACTTGCATGGAGCAGGGAAAGAAACTGACACTGCCAGAGCCCTGCAGAGCTGCCTATTGCCTACTGAATGACCATTTTTAGATTTTACTTATTCTTAACAAGTAATTAAAACCTCTCTCCTTCCCCTATTCCACAAATAAAAAACGAAGCTATTACACAAGTACATAAAAGCTAAGTCTCATTGCAGTGGTTATTAATACATGGAGCTAAGACAAAGACTACACAGAGTGTGTGTGAGTGTCCTAAAGCCAAGACTAGATCATTTTCCTCTTTCCTGAAAGTTGATTAGTCCATTTGGAAGTGCATGCATCACTGGTGAGTGAGAAGTGGCAAGTGCATGCATCACTATTAGACCAGGGGTGGCCAATGTGCAGCATGGGTGCCACAAGTGGAATGGACACATAGAAGACTAGAGAGGGGATAGGCAGTTCAAGGGCAGATAGGGCAGGGAGCAGAAAGCAGAGCAGCAGATTGGGCAGAGGAACTGTATTGGAGTGGCACTCAAAGACAGTCCTGGGCTGATCTGTGCCAAATCTGCCAAAAAGTCAGCCCCTCACTATATTAGACACTGTTACTGATAGAATAAATACCAAATATGAATTGTGGTTTCTTGAGTGAAATGGGAAATTTTCAGATTTGTAATGTAATATGTTACATTACAAAGCAGTGCAATACATATGCTTAAAATTACTTATCTGCTTCACTGCCTCTCCTTCTTACAAAAAGACAAATACTGTGACACTACCTCCCATCCTTCAATGTGAGACTGCCATTCTTCCAAAACCTCTAATTTTTCCATTTGTCTCTTGGCTTCATTTATGTTGGAACAGACAGCTTTCATGGCTTGGAGGGCTTCCATTAATGCTGCATAATCACTGTGTTTCCTTGGAGTCCGCTTCAATAACTCCTGTTTAGACATAAAAATAAATCAGTCTTTGATCTCTAAATGTACATAACAGGCAGTTCAAATGGACTGGGATACTAAAACTAAATAGTAGACATCAGACTTCTCTTTTATTAGGTAGAAAAGTATTACAGCCTCAAGCGCTGCATATTCATAAGGCAAAAAAAGTCAGCGAAACAAAATGGTAACAATAGGAATAAATGCTATTTATGAAAAACAAGTTTCCACTTCAGCTACTGTCTGCCTCAAAGGTTGGCCTTGATGGTGATCTCTGACCCTTGTTTATACTTAACAGGACAGTCGATTTTCAACAGCAACAAAAAACTGTTACTTTTTACTTTATCTAAAAGTGTTTATTTACAATTGTCAAAATTAAACACTTAAAATTCTTGTAATTGAAAGAAAATAAAGCAAGTTATTTTCACTGAATCTTCACCATTATTTCACTTTCTTCACCTGGCCCTTTAATGCTACCTTGCATAGAACTGATTTCAAGGTAATCCTTGTATAAAGCAGTAATCTGTTTCTTCTGTTCTGTCTATGGATCTTTCATGCAGCAGAAGAAAATATTTTAAAATAAGACAATTTGGCTACAGAAATGGGTAGGGCAACTCAAGACTAGTTGTGGTAATACATTACTTAACTCACTGTGTCTTAGGATGTATCCTTTCAATTTCCTAGCAATGAATTTTGCCTCTCTGAGTTAAAAATGCCTCAGAAACTAAATTCACAAAAAAAAATACTGGTTCAATAATCAGATTTCACTTAACAAACGTTGCTTCCCCTTTCACAAGGGATATCTTGGTTACTTTTTAAAAATACTGAGGAAAAGATATCAAACATAAAATTATTATACATAAACTATTTGTTTTAAGTGCACCATAGCTTACTGGTAAATTATCCATTATTTCCAAATGCCAACTTCAATAAGTCAGAAGATGTGGATTTCAAATATTTTATAAGCATGTCTAACAAGTAATAAGTTTTTTATTATCTGTTAAGTAAATCTGTAGAAAGCTACACATGAATATAAACACACACACATGAATATACATTGCTACGTATACATAATTTTATACTTATCCTAAAGTGTCTTCTATCTACCTTTTACATTTTTGTGCATTTGTCTTATAGTTTTTAATAATGACTTCCATGAAGGCACTTCATGTGCATAATTCCATTCCTACTTCCTGTTTAGGAAGTGCTCAAATCCAATTCAGAACAATCTCATTAAACTCGTTTAAATGAATGGCCTCCTCTCAGGAGTGATAAAGATGAACATATTAATACAACAGGGGAAACTGGAGAGGAAGGAGCTAATGCTTTTCAGACAAAAAGCTCTTCATTCCTGTTAGCACTGAAGTCAGGCGAAGACTTGCCATTAACTTCAATAAGAGCTTACCTGAATCCAGTATCTGTGGAAGAAATCACTTTAGAGAAAAATTCTAACAACAGTACTGAAATATGCTTAGCCACAAATCTATGTGCAGAGGATGAAGGTCTACGTAACAAACATATAAGTACCTTTAAAAGAAGGGGATACTTGCATATTCTCTGTATTGGTGTTACTAGATATCCTTCCAGTGGAACATCTGTATTCTTTCTTCCTCCAAGCAGCATACAGTTCTAGAGTGCAGGTGAATTGATTTGATTATAAAATCCTGACAAATAAGATCTTCCCAAACCATAAGTTCTACATGAGTCCTTACAGAAAGTTCATTACATTATATTTTTGCAGCTTTCTTTGAAGAATTGCTTTTCTAAAACAGGGGCAATTATCATCAAAGAAAAGTGTCTATAGGGTAAATAAGAGCATATGCACAGAACAGTAAGCTAACATACACAATACTAAGATCAAGACAAATTTGCAAAATTTTCACAAAACTTCATTTGACAGGGCACATAATGTATTTATCTTTAACATAAAAACTGAAACTACTAGAAGAGAATGTATTATTTTACTTGCATACAATGAAAATATAATTCAGGGCAATTGTTGAGCTTTGTTTCCAGAGGATATGTTAAAGAAAACAAGAAGCACTAAAGCTGGCTTACTCACTCCATACTTTGAGAAGAAACATTCTTCTATTATACTTATGCAGCAATAACATTTTCATGCTACACAAATAATTACTTCCTCTCAAACATGAGCTACAGAATAAGTGAGTTAAGCCAAATATACCTACAGAAACAGAGAACAATAAGGAACGCCTGGTAAAAGCATACATAAAAACAACAATCTGGTGAGAGGTACAAATACCTAGAGTACTAAAACATTCACGTGGCATTAAGGCAAACTTTGAAATTGATGGCATAAATAAGCAAATTAAGCAAACTAGTAACAGAAATTACCTATAAAGACAGCAGTAGGAATATGGAAAATAGAGAACATACTAGTATGAATTCAAGCTGTAGAAACTAAGAACATCATACTGGTACAATCAAAAGTATGCTAATGTAATATCTTTACTAGTGCCTACACTTACAAAAGCAAATTGGTGGGGTCTGTTTTGACCTCTCAAACACAAAAGAATCTTTCCACATTCCAGAAGTACACTAGACAATAAAAACAATGCTGCCTATATGATTAGACTAGGTTACTGAAACAAAAAACTGTGAATCCAATCACCAAGTATTCTGTGGTGTGGAGGAGAAGGCAGGTAAAGAGACTGTGTAGACTCTCAGTTACTTAAAGATATCAAGCAATGGCAATCACCAGGATTGTTCTCCACCTAGCCAAGATGCTTTTGAATGTTATCCTGCTACCATGATGCTTATTACAGTTGGCCTGGTCTGATGCAATGAACATAGAAATACATCATGAATCCATTTGGAAGCTGCATCAAGTTCAGAATGTAGCAACCCATTTGCTAGGTGTAGTATCTCCCTACAAATATATTTTACTTATAAAGCACTCAGATCTACCCTGGCTATCTACTGGTTTCCAGACAGCACTCAAAATACTGGTTTTGTCGTATAAAATTGTAATTGTCTTATGACATGACTCCCTGAAGACTGCCTTTCCCCTTGTATGACAATGTATCTGTACCCTCCAGGAATTCCAATTTTGGGCACTGAGTTACAAGGTAAAAGATGAAGCTTTCTTAATTTATAAACAGTTAGCAAGGTGTTGTTTAGGAGGTATCCAGGATTTTTTAACTTATTTCCTCATTACTAGCCTACCATATGCAAGTTAGGAGGCATTTAGGCCATACTGTAGAGCCCATCCCTTCTGGGCAAATGCTAGGGAAGTTCCAATTTATACTGAGAAAAGTGTGTCCTTTGACCACTAAGAACTGACAATTTGGGTTCTATTCCCTAAAAAGTTCTGAAATAGTCTAAGATTTCAGCATGTTCAGGAATTTAAATTGGATTCATTTAATCAATGGAACAGTTGCACTTGGGTCCAAGGCAAGATACAGCTTAGGGCAGAGGTGGACAATTATTTTAGCTGGAGGGCCACTTAATGAGTTTTGGTGCACAGTCGAGGGCCACAAGGGTAGCCTCACCTGTTGACAGGTGCCCTGCCCCCTGCAGAAATAATGACACATCCAAGTCAAAATCCCCAGGCTCAACTGCAGCCATTACCCACTGTTTCTGAGGAAGGCAAAGAAGAAAAAAGCATCAGAGGATACAAGAGAAAAGAAGAAGCCCCTGAGCAAGAAACAGAAGAAAATGTTGCAGAAAGTTTTAGAGCAAAAAGAGAAGAAAATTCAGGTACGTTGCTTCTCAGTAGTAGGGTTCTAGCCAGGTTGTCTGAGGCAGTGATTTAAAAAATAGAAAAAAGCGGTGTTTAAAGACAGCTCCTGTCAGTAAGCTTCTCTTCTGATTTCCCTGGGAGAGCGTGAGGGATATTCTCTTTAGAAGTGTTTGTAAAGCCATTCTA
>NW_017728992.1:130159945-130161098 GCF_001723915.1 Gavialis gangeticus | reverse complement strand
GGTGAAAAGAAAAAACCATGACACCTGTAATAACAGGAGGGGACAAAAATCCTTCCCTGTCTCCATGTGGCAACCAGCAAAGCACATAAGCATGGGAAAAAACAAACACCCTCTATTTTGCTCTGCAAACAGAGGACAGCAAGCATGACTCCATTCATCACACCCCAAATGTAGCCCATCAGCTGGATCCAGCTCTCCAACTGATTGCATCTGGTCCACAGGGGATACCTGTCAATTGATGGTAACCGTGGCTGCCTCCACAGTGGTCTGCATGGGGCCAAGGCCCACCCATGGCAGCCAGTGCTGTGCTCCTGCCCACTCCTGCCAGCCACAGCCCCAGTCAGTGTACACAGCTTCTGGCAGGGCTGCTCCCAGTACAGATACAGCTGCCCTGGGGGGTGCTCAGCTCCCCTCACCTCTAGCAGTGGCTCCTCCTCCTGCTCCTGTTGCATCACTCTGGAAGGGGAGGAAGCTGCATCCAGGCAGCTCCTGTCCCAGTGGGCAGGGCTGCAGCTCCAGCTCCCAGCTGCCTTCCAACCCACTCAGCCCACCCAGCGTGAGGAGCAGCACCTTGCAGGTAGCTGAGTGGGTGGAAGGCAGCCAGGAGCTGGAGCCGGAGCCCCATATGCTGGGTCAGGAGCTACCTGGCTAAAGCTTCCTCCCTACCCAGAGCAGCACAGCAAGGGCAGAAGCAGGAGAAACTGCTGGAGGCCAGGGGAGCTGAGCAGCACTGGGCAGCTACAGCTGCACTGGGAGCAGTCCCGCTGGTAAGCTGTGCATGCTGACTGGGGCCAGGCCAGAAAGCACAGGCAAGAGTGCGGCACAGGCTATTCCAGGTGGCCAAGTGTGAGCAGGTGGGTGTGGCCCCATGCTGAGTGCCATGGGGGCAGCTGCAGACTGCGCCACCCGGGCGAGCTCTGCTGAACATGACCCTCCTCCCTCCCCTCACCCCCAGGCAGCACCCAAGGCCTAGCACCCAGGAAGCCCCTCCAACACACACACCCATACATACACACCTTGCCACAGCCTCATCTTTGAAGTCTACTGCTCTCAGTTCCTTCCGCAGTAAATTATGCCCAGACTATGCACACCCAATTTCAGGCTGATTTGCTAAGCCTTTCACAGAGAGCCACCCCTTGTTAGCCTCTCAAAT
>NW_017728992.1:130145549-130154945 GCF_001723915.1 Gavialis gangeticus | reverse complement strand
TCCTGGGGTCTCCATGGAGTCCAGCCAGGAGCCGTGTAGACAGGCAGTCAGAGTGCTGTGTCCATGGCTGGGGCCAAGGCTGGGGCTGGGGCTGGGGCTGGGGCCTGGGGCAGAGCCACAGTCTACTCCCTGCACACCCCTGCCCATGGTACCCATGCCCATCACAGGAACATACAGGTAGCAGATCATGGCTTTGCCCTGGGCCCAGGCCCCAGCCCTGTGCTATCACCATCCCACAACCCCACCCTGTGATCCTGGCCTCACCCACCCATCCCATTTCTGAACACCATTCCCCACTCAACCACAGCCCCATCCCACATAGGGAGTTTTGGTCAGCTGTTGCTGGGGGGAGAGGGGAGGGGAGGGGAGGAGGGTGGGGAGGGTGCTGACCCAGCCCACTACAGGTCATCAAAATTCCCTACGTGGTCCACAGGCCCAAATAATTGCCCACCCTTACTGTATCCAGACAACCAGAACTCCCCTTTCTGCATCCCCTCGACAAACCTATTCCAGTTGCTTTAAACCTTCTTTCACAAACTAGGCCGATTGTGGAAGTCTGTTCATTCTCCTCTTGCTGAGCACGGTCCTATCCGATATCCACCTGCTCTAGACTGCAGAACTCTTCTCATTATCTCCTAGCAGTCCATATCTGGGGAGGCTCCTGGGCTTCCAACTGTTGCTCTTACCAGACATAGCTATTCCTAGATTATCCCTGGCCAATGCTTATCCAACCTCTCCTTGGAAACTTCCAGTCATGGAGATTCCACAACTTCCCTAGGTAATCTGTTCCACTCTTGCTGTTCTAAGTTATAAAGATTTTCCTGATGTCCAATCTAAATCTATTTCGATTCACATTCAAGCCTTTGGCATGCATCCTGCTCTCTGCAGCACTGGAAAAATATAGCAAACTACTATAACAGAAAAGATTAATAGATATACTTGATAAGGTAGCCCATAGGTAGCAGCAATGAAAACCTACATCATGCTAAAAAAATAAAACTCATACACATTTGTTAAACATCTGTTTTATCACCATTCTATTGCTCTGTTTACTAGCCTCCTTAACATAAACTATTTTTGGCTCCTAAATGTTTTAGTCATAGTTCCCATATATGACAATTTGCTAGGAATTTAAATGTCTAATACAGCATGATGTACATCCAAATATTACTTGGTTAGGATCTCATATAATGCCAGTAGGGGAAATACAGGAAACAGCTCATATTAAATTCCCTTTTTAACTTATCATGTCAACTATTAAGAAACGCAATGTTGCCAAGGCAACTGGTCCTGTTATGGCAAAGTACTCTCATGAGGGCTCTCATACTTAATGTTTTGAAACATCTGCTTAACTGTCCTGTAAAATGAAAGACTTCTATTGTGTAGCAGTCCTTTGTAGTTAGAGAGAGAGTTATGTGTGTTAGTCTGAAAGCAAGGCACAAGGTAGCGGAGGGTGACACCGATGTAACTAACTTGTTCAGAAATTAATGAGTTAGTCTCTAGGGTGCCACCTGGCCCTGCCTTCTCAGAATAAGTAAATCCCCCAAATCAGTTTCTTGCTAATATATAACCTACAACAAGGTTTCCTTCTGGCACTGAAACACCAACAATAGGATATTGAACCACATAATCATAGGGACCTCAAGGGCCATTAGGCACAACCACCAAAGAATAAGCTAGCCAGGACTGATCAGTAGATAAAGATCCTGGCAGTGGACACAGGTCTTGGATGAGGAACCCTGGCACTGGAAGGCCAGGAGCACTTCCTCTGATCTACCACTTCTGCCAAATTTGGCCTTAACCATAGGTCAGCCCTCTAAATTGCTTCCATGTCACTCCTCTGATTTCCTTCCATGTCACTCTTCTGGTTTCCTTCCCTTCCCCACTCCACACCATACATCCCATTCTTTCCTGTTCTGTAGCCATACATGGCTGGCCTCATTATACTTTACTTCCAAATCAGGGGAATATAAGGTATAACACCCAGTGCTGTTCTATAAATTGGTCAAAAGATGGCACTGACAGTCCCTTCCTCTGCAAATATTACCCATAAAGTGCATCTGAGCTATATCCACACAGAGTGGCATGCACAGGATGTAAAAAAACAGTTCTGGCATGCCATTGCTCTCAACTGATTAGTTATTAGATATTAAGATATTAAACTAGATAAGGAATGCAAGGTTTATTTACCAAAAGAAAAGTCCTCACTGTTCTTATTTTGTTAAGTTCAAGAAGAAGTTTTTGTGCCTTCTCATGGTTACTACAGTATTCATCGTAGATACGAAACCTGTCTTTCTGTAAAGACAAAGAAATACATCAGTCTTACATTAGTTGTCTTCAAAAAAGATGCTGATTATACAGTTTGGGAGGGGAGAAAAATAATAGAATCTGCATTTCGGAAGATCAACAATTTCAATCCTATCTTTACATGCAATTATTGTATGAAATTCCATACTTGTAGTCATTTTTAATTCTGCTTTTAATTAGAATTGTAAAGATAATTGATATGACAACATGACAAGAGTTTGCTAATATACTTCAGAGACCAGATTACTACAAATAAAACAGAGCAGGAGATTGCACAAACAGCTGTCTATTTGCAGACAGCATTATTCATCTGGCATGTGCAAGCATTTGTTTGCAAATGCAATCCACATCTGCACAGAGTATTACCTTTTAATATTCTCTCCCACAATATACAAACAAAAACTGTAATTAAATTACAACAAGAGACACACGCCAGTGATATTTTTTTACATCTGTAACTATGTGTAAAGAATTTGGAATTGGTCCTGAAATTGCAGAGCTTTAAACAATGATGGTGTGCACTCAAACAGGAAACACAAAGCTTGAATTGTACAGTTGGTATTCAAAAGTCCAGAAATATATGTTCTAATTTACTGAGGCATGTTGCCTTTATGACAAGTTATAAAAAAATTTAAAAGCAGAGGACACAGAGGTATTTACCAAAGTCTTACTATGTAACATTTACTAAAATTTCTACATTTTCTATTTCACAGCAGGTCGTTTCCTTTTTCATGTCCTTATGACAACATATGTAACAGAATTCGCAACTTTATTATTCAAAGAAAAACAGTCTCTGTGTTTAAATTAAACCAAATCATTTCAGAACAAGTAGCATGTGAATATGCATCACAGTTCCAACCAACATCAGAGGCTGGAGGCCAATTTGCTAAAAACAAAAAAAAATTCCATTTTACATGCTGAGGCTTTCTCGCCGTATTTTTTTTCTTTTTCTTCTTTTATTGGCAGAGAGAATAAACTTCAAGTGACCTTAAAGTACCCTAAATTATGCAATCCAGTCAGATTTTGTTCTCATGACTATCTGTATGCACACCACTATGGCAGTAATTAATGAAGACAGTCAGAAGAGAGAAAATCTTAATTGTAAAGTAGGCATAAAGGATAGCATACATAATAAAGAAAGCAGGTTCCAACTTCATGATGCGCAGTAGGTTCAGGCTGCAAACAGTCTTCCACCAGAGACAGGAAATCCTTGTGAACTGCAAGAATGTCTTCAATATTTGAAAACAACATCTGCAAGAAAATAAGACATAAATAAGTAAAATCATAAAATATAGAAAAGAAAAATGTGCACAATTAAAAACTAACCTTAACTGTCTCCTCTGTAACATTTTTATCAACTTTGGATGCAGCACACTGGATCATTCGTTGAAGGAATGCCTATAGGAAATGAGAAAATAGTATACTGATTTAATGTAGGTTTATTCAGGGATAACAGTACAGCTTTAAGCAAATGCATTTTACCATTTACCGGATGTTTTAAATACAGAAATAATAGCTTATAAGAGCATTATTCAGAACTGAACCAAACACCACTTTTAATGGTCATATCTAAGGCAGGGGTCAGCAATGCTTTTGGGCACAGTGCCAAAAAACACCCGCAACCTTACTGACAATGTTGGCATGCCAGAGGTAGATGGCGGGGGAGCTGTGAGGGGCCCGATCCTCTTTGTGGCAGTGCACACTGGACTCTTTCCCTACCATCCACCCAAAGGCGCACATACACCCGCCGCCAATAACAAGCTCCACAGACCCCAGCGCAGCTACAAAAAACATAAAACTCACTGCGAGGCCACTAAATCATGAATAAATCACTGATGTAGAAGAGCAGAATCAACTAGAAAGAAAAATTAGCTGAACAAGATGTTTAAGTTGGCTATATATTAGCCTGGTACAAAAGTTCATAGCTATCTCTTCTTCCTTTCCAAAACAAAACCTGGCCCCTGGAGTTTACATGAAAACCAAATCTGTAGCATCACTACTTATATTTGGTCTGGAAAAGCACTGGGGGAAAATAAAAAAACTTGCAATGAGATTTACTCCAAACTCAATAAATTACATGTAAAGTAACGTGTTTATCATTAAATTTCTACAAATTCATTCCTGTATCAAGAGTAAAGGATATTCTGAATTTTTTAACCAACTGAAAGATGAAAGGTTTACAGCACCGGTTGTTCACATTGACACATATCTTTTAGTCATTAAAACTGGCATAACCACTGCACAAATGTCATGTTTTTCATATCCACTTAGCATCAAGTCACTGTGCATTGTATACTGTATATGAACTCATCTAAATTCTAGTGCAGTACAAATTCCATAGAAGAGGCCATAAATAACCCCCATTAAGAGAAGGCTAGCATTCACAGGATTCCTTTTTTTCCATTGTGCCTTACAAATTTTAATTCTTAAGAGGATTTCCTCCCTTTCCACTAAGAATAATTTGTTACTAGAGACATTTTTATTATTAGATGGAGAAAAAAGCAAATGTAGGTTTCCAAGATATATACACAACTGAAGATTGATACTGCATATTTGTTTAAATGTTTAACAATAGTTTTTGTGCTCATATTAAAGAAAAGTTCCTGCCCTGCTCATCTGTGATTTTTTTCCCTGTTTACTGATGTTAACTCTACCAATACGATTTGTAAAAGCATAACTAGAATTTGGCGTATTTATTTTAAATTCTTCCTTATTATAATACATCAGGGACTAACATGCCACATTTACTTTGTGAATCAACTATGCAGTGCACCAGCATTCCAACATGCAAAGAAAAGTGTGCTTAACTTCTGCTATGTGCTTATGAATTCCTTCTTGCCAAATTGGATTTTCCCAAACCTTCCAAGATAGAATTAAATATGCTTTAGGAATCTAGCACTATGAGATAATAAAGCCAGTAATGAGAGAACCACCATTAAAATGTATATAATAAACCATATTTTTTCAGCTAAGAAGCACTATTTGCCACTATCCCCAACTATGTGAAACCTCTCTGCTCACTATTTTTCCTATACACAAAACAGGGAATTTTCACTGTCTTTAGCCAATTCTGTTTTCCCAAGAAAACATTATTTTCTGCAACCTTGAGAAAAGGTGAATCCCAATGTGTGCTGGGTGCAAAACCAAGATGATTTGCAAATCCAAGTTTTAATTATAATAATTTAGGTCTTTAATTCAGAGTTTGCACTAGGGAGCATAGAAAGAGAAGGCAAGAATATATGTACATAGGAAATAGAGACTTACTTTCAACACAGCAGCATTGTCTTGTTCTCCATAATCCCTATATTGGTGTCATAAACTGGACTGCAAGACAGCCCAACAGACTACTCCACACAAAAAGAGGAAAGGGAAAAGGGAAAAAGGAAAAACAGACATACAAGTCCTCTAACCAAACCATAATAACCTCAAGGTTGCAATGAGCAATAAACCCAACAGGTAGATAGGATGTCTAAAAAAAACCATAAGAGAACCTTGAGAGAATTTGTACATTGTGACTGCAATAGGAAGTGAGGATGGGAAAGTAAGAAATACTGCCAGGCGCAGAGGCCCCACCACTGTACTCCACACAAAGGTAACAACGGGAAAAAAAGAAAGTTTCCAAGTGACAGAAAAAAAAGAAAAGCAAAGCAGGGGGCAGGGTAAGTACACAGAATGGTAAAACAGCACAGATAGCTGCATCAGACCCACCTCTTTTCCAAATACCTCTCCCAATCAGAACTTGATTTCCAGCACTGTGCAGGATGGTCATTCTGGGTAAGCAGACTCCAGAAGTTTTGTCAGGTTTTTGGTTTAGAGTAGCAACAAAACATGAAACAAGTTGATATTCTGCTCTGTATAATGGTAACTACTGCAGAGGATATTATTCTTTTCAGAAGGCTTTAACATCACTTATATGAAACAGTTCAATACAATTAAAGTAATACTGGGTAAATATTTCACGTCATGCTATGGTGAAGTTTTTTTTTAACAGGCATGAATTCACTTACACACATAAAAGGGTAAAGTCAGTGAATGTTTTCACAGCAGCCCTATAAGGCCTGAGGAGAAAAGAGTGAAGAACATGTTAAAGATGATCTTGTTTTAGAGCTGAGGGACAGCCACCTATAACAAAGACTTCAAAATAATGTAAACCTTACATCAGAGGCAGCCAAGAACACAGTTCTCTAAAATCAGTACATATAGAAGCAACAGACTACACAGGAACACCTTTTTAAAAAATTTATAAATTTATTTAAAATACAAAAATCAGAAAAACATATACATCAACTTTAAATATAAAACCAAATTATGTCACTGGAAGTAAGCAATAAAAGAAAATAAGAGGGTGGAAGAGAGAGGGATAGAACAAAAGAGAAATGTACAATAAACAACAATCTAGCTACCAAAATATTTGAAGAATTCCTTCCAAATTTCACCGAATTTTTCAAAGCTGTTAAATCTGCTAAACATGACTCTCCATACATGCTACATGTGCCATTTCATTGTACCAGATTGCAAACTTTGGAGATGGCCTACTTTTCCAATGCAGCAAATAAACTTGCATGTTACTAAAAAGGCCTGCTGTAAAAGTGCCATTTGGGAAGGATTTAGTTTGAATTCCTTGGGGTTATACCCAAGAACACATATATTTGCCAAAGGTATCAGTGCTGTGTTCAGACCACATTAACTCTAGTTAAAATTTCTTTTAAAAAGCAATTCATAACAGGGCATCACCAAAGCATGTGACTAAATGTTGTTTGTAATGAACCTCCAACATGTATCTAGTGGCACCATATTTAATGTTCAGCCCACTGCAGAAGAATAAATCTGTTACTGTACAAGATGATGTCTAAGATCAATTGTTGATGTCTGAATATTGTGAACTACAGATTTTCACTGGCATTCTGTCATTTGGATAGCCAAGTCTCTGTTCCATTAAAGTCTTAAATAGTTTGTATAAGGTCTGTTATGTGGCATTATATATTTACAGAGTGGTTGCACAGGATAGGGAAAAGCAAAAAGGGCAAATTATACATGTATATTTATATATACACATCTATAGATAGATAGATAGATAGATAGATAGATGTGGAGAATTTCCTGTATCTAAAGCCTAAGGTCCAAACTAATTTTCTAATACTCCATGCAACCACATAAGTTGCCACTCAACTTTTTCTGGAAGGTCAAATTCACATAACTCAGAAAAGGACTTAATATGACTTCCTACTAGAACTGTTAGAACTGCACAATACTCTTTCTCCACCTATTTTCTCCATATTAATTTGTAGTACCCATCCTCCAAAAAAAAAATCTCCATATAGAAACCATACAAAATAGCACAAGATGAAAGTTCAGCATGTATGCCAATTTTTTCCAAGCTTCTTGAACTGCAAAAATGGTAGGAATACAAAGACTGATAAGTAGAGCTTATGATCATCAATAACGGAAGGGGAAATTTCTGTTCAATTTCCACCCATAAAATAGTTTTTGTGCTCATATTAAAGAAAAGTTCCTGTTATACAGGTCATCCTGTACACAGCCTGAGAATAACTGAGAAGGTATAGTGATATTGTTGAAGATTTGGAAAATTAAAGTTACCACTTTAGTTGCTGGTGGCAGGCCTGCAGTAACACTGCCTGGCTGCTTGTAACATGCTGGAGGTACAGGCAGGAGCTCTAGGGGACAGTTTGGAGGCTCCTGGTCCCGGGCATGATGTAAAACTGCATCCTGCCAGGAGTGGGTGGCTCTCAATGGTGTGGGAGCCCCCAGGAAATGCCAGGCCAATTATCACCCCAGTGAAAGGTGGTTCGGGGCACCTTAACTCCAGCCCTCATCTTCAGGTGGGTCATTTACCATCAGAGCAGGTTAGGCTAGGTAAGCTTCTGGAGGTGCCTGAGCCTGCTGGGGGTGTGCAGGGCCAGGCACGCTTCCAGGATCACCTGAGCCGGGAGTGGGGGACCCCAATCCCTAAGTGCAGGCAGGAGGCGAAAACCCACCCCGAGGCACTCAACTGGTCAATACGGAGGCCAGGACCGGAAAGGTCAAAAGGGCCAGGGGCCCACCATGAGGGACGCCCATGATAAGCGAAGAAGCTCGGTGTCCCGACTGGCCCAAGCTGGGGCCAGGGCTTACAGAAGCTGAAGGTCCCCAAGATCAGGGGCCACAGGTAATGGGCAAAGGGGATGGTTGAGCCAACTGCCTGAGATGCCATCTGCGAGGCTTGGGCCATGGTGTACGGGTGGAACGGAGCTGCAGATAGACCCCCAATATTGGGGTGTAAAATGGGCAGCCTCCCACCTTCATTGACAACCTTAATTAATTAACAACAAGGCATGGTGGGCAGCGTGCCCAGAGGCAGGTGAGAAACTAGCTCTGTGGCTAGCTAGGGACACCCACTTTGCCACAGACTTTAACAAAATAACATTGCAAGATTACAATGTGTATTGCTGCAATTTGTTATGTAGCAAACTAAGTAACTTTGTTATGTAGTATTTTAAAGAGAAATATGCCGTTGCACGTGTGACAAAATTAAAATGCAATATGCCACTGCAGATGTAAACAGTGATGCCATTAAAGAGGTGCAAAAGATCAATTAGGCTGCTTTAAAGGACAATTTCATCATGTGTACAAGTGTCCTGTTATATCACCCTAAGTCCTTGTAGCCAGTGGTTCCTGCTAAATCAAATAGAAGGGGAGATAATGGGTAACACTGTCAAGTACCCTTCTGCAAGGGGAATGGATCAGATAACATATTACTGTCACAACCCTTGAACTGGGATTTGTATGTAACAACTGTATCTACCTTATAAATCTTTACCAAATCCCATCTTTTGTTATACACAAAAAGGTGCTTCCAAGAAACACAATCACTTCAACAAATACCAAAAAAGCCACAGGGACTTTGGAATTTTGTACTGCTCCTACTGTTTCAATAACCTTATATAGTTTCATAGTTTCTAGGGTCAGAAGGGACCTGAGAAGATCATCTAGTCCGACCCCCTGCCATGGCAGGAAAGAGTACTGGGGTTAAACGACCCCAGCAAGGTGTTCATCTAACCTCTTCTTAAAAACCCCCAGGGTAGGAGCCTG
>NW_017728992.1:130144373-130145469 GCF_001723915.1 Gavialis gangeticus | reverse complement strand
ACCACCTCCCTTGGAAGTTGGTTCCAGACCCTAGCCGCCCTGACCGTGAAGTAGCGCCTTCTGATGTCTAACCTAAACCTACCCTCTGCCAGCTTGTGACCGTTATTCCTGGTCACTCCTGGCGGTGCTCAGGGGAACAGTGACTCCCCCAGTGCCTTCTGATCCCCCCTGACCAGTTTGTAACAGGCCACAAGATCCCCCCTCAGCCTTCCCTTAGCAGGCCCTATGAAGAGTTAATATGCATTAACTGACCATGCTTTTTTGTGAATTAACTTAGAAAGGATCTTTTCCCATCTGTGTGATAAAGTTTCAGCTAAGATTTTGGTGTCTACATTAATTAAACTGATCTATAGTTAGAACAATTGATAGACTCCTGGTCTGGTTTAGGAATGACAGAAATGACAGCTCCACACAGAGTGGTTGGTAACACAGCAATAACTTTGAGGAGGAACCCCCTATAGAAGCCATAGACATGGAAGGGAAATTCCAGTGTGCCCAAACACTACACTTCCTCAGATAAGTAAAAGCACAAATAAATCCAGGGAAATCTATGCTACGTGGAGTAAAACATAAAAGAATGTCCATAGTGTGACAAACCACGTCATCACCCAGCAATCGTTGCTAAATGCATGAAACGACTTTAAAGACAAAAAAAAAAAAGGCGGGGGGGCATACATTATGGAGCAATCTGCCAGCATAACCACATGACAGCAGCATTCTTTAAAGAAGACCCAATAGATATTGAGATCCCACACACAACAGCCATGGGCAATTGCTAAAAAGAACAACCACAGGCTTCAACAATCTCCTTGGGAAAGCATGAACAGATTTCAAAACAGATACAGTATTGTTACAAGTGTAGTTTCAGTCACTTACAGGAAGATGCCAGCCCCTCAAGAGACAAGAAAAAGATACAGTAGACAGTTTCCATTAAATCTCAAAGGAAAATGTTCAACTACTGTAAATTGTGGGAGGTCCTAGGTAGTGTATACACCACTGCATTTGCCAGGTAAGCAATCACAGCCCTAAGCTAGGTTATAAAGGATCAAACCAGGATCTTCAGAATATAAAACAGATCTGGAACACCATCAGGATC
>NW_017728992.1:130139533-130144313 GCF_001723915.1 Gavialis gangeticus | reverse complement strand
GGAACACCATCAGGATCTAGAACTGGTGTGGACAAAATATGGCCCATGAGCTGTATCTGCCCCACCAACTGATTTTACCTGGCCCATGGGCAGGCAGCACAAGCAGCAGCATCGCACAGCAGGCCCTGGACAAGCCACACTTGGGCCCCTGCCACTGCTAGCAGCCAGCACAGGCAACAGCTCCAGCCCTGGTTTCTGCTGGCACCGTGAGGAACACTGGGCGGAAGCAGCCTCACCAGTCCACCCAGCAAGGCACAGCTCCAGGAGAGGCCAAAGCCAGATCTGCTACCTGTGCCACCCACCAGCAGAGGTGGGAGCTCATGTGCAGCTTGCCCAGGGCCTGCTGCATGGTGCCAGGCAGGCTGGCAGGCAGGGCTGCTTCTACCCAGCATCCCTCATGGTGCCTGGGAGATGCAGTCTGGTCTCACAGGCCCTATGCGAGCCATGCTTGGTCCTCAGTCTCTGATGGTGAGCAGCATGCAGGGCCTGCTGGGCGAGAGTGCATCTCCCAGACACCACAGAGGATGCTGGGCAGCAGTCCTGGCTGCCTGGCATCATGCACCAGGCCCTAGGGGAGCCACGCTCAGGCCCTGGTGGCTCCAACTCTAGCCATTGCATGGTGCCAGGGAGGCAGGAGGGGCTACTGCTTCCCAGAAGCTCCCAGGGCCCAAGTACAGCTCATCCAGCCCCTGCCCATAGGGGATGGAGCCTGGCTGCGAGCCTCCACACTGTCCCGTCCTGCCCCACCACAGGATGCTGGGAGCTGTGGGGGGTGCACAGCTCTGGGCTCTGGGCAGGGTGAACCAGGGCCAGGAGCGCATGTGTGCATTCATGTAAACAAGCATGCACATGGACATGTGACCCACAACAGCTCACCAAAACTCATTAAGTGGCCTTCCAGCCCAAATAACTGCCCACACCCGATCTAGATGCTGAGCTCTGGAAGAGACAATTACTGGGTTACTGTAACAGTGTTGCCAGTTGCTACAATTTAATCATAAAAGTCTTGAAGTATTTGATGATCTACTTAAAGCCAGAGGTAATGAACCAATTACCCAGATAGGCTTTAGGAGAATCTCAGCTGTTAGAAACCTGTGTATTATCAAGTACCGCATGTTCCCAAAGACGACATGCACCTCATTTTTGAGAAGACAAAATGAAAGAAAAAAATATTCTTCCACAGTTATGACCACATAGAACAGGAACAGAGCTTAATCTGCAGCTCACTCACCCGCTCCCTCCTCAGGCAAAAGTTACAGTTTTAACCCTTTCATAGATGAACTGTCATCAGCTCTTGGCTACTCAGCCAAAAGCTGAAGCTGAAGCTGTAGCTGAAGATTGGACTCCAAGGGCAGATTTAGGCTGCTGAAAAGAGGTAAACAGCTACAGAGTTATGAAGTAGGAGAAGAGAGACCAAGAATAGCTAACTGACAGCAAAATTCCTAAAGAAAGGGTAGCTTGATTAGTGGAATACCAAGACCATTAAAAAACCCAGATGGTCATTAACAACAGTGAAGCAAAAAGAATTTAGCAGGAAACAAGTAGATTATAATGAGCCATGAAGTCAGCTCGCTCCCTTACAGCTGCCTGAATAAAAATGCCATTGCTTCTGCCTGGCAACTGGTTTAAAACTTTAGGTGGACAAGGAATAAAATGGGGCATACCCTGCTCCAGAGATCTGCCCAGGCTGGACTCTACCCCTCCCTCTATACAAGTGCTGAGGTGAAGAGAAATATTAAAAAAAGCACCCATCTTACAGAATCCCTAGGCTTCTAGTCACCTTCCCTGCCTCAGACACCCACCTCAATTTTGGAAGGCTATTTTCTGGGGGGAAAAGACATGAAGTATGCAAGTCAGTATCATAAGCTGCAAGCCCTCTTATGGCTGAAAACCCATAATGCAAAGTAAAGGAACAGAATACGTTTCATGAGTTTTAGAGCATCTTTTTTTTCCTTTTGAAAGAGAAGGAAAGGGTGAAGTATTTAATTCGTAATTTTTATTGCATGAGGTGGCACTACTGTTTTAGTGACAGTTTTCTACCCTTTGACATTTCCAAGGTGCCTGTGGGTCAGCTGCCATTTTGTGAGAAAAAGCTGATGTAACTTATTGCACACAAGATGCACTCTAGGAATTCTCATGAAGACCTCGCTTTTGACACACCAAAAAATAAGGGATGTTCATTGTTTTTTGTGATTTTTCTGTGCATATGTAAAAAACGGTTGTACAAATAATATAAGTAATTCCAAAGGCTTTTTATAATTACTTACAAGCAACACAACAGATTATTATTATGAACAATGCAAATAAATTTGGAAATAAAGTAATTCCTGCAGAGGATTCCAAAGGCATGAAAGGGCCACATCTCCTTACTTCAGATGATAATGAAACCCAGAGATTATACTGGAATATCAATAAAATACATAAAAAATTATTAAAGAAAAAATAATCTTATTTCTTATATGAACCTGGATGGAAAACTTAATATTCAGGAGCAGGAAAAAGTGACCAAAAATCATTATAATTCTTCTTTGCATTCCAAAACATCGTTGCAGCTCTAACATTCACATCATAAAATCCAAAACTACAAGACAAATATATTTTCTGATAGAATAATACACTATGTACAAGATTTATTACGTTGCACCTCCAGTTCAGCTGATATCCTAATTCTACAGCATAACAACTTGTTAAATAAGCCTAGAAAGGTTTCCTTTGAGTTAAACCAAATAATATTTTCTACATTATTGGTCAAACACAGAGTACTCAAAAATGCAATGATAAACTGAGGAGTTTATGGGGAGAGTGTGTATTGCAGGTTATTATATATCATATTTCTTATTATATTGTTCATCTGGAGTGCAGAAAAACAAAGAACTATTTCTTTTGCACTCTCTTTACATTCTCAATAGGTGTGTAGAATTGCTGAGTAGTACAGAACATTTCCCTACTTCCACAACGTTCAGAATGATTTTAAAGAGAACATGGAGAATCACGCATGAGGGAAAAGCTGATCTAGATTATTTCATGCTGAAAGGTCCAGAGGTTATTCCTTAAAACTTTGGATTCCAGTTGCCATAGCTAATTTAGCTCACGAATACTGAGGTAATACATGCACATTAATTTGAATTTTAATTAGTATATGCCAGATTCTAAGCCCCACACTATACCATACAGTTTATGTGGGAGCTATATGTGGTGTTATGTGGAGTTATATTTTCCCTTGAATTTGCCACAAAGTACCCAGATTTTGATGTAAAGGGTTCATGCAGCAACAGCAACTGTGTTAAGCATGGCTTGCATTTCCCTTCCTCCTCCCATTAACCTGTGCCAGCAGCATGGGCAGCAGCTAATCATGCTGGCTTCTGATACTGAACAAAAGGACCCTTCTTCTTCTTCCAGTAATTCACCAGCTGAGGCACCACCTGTTTCTCCAAAGTCATCTGCAGGGCTGAAAGAACAGTAAGCAGCACTTAGATCATCAGTTAGGGTCAGGGATATCATCAGTTTCTATCTAGAGTACCTAGGGCCACTTTCAAATATTTGAGGTTGGAATCAAACCCAGCAGGCTACTAAGCCAAAGGAACAGATAAACCTTAGCACTCTGTGATACTTTTTACTCCAGAACTACCTTTTTTCATATACAAAATAAACAAAGCTCCACCCTTCTCCATTTCTTCTGTCTTCCAATTGGCTCCTCCTTCCCTAAATCCTTAATACCAATCAATCCTCCTTAAGCACTGCCATATTCCTTGTCAAAAATATCATGACCGTTTTTTATTTGTAACTTTCAACATTCTCCTAAAATTCTCCCCATCCTTTTTTCTCTGCACAGCAGTTTATAACCTTTTCAGAGATCAACAGGATCTGTTGTAAACTGTCTTATTCCCCTTTCTCTCCTCCAACAGTTCGCCTTCTCATTGTCAGATAATGAGATTTCTTACCTGCTTTCAGCTTCCAATCCCTCCACCTGAATACTTCATTCGATTCCCTCACATATCTGCCTCAATCCCTAGCACTTTCCTTTAAGTCCTAAACGCACCTCCAGAAATATAATACATCTCATCCAGTGCACCAAACACCCTGATGAAAAATATATAGGAGAAACCAAAAACAACTGCGTACCAAAATAAACACACACCGGAAATCTATTAAAGACAAGAAGAACCAATTACCTGTTGGGGCACAGTTCTCATAAGAAAACCACCCTCTCTCCAATCCCTCAGTTCTAATCCTCAAAGATAATTTACAAAACACCTTTCACAGATCAGCCTATGAACTTCACTTCATCAATCTACTAGATACAAAAAATCACAGACTAAATATAGACGTTGGATTTAAGACATATTATAACCTGCCTAACATCTGATTCCCCAGGTAAACCCTCCACTTTTTACCAGATATATTCATTCCCTTCCCTCCTCTCTCCCTCCCCAACTCTCATCCATTGACTACAGCTACATTCATACCCCTTCCCACCCCTCCCTGACCTGTCTCTTACCTATTGACCACCTCAATTTACATTTTAACTGCCTGGCTTTTTTGCATACATACTGGCCTCTGGCTGCTTTACTACTCCATCCCAGAATGGCACAGACCATAACAGAAGTTTCCTCTACCCGATGAAGGGTAATTCATAGTTTATAGTTTCAGAGTTTCTAGGGTCGGAAGGGACCTGAGTAGATCATCTAGTCCGACCCCCTGCCATGGCAGGAAAGATTACTGGGGTCAAACTACCCCAGCAAGGTGTTCATCTAACCTCCTCTTAAAGTTCCCCAGGGTA
>NW_017728992.1:130121653-130139052 GCF_001723915.1 Gavialis gangeticus | reverse complement strand
AAGGCCACCAGGTTGGTCTGACAGGACCTGCCACTAATGAACCCGTGTTGGTTGCCCCTATTGTACCCGAAAACTTGTAAAAAAGAATTTTTCAACTACTTGCGTTGATCTAAAAAAAGATATCAGATATACCCAAAGAACCTTGTCTGCCAAAGCCTTAGACCAACACAGCTACAACCTACACTGCTGAACACAAATAAATGTATGTGCTTGCTTAAATTTAAATACATGCTCAAGTAAATCAGGGGCTGGATGTCAAATCAGCTCACATGCAGTTTTGATGGGCGAAATGAACTCATCTGCAGAGTATTATGACAAAGTGAATGTATAGATCCTGTGCTCCCTTGCAAGAGATGTATTATGTGAATGCAAATGGGGACAGTCCAGCTCTAGAGTTCCATGCAATTCTTCAAGGAGTCTCTCCGAATGCCCTCAAGTGTGTCTACAAAACAAAATGTAGCACCATGCAGTTATACATATACAAGACAGTTCACATACTGGAAGGAGTATAACTGAGTTAGAGTGACACTACCAGCCTAATAGAGAATGAAAGAGTCATAACAGACCTCAAGGATCATCCAGTCCAACTCTCTGCATAGGTTACAGATACATTATTCCTAAACCATCTCACACAGATACCTGACCAGCCACTTCTTAAAAGCCCCCAACAAAGAAGGTTCTACAAGTTCCCTCAGCAGCTTGTTTCATTCTCCTACTGCTCTTAAATCCCCTGAGACTTACTGCACTTGAAGCCCACTGTCATGGATCCTGCCCTATGTGACAAGATAGAATAATGCTTCTTTTATTTCTTTATGGGAGCCTTTCAAATATTTGAAAACTGCTATCATGACCCCCTTCATCCCCAAACTATACCTGGTTCTTTCAACCTTTCCTCATATGACTTGTTTTCCAACCCTTTTATCATCTTTGATGCTCACCTCTTGACCTTGAACAGAGATTCATACTTCTATACAAACCAACCACTTGCAGAATCAAAAATAATCTCATATGAGACAGATGAATTCAGTACTAATACTGCAGACCTACAAATAAATACATGAAAATCAAGTAAAATAAAAAAGTAAAATTTGTTAACAATCTATAAAATTCCTTAAGAATGTCTTTAGTTGTAATGCTGGCTATAAACAGAGGTTGCCAAATGAGGCGTCTCAGCACAGCTGATTCCCTTCATTGAGTGAAACAGAGGTTTCCTGTTGCACCAGAGGGTTATGCCCCTGCCATTTTGGGGGCTTCAGGTACCCAACTCTGGAGAACAACACTTTGAGCATGCCTCTGCAAAAAAGGAAACCTTATAGTTCCCCTGTTTACAGAGACGCACCCTGAGTCACAACCACTATATGTACCTCTGCAAGCAAAGAAACCCAGGGTTTCCCTATCTGCGAATGCACACCCCAAGTCAGACTTGCCTCTGCGATAGGGGAAACCCAGAGTTCTCCTTCCTACAGAGGCACACCTCGGGATTCCATCAATGCCGCACCTCTACAAACAGGGAAACCTGAGCAGATGCTCATAGAGGTTCAGAAACCCTATCCTACACAAATTCCCTAAAGGAGAATTCCTGGGGTGCATAGGATCAGGCCCCTGAAGACCCAGGAGCACCTGCCAGGGAAGCTAGAAAGCATGGGCATCTCTGTGCTCTCCCAGCTAAAAACAAACATGTCCACCACAAAATGGCAGCACAATTTTATGGCCACAATCTGGGGCATCTGGTAGCACAACAAAGGGCATGGATGTGTGTTTGCTTTTGGGTTGTATCACCATAAAAATATTGGTAGAGGAACAAAGATGACATGTTTGCAGCCTCTGGGAATTGTTAAGTAGATTCTTATCTGGTGATCTAAGTTCAAGCCACAAGTCTGTAGGTCCTACGAAATTGGGAAATATGAGAGCAGTTTTTCCTTATCTGTAGGATACAAATTGTATTTCTTCTGAAAACCAAAGCTGCATTAACTGCCCGCAGAAGCAGTTCATACAGTATTTACACTTTGTATCATTTGTGTCAGATGGAAGAAATGAAACTAAATGAAGGGATTCTAATATAATAAAAGCCTTAGACGGTCTGTCCATAATGCTTTATTTGTACTCTGATTGGTTGTCTCAGCAGCCAATCATAATGCTGACTGAAACAACTAATCAGAGTGTTCCAAGAGCATTCCAGACAGGAAGTGGTGGTGGCGGAGTGGCGGGGTGCTCCCATGATGGTGGGGGTGATAGGGATGGGTGGGGTGGAACGGGGAGTAAGGTTGGCGTGGCTGGCTTTCCCTTTCCCTGCCCCAGCCCTACTCCCTGGAGACAGCAGCAACATGGGGTGCTGGCCGAGGGGGACAGAGGGGACGGCGGGGCAAGCTTCCCTCCTCACACACACACACTCCTGAGAGGCAGTGGAATGGGGTAATGGGTGACAGCACTCCTTCCCCACTCCGCACCCCCAGTCATTCCTGAAGGGCAATTGGCTACTTTCTCGATGACATTATTGACATCTTTTGTTAGCTGGCAAATCAGTTATTCCCTATACCATCACTGATTCCCAGTTACATCTATATACATCTTGAAATCAGACATAGGCCAAAATCTGATGCTCTTTATGGTAATTCTTCTTAATTCTGGTGGCTTGGATAAGAGAGATACCAAATCTGAACCTTTCCTATTTTGAATAAAACAAATGATTCCCTTGGCCTGTCTCGGATTATTTCACCCCAATACTGTCTTTTTAAAATGATGAAAAGACCAAGATTAGACAGACCAATTCAAAATTAAATTGCTGAAGCAATTTCAAAAATGTAAACAGCCTGAACAATCAACTGTTTTTTAGATTGCTCTTTGAAGTAAATATGGGTGCATGTACACACAACAGGGGTTTAGTTCGATTTAGTTCTCCCTAAATTGAAATGGTGGAAATAGTGGGTTTTTAAAAACCCACCATTTCAATTTAGGGAGAACTAAACCGAACTAAACCCCCATCATGTGCACACACTGCAGGAGAGGCAGGTAAGCTCCAGTACCCCATGCACTGTCCCTGCTACCTTCCCGCCACCTGGGAGCACCCAGGAACAGTTGGCTTGTCCCTGGGCAAAGCAGCAAGATAGAAGAAGGGCAGCTGGATGTGCTGACAGTGGGAGGAGGTGGCACAGACAGTGAACAGTGTGTTGGAAGCCTGCCAAGCCCAAGCTTTCCTGAGCACATCGGTTTCCAGTGCCCCATGCACCATTGCACTTTGTTACTAAAACACCTCAGATGGGTTTTCCCTTGCTATGTAATGAAGTCATTTAAAGCAGAATACACCACCAAGTGTGTAAATAGCAACACCATTAAATCAGAATACACCACCTAGCATGTAATTAGCAATGCCATTAAAGCAGTGCAAAAGGACAATTAAGCCACTTTAAAGGCCAATTGTGTTGCATGTACAAAGGCCCTAAATGGCTCTCAGATGAATATGGGCAGATTCATAAACACAAATAAATTACTAGGTTTAAGTAGGTACAAGAGTCTTCTCATGCAGATCTGAATATAGACTGAGGAATTAAAGAAACTGTGGCTCAAGGTTGTTTATGTAAGAAATTTTCATCGATGTGAACAGGAGTTCCACAATCAAAAACACCAAAGAACTGGACTTAAACTTGCCTAAAACATTTTCCCCTTAATTTTAACTTAAAAAGAAAATAATATGTTTAATTTATTGATTCCCCCATTAAAGAAAATCAGATTGGGGTGGTGTTGTCATGTTTTGCCTGTTTATCTCTTTTTAAGTTTTTACTTTTAACACCTCTGAAATTTCAGACCCTTTCTTTTTTTTTTTTACACTTTAGTTTTTCACTTCCAAATGACTAGCCATGATTAACTAGAGCAATAAAATTAGCATAAATTGTCTTTAAGAACAGAATTTAGATATTTATACCATCACTGAAGAGTAGAGGAAAAAAACAATAAGGAAAAAATATAGTATAGAGGGAAAACAGTAAGGAAAGAATATAGTAATTACTGGTTTCTGAAGTTTAAATGCCAATGATCGTTGTCTTCACCCCAGTCCAACAACATATTCAACAATAACCAAGTTTAAATAATTTTTATAAAATAGTTTTGTGCAAGCACATAAAAGACACTGCAGGACCCTTCTGCCTGTCATGAAATTGGCCTTATGAATTTTCAGCTGCCACTATGGTCATGAGCCAATATCCATGGAAATGAGGTCATTAATACTTTTCCTGGCTTTATATTAGATTCGTGAGGTTCTTTCCATTGTGGAAATACAGAATATTCCACATCTTTTTTTCTTCTTTTTAAATTAACTTTGTCATGATCAGGAAGTGTAGCTGACAACATTTTTTCAGCTTCATACCATTTTTCCCCTTCAGCAACCAAACCAGTACTGATAATTACTTTCCAGAATACTCACCTGCTAAACTGATTAAACACCACTGAAAAGACTGGTTCTTGAGCTCTACAGTTATAGCCAATACCATGTGTTTACAAAGCTAAGAGAGTAGGCATTTGGATCTGTCTTTACAAGTCACTATGAAAACTTTAGCTTACCACTAAAGAGACCAGCTATTGGAATTTGATGACATTTGGCCAGTTTCAGGGTATATTTGAATAAAAGAATTTAGCCAGAACAATGAATATCATGCCTCTATTCCAATCCATTTTATTGTCCTTTTTGTCTCCCATGTTCCCCCTTTCCTTCCTCTCCTTATTTATGTGCCTCTTCTACTATTACCCTACCTTGACTTATTATTTCTATGTAGTTTTGTCCAAATCTACAGCTGTGATGATTTGTCAATTTGTACAACAACACATTTGTACAATTCTTCTGGAGAACATCTGTACAACTCTGGAGAACCTGTGAAGGATATGGATATTGTAGGGGGACTGTTAGGAAGGCCAAGGTGAAGATGGAACTGGGACTAGCAACCCGGATCAAGGATAACAAGAAATCCTTTTTTAAATACATAGGGGGTAAAAAGAAGGTTCTGGGTAATGTGGGGCCTCTGCAGGACACGCTTGGAAATCTGGTGGTCTCACCAGACGACAAAGCTAACCTATTTAACAATTTCTTTGCCTCCATTTTTCTGAGCAGAGACCAGGTCATCCCCCCTGCCAGGATCCCTGATGGTCCCAGGGGAGGCGCAGCCAGGCCCAGGGTCAATAAGGACCTAGTCAGGGAGCTTCTGGTGGGACTGGACATGTTCATATCAGCAGGTCCTGATGATCTCCACCCCAGAGTGCTGCGGGAATTAGCAGAGGTCATTGCAAGACCCCTAGCACAGCTTTACGAGCACTCATGGTGCTCTCGCGAGGTGCCAGAGGACTAGAAAAGGGCCAATGTGGTCCCCATTTTCAAAAAAGGGAGGAAGGAGGACCCAGGAAACTATAGGCCTGTTAGTCTTACCTCGGTCCTGGGGAAACTCTTTGAGAAAATTATCCAGATGCACATCTGAGAGAGGCAAGCAGGGGAGTGTATGCTTAGGGGCAACCAGCACAGGTTCATTAGAGGCAGGTCCTGTCAAATCAACCTGGTGGCCTTCTATAACGAGGTCACAAAATCCTTGGACACAGGTGTCATGGTGGACGTAGTCTTTCTGGACTTTAGGAAGGCCTTCGACACTGTCTCTCACCCCATTCTTGTTAAAAAATTAGGAGATTGTGGTGTCGATGCCTACACAGTCAGATGGGTCACCAATTGGCTGGAGGACCACACCCAGACAGTGGTGATGGATGGGTCTTATTCAACCTGGAGGGATGTGGGCAGTGGGGTCCTCCAGGGCTCGGTCCTCAGGCCCGCACTGTTCAACATCTTCATCAGCAACTGGGACGAGGGGGTGAAAAGCACCTTGTTCATATTCGCAGATGACAAGTGCAGGGTACTGCACCTAGGCAGAAAGAACAAGCAGCATACCTACAGGCTGGGGAACTCCCCTCTCATCAGCACAGGTGCAGAAAAGGATCTTGGAGTCATTATACACTCCAAGATGAACATGGGCCACCAATGTGGGAATGCAGTCAGGAAGGCTAACCTCACCTTGTCATGCATCCACAGATGCATCATGAGCAGGTCCAAGGAGGTGATCCTCCCCCTCTCTGTGACACTGGTCAGACCGCAGTTGGAGTACTGCATCCAGTTCTGGGTGCCGCACTTCAGGAGGGATGTGGACAACATCGAGAGGGGCCACTCACATGATCAGGGGTCAGCAGGGCAGGCCCTGTGAAGATAGGCTATGAGACCTGAACTTGTTCAGCCTACTGGGAACACTACTGGGAGTAACAAGGAATAACGGCCATAAGTTGACAGACAGTAGATTCAGGCTAGATATCAGGAGGCACTACTTCACAGTCAGGGCGGCTAGGATCTGGAACCTACCCTGGGGGTCTTCAAAAGGAGGTTAGACAGACACCTTGCTGGGGTCATTTGACCCCAGCTTTCTTTCCTGCCTGTGGCAGGGGATCAGCCTTGATGATCTGCTCAGGTCCCTTCCGACCCTACCAGCTATGAAACTATGAATTTTAATTTAGTTCTTGTTGAAGCTTTTTATTTCAATGTTGGAATACTGTAAGTATACAGAACATGTTCATTCACTTTTTCTAAAAAAACAATTTTATATATGATCATAGGAAAGTAGGGCTGGAAGAGACCTCATGAGGTAATCTAGTCCAGCCCACTGTTTAGGACAGGATAATCCCTGACTAAACAATCCCAGCCAAGTATCTGTCTCCTGAAAATTTCTAGGTAACCTGTTTCAAAGCTGGGGCACTCACATAGTCAGAAAGGTCTTCCTAATCTCCACACTAAATTTCTTCTACTGCATTTTTGAGGCCATTGTTCCTAGTCGTGTTCCCCATGGCCACCCAGAAAAGCCCATCTCTATCCACCCTTTAATCACCCTTAGGTATTTGAAGACTGTTGTCAAATACTCCTCAGTTTTCTCCAGATTAAATAACCCTAATTATTTTTAAGGTTGGTAACCATTCAATTGACCAGCCAAATTGACTCATCAATTGGTTCCATATTTTTGACTAGTCAGATTACAGCAATTTTACAATATGTATATATATTTGTAGTTTTCTTGAAAGAAATATGATTTCTTTTTATTGCTTTTTAACACATTTCTTAGTGGGAAAAATGTTCTTTTTCTGTGTATAATTTGGACTTCTGGGCAATTTTTTATAATTTTTGACTGATATTTGACCAGCCAACTGACCAAATTTTATTTGACCAGTCTAATACCCATCCATAAGTATTTTAGCCTTTCTTCCTAAGTCATGCTTCCCAGGCCTCTAGTCATTTTTGTTGCTCCCCGCTGGACCCTCCCCAACCTGTCCCCATCTTTCTTGAAGTGTGGGGCCCAAATATGAACATAGTACTCCAGGTAAGGCTTCACCAGTGCTGAACAGACTGAAAGAATCACTTCCCTTGATTTGCAAATGACACTCCTTTAATAGCCACCCAGTATGCTGTAGCCTTTTTTCCCAACAAAAGTACACTTTTGGCTTATATTCATCTTACAGTTTGCTGTAACCCCCAGATCCTTCTGTGTAGCACTACAGCCTAGCCAGTCTATCCCCAGTCTGTATTTGCACATGCAATTATTCTATCTCAACTGCAGGACCTTGCACTTGCCCTCACTGAATTTAATCTGATTGACTGCAGACCATTTCTCCAGTCTATTTATTCTGGATCCTAGCCCTACCCTATGGAGTGTCTGTAACTCTACCAAACATGGTATCTTCCACAAATTTGTACATCCATCATCCAATTAATTAATGATGATATTAAACAGTACTGGACCTAGGCCAGACTCCTGGGGAACCCCACTTGTGACCTCCTCCCACCTACATATTGAACCACTGATGACTACTTGTTGAACATGGTGATCCAACCTGTTATGTATCCACCTTACAGTACTTTCATATAGTCTATATTTTCTTAGTTTGTTAATGAGAGTGCTATGGGAAACAATGTCAAAATCCCAACTCTCCTCCAGCCACAAAACCTATCACCTTCTTACAGTACTATTGATTGGCCTTCACCTTACACAAAAGGAGGCTTTAGGCATAATTTAAGCATCCAAAATAACTCCCCCCACAAAATAACAACTTCCATTGTGTGAGTCCATAAGGAAAACAACTAAGAGTTACACGCAAGAAAAAAAAGAAGAGATACCAATAATATCCTCCTCTTACAGAGTCTGCTCATCTCCTTAGGTCTAATGTTTTCTCTCCCTAGAATAACCATTCAAGAGCACATTTCTGTACTATAGTTAAGAAGCTAATGAGTATCTAGACCAGGGCTGTTCAGCTGGCAGATTGCAGGCCACATGCAGTCCTCCAGGGGTTAACCTGCAGTCCACAAGCTCCTGTCCAGCCACCACTCCACCCATTGCTCTGACAGCCACAACCAAAGTCTCTGGGTTCCACCTCCCTCCTCCAGCTTCTGGTTCTGGACCCCATGTCTCTCCAACCCCAGTATGCCATAGTGTTCCTCTCTCCCTCCCCCCACCCCAAACCCTGCCAATCAGCCTTTGTCACCAGCCACATACAGGCAGCTGGGGTGCGATCAGTTTTTGCTAATCCATGTGACTTGCAGATAGCCCTGTCACCCTTGCCAAGAGGCAGCAAAAGTGGTGGCAAGCAGGCTACAGTGGTGGCAGGAGACTGACTGGGCTGTGTAAACCCTTGTCACCAATCCTCCCTCTTCTCCCCCACCCCTGCAACATGAACACTCACACAGTCCTGTCATCTTTGCCACCTGACAGTGAAGGTAACATGGCTACCTGTAAACTAGGAACTTAAAATCACCAGCAACCCTGAACTGTAAGAGTGGCAGCACTTTAACTACTCCTGGCAAGGACTGCTCACATGGCAGAGACGTCCCACTCAGCCCTTGCCCCTAGAGGCAAATTAAGGTTAGCCACAACGGCAACTGCTAATGGGCAATCCTGCAAGTGAGCCTGTCCAGCTCACAAACAGGCTCCCCTGGGAGTGAGGGGAGCTAAGGAACAGCCTTTGTGGTGACTTTGTCATGGTCTAGCCAGTGGGCTCTGTACACGTGTGTGCTCCATAACAATCTATTTTTTGTAGTGCTACGAACTTTGCATCACTACCAAATAATGTGTGTCTAGGGCCACAGAGAGCTAGTAGTAACTGCCATTAACTCTCTTTCTCAATTGTTGGATTTATAAAACCCATGATTGAACCCATCACTGAAACATCTAAGTGCACTGTTTCAAGAATCAAGGAAGTTATGTAAGGTCAGTGGATACTTTTACACATTAACATTTTAAATTTAGTTGTTAAATATTTGAGAAGCCAATGTCTGGGATGGAAAATAACAACTAGTTTCTGAGCCAAGCAAATTATGTACCTTAAACACTCCAAAAACCCTGAAATTTAGAGTAACAATTTATGAAGAACAAAGCATATAACTAAAGTAACTCAGAGGGGGAAAATATAAGTAACAAATAAACTAGTGCAGAATGCTTTCTAGTATATTTGATCAGTCATAAGATTGCGTTCCTTCCTCTTGGATGAGGAAAGAATTAGAAGAAGGATTGCTGCTGTAATTCATGCTTTCACGATGTCTGTGCTTGGCTGTTGTAGTTTATGTTACCTGAGATAGACCATAAATATAGCATGAAATTACAATTAGTGTTAGAAACAGCCACTAAAACATTTCAGGCATATAAGGCAAAGCAATCTCATTACTACGGAACACCTGCCATGGGACACACTAAGAAAGGAGCTCAAGTTTGCCTTTGTTCAGGTCTAAATATGATCTTCCTCAAATAGAAGCAGCTTTTGGCTTCCTCCGTGCCTTATAATGTGTCCATGAACTATGGGAGTAGGAGAGGGCATTCTCTACTCCATCAACAATTTCAAAGGAATTAGGGAAAATATATACAATGATACCTACATCCCTGTACAATTATACAGTTTCTTTTTAAATTAGGGAGTAGAAAACACAGACAAAAAAATAAGTAAGCTTTGTTCATCAAGCACAAGACGTGGAAGAATGAAAAATATGCCCTAAGCAATCTCATAACTAAATAAAAATTAGTTGTAGCAAAAAATTAATCAACCTGTAAGGAAAGGATACACCATCAACACATTCCCTACAACACAGCAGATTGAAGAAGGTAACTTTGTGCCATATAGTGCCAGAATGAAATTCTGTCAGGGAGAAGCAATATGAAAAAGCAGATTGCTATGTTTTTCAGTCTTAATCCTATCCTCTTGAAACTGACCTGAAAAAAAAAATAATTGTTAGGCTTTGCCTTTTGTGGCTATAGGTGAAAGAAGCTGGGATAAGTGTGGAAGTAAGACTGCCGGTTCTGCAGAGCTAGCAACTTACCATAAGCATTCCCATGAGATCTGAAGTTTCATTTAAAAATACTTTTCCTGTTCATTCTGCTATGAAGATAACAATAAAATAATTCACAAAATAGACACTTTCTCTGCAGACAGACAAATCAGTACCAAAAGAGGTTTGACCTTTCTGTTTTCTCCCAAAAGGGTATGGCTACTTGCATACCAGCTACAAAACACATCCTTAGTATAATTATAATTAAAATATGACACAAATCAGTACAGGGCTGAAGATATTTCTATGCATTTACCAGCTGGAGGAATACAATTTCTTGGATGTTACAAAAATGCTAGCAAGTCAAGTCTGTCAGGAGTGAAACCCTATCAGTAGACAGAGTGGTATCTCTGTGGCATTTGCTAGTAAATGTTGATATTTAAACAGTGGTCTTTGTTGTAAACCTTTTTAATTAACAAGTAGGGCTTTAAAACTTGTACTCACCAGCTCATCAGTATTATGACAAACTGACAAGCAGGCAAGTACACGCCTGAATAGAAGTTCAAGTACTGCACTCCCTACTGAGCCTGAAACGCAAAAATTACAGCAAAAAAGTACAGCTCTGCTTGGTTTTTTTGTAACCAGAAACCACATCTTGTTCCATTCCTGTGCTCCATCCATAACAGGGACTGAAGTACCCTGCACAAAAAAACACTGCAGGTTAAAGAAAATGTTGCCAGATCTATTTGTGAGAAAATTCCACTCCCTCCCTCAAATCCCCCACTTAAAAGGGAGTACAGTTGAAGGTGATGGCACACTATTTTCCCTATTGTGTCAGTGAGGTGGGGGGTCCAATCCACCTGCCCAACCCTCCAGCACAGGCTGTGCAAACCCCAGACCAAGCTTCCTCTGCTCCCTTCCCCCATCCCATTCTGAAGACAGTACCAGAACTACAAGGGCAGAGCAGCTGCAGACATGCAGCCCATCCAAAAACTGGAGTTCAATCCTCCTAACCCCCAGACCCAACAGAGAATGTTTGTTGCATCCAGGGGATTGCTGTAACTCATAGTGCTTCCTGCAAAACATCACAAGTAACAGCAGGGAGCAGACATCTGTCAGCACCCAGAGTATCCATCAAATCCTCTGATACCCAAGGAATATAGCATAAAAGCAACAACAAGCAAGGTCAGACCATTTTTACTGATATAGGTTAAGTCCTCTACTTGCTCAATGTCTGCTAATGATTTAGAACCCAGACTATTTCTAACGGCATCATTTTTAGTGAATGTCTATTTATTCCATTAGCACTGCCCTTCCCAAAAATTAACACAAATTTTATATAGTTCCACCAGGAGCAAGCACATGAAAATGTCAGCTGTAAAAGAAGATCAAAGCCAAACAAGAGACTCAACCCTGTTACTTCCACAGTACGCTTAATCCTCTTTACCACATCAGCAAGGAACAAGTCTGTGATTTCCTACCTGTGACTACTGTATGTTGCCAGCTAAATAATGGATATTTTCCTACCTTTTAAATGTTTTTTTTTTGCAAATGCTTGTGTTCCAATCTAACATAACAGGACTAACTCCCCATCAGCCAACAGGCAGGGTCAAATGAAAATGAGTGGGTATGATCCTGTGTGCTGTCTCGGAATGATGACATCTAAAACCAATAGTGTTCTCAACTTTCAAGAGACAGAAGAAAAACCCAAGCGTGTGTGGCTAACAAGGCAGGGACCTAAACAGCAAGAAGTAGAAGTTATAGACTGGAATGCACAGCAAGTTCTTTTATATTAAAGAAAATTCCCTCTCTCCTTCATTTTCTACATCATTTATTACAGATCATCAAAAATGTCTATGAAGTTATACAGAGAGGTATAAAAGATACTTTTATGCCTTGGGAAGTTTAGAATCCAGGATAAATATGACTGATCAGCAAGACAAGATTACAGAACACCACAGTAATATGACAAATGCTTGCATGTTTTTTTTCCCAGGAGAATTCTAAACAGGCAGGCAAACTGGTCATCTTTGACAGAGAAATACAGAGAAATTCAACTTGTACTACAGCAAAATTCCTTTTTAAAAAAAATCTCCATTTAGTGCTCAGGATGCTGTTGGGCATAGTCTAACAGAGAGCAGTGATATAAGAGAGTAGAAATTTCCAGGCCTGAGATAATGTTTTCTGGATAGCAAATTCACAGATGCAGGAAAATTCTTTTTAGAAGCAGTTTGTCTGGGTTTCTGAAGGAGCAGGTAATATCCAGATATTGTTTTTCTGCTATCCTTTTACATAGCTGAAGTGCACATGCACTTTTTTTCCTTGTGATTTAAAAGTATGGACAAAAGGAAGGGAGCATAATTTCCTGACTAGAGTGAAAACACAGAGTACACCTTGGGAACAAAGAAGGGTGGAGCCCACCAGCAGTACTTTGTCCCTCTGGGGCTGCAGTAAGTGTTCAAAAATAGTCAGTACTTGCAACTTGCAGACCAAGTGCTGAACAGATCACTGGCAGATAAGTATCATCAGAAGACAAATGGAACAAGCATCAGATATTTAGACGGTAGGCCAAACTGAATTCCCAAAGAAGTATAACAGGCTAGAAGCTGGGGAGCACTAGAGCAGCCCTCCCTTCCCTTGCACAGTGTTGAGCTGAGACCCTGGCAGAACGCTTTGATTATGGAGGGTTCCCCCCGCCTCCACCCCCATTCTGACCAGCCCAGCAGGGAACTGATGACAGTGTTTATCACCCCTACCTCAGTGTTTATCACCTCATTAAGAAAACAACAAAGGGACATTACCAGTTACCTGTTGATCCTCCCTTTGTCCCATCTGCCACAGCATGGATCATAGTCAGCATGTGATCTGCTAGCTAATGCTGAACGGTGTCTGTGTAGGGCAGAAAGGATGGTGGAATCCCTGCTTGAGCATGGAGTGGTGAGGGGGAAGCCAGGCAGATGCCTGAAGTGCTGAGCTCCAGCCAGGGAGCAGAGGGGAGCCCTGCCCACCCCAGCCCAGCGAGCATGTTGGGATGCTGGAGGTCTCTAATTTAGCTTAAACCAGCAAGGGGTCTGGGACAGACATTGCATAAACCAGTTTGACCCAAATCAGTTAAGTCTGATACTACTTTCAACCAGGTTTATCTCAAACTGGTTTCAGCCATTTTCAAACTGGTTTATGTGCGCTGAATATCTGTTCTGTTACAGGTTTAAAACAGTTTCTGATCACTTAAACCAGTTTATGTGTAATGTCTGTCCCTAGCCCTAGAAGCAATGCTTTCTAGCAACTGATCAGTGATGCTTCTATTAAAGTCTATATGTGCACAGCTTACTACTGCTGCTCAAGGAACCACTGCTGCTGCTCAGAATATATATAAGTTCCATGCATAAGTTACACTAAGAAATAATCAGACTCTCTACCACCAACTTCTACTCAGATTAGGAAAATAATTTGCAAACCTTAAAAATCTGCCACCACTCAGCAAAGGCATGCCAAAGTTATATCACTGGAGCCACATGCTTGCAGGCTATACATAGATTATATAAATGATTCTTAAATTAATTTTGAACGTAAAGAATGCCAGGAACAAAGTTCTTGCTTCAAAGGCTTTGTGGAGCCAAAAGCCCACATTTGATTCAAGATCTTACACAGGCCTCAATGCATTAGGTAAACTTGGTAGTTCAAGCTGGCATCCATCCATATGTCCACTCCATATTCTTTTGAAGACATTTTAAAGACTAAAGAAATTTTCACTAACTAAGGAATAGACAAAAAATGTGGCTGAACATGTATATCTTGCTTCCAGATAGATTAAAAACTCTCAGTCATTTTGCTCTTAAATAGACCCCATTCCATGGTACAGGGGCATCTCCCTGAAAAAAACCACACTATTTTTCATTCCTTCTAATAGCACTTTGATTAGTTTAGAGTTCTTTCAGAATGTTTTTCCTACTCTTTGCTGTGAAAATACGAGCTACAAGAAGATACACTGAGGTTCTGAATTCATTTTTGAATGCCACGAGTACTCAGTCTTTTACAGGATTTTCAAAATGTAATTCCAGCTCTTGTTACAGTGTGCATTCTGTCTTCATAGTTTCTCATACTGACCATCAGTTTCAACCACTGGTCCTCCTATGGAATGCTGCAGCTGTGGGGTGCAGTCCAAGAGTTCATCTCTCATGAACTACGTCAGTTCAATGGAGACTTTTGAGTACCCAAACACTATAATGATTTGTTAAGAAGCCAGTGTGGACTGATGTATTTGGGAGATATGCTCATGATAATATGTCCCCCTTAGATGGCAAGCTACTGAGCTCCGTATAGATTGTAACTTCTTTTGGCTGTGTAACATCATTTCTACCATTTGGCTAACATGGCTAAGTCTGAATGAACTTAGCCCATAGGTCTACAGTATTAAGATAGGGAATGGGTACAACATTCTTATGAAATCTTGTACCACCACTTTAAACCTATTAAATATCTGAATGACACTGGTCCCAAACTGGGAAGATCTGGACAAAAAACAAAAGAGAGTCTGCTTTTATGTTCTTGGATACTGGGACAGACTGAATAAACCTAATCCCTCACATGCCAACAGATACACTAGTATTTGTGTTTTCCAGCAGCTATTGATCATTAGGGATTATTTCTCACTTATGAAAAACATGTTCCTAACTCTCATCCCCCATCCTTCAGTTACACTGGCACTATATACAATTTTAGGGATGAAAAACTAGTTCCTTTGCTTTATTTCTTGAATCCCAAAACAGCTGTCCATACTGAGCTCTAGAAAGTATCCCTTTCTTGATCTAAGATCTCTGGAATTACTCTCTTGGCTATGGGAGCTGGGAGAAAAGCAAGGGGCTAGGATTTGCTGGCTGGCTGGTTGGTTTGTTTTGTTCAGCTTGCAGGTTTTTACCCTGGACCATACACATTTTATTGACTCATTACTTTGTGAATAAATTGTATATGTTGGTGGCAATAGGAATTTTGTTTTTCAGCAATAGGAATTCCAATCCAAGGAGTTTTAGACACCTTCTCTGCTGACTATGGACAAAGCCCAATGTCTCTCTAAATTAGTTCACTAGCTGCTGTTACAGTCACAGATACTAACGGGAAGTCAAAGACTCTGTCTGCTGTAAGATCTGTTGCATAGCAACCAAAACTGATGTTCTCTAACTACAAAGTAACAAGGGGATACTCCAACATTCTGTAAGAGTGCATCTACACAAAATGCTTTATTGCCCGTTAAACTAATCTAATGCACAGTAAAGCATGACCATCTACATGTGCACTGGACTTACTGAACCTTAAATTAATCTAATGCACCATTTGCTAGTACCAACACATACAGGTACTAGGTAAACAGCGGATCAGGTAATGTGCAGTAGTGCACGCGTAGATGCTGACCAGGAGCAATTTTGCTCCAGGTCAGCCCAGGCAGCGGGAGGCCACTGCCGCCTGGCTAAGCTACCATGCAGGAGGAGCTGTACTGGCTATAGGGGCAGCTGGCTCCCACCCTGTACACACTGAGACCAGTCCTCATGTGCATGGGACCTAGAGAGCTGTGCCGGCTGCAGGGGCAGCCATCTCCCAGCATTGTCCCCATAGGGTCTGGTCCCCACGTGAACAGGGCTGGAAAAGCTCTGCCAACTGCTGGAGCAGCTGTCTTCTGCTCCATGAACATGGGGACCAGTCCCCATGTGCATGGGGCCAGGAGAGCTATGCTGGCTTCAGGGGGATGGGGATGGGAATCAGCTCCCCACTACAGCATCCCCATACACATGGGGACCAGTTTCTGTCCCCCCGCCAGACTCTGGGCTGGCACCCAGAGGAGCCTGGATCTCCCTCTTACTGGTACAGGGGAGCAGGGCAGGAGCAGCCTTGGACCAGGCTGCTCCCACTGTGTGCAAATCTGTGTCCAGCAGGGCACATGTGTCTACACGTTCCTGAATGCAGTTTACCGCACCATATTTTAGTGCACAGTAACCTGGCCACATATTAGTGCATGTGTAGATATACCCTAAAAGGACCCCAGATAGGAGAGACAAATATGAATGTCTGGAAAACGGTTACAGAAACTTCAAAAGCACACACCAACTGCCCTGCTCAGTATTCTCTGAAAGACCAACTAATAATTATATTTTTGAAAGTGTTTAAAAGACCAATGCACAAACATTAACTACTTGATCAATTTACATGAGCCCCCCACAGAAATGACAGTAAGGGAGTGGGGAAGTTTATACCAGCATATCCCTGAATGGCTTCTGTGAAGCACAGACTGAACCTGGGTCCTCTAGATCTTAACATACAGCCCTCTGACACTTAGTTTTAAAAAAACAGGTCCAGTCACCACACTATAGAGAGCTCTGGAAGCTTCTATAGCAGGGTGGTCAACCTGCAGCCTTCATGCCACAAGTGGCATGGTCAGCTATGTGTCATGCAAGCCCCAGGCACTCAGTAAAGGGAGGTACCTGAGTGGAGGCAAGGGCTCAAGCCTCAGACTGGAAGAAGCAGGGCAGGGCAGGTGTCACTGCCAAGAGCCAGGCTAATCATCCCCTGGCTGAACAGCTGCTGCCAAATTAAAGGCTTCTTTGGGTCCTCATTTCATCATATAAAGCTGCAGTACATGAGAGGTCAGGGGAGGGTTAGCCTGGCTCTTGGTGATGAAGCCACCTCACAGCAGCACCCTGCCCCCATTCTGCTCCATAGAGCTGGAGGCTTGAGACCTCCTTTCCAGCACACTAATGCATTAACTCTATCAGGTGGACCTCCTAGCGCATGAGGAAGACAGGGACCGGTGTCATTTACAGAGGGGATGGAGTTAACTCGTGACACAACTGCCTGCCACAAGTTAAGGTTGACCACCATTGCTCTACACCAACCATTAAAGAGGAATGGACTGCTGAGTGGCATCTAAGTGGAGTAGCTTATAAATGCATAAATTGTGAGAAAGGATAAAATTGTAAATATTATTGGGAAGGTTTGTTGTTTTCTGTTGCTGTGGCTAGATTTGTTTGCCTCTTCTACTTCAATTTGTCATCTTATGCATTGACACATTCTATGGGTCAGCCAGCTAGGTCTA
>NW_017728992.1:130109180-130116653 GCF_001723915.1 Gavialis gangeticus | reverse complement strand
AAATATTATTGGGAAGGTTTGTTGTTTTCTGTTGCTGTGGCTAGATTTGTTTGCCTCTTCTACTTCAATTTGTCATCTTATGCATTGACACATTCTATGGGTCAGCCAGCTAGGTCTAAAGTTTTTGTTCTGAAGTATTATGGCTAGAGAGCAAAAAGGAAAAAAGAAACTTAAATATTTGTCCTACATTTTGCCTATGTGTTTTAGACAAATACATTTAAAAAAACATTTAAAAGATGCTGACTATTTGATGTTAGCACGTAGGTCTTTGTAAAACAAAAATATATAAAATCTCAGGGGTTGGTATTATCAGGGCAGTTCCCTGTGGATGGAAAAAGATCCTGTAAAAAAAATAACTGTAATGCTAATTTTTCAAATTTTGCTCGAGTTACTATAGTGATTTTTATAACCTGTTTTTATGTCTTTTCGCATAAATAAGAATACCAGACATGATAATGCTGGGTCAGAATTTTCATATCACTCCTCTTGTTTCTTGTCACACATTTTCATTTTTTACCCAGAGACCAAAATTCTTTAATCTAAATTTACATAGCATATGCATCTTATTCTTTGGATATGACCCTGCAGCTAACGTATTTTTTAAATATGTGCAAGTCAAAGCAAATTAGGTAGGCAAATACCGGGAGTTTACTCAGTTGTAAGTGTTACGGTTAAGATACAGCCCACTTTGATGATGTTTTCATACTTATGTACAGGGGTGGGACTAAGGTGGGGTAATTAGGGCAGCTGATCCAGGTGCTGATTTTGGGGGAGGGGAAGCGGGGGGAAGAAAAATTGCACCAGGGCCTAGGTACAACCAGAAGTTGCTGCTCTCCCTGTGTAAGGCAGCTGGCCTGGGTGCCTGGCTGCATCTTTCTGCCTCTGCATATGTGACAAATAGGTTACAGGTTAGCCAGGAGCCTCAGTGGATAGTTTCTCATTAATCTCTTTAATCATTGGTTGGTATAATTTTAAGAGCTTAATTTTGATCTTTGTCACACAAGAGCAAATCAAAAATAACTCCAATGAAGTATATGGAAAACATAATGTATATCATATAAAAGTACAAATATCATAATAAGAATATCAAATATCATATATGGAAACTGACCATAAATAGGCCTGATCACACATAGGCCTGAACGGGTTCTGAATTCTGGCATGTTTAATGAATCCATCCATAGGCCCAAGTGCCAAACAGGACAAATTAAAATATTAAAAATCTGTAAATGTGCTAGCATTAATGTTTACAGAATAAAAGCAATGAAAGAAAAAGAAAGCAGTATTTAATAAAGCAACATTTAATAAATATAAATTTATTTCCCCAGATCTTTGTTTGGGTGGTTAGCGAAGAAAGATCTGGGGAAGTGCATTCTTCTGTTATAAAACAGACAGATGTGTGGATGGCCCATCAAAGATTTTTTTCATTCTCATGAGGCCCTAAGTATTCAATAATGCATATATACTGTACTTAAAGTTTACTATATTATTTAAAAGCATTGCTTTAGATATTAGTGGAAATGATCAAGGAGGCAAGCTGGCTTCTGAATGTTTTAAGAGGAAAATAGTATTCTGTAATTTTTAGTACTTTTCCTCCAAGAATCAGAAAGTACTTCAGAATACTCTTGTGGGATAAGAGAAATCTTGGTCTCCATTATACAACTGGAGCAGCAAAAGTGCAATAACTGATTTGCCCAAGGCCACACAGGAAGTCTACTGGGAAAAATGACTTCAAAACACTTTTCATGGCTTTTATCCTTAACCGCAAAGCTGAGTTCCAAATGGATCCGTGACAAATGCCCAAATGACCATAAATAAAGATCAAATTTAAGGGTCTTAATGTGATATTAAGGTAAGAATTTCATTTCATTCTGTTGGAAGACCCACTCAGACTAAAACACTCACATTCATCACCTATCAGCAGAATTACTGCAAAGGACTGTTCCTAGGCAGAACTTACAGAACTCTATTTTAATGTCTTAAATTAAGACATTAAATTGCAGTACAGTGCATCTCCTCAGACCTGTCCCTGCACCCCCTAAAATTGTCTTCCTGCAGCATTTCAAATCAAGTTCAGCATCCCAATACCGATCCTCAAAGATCTCTGTGGCCTGAGACCAGGATATCTAAAAGCCTAACGCTCTAGGATACAGTAAATATAGGAATACAAAATGCACAATACAACTAAGATCCTCTAGCACAGGAATGTCAAACATACAGCTCATAAGCTGGATCCAACCAAGTTTATTTAATGTAAGCGGTTTCGGCAGATTTGTTTCAGCCATCTTAAGGTGATGTTATTAACAGTGTGAAAAGCTTGAAAGACACCAGGTATCACTATAAATGGACAGGAGTCAACAATGTGGGACATGGTTTGAACTTGTCCACAAGGACATTTGCAAAGGCCCCATTGGTATAGGTTTGAAGCACAGTGACCCTGTCCAGTTCAAAAACTGTTGAGAAATGCCCAATAATAGCACGGTCAGTTAAATCCTGGTTGACTAACTGTAGGATCAGAGGTAATGTGATAATTGATTGGCCATTGTGCAGACCATTCTTTGTGCCATTCTTTGTACATAAGGAAAAGTCAAAGGATTTTTGAAATGGTGGACCATACTGGGCATTTTAATGGGAGCCCCTTTAATATGTCCCAGTGCACTGGCAGGTTAGGATTATCATGGAATCTGGCTAGTAAATTCACTTCAGCATTTGTGCAGCAGAGATCAGGGGGAGCAATGTTACTGACGACTGGTAACCATAAGAGTGGAGTGGAGCGCAATGTGCCTGACAATACGTATTGTAGCATGCAGTTGGGTGTCCACTAGCTGCTGTGCGATGAATACAGGATATCCAACCAATGAAGTCCCTCTATCCAGCCTGCTGGACTATGAGTGTATTCAGAGGGAGCAACCTGCTGCAGAATCTGGGGCTGTTGGGCCACAGTGAACATGGAGATCAGCAGCAGGAGGGCAAGTGAAGGCTGACAGCCCCAGCCACCCTCCAGCTGCTTCACCCATCTGCACTGCTGCAGTTATACCTCCCCAGCCACTGGCCCTGGTCACATGCCCTGTGTTAGAGCTGGAGCTAGGTCTGATGCCGTGGGACACGGCATGGGGTCCATGGCAATGGCAGCAGCAGATCCAGCTCTGCAAAGGGCCACATAGCAGCGGCAGCTGTGGCAGAGGGTATATGGTAAGAGCTGGAACCACCACCATGTGCTCCAGGTCACAGCCTCTCTGCATCCCCCATGTTGGAGCAGAGCAGCTGTCTCTGAGCACTGACAGACATGCAGCTCCCTGCTGTAACTCATAGCACTTTACAAAAAGTGCCATGAGTTACAGTGACTACCCTCCCTCCCACTCCAATCCAACAGCTGTTCACTTTTGGTTTGTGGAGGGGGGAAATCGAGCTCCACTTTGAAGCCAATCCAAGAGAAGTTGCATGTCTACAGCCTCTCTCCACTAGCCCCACCCCCTACACTCCCAGTTCCAGTGCTGTCAGCAAGATGTGAGAGGGAGAAGGGAGGAGAAGGGAACTGTGAGCTGGGGTTTACCCAGCCTGTGCTGCGGGGTGGGGGGGTTAGGTAGATTGGATCCCCCTTCCTGCCCCCTCTCCTTCCTCCCTGAGGCAGAGGCTGACAGCAGTTAAAGAAGGTGCTCTACTTCGGAGTGCCTTCATATCTGAACCCTTGTTATATGAAGGTTAAATTTGTTGTGCACCTGAACACTTTTAAAGAGCTCTGCAGCCATACACTTGTGTCAGGGCACAGCTGTAGAGCACTTTCAGGAGGCTGATCACACAACAAAACATCACTTCTGTCAGTGCCCCCTGTGTGCCCTGGTTTGGAGCTGGATCCAGTTCACAAGGATCTCCACAGTCTGGATCTGGCCCAGAGTACAAAATGAGCTTGGCACCCCTGATCTAACACAATGGAATTCTCCACAAGAAGGGTAAGGCTCATCTGTATGGGGGTAAGAAATTTCTTGGAGGCCAATCTGAGATTAAGGAACTAAGAATCATCACAAACCTCACCATCTTTCAAATGCAAGGTACTTAGCTTTGACTTTACATTTCCTAGCAAAAACATAGAAGTATGTACATTTACAAAAAAAGACCAAAATACCGCCCTCCCCCCCACAAAAACAAGACATTCAACTGCATAAAATTCTTCCCTAGGGAAAGGGGAGGAGGAGGGATAAGAGTCCAAAGAAAGAGTGGCAAGTTTTAGTCACGCTGCTTAATGCACAACTGAGAGTGACAAAGACACTACAGGAAAACACAAAGATACATATCTGTGACAAGCATAAAACATGAATCTATACAGAAAAGTAAGATGACTTTATTGTCTAAAAAGAAAATTCTGAATAAGTACATTCTACAACTGACTTACATATAGAATATTTACTCTTCAATGGTGAAGGAAGACTGGTATTGAAACATTTTTGATGCACATGTTTGTGTGCGCGTGTGCACACATGGGCACATATGCATGAGCTCACATGTGTGCATTCTAAAGCAACAGAATCCTGGAAAGTACTAATCTAACTGGTTATTCTAATAGGATATCCTAAATAGAATTTGTGATGCCTCTAATTTATCTCTGGTAATAGGATGCAGTGTAGAATATTCACAATTTAAAATCAGTTCAGCCAGGACTGTTAAATATATTTAGGTAATAATGTATTTATTTACTATTCAGTTTACAGAATATCGGTATTCCAGAGAAGCCAATTTCTCACACAGTAAAAACCGCATATCTTTGCTGTAGGTCCGAACACAAAGAGAACTATATGACACTCAAGGTTTCAAACAAGTATTCAGGAGCAGAAAAAAACTTATTTAGAAATAAAAAACAGTAATTTACATTTGTCTTTTTAGCTCTGTACAGATAGTACAACTGTGCAGACCTTCGATTCTATTTCTATGCCTGGACATGCCCACTAAAGGCAAAGTTTGCCAGGTGACTGATAAAGAATGCCCAGAAAGCTAGTCTAAAAGATATCACTGAAAAAATCCTTGCCTCTTGCATAATTCCTGGACCATTGTGACTACAACATCAACTTACAATAGCAGGTGCATTTGGCAATCTAATTTGAAGACAAAGGAATTGAGGTGTACCTAAAGAAATAAATGAGTTTGTAGTACCTTTATTAACAGTAAGTGAACAAAAATAGAAAAAAAACCTTAATTTTCAAATCACAAAGTGTGTAAGCTTGGCAAAACGCATCTTTGAACAATTTACATTTGATCTGAAAGTCACTAAAAAACAAAAAAGGAACGCCATACAATAATGCTTCTGTTAGTCACTTTCATAGAAGATCCTAACTTTAAATACAATGAACCTGAAACTCTGCTAGTAATTGCACATGAATGCTTAGCTAAACCATCTCAGACTGAAAACCAAACTGAATTTTTCTCACCTAATCAGAGGATTCAGTTAAAAATGTTTGTTAAGGGAACTGGCAACCAAGAAATTGCTTACTGGCTATATTACTATTTAGAAAAAATGTCCCACTAACTTAAGTAAGATTGGTTACCTTACCTAAGGTAAGGTTGGTTGGCTAGTGTTTTAGCTCCGACAGACCTTGAGAGAAACAAGGAGTTTGTAGTTTTTATCTTTTGCTGGACCAACTGTATAAATTGAAAGAGATATTAGAGGTGCTTTCAGACAGAATGTGTGTGTCTACATGACATCATACAGCGACATTGATATTGCACCGTGGAAGTAAGGAAGTACTAAAGCACAGCGTAGTACAAGAGGTTACTACACCATGTGCATGGTGCATGGTTAAGATTTTGCTGTGGCAGTGATGTAGCAGTATGCTATAACTGGGCAGCACGCTACTACAGCGACATAGCTGGTACATGCGCGCATGATCGCTACGTCGCCACAGAATGTCTTACGGTGACATAGCTCATCGCTACATCACCATAGGGCAACATGTAGACATGCCCAAAGTGTCCTTCTTCAGGTCTTATTTATCTACCAATGGGTGCTCAAAGTTAATAGCCACTTATACCTATCATATTCATATAAATGTCTTCCCATACTTCCCTCAGATGAACATTTTTGATTTACTAACCTACAGAGTTATGTAGCTATAAAATCAGTTGGAAGACTACTCAGTCCTTGAAGCTCTGGTCTGTAAGTGGCAGACAAATACATTATATATTTTTTGCAATAGTATTGTGGTATATAAAGCACTTAACACTACTTTAAAATAATTTTTCTAATAACAATGTAAAAAATGTGAACAAAAATGTTATAAATACAACATAACAACTATAGTTGGCAATTATTTCCTGTTTCTACTAGAATCAGAGGTGGAGCAAGGTATTTCAGTTCCCAGGACATAAGGGGAGCAGGGTAGGGGAGGGAATTATACTGATCTCTGGAAAGCATGAGGAGGGGCAAATAGGGAGGAGGGACTGAATCTTACTTGCCCCTGCACTCTGTTCTCAGGGAGCAGCTACTATAGTTCCTGCTCCCCCCTCACCCCACCCTAGCTATGCTACTGTTTAGAACAGATGTGCATAGTCTTCCATCTCCAAATTATAAACATGTTGCTTAAAACCTTGGATGCGTAAAACGTACACATACTATGGAAATGATCTAGATTTCAAAAACATGAGCACTCAGCAGCATAAAATTTTATGCATATGGGCATAAGGGTCCAGCCTTAAAGAGCAGTTTGTAGTCTGAGTCTGAGCTGAAAGAAATATTTAAATTCCCTGGGACACAGGATACCAAGCTATAGAATCCAAACACAGAAGAGGCACTGAAGTACAGAGTAGAGACAAGATGCTCAGCAAAACCAAAAAGTTCATGTGTTATAACACCCTACTGGTTGAGCCTGTCATCTTGCTAAAAAGATCACATAGGAAAGCCCCATGAAAAATTAAAATCTATTTCAACAGCAGGAGCACTGAAGGTAATAGGTTATGAACAAGTTCTTATTCTAGTTCACCAAGGGATTAAAATCAAAAAATTTAGTCTACACAATCCTTCCCCATGTAAAATGTGGTACAAGCCCTAGAGAACTTTACCAGGTTCCCTTTGCCACAGAATAAGATGCCCTAGAGCAGCTTATGAAATCAGAGTCGTGGGTGAGGACTTAGACATGAAGCTGGACCAACTCCTGCTGTTCATTCATGAATCAAGAGAACTTCACAGTAGCCATGACACCATCATCGTTTTTTACCAGGATGATGATTTGGTTTCATAACCCACAGACCAGTTCACATAATGGGCCTACTCTGAAAATAAGAACTTGTTTTCAGCTTCCTCTTAATCTATTCAAAGTTCTTGCTGTTCATCACCTGCTGTGTAAAAAAGTCAATAAACTTGACAGGATCTCCCAACAGTAGGTTTCCCAACTCAGAGATACTAACATCTTCAACAAAGATCTTCAGACACAACCAGGTACCCTCTAGTTGAAATGGGAGGAAGACGTAAATGGACCATGATCTCTG
>NW_017728992.1:130108441-130109099 GCF_001723915.1 Gavialis gangeticus | reverse complement strand
GGAGGGGGAGGGAGAAGGGGAAAGACTTTACTTACACTGTACCACAGCTGGGTATCAGGGACTTCAGCGGCTACCCATTTCATAAATCCTAAATTGAATATAAACTTAAGTTAAAGAAATCCTAAATTATTTAAAGGTACATAAGACCAAATTTGCCCACTGGATCACATTTATTTAAATAACACTTGTAGCCAAAATCACTCAACTTGTAAAAAAAAAATTAAAGAAAACCTAGCAGAGGAAACAAATACTTTAAAAAATGTTAATATTCTGCCAAAGGACTAAATTCCAAATCCACAATATATATTTGCTTCACTTACCATAGCATAAATTAAAATCTGAAATCAAAATACAGATAACTTTCTACATACATTTTACATTACTGTTTTATTCATAGTCATTATTATAGTATCACATCAAGGAAACATTTTTACAGATGTTCACTGCTTCAGAATCTTGCAAAAAGTTTACAGTATGAGTTGCCTGGTTCTGACTAAATTTTCAGATGTTTAGCATTTTAAGATGCAAAACAGTTTTCCAAGATTAGGCTATTTATATTAAGAGCTCTAGAGTATGAAAGATGTTGATATAGAAAAAAAAAATCCTGAGTTGTTATCATTTGGACCAAGGCTTTTGTTTGATATGCATCAAGTTTGTT
>NW_017728992.1:130075864-130103441 GCF_001723915.1 Gavialis gangeticus | reverse complement strand
AAGAGCTCTAGAGTATGAAAGATGTTGATATAGAAAAAAAAAATCCTGAGTTGTTATCATTTGGACCAAGGCTTTTGTTTGATATGCATCAAGTTTGTTTGGTTTTGTGTTTTGGGGTTTTTTGATTATTCAATAACTCAGTTTCTCTCCAGCTGTTTTTTAAACCCTTTTTAACTATAGGTATTATAGCTCACCACTAAAGTAGGTTAATCTAACCTAAAGGTTTAAATTTTTATGCATACATTTATTTTGAAAACATGAGCTCGGCTGGCTATACTTGAATCCATATATCTAGATTTAACTGTCCCTAATTGATTTTTTTAATCTATAGATCACAAGGAGAAGTACACAAGTCATGTGTATATTTTAATGGTTAATATATACACTGGAGCCTGGGCTCCATGGCCGACAGCAGCTATTTAAAGCCCAGGCTGGTGCTGGTGTGCCAAACAAAATGGCCTTGCGTGCCATGCTCAACACACGTGCCGGTGGTTGCTGACCCCTGTTTTAACCCGTGTAAATACTCAGTGTTCTAAGAGGACATGGATTCTATAGAGGCCCAAGTTGTGAACATGTACTTAAAAAGTCTGCTAGTTTTGCTGGTTTCCATTTTTTTTGTACCTTTACATATACTGTTTTAATTTGGGTAACAAAAAAATCAGTTGTGTAACATGAACAGGAGCAACACAGAAGTGTTACTGACAAGCAATTTATGTCCTGATGTTCCTATTTACACTGAAGTTTCAGAATTTGAATGATCAATCAGCAAATTTTTCTAACAGATATTTCAAGTTTCTTCTTTGAACAGCTAGTTGGGAATTTGTTGATGAGTTTGTTTTTAGTTATAAAAAATGCTGATTAATTGAAAACTAAGCATGTCTGCTGGAGAGTTTGAGCATTAAGGTTTCCTACTGCAGACCCAGGAAGCTCTGGCTGTTGCTAAATCTCATCTCCTGGCTCTGGGACAGGAGTTTGGAACTGAGGAGGACCCCTGTTTTGAGCACAGAGCCCTCAGAACTTCTAGGTTCCCCCAACACAAATCTGGGCGCTTGATAGCTCTGGCCCCCAAATTCAGAGGCTCTCATCTCAAATATCTTTTCAGCTCTTGGCTCTCATCCAGGGCTACAAAGGACAGAGGAGCTTAAAAGCCCTGGGAACCAAGGCTGCACTACAGTCCTGGAGTTTCAGTGGAATTTGATTTCCTTTGAAACACCCAAATCCCATGCTTCAAGTTTTGAAGACTGAAATTATTGATAGACATACAGTTTTCCTTTTAAAAATAAGAAAAAACATTTAAATTGACATTTTTAATACCTCAATAACCTGCCCTGCTGGATGCTCCATTAAACACAGGTTTGCTAGTTTAAAAATGCTGTTTATGGGCGCTTCTACACGTGTTATTACAGCGCTTATATAAACCGTGGAACTTATTGCTTCAGAATTTATTGCTCCTGTGCACACTGTTTGAACATGCACCCAAAGTAACAAGATCTGCAGATTACAGGTTTCCCTTGCTGTACAAATATTCATATATACATACATATGCTGTATATACATTCCTGGAAAACGGCACTTAACTTAAATTTGCATAAAGGGAACCCACTTTACAATGTAACAAATAGGGATACATTCCAAGACCTCAACTGTACTGACCCCCAGACCCATTTCTACCTCTTTTATAAGACAATTTTGGTACAGCCAGGTGGTAGGACAAATGGAGTGAATTTACTTTGCCTCTACCCTCAACCAAGTACATGTAGGTTTTCAGAGAGGAATGAAAATTAAATGCTTTCACTGCTGCTCAAAACTCTATTATTCACTGAAATATGTTACATATCTCTTCTATTCTTCATGCAGAGTTCTGGAAATCTGAGGTAGCATATACTATATTTCATGGCTGTTTTTCACCCCTGTAGATTAATATACTGAATAGTTTTAAAATAGTTATTTCCTAACTAATTAGTGCCCTAAAATTTGTGTGAGAATTGGAGGACCACAGCAGTCAAAATTTTATCTATGAAGCAGTTCTGACAAAGCTTAATTACTTTTAATTAGAGAATCACAAACAATGAGAGCATTTCTTACTGTAAAAATGCAGGAATATTAATCTAATTCATCATCCTCTAGTGTAATGCAGTGTAAGTACTCTTTTTCTTCCCCTTTTATATATGTAGTATATGCCTTTTCCCTGTTTATCCGATGAATTGGATACAAACTACTCAAAATAAGCCTCTGAATTTTGGTTTTGCATACCAGGAGCAAAACAGAGGCTTAATAAAACATGTCTGAATAGACTTTTCAAGTACGTAATTGTGAACATGTACATGCTTCCTACTTCGTCCGCATTAAGGCACTGCAGAGGGCACGGTAAGTTTAGGCAAGGGAATGATGCTTTGATGGCAGTAAATAATAAATGTCTTTTTGCCATATTTCATCCATTAGGGTTCTTGGCCTTTTTTTAGGACTATTTTATATTTGTTTAAATAGAGAAAAGATCATACTTTTCTATCCACTTTGACAATCTGTCTCATTTTTCCTTTTTTTTTCTTAAATTAATGTAAATGTTTTTTCCTAGAATGCATCTATGACTCTCACAACCTGAAACAAGGGCTAAGTACAGGCATTCAAAAAGCCCAAGCCAGAATTGATTCAACCTCTGCAGGCTAGTCTAACCTGTGCAGAACGAACCAGGAAGCAAGTGAATAGACATTCAATTTTGATTCCGGAAATGCAGCCACATGCCTGCAGTGAGTCCAGCTAGAAGCCAGGGTGCTAAAGGGAGCCTTCCCTTCCCTTCTGCAGCAGCCGCAAGGCTGGAAGGAAGCTGAGCTGGGGGGGCGTGGCCCTAGCAGGCTACCGAATATGATTGGGGAGGGGTTTAAACCTCCACCTTTGCCTGCAGGTGACTGGAGGGGAATGAAGGAAGCAGCCCCTGCCAGGTTTGTCACCAAGGGAGGGAGAGGTAGAAGACAGGGGGGTTTAATCCCCCTCCCTGCCCCGCCTTCACCTGAAGCTTCTGCCCAACCCAGCTCTGGCCATGTCTCCCACTGTGCAAGCAGCCAGCAAGGTGAAAGCCGGGCAGAACTCAACTGGGGTCCCCATGCTGGTGAGAGAAAGGTGAGATGAGGTTCTTAATCCTCCTCCCTCCCCGTTTCGCCTGAGGTGCTGCCCGGGTGGGCTTTGGCCACGCTCCCACTGCTACAGCGGTGAGCAGGGGGAAAGGGAAGACGCAGGCTGGGGTCCCATGTAGCTGGGATATGGAGGGCAGCGGGGTGTAAGCTTCTTCTCCCCCTCAACCTGCTAGCCTCTTCCCCTCACCCTCTCCACTCCAGTGGGGAAAAGTCTGGCAGGGGCTACTCTGCCCCTCCCCTGCCCAGGCAGACTGGGCTATGCCAGCTGAGTTTCCCACCCCCATTCCCTTGTCAGCCAGCCCTCACTGCTCAGGCTAGGGAGTAGAGGGGCAGGGCCAACCCTGCTCTGTTCCGGCAGACAGCACAGCCCCATCCAGGGCTGCAAAGCATGCTGGGGAACTCTAATTTAACTTGAACCAAGATAGTGGCTAAGTGGCCTAAAGGAAACATTAGCAAGTTAAAGATAACCTTTAGCAATCACTTAGAAATACCCATGAGGAATAAATTGCAATTTACTTTGTTCCACAAAAATGCTAAAACTGTGAGCCAAAAGCTAACATGTCCAACAAGATGTATTAAGTCACAAGGCTTGGAAAAGACCTATGGAAATCTTTAACAAAGAAACAAATTCTGCTCTCATTTACAGCTACATAGACCTATTAACTTCAGTAAAGTTGCCATTGTGTAATAGAGAATTTGCTCCTTGGATTTCAAGTGTTGGTAAGCAACTTCACCTGTGACTAGTGCACAGAGACTAGTTTTAATTCCACATAACTTTTCTACCAGATACTGAATTTAAAGTTTGCTCAGCAAAAACTTTTTAACAATTTTTCCCCCAATTACTAAATTCTTTGTACCTAAAAGAAAGGTTTTGGTTGTATTCATACAAAGAGTTTTAGCCATTCACACAACCTAAAATAAACGGATAAAGAGATATACATTTCTAATTAGCAACATATACAAACATTAAGTGTAAAAACATTTGTGCATACTTTCCAAACCTGAAACTAACAATAGCTAAATATAATCACACTGATTATTCAAAGCTCATTCTTGATTGTACATGGAGTTTTCTCTTTACAAAAACACCACCAGGAGTATCACCCCCTTCCCCAATCTAAAATCACGTTAATTAGCTTGGCAGCAAAGTTTCAAAGCATTCCAAATACTGACTAGAGTTCACAACGCTATTGTGTCTAGCTTTGAAAACAAGTCATGATTAGTGAAATCTACATGGGAAGCATACTTCAAGTACAGAAAAAAGGTTTTAATCTGCCCAGAAATTGGCAAGCACTTGATGTGTTTTCTATACTTCATGTTATGTTTCTCTGCTCACTGGAATGAATTGGCTGCTATGAATGAAAAGAAACTTTTGCATCTAATCAGTGGCATGAATTTATACTGAATGCTGCTGTGCAGGGACTTCTGTGAGGAGTCTGGGCCCACTGCCATCCTTGTGCTTGTGAATGAAATGGCATGATCCACACACCCATCCCCCCCAGCACATCCAGGCCTTCACCATTTCCTTTGCTAGGAAGGCTAGGGAATCGACTGTTTGTTCATGAAATGAACATGACCCAGAAAGGCATCCAGCATGATCTGTAAGCTCACTTAAAAGAGACCTTCACTGTACTTTCCATCCTGCTATTTTCACTCCTGTCCTGTTTTCTAAATCAACTTGTGAACCAATACCAACACATACCTTGTGAGGAATTTGTTTTGATAAACAGGCTCATAAACTTATCATTGGCCTTTGTGTGCTTTACATGGATAACTGAAAACACTACTGACTCTGTGTTTTGTTACTTTTGCAGTCAAGCCTGATATGGTTTCCATCCAAAAATCCACAGAAAAATGTACATGAGTTTTATATCATTAGCACACTGACCAAAATGCAAAAAGTATCCTACCAAACTACTATTTCCACGTAGAAGATCAAGGAACTTTCCATCTACTGTTAACCTACCATACGTTCCTTTCCAATTAAAGTATTATTTGCCAATGAAGCTGCATGAACTGCAAGTTAGCACAAAATCCATCCCTTCGTGTTAGTTTCAAGTTACTGATAAAAACTCTTGTGTGGCAAATAGCTAATTATATGTTAAATTTTAAACATGTCTTCTGCTACATTGGGGTATGAGCCATTTAGTCTTCAGTGTGATTTTATTAATTCATTTAAATGGGAAGTGAATCAGGTTCAGCAAGCATAAATTAAAGGGGGGGGACAAACAGAATTTTGCTAAGCTTCTAACAAATACAGAGAGTCAGATCTGATTCCTGTCCCAGATCTACATTTACATGTATTTTACATGTTTTATCTTAACCAATATCTTAACTAGGAAAGCATTTTTTACACATCTCACAAAATATCCATTTTAGCTACACTACAGATAAAACTATATTTTACAAAAGTATTTTTTCTATAATACATAAGTTGTTCTATTTTACTGTCAGTCTTCTAAAATATGAATATATTAAACTTTCTGGCAAACACTCACAGTGTATTATCTTAATTCTCAGAAGATATTTAGTATACTATATAAAACTTTATGGTTCTGGAAGAAGACTGGTTTTATAGATGTATCCAGAATTATTAAGCAGAGGTGGTATTTTCATTGTGGTACTTCAATAGCACTAACACCTGAGCTTCTTCTGGACATAACTTTGCTTAGATTATAAAATGACAAAACCTTTGCTAAACCACGTGACTCAGAGGAAAGAGGATCCAGATTTTCTAAGAAAATAATTGCCATTTAGAAAACTGCTAAAATATCAGTAATTTTGAAGACTGCAACTGATCAATTCCAAAATTTCAAGGAACACTCTACACATTAAATGGGAGAACATTATTGATTCTGAAAAGAACCATAACATGTGAAAAAGACTGATTTTCACTTATGCCAACTGGCTGCTGAAGGCAGAAGAGTATTAGGACATTAGACATGATCCAGCGAGTCATCACTTCCTCCCTCCACTTCATTTGCATAAACTCCATTGATTGAAATGTCAGTTAATGAAAAGGCAGGTGAGGAAAGAGATGCTTTGTCTAGTCTGGCTCCCTAGTGCTCTGAGCACAGCTCAAAAGCATGCCCCATGCAACCATTTCTATTCTGTCTATATCAACCCAGAAGTGAGGTCGAGAAGATACTCTACCACAGTTCTCAATCTCTGTTTCTCAGGCATGTTTGAGACTAGTGGTGGAGGGGGAGGTAAGCCTAGGACAGTTTCAGCCACCTCATTTTGTGGTTTGGTACATACAGAACTGGAGCACGTGGACAGGATGCAAAGGCAAAGTAGCCTGTGGCTCCTTCCACACAGTACCTAGCTCGGGCAAGTTCATCTGTTTGCCAAGTGAAAAATATTTCAATTCAGCAGATATTTCTCTGCTACCAAAGAGCTATGAAGCAGGGAAGATCATGGCAGCCAGCAAGGTCAGAGTTACGCTTTACAGTTAAAATTTAACACTACTGAAGGGAGGAAGTAATGACTATCTGAGTTAGCTTGTACATGAGTAATTCTCAAGTCAGATGGATACCATGAGATTTTCTCCAAGGGTGTCACAGGGTCTCATGCAATATTAGCACTGTTAGGTATGAAAACATTAATCTAATAGGAATCTATAGTTATAAAACCATTCTGACCTGTTGTGATATTTCTGTTGCAAAGAACTCAGAAAAACTACTCTATTATGTTTCTGTAGTCAAAAATTGAGTGAAAACAGAGCTGGCGTATCCTGAAGGGTGCTTTTGAGTTTTATGAGAGGTGCCTTGAGCCTAAAAAAAGGTTGAGAACCACTGTCCTATGTCATGATATCATTGCTCAGACTCCTCTATTTGCAGTACCATACAGGCATGGTCAAGAAGAAGCTGTCCTTGCTGGGAAACTAATAAAACAAAGAAAAAGGAAGAGAAGCACCTTCTACAGCCTAATAAATTTAGGTTTAGTGACATCACACTAAAAAATTGTTTCTGGTATGGGGATACAGATTGCACGCTTGCTATTTTCATCACTTGTCCAGGCAGACAACATAGGGTATGTGTGCATGACACTTTAAAATGGGTTAAATGCTTTTGCACTACTTTAATGGCGCTGGTGTTTGTACACGTCAGTGGTGTATTGCACATTAATTCCAGCCACTGTAGCACATTCGGTGCCGTAATGCGCCTTGATTGACTTTGGGGCACAGCAAACTAAAACACCTCTGAGGAATTGTAATTTGCTGCCCCTACAGCTGCAGAGCGAAGCACTGGGCTCCGTGCAGCTCAGGGGCTGTGCTGGCAGCTCCTGCAGGCAGCCTGGCAGCAGCCCACGAAAGCAGGCTCCACAAAAGGAGAAAAAAAAAGTGGCAAGTCTAACCTCCCCCCCGCCGCCAAAGCCTGCCTGCCTGAGCTGCATGGGGACTCAGTCCTTCCCTCTGCAGCTGCAATGCCCCCCAGGACCGCCCAAGCTGGGTGCCTGCGGGCGGGTGCCGCCTGGGGGGGGCTGACACTGCCACAGAGGGAAGCACCAGGGAACCCCCCCCCACAGCCTAGGGGCTGCTCCACTCACCGTCAGCTTGCCCTCCCCTCCCTGCCACCGGAGAGGCAGCTAAGATATGGGTGTACACGACATGGGGGTTTACTTAGCCCTAAATTGAAGCAGTGCTTTTAAAAACCCATCGCTTCAATTTAGGGCAAAGTAAACCCCCATTTCGTTTACACACACCCATAAGCAGCAAAGTATGTGAGTCTCTAGTAATGTCCAACATGAATGAAAACATAGCATTAGAAATTTTCAAAGTTCTTTTTAAAGAGTAATGCCAAAAAAGCCATGAATTCCATTTGGAGATATAATGATTTGCACAGGGGTCATCAGTATGTTTTGGACCATTATATCTACAGCTCGAACCTTTACCATTTGAGTCAAGTGAATAACTGATAGTGTCAGTATACTACTACTACCCATGCATACTAGAGAAGGATTTCTATCCGTACTAGAGAAGGATGAACACGCACTTTACCAGCAGGTTTCCAACAAAAGAAACATGAGATCAAGAAATCTCATGTCTCTCTCTCCTTGCATCCTTCCCCTCCTCCACCCTGATCCTATGCCCCTCTGCTCCCATCCGTTCACACCTGGCTTCTGCCCCTCTCTACTCCCATGTCCATAGCCCATCCCTCTTTTCAGTCTGCCCAGACATCTGACATGGAAGACTTCAACCCAGACAGCTGAAGCTTAGGAAAATCATAAGCAACAGAAGAAAAAAAAACAATGGAATATGGTAGGTACTATTAACTGAGGTGTCACTGTCTTTGCTGCTTATAATTCTCTTTTCATTGGATCCACATACTACATGAAATATGAGCAAGAACATTTATATTATATACCATCCAGGATGGCAGTTATAGACATCTATGCTGTATTTTTTATTATTTATTCATTGCAAATTAAATGTACTGTGTCTTTGTACATTAAAGAATGCCTTCTCACGTGAGCAAAGAGCACAAAGAGCAAAGACGCTACTATATGTTATACAATATTTGTACCATTACATTTTAGCAATGATATAAATTACCATACTAAAGTGCACATAATACAGTATTACAAAAGACATTATTTAAATATATGATATAAACAAACAGGTCTTAAATATAAAATGAGTAAAGTTCACACTAGCTGGCTACCACTAGCTGACATGCTGCTCAGCACACATTGAAATAGAGGCAGGGGTTCAAATTTAAGCACTGATTGCAATTCTTAACATCCTTTGTTTTCACTTATCCTGATGCTATACATGCCCCATAGCATCTCTCCAAACTAAGCTTTTCCTCTCTTGCTGTTTTCCAAACAGATTAACCAGATTCCCAAAGCCTACTCCCTTTTTTCTCAAGCAGTATTCATAACTGCACTCTCTCATAATAAGCACTTCTTTTCTACAGAATTGCAGATCAGCTTTTCACACAGTGTTTCTCTAAGATACAACAGGCTGGTCTGCTTTACACAGAAGGAGCTAGTTTTAGTATATTCAGAAATGCTGTAGTATAAATATCAGTAAGAGACAGCTAAATAACTCTTAATGATATTTCCCTGACCAAATTTGCTAATCATAGAAGTCTACTGGGGGTACTTCTCAGGACATAGAGTTTTACCCAAATTTATAAAATGTTCCAACTCTGAAGAGAGAATTCCAACAGCTCAAACACCTCTTTTGTAATTTGTTATTGGCAGGGCCAGCAGTTACCATAGTATTCATCAGTCAGCTTCACTGTTCTCCCCTTCATTTAATATAGCAGTGATTCTATTATTGATGCCAACCACGAGAATTCTGATCCATAGCAAGAAGTGATGCTATTGATGGGAACAGCATGGTTTGAATTCTAGCTGTTCCAAGTAATCAAAGTATGAATGTAGCATAAATAGCATGCAGACCTCAGAACAACTGTGGCATTTTGAGAATATCTAACCATCATCTGTATTTTCCTGTGTCCATTATCTTAAATCAATTGACTTCCTCAGCCTGGCCTGATTAGAAATTCTACTAAAACTCCAGAGCAATTAAAGTTTGGGTGGATCAGAAATCCAAGTAGGTGCAAATGCATCAGTGCACTCCCAGGATCTGCCCCAGTAAATCTGGACTGTATCTCAGGCACTTCCTGTCCATGCTTTGGACACAGCCTGTGGTAGGCAATGGAGTCAGTTATACAATGTGGAAACATATGAGCCAGTTATGACAGCTCTATACTTCATAGAATGACAGAAAATTAGGGTTGGAAGGAACCTCAGGAGGTCATCTAGTCCAACCCTCTGCTCAAAGCAGGACCATCCCCAATTATATCATCCCACTCAAGGCTTAGTATAGCCAGATCTTTAAAACCTCAAAGGACGGAGATTCCACCACCTCTCTAGGTAACCTGTTCCAGTTCTTCACCACCCTCCCAGTGAGAGATTTCTTTTGGTCCAATTTTACAATTCATCTAGGTATATATGAATCATAGATTGACATACCTACTGCTCCCTCCAGCTTGGTGTCATCTGCAAACTTGCTGAGGGTGCACTGCATCCTATCTTCCAGGTCATTAATGAAGACGTTGAACAAAAACAGCCCCAGGACTAACCCCTAGGGCACTCCACTTGATACTGGCTCCCATCTAGACATCAAGCCATTGATTACTGCCTTTTAACCCAAAAATCCAGCCAGTTTTCTGTCCGCCTTACAGTCTATTCATCCAACCCTAGTACTTCCTTAGCTTGCTTGTGAAAATGTTGTGGGAGACCATATCAAAACCTTGCTAAAGTCAAGGTATGTCATGCCCACTGCTCTCCCCATATCCACAAAGCCAGTCATCTCATCAGAGAATTCAACTGGGTTAGTTAGGCATGACCTGCCCTTGGTGAATCCATGCAGTCTGTTCCTAATCACCTTCTCCTCCAAGTGCTCAGAAATTGATTCCTTGAGGACCTGCTCTATGATTTTTCCTGGGGACTGAGGTAAAGCTGACTGGTCTGTAGTTCCCCAGATCCTCCTCCTTCCCTTTCTTAAAGATGGGCAGTATATTTGCCCTTTTCCAATCATCCAGGACTTCTGCTTGCCGTGAGAATTCAAAGATAATGGCCAGCGTTTCTGCAACCACATCAGCCAACTTCTTCAGCACCCTCAGATGCATCTGGTCTGGCCCCACGGACTTGTAAATATCCAGCCTTTTTAAATAGTCCTATAACAGGGGGGTCTGCTCAGGGTCCATCTACTGGTGGCCCCGCCCACCTGTTCTGAGCCAACCACCTGCCTTCTTGCCTGCCATGTCTTGTTCCTAATTAATTAATTGTTGTTATTTAAGCAGGAAGCTGCCCGTTTGTTCTTTTTTTTGCCCCAATGCCAGGGAGCGCTATCTGCAGCACCACTCCTCCCCTACACTGCAGCCCAATCCTCGCAGATGGTATTTATAAATTCCTCGTTATGTTGGGGTCTCGGCTGCTTTGGACCTACCCCTTCTCTCTCTAGCTAAGCCAGTCACACAAAACCCACGAATCAGGGTTTGACTCCAAGGGTCTAGCTCTCAAAAAACTCACTCGGGCTCCTACGCCCTCTCTGGCGCTGGGGTCTACTCACCCCCGAATACTGTGCCCTCTCTGGGCTCTCCGCAGCCCTGGCTCTGCACCTCACTGGCACCTGGGCTCTCCACCGCCCTGGCTCCGCACCTCACTGGCACCTGGGCTCTCCACAGCCCTGGCTCTGCACCTACATTGGCACTAGGGTCCCCACTCTGTAGTGGGCCCCCAATGAGGCCTCCTCCTTTCCCATATAACCTCACCCAAACCACCGGTTTTAACATCCAACACAAAACATAGGCCTCTATGGCCATATAACGAAAAATGACAATAAAGGAATAAGAGAGGCAACATGCCTGTTTACTTTAGATGATCATGCTTCTGGCTCACAGCATGGTATATTCTTTCAACAGAGACTGCGGCTGTGGCACCATGCTCATTGGAAGTCCCCCTCCCTGCTCCCTCTCTGGCCTTTTCCACTTGCCATTTGTAGGATCCTGGCCTTCTTCTTCCTGTCACCTGACTGGCTGGCAGGGCTTGAGCTTTAACCCCTACTTGACCAGCCGGCTGGACGGTTCTGGATTTAAAGGGACCACCCTGCCTCCTAGTAACAGGGCTAGGGTTCACTGTTATACACCCTCCTCTGTTCTCTTTTGTCTGGGGTTCTTCTTTTTCCCCTAGCCCCTCCTCTTCCTCATATTGTCTCAAGAAGAAATCAGCATTTACATTCTGGGTTCCTGGGCGATGCTCTACCTCAAAACAATATGGTTGCAGACTAAGGGCCCATCTCATCAGTCTAGCATCCTTTGTCTTCATGCTCTGTAGCCAGCATAGAGGTGTGTAATTGTTGATCAGCATGAACTGCCACCCTAACAGATAATATTGGAGTGTTTCAACAGCCCACTTAATCGCCAAACACTCTTTTTCTATCATGGCATAATTCTGTTCCAGTGGGTATAATTTTCTACTTATGTAGGCTATAGGGCGCTCTTCTTCTCCTTCCCTCTGGACCAACACCACTCCAATAGCCACATTTGATGCATCGGTCTGCACCAGGAAAGGTTTATTAAAATCTGGTGTATATAGTAGGGGCTGTAAACATAGTGTGTCCTTCACTGCTTGAAATGCCTTTTCCACCTCTGGCGTCCATCTCACCTTGGTTGGGGCCCTCGCCTTTATCATCTCCATCAAAGGCACTACTAAGTCTGCGAAGTGAGGTACAAACCTTCTATAATAACTAGCTAGCCCCATAAAGGCCCTCACTTGTTTCTTTGTATGAGGAGCTTGGTACTTTTGCAATGCCTCCACCTCGTCTAACAACAGTCTCACCTTCCGGCTTCCTACTAGGAACCCAAGGTATTGTGTTTCTTCTTTCCCTATCGTACATTTCTTCAGATTGGCTGTCAGCCCGGCCCTTCTCAAGTCTTGCATTACTGCTCTCAGTTTGGTGAGGTGTTCATCCCGGTCTTCGGTGTATATAATAATATCGTCTATGTAAATTGCAGAGTAATCCCCATGGGGACCCAAAACTCTGTCCATTAGATGCTGAAATGTAGCTACGGCTCCATGTAATACAAGCGGCATGAGCTGGCACTGGAAAAGAGGGTGGCAAATGCTGTCTTTTCTTGATGTTCAGGTGCTACTGGGACCTGCCAGTAACCTTTTGTCAAGTCCAACATGGAAATGTAGCGAACTTGCCCATTGTTTTCCACCAGTTCATCTACTCTCGGCATCGGATAGGCATCAAACTTAGCTACTGCATTTACCTTCCGAAAATTGATACAGAGATGAATTTTCCCATCTGGCTTGGGCACTGCTATGATGGGGCTCTGCCAGTCGCTGTGGGACTCACATATGATGCCTTTCTCCAACATCATCTCAATCTCCATTTGTATCTGGCCCTGCAGTCGCTGTGAAATCATCTCCAGTTCTCACAGATCACCTGGTCTGGAGGAGTTTTTATACAATGTACCACACCCTGAGCTTCCCCAGGAGTCTCCTGGAACACATCCCCATATTCCTTGACTAGCTTGTCAGCCTGTCTTCTCTGCTCTTCAGATAGTCGCAGGGCCAGTTCTATGTCACCCAGTCCACTTCCCTCTGTCCCACTTCTTCAACATATTGATGTGGTATACTTGTTTCTTTTTTTGTTTATCTGTCTGATACACCTCATAGTCTACGGGCCCCACTTGGCGTATAATTTCATAACGGCCTTGCCACCAGGTGAGTAATTTACTCTCATGGCCAGGCAATAGAACCAACATGCGGTCCCTCAGGTCAAACTTCCTTTCCCATGCGCCTCGGTTATAATGCCTCACTTGTTGTTGCTGGGCCTCGCTGAGATTTCCTAAAACCTTGTTCTGAGCTGCTTCAAGGCATTCCCACAGTTCTATTATGTATTGGATCAAGTTCTGATCTTTACTACACTGTTCTTCCCAACTCTCTTTAATCAAATCCAGGATTCCCCTTGGTTGCCGGCCATACAATAGTTCAAAGGGTGAAAACCCAGTTGAGGCGTGGGATGCCTCCCTTACAGCAAACAACAAAGGCAGTATCATTTTATCCCAATTCTGAGGACTTTCAACCATGAATTTCTTTAACGTTTGCTTCAATGTCTGGTTAAACCGCTCCACGAGCCCATTCTTTTGGGGATGATACACTGCTGTCTTTAGGTGTTTAATCCCCAAAGCTTTACTCACTCTTCAAACACGCATAATGTAAAATGCACTCCCTGTTCTGTCCAGTTCTCTAGGGAGTCCTACTCGCGAGAATATTTTCAATAACTCGTTTGCCACCTTTGAGGCATAGCCTCTGGGTACCTCGTTGCATAATCCAATAAAACTAAAATATACTGGTTTCCAGTGCTACTTCTGGGAAGTGGCCCCATGATGTCCACTGCCACACCCTCAAAAGGAACCTCTACCAAGGGCATTGGAATCAAGGGAGCTTTTGGAGGGTGCCTTGGGTTCACTTTTTGGTGCACGGTACATGAAGCACAATACCTCGCCACTTCCCGTAACAGTCCTGGCCAAAAAAATCTTGCCCAAATGAGGGCTTCTGTTTTGTCCCTCCCCAAATGTCCATCCATAGAGAGCTCATGAGCCACCTTCAATAGAGCCCATTGATATCGCCAAGGTACCAGCAACTGTACAAACACCCCTCCTTCAGGCTTTCCTTGCTCAATTCAGTACAGGAGGTCATTTCTTACCTCGAACCTCGGTGTTGTCTTCATCAGTTCTGGTCATAATACCTCACTGTTTCATTGAGCCAGGTGTTCCTGCAAAGCATACCAAAAATCTGCCTCCTGACTCTGCTCCAACTGGAAATGTTTGTCCTCCCACAATGTGCAACATCCACCTCTTGTTCAGCCTCTTCTTTGGGAGGAGGTTGTTCGGTTTCACTCGTGAATCCCTCAGCCCTTGGATCATCTTCCCATCCAGCCTCAAATTCAACCCTTGAATTTCTGAAATAATATATTTGGCTATTTGGATAGCCTTTTATCCAAGATGCTATCAGACAATACATTTACAAATATATTTCCTGCAGGGGTGCCAGCCTCTTCCCAGTGCTTCAGGGAGAGGGGGCTGAGGTGGACTAGACAGAAAATTGGGGGAGCTGTGCTATACATCTTCTGGTCAAACATACTTATTCAGCTGGGCTGGGAGCACTGTGCCTCTGTGGACAGGAATAGGGTGTGCTCAGCTGCGCAGGGTGGGTGGTAGCAGTGGCCCAAGGTCAAGGAGTCAGGGGGTTTGCAAAGGGGAGATGCTGGGAGGGGTGGCTACAGGGGAGGCTAAGGCAAATTCTGGGGTGGCTAAAGCCCCAAGCCCCCCTACCCCCAGTACCATCCCTGATTTCCCAGGTGCATAATACATCAAGTTTTGCAATGCAAATGTTAGGAGCCAAATTTTCAATACACACCTCATAACTGGATATATGTAAACAGAAACAGCCATTCAGATGCCTTATGATTCATTTCCATGTACTATTACCAAATCTGTTATGTGCATTTTGGGGACTTATGCATATTCTTCAGAGCCAGCATCAAACCTACTACCTTTATAAAAATTTGTTTCTGAAACATAAAAAGTGGAAATACACATTTCCACAAATGAGAATCCAGGCATTTCTAATATTCAGAGGGGGATTAGAAATATTTTTATCATCCTGTTCCCAGCAAAATATGTCATTCTCTTTCCTACACTCCTAACAGCTATAACAGCTTTTCAGCAACCTAATACTTGAAAACCAGATGATAACAAAAATGAAAAGCATTGTTTTATTTTCATTCAACACGCTGAGGAATACACAAGGGAGGTGACTGTGTAAATAATGAAGCATAAATCTGAAGCTTAAAAGTTCTGTTTTAAGCTGGTGTAAAGTGTTTCTGTACCATACAAAGTATGACAAACTTGGATTTATGAGCTCGGATGTTGAGTCAGTGGGACCTTACAACAAACAAGATAACTTTGAGAATATAAATCAATTAATTAAATAGGTTTTATTATGAGTGGGCAATTTCTTTTGTTTTAATTGACAGCCTAGCAAAGAAAAAGATTTGTAAATGGGTATTTAGAGCTGTTGAGTGATGGTTAAATGTAAAGGGGGAATGGATATGGAGAAACTAATTAGAGTATACTGTCATTGTCTAGTACGATATAATCGAAAGAAACAAGTGTCAAGCTGAAGTCAGAAAGAACTAGCTTCCAACAGTGATGTGCAGCCTATTACCTTGTTACAAGTGTAAGCTGTTGCAGAATGCAAGTAAATGTGTTCCCTGTACAAGAGGTGCTTGACTCTTTACAGACAGATTTCCTGGGGATGGTGTGCCCAAATTCTAAACTGATAGGCTGGAGTGGGGAAGAAAAAAACAAGGAACATATTTAAGCTGTGAAAGATTAAAGATTTTTCTACCATGCAAGATTATGAGGTACTTTAAATAACATTCTACCTTAAAAATAAGGTCTACCTATCAACAGTTCCTTAATATCTAGTTAAGCAATTACTGCACTGCTCTGTTCACCATACCCACCAATTCAAGGGGGCTCTAGCCTCAGGCCATGCAGAGCAGAGGGGCCAGCACACTGCTGTGAGAAGAGATGTCACTGCCGAGAACCAGGTTAATCCTTTGCTGGCCTACAAAGATAGCAGTTTTATGTGGTGAGAGGATCACCATATAACACTTCCCCTCATAGCAGGAGACTCTGGTGCCTCTCTTTACAAAATATTTGGGGCTTGCAAAGCCACACACAGCTAACCATGCCACTGGCAGTACACATGCTGCTGGTTGGCCATTCCTGTACTAACATATCTTGCCTACACATAACAACAGAGTTCCATTACCTTTTTGATAGGTACTGCTTTAAAACCTTGGAACCCAAATCAATTGGATATATTTTGCTAGGTGAGGAAAGTTTTACAGCCTGGTTACATTTTTCACTAACAATACAAATTAATGTTTTATAACCATCTCAAGCAGAAGTTTCCAAAGTTCAATTTGTGAGCCAGAAGCTGCCCTTCTCCTAAGTGACCTTACGAGGACTTAATTCTGCAACAAAAATACTCAGTGTGCAGTTATTCAGTCTCTAGCACAGTGTTCAGTGACCTACTTGCCTATTCTCCCACTTATGCCATTGACAAATACAAAAGTAGTAAGAGATAGGTCCATCATTAAATCAGAAACAATGAAGTGTTCTGTAATGAAAGTGAACATAAAACACTGAGTTGGAAACCAAAGGGTCCCACAGCCTAAGGCAGCATGATGTATTTCTCTTGAAAGACTTTAGATAACTGTAGGTGAAATGCTCAATCTGTTAATACATTTAGAAAACTTAATTCCATCACATTTAAAAGATGTGGAAGTCAATGGGAAAGCCAAAGGAACAGACATGCCGTATTAATCCAGAATTGCTTAGGGTTGGCAATGGAATAGAAAATGGAAATGGCAAAGGAAAGCTTTACAGAATCACAACATTTTAGCACAGAGAGCAATATACAGGCAGTCCTCAACTTACAGGGTTTCGAGTTACAACTTTTCGCGCTTACAACGTTTGTAAATTGACACACCGTTTCAACTTTCTGACTTCAGTTTTGACTTTACAACCCTTGATCTGATGCAGCGCCACGCCAGCGAACAAGTTTGCTGCGACACCCATCACCCAGGAGAATGTGTCCAAACTTCCTTGGACACTTTCTTTAAGAAAGCAGACAAGATTCCAGAAAAACTTGCAGCCAAGACTCCCGAGAAGACTCCAGCCAAGAGCCCTTCAAAAAGTCCAGCAAAGTCACCTCAAAGAAGTCTTTTGAAATCAGTTTTATTGCTGTTTACAAAATAAGTACATTAATGTAGTTATATTACTCATCTATAATTGACTGAGTACAAAATTCTGGGTTATTTTTGGTGAAAATAGGGTATTAGGCCTTGGTTCAAGAATCAATCCCCCATTTATAACATTGTTTCCTACAGGAAAAATCAATTCCGAGTTACAACGTTTAGACTTAAGACACGGTTTTCAGGAACCATTTGTGTCATATGTCTGAGTATAGCAGAAGCTGTCTATAATAATACACAATTTTGTGAATACCTTGTTAGAATTTACCAGTTCCTGCAAACCTGAACAAAATCATATTCAGTATGTAAGTAAAACTTTGTTTCACCAGTTACCTCATTCTTTCACTCCACAGATAACAAAATCTGTCTCCAATTTCTGTTAACCTATTTCTCAGACAAAGGAAATCAAGCAGCTGTTCAATCAAAGCAAGAAATATTACTTTAAAATGGAATCTTTCTGTAAAGGCCACCTAAATAATTTTGCCAAGTACTTGTAATCTTCATTTTCAGAAGAGATGACTCAAGTCATTTTCACCATAATTATTCATGGAGCAATGAGAGTCTATTTTAACATATAAATAATAATATTCTGCCTTTTAATAGCTCTTCAATCCAAGTACTCAAAACACTCTGAAATCAAATTTTCACTTAATTAACCTCAAAACACACTTATGATGCATTATCTTGATTTACCACATGAAGAAACAGACAAGTTAAATAATTTACCCAAGACCATACAAATAGTCTGTACCTCTGACAAGAATAGAACCCAGATCTCTTAGCCCTATGACTTAGCTGTTTTCAGTTGCTTATTCTTAATGTCCTTTGTTGAGCTACTTCAGATATAGTACCAAAGAAACCTATCCAGGGGTCCTGGACATCAAAAAAGTAGTAGCCAAGTAAACTTCCCAAGAGTCTTTGGCTCTGGAACCCCAGGAATTTGGAGAGAGAAAAAAAAATTTTGCAATTGCTTTGTATTTCCTGGGTGTTAAAAACAATGGGAAGGAGTCTGCACATGTTCTGCAGGGTATTTGTTGCTTTATGTTCCACCACATAGCTTGACAAGACAATTGGCAGTCCTTGCTGCCATTTACAATCACCCTCATTACTGCCTAAAGTAACAAAACTCTGCCTCACAGGGGAAAAGGGAGAGAAGCATGCAGCTTTTAGCATCGTAGCCTTCTTCTGTTTATTTTTATGGTCTTTGGTCTGATATATCTTCATATCACCACAAAATATGTGCATGGTTTGTGCACTTTAACTGGGAAGCTTCTGCTTTCCCTACTGGACTTACATTACTTTTAAGTACAACATTGAATTAGTAAGGTCAACTAAGGTAAACTGAAAATGCTAACAAAACAAGCCACTGGGATCTTCTTTTCAGCAGACATTACAAAAATACAACGCAATGAAAGCAAAAATAAAAACAAAGATAAAAAAAGTAAGCATTTCTCTCTATCCTTGTCCATTTGAAGAGAACTTAACCTTCCTCTAGTATAATGCTCAGAAAGTTTCCATCCCATGTTCCTGGTCAATCTCATTATTGTAACAGTTCAATGAACTACAGATGGGGAAATTTTTGTGTTTCCTGTGTGAACAGCCTTACAGAATGTTGACTTGTTTGTGGACCTAAGGATTCTGGGTGCTTACCAAAACTCTGATTTGAATATTTTTCTTTGATTACCAGCTCTACCCTGCTCCAAAAGGGAATCTCAAGCACACAGACAGAAAGAATTATTTTTATCATAAAGGACCTTTAAGGCTTGGTTGAGGACCTTCCTAAAATATAAATACTTCTCCTTGTGCATCACTAAGCAGTAATAATGACATGGTCAACAGATCCAAGTAGAGTAATAGAAAAATCAGAGACCATATAGGCATACAGCCTTGTTTTTAAGCTTATAAACACAGTATTACAACCAAATTGGCCAAGATAACACTTGAAGAACATGCTGTGATTCTTGCAAAACTTGCCACTAACTTCCTTTGGGGAGGTGTCTCCTTTCAAACGAACTCTGGATATTTTCTACTCACAAGTTATTGTAGAAACATTACAAAGACGGAAACCCCAGCTTAAATATAAATATTGCTAGGACCCAGTAAGACTAGGTTTGGTTTCTTGCCTTTATACTAGCAGTATTACTTCATTATCCTCAAAGCAGGAGGAAAATACTATCTCCCTTGCTTTTAATTATTTTTTCTTTTTTTTTTTTTTTTTAATTTCAGAAAGTATCCAAAACTATGAATATCATACATAAAAGCATTAAAGTCCTTTGTTGAAACTACCTGGCTTGTTCCTGGGACAGAAGAGAGGAAAGGTTCTCTATATAATAAGTACACCCCCTCTAAAGATTTAGATAGGCCCTCTGCTCTTAGAAATGAGCTCCACCTAATCTGCCTGAGATCAATACTGGATAAAAACACCTTTTCAGATATCCGGCAAGCCCTACTGGCTCCTCTCCATGCTATTTTAGCTTGTAGGTAGACAGAGCACTAGGGAAACTCTTTAGAAGCTCTTTTCTGTAAAGCCAAAACTGAAGTCCTGAACTGGTGCATTGCCAAGAGCTCTCCACCTTCCTTATCTTCTGCTGAATCTCCACTTAATATCTGCTTGATCCTATGGTTCAGCTCATCTTCTTCCTAGCTGATGTCCATGTATTGTGCACTGTAGAAACATAATGATGCCTTCTAGGCACACATATTACTAAGTAGTACAAATATTTACTACTAATAAAATAGTAACTGACAGAGGGTATTTTGAAAGAGACCCCTTGCTTTCAAAATAAGGTTCTAACTGAGAAAGAGGTGTAGGTATTGGATACAAGTGCACCAAAAAATATCAGTGGCATATGAGATCAGCACCAATAAAAGGAAAATTAACATTGTTGGCAGCTTGGAGATCAGCAACCAGCTGGTAAGTCTATGGGGGGAAAGGGGTGTGGTGGGTACAGATTGAGACCCCCCACAAAGAGAGAGGGAGTAGAGTAGAGGTAGGCCTAGCCAGGACGGTGAATGAGACCCTGGGAATGAGACAGAGCTGCAGGCAGTCCATCCAGGAGGCATAGGTAGGTGGGGAGACAAGGCAGCTCCCTACTGCTATGCACACCCCCAGGGAGGCATGGGGAACATATTACCCCTGGATTTGTGTGTGGAGTGAAGGCAGGCTGCCCACTGTGGGCTCGGAGCCAGAGGCTGTTGCAGCCTCTTCCCAGTGGGGAGGAATGGGGGGCAGGGGGCAACAGCGCTGGGAGGGGAGGCTACTGGGATTTGGGGTGGCTCTAGCCACCCCTCCCAGTGCTGTCACCACCCGTCCCACAGTACAGCCCACCAGGAAGAGGCTGGTGAAGCCTCTGGCCCTGAGTCTGCAGTGGGCAGCCCGCCCCAGCCCTGCACATAAATCCAAGTGGGGGGGAACATGCCTCCCTTGGGGTTGTATGCAGTGGCATGAAGCTACCCCCCCTCCCCACACCCCACCAGACAAGCTTCCCATAGGACTGCATTCACCGTCCTTGCTGAGCAGCACCTGCCCCTGCCCCAGCCCCACTACCTCCCTCACCGTGGAGGCCTCAATCTCCCCCTCCCCCTTCCCCCCACAAATTTACTGGCAGAAGGATGCTCTCCAAGTTGCCGGGCTGTATTCCTGTAAATCAGCTATCAGTTCAGTATCAGCCGATATGGTGCGCCCCTATCAGTGCACCCCTAGTACTAGATCTACATCAAACCCTACATTGTTTCTGAAGAGCTATTACCAGTGTTATCTTTGAAATTCTTCTCTAACTACAGAATATCAGGTCAATGGTAATAAAGAAAAGACAACCACAAAAAAATAAAAGCAAGCTGTTATAGGAAGTGAAGGGCTAGATGCAAAACTTCATCTTCTGTGAATAAAGTTGGGTAGGTGAGGAAGTAGAGCAGGCCATCTCATAGATGGGGCAAGCTCAAGCAGAAAGCAATGGTGAGCAATGCTAATCTACTTGGGGGCAGGAGGAGGAGAAGAGGAAAAACTAGTTGTAAATGGTAACATCAAATGAATTCCAAAGCAAAAGTTTACATCTGAGAAACAAAACAGACAACAAGAAAAGCTTTTAGTAATTTTATGTAAACCATAAGTATCAACCAAAAGTGGCAATGACTAAAAGAGTAGACATGAAAAATAGATGGCATTTGCTTTATATTTTAATTTAGCTCAGTTGTTGAGTAAAGCCCTTACTCTTTAATCTTTTTATATATATCCGAATTCTTCCCAGATTAAACACATAAACAAACCACTAACTTCTAAACAATACAACTTTAATTTGACATTCCATGTCATTTATTCTACGTCTTTTTTAAGGTTCAGTGCTCCTTTTGAAAAGAAATGGGAATCAGGTGTCTAAAAAGTCTTCCATAAGGTTTGCAAATTTATGCAAATATGTTATGTTGACTTTAGGATAGTTTTAAAAGAAATCTAAAATGACTGCCAGTAGTATTCTTCATATTCTGTTCATTTGGTTGAACAATGTTTTGCTCTAAAAGCAACTGAAACTTAATTTTGAGGCAAATCAAACCTGCTTAATTCTGTCCTACAAAAATGTAACAGTATTTTGAAGTATTTATTCATATTGGGTTATACCCATTCTGAAATATAATGCAACAGAAATAAACCTATTAATAAGCTCCTTCTGAAATATCTGTTGCTGTTTTCAAACTTCCCTTTTTTCTACCAAAGAAAATACACAGGGTGGAATTCTGGTCCCATGAAATCAATAGCAACATTTCCAGTGAATACAAAAGGACCAGAATTTTACCTGAAAGAGGGCTTACGCCTCACAATGGTGTGGATATCATCACAATGGTGTGGATATCATTATATTTGGCAACATATGCCCTATAACACCTATGTAGAATTATTTAAAATGTAGTGGAAATCAGAGTTCTTTCATATAACACTGCTTATAACCACTACAGCATAGCACTTGTACAACAAAATAGGACTCACAAGTTAAAAATGAGGCCACTAAGTAAAGCTGATTCATTTATGCTGTTCCACAGAAAACACAAAAACCTTTACTAGAGCCATGGTGATAGCCAACAAGATTAAAATTCCTGACTTAAATATGTCTAAATTCTAGACAATCACTTTGTAGTTAAGATGTTTTCTGCAGAGGAACTTGGAAAGCATATGGCTTACTGGAACCTGTATGTCCTAGTTGCCAATTTCATAACATAGTAAAAGAATTTGCAGTAATTGGAACTTTCACTAACTTATCATTGACCTGAATGTTATTATAAAATGCAAAATGCTGTAATAGACTTCAAGGCTAGGGACAGAAGTTACACATAAACCTGTTTAAGTAATCAGAAACTGGTTTGAACTTGTAAAAGAACAGAAGTTCATTGCACATAAACCAGTTTCAAAATGGCTAAAACTGGTTTAAGATAAACCTGATTGAATGTAGTATCAGACTTAACTGATTTGGGTCAAACCAGTTTATGGAATTTCGGTCCCAGACCCCTTCCTGGTTCAGGTTAAAACAGAGTCCCTGCAGTATCCCAGCACGCTCTGCAGCCCTGGGCTGGGCTGGGCATTCTGCCATGGAAGCGGGGGAAGGAAGAGAGAGGCAGGGACACCCCCCACCCCCAGGCAAACCCTGGCTGGGGTCTGAGGCAGGGGGTTAAACCCCCCTTCCCCCAGTTAAACCCCCTTTCCCCCCAAGTACAGAGCTGCCCTCCCCTGCTAAACTTACTGAAAGTTACTGCTGGCTGCAACTGTGGACCATAAATCCCAGAGGCACCTGGAAGCAGGAAGAGGAAGTGTTGAGCAACCCTGAAGAGTTCTACTTCTATCATTCTGGACTGCAAACCCCATAGACCTTGGGGGCAGAAGTAAGAGGAAGTGCCAAAGAGCCATGCTCTAGCACACCCTCCCTCCCACTCCCCACCCCCCGGCAGCTTCTGGCTTCAGCTAGTTAAGAACTTTGGGCTTAGACTAACTCTATAGAGGAAAGAAGGATCTGCTTGAAATTCTGGCAACCCTCTCACAGCACCCCAGCCATTCAATTGAGAATAGGGCACACCCTTGGGTGTACCCGGGTTACAGATGCTATGAGAATAAAATGTTTCCCCTTCCCCTCCACCCCCCTAAACAAGAATTTTACACATTTCTAAACAAGCAACTCCACATTTACCAAACTGAAGAAAGTTTCTCCACCTGATCTAGGGAGTCAGATGTCCAGCTGACTGAATCATACTCACAGCTAGAAGCAGACATTTGTTTTCATACATTCGAAATACAATAAAATATGCCACTTTGAAATATATTTATAAGGCCTCTCCTTTCCAAGTCCCTCAGTTCTTATTTACTATTTGGGCTATAGCAAGACTTACTGACAGATAGTTTGTGATACTTCTGTTACTCAGACATCTCTCAAGGAAAGGAACGAGGGAAACCTTATAATATACTGGGACAAATTCCAAGTTAATAGGTTTCCTTGGTGGGTGTTTACAAATGTGATCTTCACCAAATTCACAGAATCATAGAAAACTGGGGTTGGAAGGGACCTAAGGAGGTCTTCTAGTCCAACCCTCTGCTCAAAGCAGGACCATCCCCAACTAGATCATTCCAGCCAGGGCTTTGTCAAGCTGGACCTTAAAAACCTCCAAGGATGGAGATTCTACCACTACTCTAGGTAACCTGTTCCAGTACTTCGCCACCCTCCTAGTGAAAAAGCTTTTCCTAATATCTAACCTAAATGTCCTTTGCTGCAACTTAAGACCATTGCTCCTTGTTCTGTCATTTGTCACCCCTGAGAACAATCTAGATCCATCCTGTTTGGAACCCCTTCAGGTACTTAAAGGCCATCAAATCCCACCCCCGCCTCAGTCTTCTCTTCTTCAGACTAAATAAACTCAGTTCCCTCAGCCTCTTCCAAGAAGTCATGTACCCCAGCTCCCAGATTCTTCCTCCCCACCAAGCTATGAAAACCCATCATATATTACAGCATTATACAAATAACCTTTGTGCCAACACCAGAGGGTTTTTTCACATTACTTGTCAATTTTCATATCTACCAGCAATCCTCCATCCCCTCCTCTATACCCCTGACAGTGGCACAAAGCAGCACCACAGAAAGAACAGTTCCACAGTACATATAAGGAGCAGAATATACAGGTCAAAACCTCTCTTCCTCAGCTCCTCTACAGAAATGGAACCACTCCTGCTCTGCTTCATCCTTAAGCCATCAAATACAGAGTTAGGCAAACAGCAATATTGAGATGATATATCATAATTATATTTCACCTTTTTTACCTACCCAATATATATCTTCATATTGCCACAACATATCAGAGTGTTTTATATACTTTAGCTGGAAAGCTTCTACTTCCCCTACTGAAATCTTTAGGTACATCACTGATTTAGAAATAAGGGAAGCTTAAGTGAACTGAAAATGCCAACACAAAAACTGACTTATCCATTGGGATTTGCTTTCCAGGAGACATTACAAAAATTGAACACAATGAAAACAAATACAAAAACAACACAAAAAACAAAAAAAGCCCACACCTCTCTTTCCTTGTCTGTTTGAAAAACACAATCTTCCTCTAGTTTGGAGCTCAAGAAATGTCCATCCCTGTGTTCCTGGCTAGTCTCACTATTTTAATAGTTCAATGTACTGAACACAGGGGAAAAAAATCTTTCGGTTTCCTGTGGGGGACAGTCTTACAGAATATGGAAAGAAATGAACACACACAAACAAAATATAACTATCAACTTCCAGGCATTATTCTTAATAAACAGGATTTCATGTGGTGTCAGAGGAGGAGACGCACGTATTCCTAATCATTAAAAGGAAAAGAAAGGTTTATGCTTTTAGAACTAAACTCACTCTACCCACCTCTGTCACAGACACAAAGCACTCCAAAAAAACTACTGAATATACTTAAGAGAGTTGCAATTAATTCTGCAACATCCATTCTTATCATAGAATCATAGAAAATTAGGGTTGGAAGGGACCTCAGGAGGTCATCTAGTCCAATCCCTGCTCAAAGCATGACCATTCCCAACTAGATCATCCCAGTTTAACTTGTTTAATTTAACAGTACCTATTACTACGAATGCTCAAAATTTAATCTTTATAGTTGTGGCATAAGAATAACTTAAAAATAAAACTGAGTATTTAAGATTTTTTTTATAATTCTTATTGTTTTAAATATAATCTTGAACCTTTATCAGTGCCCTTTGTTATGATGACAAACTCCACAACGATTGATTTTCAAAATGTTCTTTAAAAAAAATCTATAAATGTCTGAAAATATTTTTTCTGTAATCGTTAGTGGAAAATTTGATATTATTGAAAATATCAATGATACATACCACCCTCTTGGTAAAAGGGAGTAAGAAAGTAAGAACAGAGACTTTTATAAAAAGAAAGAAAGAAAAAATATACCCACTTTCACATGCCACCAACTTATCATGCAAAAAAGAGGTTTAAAACACCAAACTGTGCCCCAAATCAGAACCAACACTCTTCCCTCAACCTCATCCCTCAGCCATATACCAATCATACATTGGCCACACAACCCAGCACCTTAAAAATCATTATACAAGCCTTATCCACCAAAGTATCACAAGATCTAGAAATCGCCTTACATAATTTCTGAGCTTCAGGGTTTTATTTGTACTCTCCTTCATTGTTAAGAGATGCCAAGGTTACCCTCCTTCACCCCATCAGTTTGTCCATCATATTCCAATCATCTCTCTGCTACACAGAGTATGTACTTCTTTTTCATACAAAGATTGTTTTAATTCACTTGAGATGCTTCTGTACTCCAGACACTTGCTTCTTTCTTCCTGCTTGTTACTTTCTCATTTATATAGCTTTCAGGTGGCACTTTACAATCTTCTTTCAACCCACTCCCCCCTTTTCCAGTATAATGTTAGTAATGGCCCTTCATCCACACACCCTACCACCATGATACCATGATCCATACCTCTATTCCTCCCCCAACTCTCAAACCACCCTTATCAACACTTTGTTATATCCTAACAGATTATCATCCCATCTCCAAAATTAATTTTTCCATCAAAGTAACTTTTATTTTGTTTCTCCAGTCATCTCTAACTGTATATAAAAATATCCTTGATTCATCCAAATCACAATTGCAATCAACCACGACAGGAAACTCTTCTTTACATAAAGTGCTGCTAAAGTCTCCTTCTCACTTTCATGTCACTCACCAATGCAGCTCTTAAAAACTCTGATATAGTTAATGGGTGCTTCTATAACTCTAACACAGGGGTGGGCAAAATACGGCCCACGGGCCAGATCCAACCCGCAAGGCCATTCTATCCAGCCCACGGGGCCCCTAAAAAAATTAGAAAATTAATATTTCTCTGTCTTTGGTTCCTGTCAAAAATGACAGAAACCAGTGGCAGTAGGACCCAGAGGAAGCCTGGCGGGCTCCCGCAACTGCAGGGCTGGCCCAGCCCTGCCCCCCCCAGCCAGAAGCCACAGCAGGAAACCTCATGTAAAGGGAGAAGAAGTGGGGAAGAAGGGGAGGAGAAGGGGGTGAAAGGGCAGGGAAGGAGCCTGGGGAAAAGCTGATCCCAGAGAAAAGCAGCCCCTCCCCTGCCCCATGGCCAGTGTTCCCTGCTGCAGCCACTCATAGCCCACACAAGGCTGTCCTAAGCAGGCACAGGCAGCCTCACGCAGGCTGCAAGTGGCTGCCTGCCCAGAGCTCGTGTGCTGGGCAGCACAGAGGCGGCAGTGGCAAACACTGCCCAGCATGGCAAGCAGGGGGGCCACAGCTGCTGCTGCCACGGCACAGCCCTGACAGGTGAGCCCGCAGCCAGGGCAGGGCCCAGGCTGGCAGCAGGGGTGGGTTACAAGCTGGTGCTGAGTGCGGGAAAAGTGGCCCTGCCCTGCCCTGCCCTGTGCCTGGTGCCCCGTGTTGCAACTGCTCACAGCCCGTCTGGGGCTGCCTGTGCCTGCTCAAAACAAAATAAGGGCAGGATGCCCAGCTTGTGCCTCTTGCCCCCCAGCCCTGCTGCCCCTGCCCCCCAGCCCTGGTCATGACCCTTGCCTCCCACCCAAAGCCCTTGCCCCCCTAC
>NW_017728992.1:130073257-130075225 GCF_001723915.1 Gavialis gangeticus | reverse complement strand
CAAAGCCCCTGCCCTCCAGCCCAGGTTCTGTAGCTATCAGCAGCTACCCAGAACATGGGCCAGCTGCAAGCATCTGCTGCCTCTCTGCTCCCCTGCCTGTGCCTGCTCAGGACAGCCCTGTGCAGACTGCAAGCAGCTGCAGCAGGGAGTGCCAGCCACGGGGCAGGGGAGGGGTCACTTTTCCCTGCACTCAGCACCAGCTCATTCCCTGCCGCGGAGCAGGGCATCAGGGCTGTGTGTTGCCCCTGGCCTGTACCATGGAGCTGGGGGGCACTGAGAGTGAGCGGGTGCACGGGGCCCACACCTGTGTCCCAGGACCAGTGCCAGCAGGGCCTAGAGCAGGGTGGCAGGAGTACAGAATCCTGGCCAGCAGGGGCTCTATGGAGCTGGGCCAGCTCCCCCCTCTCCCTGCTGGTGCAGCCCAAGCCAGCTTCACAGACCCCTACCAGCCTGCGCCCCACTCTGGGCCTCACTGGCTCTGGCCCTAAGATATTGGTCCCAAGATGGTGACCAGGGGGCCGGGCACCTGTCAACGGGTGGGGCTACCCATACAGTCTTCAACAGCCTGCCAAAACTGGGTAAGCGGACCTCCACCTGAAATAATTGCCCGCCCCTGCTCTAACAGCATCTCTACTTCTCATCTATTGGGATTCCACCACTTACACTTAAATAACCTCCCATACCACAAGTTTAATTTTTCACTTTTTCTGATTCTTCCTCTTCCTCTCTGGCAGCTCTGTCCCTGAATTTTCATTACCAAACTACTCAGCCAGGCACTGCTAAACTGTTCTACAATAACTAAGCAATACCAGTTCACTGGAATTCCCCTCTCACCAGCACAGAGGCAGAAAAGGATCTTGGAGTCATTATTGACTCAAAGATGAATATGGACCACCAATGTGGGGATGCAGTCAGAAAGGCTAACCACACCTTGTCATGCATCCACAGATGCATCACAAGCAGGTCCAAGGACGTGATCCTCCCCCTCTATGCGACATTGGTCAGGTCCCAGTTGGAGTACTGTGTCCAGTTCTGGGTGCTGCACTTCAGGAGGGATGTGGACAACATCAAGAGGGTCCACAGAAGGGCCACTCACATGATCAGGAGTCAGCAGGGCAGGTCCTATTAGGATAGGCTACAGGATCTGAACCTGTTCAGCCTCCACAAGAGAAGGCTGAGAGGGGATCTGGTGGCCGTCTATAAACTGGCCAAGGGAGACCAGCAGGTAATGGGAGAGTCCCTGTTACCCCAAGCACTACTGGGAGTAACAAGGAACAATGGCCATAAGCTGACAGACAGCAGATTCAGGCTGGATATCAGGAGGCACTACTTCACAGTCAGAGCGACTAGGATCTGGAACCAACTTCCAAGGGAAGTGGTCCTCGCTCCTACCCTGGGGGTCTTTAAGAGAAGGCTAGATAGACAACTTGCCAGGGTCACCTGTGGCAGGGGGTCAGACTTGATGATTTGCTCAGGTCCCTTCCAACCCTACTAACTATGAAACTGCCCACATATGTATGGTGACTGCTGGCCATATTATTTTTAAGGAAATCTAGGACACTGTATCAAATGAAAGTGGAGCAGCATGGCTCTACGCAGACAGGTAGGCAGGCACTGCTGCTGCTGTGCTGGAGCAAGGTGGGCAGACTCAAATGGTGCCCAGCCCCAACCCATGCCCCAGCCTCCAGCTGCTTCTCAGGAGGACCTGGGCCAGGCATGTGTGGGTGGGGTGGCACCTGCTCCCATCCACCCACCTTGCTCCCACATAGCAGCAGCAGTACCTGCCCACCTGCCTGCCTGGTGCACCATGCCACTCTACCTCCCACCAGACTGCACCCCATGCCTCTGCCTGTAATAATGCTGCTGACCTGGGGGCTTGGGGCAGGCATCAAAATACAAGTTCACCCAGGGCACCATTTTTCCTAAGGTCAGCTGTGCTACTGCACATTCATGCACAGAAGAGTCAGT
>NW_017728992.1:130067660-130068257 GCF_001723915.1 Gavialis gangeticus | reverse complement strand
TCCTGTCAAAAATGACAGAAACCAGTGGCAGTAGGACCCAGAGGAAGCCTGGCGGGCTCCCGCAACTGCAGGGCTGGCCCAGCCCTGCCCCCCCCAGCCAGAAGCCACAGCAGGAAACCTCATGTAAAGGGAGAAGAAGTGGGGAAGAAGGGGAGGAGAAGGGGGTGAAAGGGCAGGGAAGGAGCCTGGGGAAAAGCTGATCCCAGAGAAAAGCAGCCCCTCCCCTGCCCCATGGCCAGTGTTCCCTGCTGCAGCCACTCATAGCCCACACAAGGCTGTCCTAAGCAGGCACAGGCAGCCTCACGCAGGCTGCAAGTGGCTGCCTGCCCAGAGCTCGTGTGCTGGGCAGCACAGAGGCGGCAGTGGCAAACACTGCCCAGCATGGCAAGCAGGGGGGCCACAGCTGCTGCTGCCACGGCACAGCCCTGACAGGTGAGCCCGCAGCCAGGGCAGGGTCCAGGCTGGCAGCAGGGGTGGGTTACAAGCTGGTGCTGAGTGCGGGAAAAGTGGCCCTGCCCTGCCCTGCCCTGTGCCTGGTGCCCCGTGTTGCAACTGCTCACAGCCCGTCTGGGGCTGCCTGTGCCTGCTCAAAACAAA
>NW_017728992.1:130065765-130066754 GCF_001723915.1 Gavialis gangeticus | reverse complement strand
CCCTGCCTGTGCCTGCTCAGGACAGCCCTGTGCAGACTGCAAGCAGCTGCAGCAGGGAGTGCCAGCCACGGGGCAGGGGAGGGGTCACTTTTCCCTGCACTCAGCACCAGCTCATTCCCTGCCGCGGAGCAGGGCATCAGGGCTGTGTGTTGCCCCTGGCCTGTACCATGGAGCTGGGGGGCACTGAGAGTGAGCGGGTGCACGGGGCCCACACCTGTGTCCCAGGACCAGTGCCAGCAGGGCCTAGAGCAGGGTGGCAGGAGTACAGAATCCTGGCCAGCAGGGGCTCTATGGAGCTGGGCCAGCTCCCCCCTCTCCCTGCTGGTGCAGCCCAAGCCAGCTTCACAGACCCCTACCAGCCTGCGCCCCACTCTGGGCCTCACTGGCTCTGGCCCTAAGATATTGGTCCCAAGATGGTGACCAGGGGGCCGGGCACCTGTCAACGGGTGGGGCTACCCATACAGTCTTCAACAGCCTGCCAAAACTGGGTAAGCGGACCTCCACCTGAAATAATTGCCCGCCCCTGCTCTAACAGCATCTCTACTTCTCATCTATTGGGATTCCACCACTTACACTTAAATAACCTCCCATACCACAAGTTTAATTTTTCACTTTTTCTGATTCTTCCTCTTCCTCTCTGGCAGCTCTGTCCCTGAATTTTCATTACCAAACTACTCAGCCAGGCACTGCTAAACTGTTCTACAATAACTAAGCAATACCAGTTCACTGGAATTCCCCTCTCACCAGCACAGAGGCAGAAAAGGATCTTGGAGTCATTATTGACTCAAAGATGAATATGGACCACCAATGTGGGGATGCAGTCAGAAAGGCTAACCACACCTTGTCATGCATCCACAGATGCATCACAAGCAGGTCCAAGGACGTGATCCTCCCCCTCTATGCGACATTGGTCAGGTCCCAGTTGGAGTACTGTGTCCAGTTCTGGGTGCTGCACTTCAGGAGGGATGTGGACAACATCAAGAGGGTCC
>NW_017728992.1:130054451-130065243 GCF_001723915.1 Gavialis gangeticus | reverse complement strand
CCCCATGCCTCTGCCTGTAATAATGCTGCTGACCTGGGGGCTTGGGGCAGGCATCAAAATACAAGTTCACCCAGGGCACCATTTTTCCTAAGGTCAGCTGTGCTACTGCACATTCATGCACAGAAGAGTCAGTAAAGAAAGACGGGATCATGTTAGGTAGCCAATTCCGGGACATTCGTTTCAATTTTCACCAACCAGCCTGGACTCTGGGACAGCCTATGAAATCTGGGACTCGCTCAGCCAAACCAGAACATATGGTCACCTTACACCCTATGTCATACCTTTTATTCCCTTGCCTGTATTGAATTAATGTTTCTCTTTTTTCTTGCCATTTCCTTCAGGACAAAGAAAATCTCCAATCTATGCATTTCCTGCCACTGTTACCAATAGTCATGTGTGAGACTCTAGCCAGCCTTGAATTTCAGGCCTCAAATAGTCACTGATTTCTAGCAGTGGAAATTTTTCAGAAATTTCCACTGCAAAAATCATTCCAGGAGAAGGAGTATTTCAGGCTTTCTCTCCTGCCTGTAGCTGCCCCTCCCCCCTACTCTCCATGCCTTTCACCAGACCAGGAATTGGTCCAGGGAAGGTGTGAAGACAAGTGGCTGCTCCACTCATCCTGGCTCCAGGGGACTGAAGCAATGGGACAAAGCCATTTGCCCACTTCCCAGATCAGTTACCCAACTCAGTCTGGGGAGCCAACGGGGAATGGCTGCACCTTCACAGCAGGGCAAAGCAGCTGGGCTGCAGGCATGCGACTCTTGAAGTGCAGCAACATGTTCAAACCCAGTGCCTACAGCCCCTGGAAGCGAAGCAAAGGTTACAGTGAGGAAAATCCTATCAGCCTTTCCCCAAACCAGGGACCAGACTAAGATGGGAGCATACAAGCATTCACTCTTGCAAGTTTCTCTCATAAGGGAGATCTTCCAAGATGACACCTAGATCTTTCCCTAGAAGGGGCAAGTTTCTGCCCCAGAAGAAACTGAATAGACACTTGTACACTTGCAGTTACTACCAGGAGAGCAGCAATTCTCGCAGTATAAATGTAACACCTATACATGGCCCCAGGAACTGCTTTTTACTGTTTGAACCTTTGCCAACTCACAATTAAGAATTTTGAAGGGCTGTGCTCCCCAAAGTTTTGCATTTTGACAGAAGTTATTAATTTTAGCCCATCATCTGTATGTCACAGAAATGTCATCTTGCCTCACTTCTACTGCTTAAAGTTATTTATATAAAAATAAAGACCTACAGCAGAGCTTTTTTTAGTGTCCTTCATTTAGGGTTTTTTATCTTACACTGCAATATGCCTTTCAATGTTAGCAAACTGAAAGGCACACTGTAAGAAAAACAAATTAAATGTTTATAACAAATTAATGGTTGTACACTTTTCTTGCAAGAAAAATCTAATGTTCTTTGCTATGTTAAACTGAACATTCAGGAAAATGTAATATATTTCAAAACCATGTGCCAAAAATATGATTTGAGTTTTCAACTTTATACTTTATGAAGCTATAAGAGGAAAAAGCCAAAAGGCAATGTCTAAGTTTTAGTGGAAAGAGATGTCTATTGCTCTAAATTTGCTTAAGATTACCATTTCTGGAGGGGCAATCTATAAGTCACTGATACACATTTACTGATTTTCTTTGTGCTTTAAATGATTCTTGCAAACTATTGTTCTTCATAGCATAAACCGAGTGTTAAATGTTTTTACGGTTCACTTTTAGCCAATCAGACATATGACTATCAACTCCACTAATACTTCAGCTATGTGCCTCTATTCCTCTTCCCTCTACCTCATTAAGTCCTGTGTAAAGGCTGTTTTAATTAAAGGACATCTTATATACTGAAAAGCTTCATTTGCTTTTTTCTCCACATTGAAATCTAACATTGTTACCTTTATACAATATTTACACAATATTTTCACCTCATTTTACAATATTTAGAAACTACAGATCACCCCCAAATACTGTCAAAGTATCTAAGGTTTAACATTTTTTCTAGCCATTTGGATCTGCGGTATGTTTAAATTCCTCAGGTAAGACAAATCCCATCAGGTCTGGGAAGCAATAGTCCAAGTGTTGTGACTTGAACACATAGAAGCCCAGAAATAAACTCCTTCATTTTGCAATGTAAGAGTTTAACTAAATAGCTCTTTATTTTTAATGTCAAATTTATGAAAAGATCAAAGTTAGGATTAGATAAAAGATAAACCATGGCTTGTGAGGTTAACAAAAGAAACTAAATAAAATCCTACCATTTTAAATGAGGAAAGATATTTTCCACATTCTGTTCTGCTGTTATTCATTTTATTAAAACTAGCTCATTTCACTAAAACAGAAGGTGAAATTTTGACCTTTACAAGATCCTACGTTACAAAGACTGCAGACCAAAGAATCATTCAATATAACTGAAAGTTGATTCTGCCTTGGGCAGGAGCCTGGATTAGATGACCTCATAGGCTGCATCCAGATGAGCACAGACATTTGTTTCCCTGGAGACAAATAGCAGTGGTACACCTTGTGCTGCTACTACTTGTCCCTGGGAACACCTGTGCCATGCATGCTCTGGTACATGGCAGGTTACCCTGGGTAGGGTAGGGGAGGCTGGAGCAAGCAACTGTACTGGCCCCAGCAACCTTACCTGAAGTCCTGGGGGCCTTGGGGAGTGGCAGCCATGGCGCTCCTGAAACTGGGAGCCTGGCTAGCAGCTGGAGTGTGGCTCTAGCTAGTCAGACTCCGGTTTTGGGCAACGCACACTGCCACCACATGTGACACGATGCTTCTTTGTGTGTGTGTGGGGGGGGGGGGTATTCCAGAATCTCCCAAGGTCAGCGCCCTTCCCCCCATGCTGCAAGGCAGTAATGTGGGGAATGCCTGCATGCACAGTGTGTGGTGGTGCAGATAGGTTTACAGAGCCACTTACCACACATCCACACTCATCTGGATTCAGCCATGATGTTCCTTCTAGCCCTACTTTCCTATGATCTTACGCTTAGACATTATTCAGCGTAATCCCAAATTCATGATTTAGTGTTTTATCTATAGACATCATATAAAACAATTTTGATAGAGACATATAGCATTCACATTTAGATTTCAACAATTACTTGCACCAACAAAATAAATAAATAAAGGAGCAATCACAAATGTAAATACTAGCCTAAAGGTGTCAATCCATATTTGATTTCTATATGAGAACATCAGCATCATTCATTCACCATCCATTAGTGTCCATACATGTTTCTGAAAATTATTAAATTTACCAGCCCAATACATCATCCTGGTTTTCATGATTTAAAAAAAGTCACAAACCCCACAAAATCCTCAATTAAAAATAAGTTCCACTATATATATATATATATGCATGTATTAATTGAACACAATGTTTTATTGATATATTTACAATTTTAAAGCAATTTAGAAGCCTACCAGTGCTTCAATCATTATAATCAAATACATTCTAAATACCTATAAATTTTGGTATTTGACTTTAGGTTTCTTATTATGGAAAATCAGAGCTCCCCCTGCCCCATTTGCACACAGAATGCAGGTACAAGCCCCTCACCGCTCCTCCCCCAACAGCTAACCCAGCCCTGCCAGTGCTCCTCGCTCCCCCTGCAAAACCCCCCAGGTTCCAACCCTGGGCACCAAGCCCTGGCCTGCCCAACTCACTCCCACACTCCCTATGGGGGCCTCAATGCCCCCACCCCACTGCCAGACTTACCTGGGGGAGCTGCTTTCCAGGCTGCCTGGAGGCCATGTACATATACATGCACATGGCACATCCCCTGCCTGACTGCCCACCTCCCGTTCCCCCCACCCCGCCCCTTGCAAACTGGAACTCTGCCATCCTGCAGAGAGCTCTTTGCAAAAGTGCAAAATCCACGTTTCTTTATTAAAATGAAAAATCCACATTTTTCTTGGGCAAAAGGGGAAATCCACATTTTTTTCCATTCTTTCCATGTGGAAACGGAAAACCAAGAATCCTGATCATAGCACAGTTAGTGTGGACAGAATATAAAAAGTGCATTAAATATTCTTTGCCAAGTGACATTAATCTCTTTCTTAGCTATCATTATGAAGCAACATTTTATTTAATTAGTGAACTTATCTGTACATGCAAGACATGGCAATCTCAGATTAAATATTACCAAATACAACTGGTATTTATTTCAGAGTTGAGATGTAGGTAAATCTATCCAGAGGAACTCTTCTCATCAAAGCCAATTTGAAAAATGTAATAAGTGCCTTGTTGGAAAGAGCAGAGAACAGGAAGTTTCCCCTGGGACATTTTCCATAAGACATACCAGCTTCTCATGGGACTTGTGCCTCACAGAAATGAGACTGGAGTAAAAGCCTGCCCTCTACTTCTTCTGCATCCACAGTCTTGAATGCTAATTGCTTCTCTTGTATTTCTGCTCTGAACTGCTAGAACACCTACAGCATTTGCAATTTGTGTCCTGCTGAGTAAGCTTCTCAAGCTTTACATACACATCTGGCAATGACACAAAAAGATAAAAACCACTTCAGAGTAAAATTGTAGATGTGTTACAAAGTTTGCTTGAGGTTTATGACTTTTGTGGAAGCCAGGCTGCTAGAAGCAAAGAAGAAATCTTAAATATTGTTAGGGCCTCAAACTATTTTACTGCAAGGATAGTAGGAATATCCAGTATCTTCAGTCTGTCTCTACAATGAGGCTCTAAGGATAACCTAAGCTGTCAACATCCTACAAAGATGTATGGGAGCAAAATAACTACAAAATGAAATTGGGTTTGAAAAGTTATTCTTTCACAATTTTTCATCTGTTTTAAAGTACATGTACATGTTAGCATAAAATGTACATAAGGAAATTGACAGCCCCCTGGTTAAAGCACAGGGTTAGGAATCAAGACAACTAAGTTACATTTTTGAATCTGCCACAAACTCCCTGTGGGGGGCAAACTGAAAATCTCTCTATGCCTGTTATTTCCATTTATAGGGCTGTTGAAATTTAATTCAATAGGGAAAGTAAAGCCTTTAGAGATATTTTACCAGAAAGTGTTACAGAAATGCAAGACACTTTCACCAGTTAAGCAAAATGTATTGTAATGGAAAACAAAAATCTCTTCATATTTAAGTTTCTTCCTGGATCTCAGTATTGTATACTAAACACCGTTTAGCCTATTTATTTACTCTTACTTTTCAAAAGTTGGACAGGGGAAAGAGCACTAATACAAAATGTTAGCACCAAACTAAAATGTTGAGACATCATGAGGAGAAGTGGGGTTTCAGGTTTTAGAGAAATCTGAACCAAAATAATTCCTAGTGCAGTAAATACAAAAGGCACCAGAAAACCAGCTCTATTGAATTAACCTTTCTTGTCCAATTGCTCCATACCCTTTTGAGTAGTTCATTTATCAAAGACAAATTCTGCAGGGTTAACCTTTCACACCCAAACCCCTTCCTCTATCAAGCCAAAAAGTCAGCAAGTTTCCTCTGTCCTTTACATCCTTCAACCCCCCAACCCCAACTCCCCCATCCCAGGTAACATTTTCCAGAGGAAGAGGTAGGCATGAAATACATTCTTCAAGGACAGCAGCCTGCTTAATCCAATATAGATTCATTCAAACCTGCATTTATATTAAGGTATAATGAAACCAGACTTGCAGAAAATAAGTGATTATTTGATTAAACAAAACTGCTGCATAAAGTTACACACACAGAATTTTACAGACTTTTGCTTATAAAAGCGGAATGTAAATAGTGAACATATTCTATTACTTCGTACTCATTTCAAAATTAGCTTGATTCCTTCCAGTACTTTCTAACACAGACATGATGCTCAGTAGACAGACACACTCACTTCTCCCTGGGGGCTGATATGTTGTCCCCTACCCAACAACAGCCAATTCTGACTTGTCTATTTTGGAGCCAGTCTAGATCCTTTTTACTTCAATGAAGAATACACATATTAAAGTATCTGTATTTCCTTCCAAAACAACTGCATTGACAGAATCATTTTCTGGGTCTCCACAGTGATCCTAAAAAATATATCCTGAATCTCTGGTTTTAACCCCTCTGTGTATCAGTTACAGAAGCTGCTATTAGACATGTTTGAAAAAACTATTTCTCCATGACCACTCCAGACAGACTCAGGCTGTTAGACTGTGTTTAATAGTCAAGGTGAGGCACATTTTTAATAATTCCCCTAAAGTATTCTCTCTTAAATTAGCAGTAAGTTTTCCAAATGTGTGTGTGCTATTTACACCAAGTTTCTCAGGGCTTAGCTATAAGACAGAGCTAACAGATAGAGCTATTCTTAAAAATGCAAAATAATTTAAAGGTTTGTATAACAATCTTAAACATTCTCTTCATATGCGTGCCAAGTCAGCCTATAGCAACTAGTTTTATGAACAAAAATTCTCTCTAAATGCTACGAAACAAAAATTTCTCTTTTTCTATGTGACAGATATATTTCATTAGTTAGCTACCCAAAAAGACCTAAAATAACAGCTGTAATTTTTCTGGATGCAGTCTTACAAAGTGCATACCACATCTGTGGATCAATATGAGAAAAACTCAGTTATAAAGATGAAAATAGTTGTACTAAATATGGTGCACTATTTACAAACTATACTTAAAATATTACCAAACTTAATAACAAATTAAAGTGCATGTTCAACAGTTCCCTTAAAAACATCAGTGGGGTAAGGGGAGGGTTGTTAATCATCAGACCTGGAGTCAACTCTGTCCTCAACTTAGTGAGCTAGGAAATTAATGTCTTGCTAATAAACTCTGTAAAAGATGCCACATTTGTTTCCTTTATATAGAAATAAATAAACCACTTTCATTACAGCTTATCAGCAGCCTTGTTAAGGACCATAAGTGGTGCTGTTGATATGTAACTCTGTCTACGAATAAAGTACCACATTCAAGCTTTTCTTCACTTAGTAATGCTTACACATGTTAAAAACAGCAGAACTGGAAGCGAATGGAAATGATGCTGTCTTTCTATGGTAATTGTGTTTGCACTTCCTTTTGGATTTTTTATGATGTAGCAGCCATAGAATCTGTTGGGTTTTTTTAACTCAATAAAGAAACAGGAAATCACTTAACCTTATCAAAAAATGCAGCCAGCTAAAATCCTTCCCCTCCATTCATTTAAAACCCTTTTATAAAATATAAGTGAAATTATACAAACCATAATGAAGTCATTAATTATTCTAGTAATTGATTAACATTTTTCTCACAAATCTTGGTCCAAATCACAACCATATAAGACTATTTCTAAATAACTATTTTATGTCAGACACAGGGATTTAACGCTACTGTGTGATATTACCATATTGGGAGTCTTAACTCAGCATTCAGGCTCCTCATTGCTGGCAGTTGCTGGAAAGACAGATTCTGCCCTACTAAAATTGAGGGAAAATCCTCCACTGTCTTCCCTTGGACAAAGATTTCACTCAGAGCAGGAAACTGAGGAGGAAAGCCTGCAGTTTTCTAATTCAATTCAAGGGCTAATGTTCAAAGAAACAGTGATGGCTTCCAAAAGGAGTTTGTGGGGGCCCATAGAAATATGGATCCTGAGTAATTGTGCTGCCATGCAAAAAGGGTAAGATTAGACATGAAACCTTAAAAGCAAAAGGTGCAACTGTCTATTGATAAGCCAGCATTTTACTGCCAATAGTCCTTTGTTCACTCCACAGTGATGGCAATAGACAAGATTGCACCTACTGTACTCTTGGAATGAAACTAGAAGGAATAAGATTTGTGAAGTTTACTAGCTACAAAGTGTCATTCTCACATAAAGAAAACTATGTGGGTCTTACTGTATTTTGGCATATTAAATTAATAGCATTTAAAAAAAACCTATTTGACTCTGATTGCTACAGGACTTAGCTAACTAGTCATCACAAATTAAGCTACTATGCTTCAGAACATTAACCCAAAGTGCTAACATCTACTTTTATTCCCACCAGTATCACATTTGTCAGAAAATGAAATTGCTCCAGAAAAAAATGTTCTTATAAAAATAAACTCTCCACCTCCATGAATATTCTCCCCAAAGTGCCAAAAGTAGTATACTACATTTTTATTTTACATTCCAAAATAAACATATTTTCCTTAAATATGTCTTCTTTACTTACCCATCCTTAAATATACCAAATTACCTTTAAAAGGAACACCTGCTGCATACCTATATATTAATGATCTCCATGGCTTGCTTTGCTTTTATTGGCCAAGCTTGCGTGCAAAGCATAGCACAACAATTAAACCTCATACTGTTTTAGAATATCATAAATTAAACCAGCTAAGGTCCCTCAGGTTCTTTACTTTTAAGAGATATTTACTTTCTCAGCAATTTTACCGACTGCTTGACAACTGTCTGTAATACAGGTAAGGGAAGAGACCATGCTAAATCATGTTAAATATAACATTAAGCAAAATATTCACAGCAAAGTATGTCAGCTATATTCTTCAATATAAAAATATATCCACCAGCTGCTATATTCAAAAAAAGACTAATTTATTTCCAGTTAATCTGCTTGTGCTCTGTCTAAAACAAAAAGAAGAAAGCTTAATTAAGTTTACATAGGTTCATAATTACATGGAGTATTAAGTAACTATTATGTTTAAAAATATATATGAGTGGTGATGCTAGTGAAGCCAAAAAGCTGATTACCATCACCAATGGCATCATTCAAATTCATTTCTCCTGAGTCAGTATTCCATATTTAAAAGTGTAATAAGAATGTAAGTGCACGTGCAGCCCATTTTAAGTCAATTCTACACATGCTTAGATTAGCAGATTCATAGATTGTTAGGGGCTGGAAGGGACTCTGCAGATCATCAGGTCTAGCCCCTACCCCGCTATAGGCAGAAAGGCAACTGGGGTCAAGAGACCCTAGCAAGGTGACTGTCTAGTCTCTTCTTGAAAACCTCCAGGGCAGGTGACTGCACGACCTCTGGGGGGAGTTTATTCCACAGTCTGGACACCCTGACTGTGAAGGAGCTTTTCCTTGTATTAAGCCTGAAGCGGACTTTCAGGAGTTTATATCCATCATCTAAATGTTTAGGCACATTGCTATCATGAACCAAAACTGTTATTGCCTAATATTTTCCAATAGAAAGGTCTTAACTGAGTATGTGTAGGTCATAGCTTGGTACAATTTATCACCAAGAAAAAGGAAAGACTGACTTGTATATTTACATCAAGCCCTTTTACCCAGGTTTGATCTGTGATGTGAGCCAGTTAAAAAGGAACAGTTACATAACACCAGAGGTGAAAAATTAAATTGGATCCATATAGATGGATAAGGGGAAGAAACCCCTGTACTGAATACCTGAACAAAATGCTCCTAGTGAGCAGACAAATGGAACTGTATAGCTCTGATACATGTTAAGGACTTGTCTACAAAAGGAATACCTAGCCATTTGGGGAATACCAACAAAACATTCCTAGCATGGGTGCAGCCATGCTCACAAACAGTCCCTGTACTGGTACAGTATAACTATTCCAATCCCACCTCAATTAAAACAAGCTGAAGTGTAAATGTAATGCATGTAACAGCAGGAGGCATCAGGGGGCAGTCTGCATATTCTAATAGGACTTGCACTGCCCTCACTTGCTCAGGATCCAGGCCACAACAACTTTACTTGAACTCATCTTCCAATTTTCCTGCATTCCATTGAACATTACCCCTGCCTATCTAAGGGCATTTGTACACACGCTTGTGTCACAGCGCCAGGCACTTTTAAAACACATTAAAGGTGTTTTAGCTGAAAAGCACACCGCTGCCATTTTCTCCGCACTGACACGCATTTTGCCATTTATACAAATGCATACAACACAGCCCCAGGCGCATCGGCTCACATGTGAAGCAGACTTGATTAATCAAGTCTGCTCTGACAACTCTTCTGATCCAGGGTCCTACTACAGGACAGCCACACCTGTCTCAAACATCCTAGTTACGGTGCCCTAATATGCAACCTGTGGTTCTGTCTATGTGTTACCAACGTACCCATTCTTTTATATAGAAATTTGTCAGGTTATCATCACAAGCCAACAGGCCAAAGAAAGGGAACAGGTAAAAGAAACATCAACACTGTGGTAACATATACTTAATTTCTCCCCCCTCCCCACTCCCCAACACACCTCTGGAGACATCCCCAAACAAGCCTTTAGTCCTTAAAGCACTCAAGCAGCAGCCTACAGCTGCCCCCAAATCTGAGTCCCAATCCTTCAGTCCACAGTCCTGGCTGACTGAGCCAGTGAGATCTCCAGCTCCACTGTGCACTCCACTACGTAGGGCTAACCAGGTTCCACATGCACACTGCTCTCTTCCCTTTGCTCCAGCCTCAAATTCCTCTTCCCTTTTCCCTTGCCCCCAGCCCCTGGGGGTTTCTGGGAATTGTAGATCAAATTAACAGCCAGCATTGCTCTGCAGATTGCCTCCTAGTTCTTCCTGCATTACATTTACATTACTAAGCTATAACAGTAAAAATGCAGTTTTACTGGTATAAATGTACCTTGCCTAGATACTTCTGCTAACACAGCTGCATATCAGCCAAAGAGGACACTCTTCATACCACTGACCACCAGTGCTAAACCAGCAGAAATCTGTCACACGCACATAGCTTCAGTCACAATGCTTCTATTATTGTATACTGTCTTCTTCATGATGATCTTGACAAAGTGTGTCTGCCAGGATACATTATTATACATCTATTAGGAAGAATTATGCTTTACCTTATTTTTCACATACCCACCCACCCCCCAGCTTATTATTAGCTCCCTACCTATTTTC
>NW_017728992.1:130048797-130049451 GCF_001723915.1 Gavialis gangeticus | reverse complement strand
TCATCCGCCCACCCCCCAGCTTATTATTAGCTCCCTACCTATTTTCAGTTTCTTAGAATTGCTAAGACTCTCACTGTAATCATAGTGCTGCTTCAGTCATCTTGGGCTATCACTCTTCAAGGAAATCTGATTATAATGCATAAGATGGCCAAATAAAATTTCCTTTCTGAATATTTTATATAAGACTTGCAGAATCTGCCAAAAAAAACCCTCTTCCCCATTACTACCTGCATGCCCCATGCTTTCATTTCATTTGATTCATAGATTCATAGATTCATAGATTAAGGGTCGGAAGGGACCTAGTAGATCTTCTAGCCCGACCCCCCGCCAGGGCGGGAGAACAACAAAAACCCCAAAAGAGAAATGGGACTCAAACGAGTCCAGCTAGGTGGGCATCCAGCCTCTTCTTAAAGACCCCCAGGGTAGGGGCCAGCACCACTTCCCTTGGAAGTTGGTTCCAGCTCCTAGCCGCCCTAACGGTGAAGTAGTTTTTGCGGATGTTCAATCTATACCTCCTCTCCAACAGCTTGTGCCCATTTCTCCTTGTTATGCCAGCGGGCGCTAGGGGAAACAGCGTCTCCCCCAAACCCCTCTGGTCCCCCCTAGTGAGTCTATAGACAGTCACCAGGTCCCCCCTTAGCCTTCTCTTGTGGA
>NW_017728992.1:130044704-130048784 GCF_001723915.1 Gavialis gangeticus | reverse complement strand
GACCCCTCAGCCAATCTGCAATCCATCTGACTGTGTAGGCATCTATGCCACAGTCGCCTAGTTTTTTAACTAGGATGGGGTGAGAGATGGTGTCAAAGGCCTTGCTGAAGTCCAGAAAGACTACATCCACCGCGACACCTGCATCCATGGCCTTTGTGACCTGATCATAGAAGGCAATCAGGTTGGTCTGCTTCATTTGCATGAAGCTTAAAATCTATTTCTGTGGACCCCACAAGAAAGGGCTTCATCTCATGACCTCATCCTAACTTATTTTTTATCTTGATAAATATTTTATGCTCCTATTAATTCCAGTGGAAACTGTTAAAATTTTCAGTAGCAACAAGGACCAGATCCTTGGGCTACAGATAGACATTACATATAAACCAGTTTAAGTAATCAGAAACTGGTTTAAACTTGTAACAGAATGTAAGTTCAGTCCATATAAACCAGTTTCAAAATGGCTGAAACTGGTTTAAGATAAACCTGGGTGAATGTAGTATTAGACTTAACTGATTTAGGTCAAACCGATTTATGCAATGTCTGTCAGAGACCCCTTCCTGGTTTAAGGTAAACCAGATTCTCCCAGCATCCCAGTATGCTCTCTGGGCTCAGCTCTCTGCTCCAGACAGCAGAGCTGGCCCTGCCCCTCTGCTCCCTGGCCAGAGCTCTGGCAGAGACTGCAGGTACAGCAGGGTCTGCCTGGCTTCCCCCTGCCCCCACCCCCTTGGTGCTCAAGCAGGGATTCTCCCATCCATCCCATCTCCAACAGCACAGACCCCAGCCCCATAGACCCTAGGCATGTGGTATGCTAGCTAATGCTGAGAGGTGTCTGTGTCTGTGCATGTGTCTCCAATTTCACTGGGACAGCCAGACAAAACAGGGTCCGCTTAGAGCTTTTTGGAGCTAATCAACAGGTTAGCTGGTACTATCCCTCCATTCCTTCCTTGGAAAAAGCTGTTTAAGAAGAGCTTGAACTAATTGTTCTAACTGTTTTGCCAATGGGGGTGATAAGTACTGTTATCATCCTCCTGCTGGCTTGCTGGCCTATCAGTTTGCTGCAGACAGTATAAAGAAGCAGGGAGGGAGATTGAAAAGCCAGGTATCATCAACAGATGCATGCACTGCACACTTCACCCCCACTCCTTCCTCCCACCCCTGCACCTTGCCTCAGAGTGGTAGCCCGACACTGGGGTCTGGCAACACTCCCACTCCTTGAGCAGCCAGCAGAGAAAAGCCTGCAATGGTGAAGGCAAACCTCCCTAATCAGAGGTCCTGATGGGGCCTGGCCATGCCTACCCTCAGCTCTGCAGTGTTGAAGGGAAGGGAGGGCTGCTCTAGCATCCCCCAGCTTCTAGCCTGAGCCACTGCAGGCATGTGCCTCAATTTCCTCAGTCTGAAGAGAATGTCTGTACAGTTACAAACTGGTTTAGCCTAGCCAGGTTAGACTAACCTGCAAGGGTTGAATCAATCCAGGCTCAGGCTTTTTGAATGTCTGTCCCTAGCCCTGGTGCCTAAGCAGAACTTTGGCAGAACTTAGGTGCTAAGTCAAAAAAGGATACCAGATCAGCTCCACTCCAGCAGCTGCAAATCTACATGATCATCTAAATTCATTATGTACCTCCATTCTGGTCCAAAAAGATCCCTAGTCACTTAGACATAGGCTTCTCTGCCTGGTCAAGAGCAATCCACTTAAAGAATCTAGGCTAACTCCAGCTCCAGATCAGAGGTGAGGAGGTGCCTAAACCTTGTCAAAGTGCCCAGAGATGCCAGAATCAGTAGTTACCCATGGAGTACACCTAACTCACAAAGGCCGCTTTGAGCTCAGCACAAAACAATGCACCCATAGTCATGCCCACTCAAAAAGGATGCTGAAGAAGGGAGGGAAATGAAGTACCCATCTTTCACATAACACTGTGGTGGTTAAAGCATTCAGAAAGCAGGACACCTAAGTTATAGGCCTTTTTCAGGCTGAGGGAATTTTAATGCCCATTTCACCCTTCCCAGGAGAATTTACTTGAACATCAGACCAGAGGTTATGCTGATAAGGCACCTCAAAACCTCTTCTGATAAAAAGTAGGCCACTATTCAAAAAGAAATGAAGTCATGGGACCACAATGCCAACTGGCAAGAAGGAGCCTAACTCTGTAGCTTAGTGAGCCCTGGGTTCTGGTTTTTAACCAATAATGGTCTAATATAAAAATTATCCCACTCCTAGGAACAGGGGCTTCAGCTTCCAGGTCATCACGTCAGCACAACTATCAATGATTATTTAGTCTCTCCATCCACCCCACAGGTGTCCCTATAACAAAATCCAGTACTACCATTTCTCTTGACAACCATCTTAAGAGAGAACCCATGGAGAAGATTGTTATACAGCCTGAACTCTTCTCTTATTCTTAGAGATGGTGCTTCAGGGACATGATTGAGGTACTGAGAAAAAGGTTAGTAACTTTTCCCTGTAAACCATATCAGCCCTTGAAAATTCTTAACTCTCAAAAGTGAAGGCCTGAATTAACATTAAAACTCTGAAATAAATCTAAAGTGGGACATTCTCAAATTGAAACATTCAAATAACTGAACATTTTTGTAAATTTAGGCATTATAATCTGAGGTAGGTCAAATTTGGCCCTGAAAACCAATTTTCAGATACTCCATATTTAAAATCAACATTTTTATCAGCAAGCACAGCATGGCTGTTAAATGGAAGCACAATCTAATACAGTTTTACAGTTTGAGCCATAATCTCAATTAATTGAAACAACTACAGCATTCAGATGCAAGAAGAAAGCAAACTACAGGCTTATTGTTTTTCAGGGTGATGTTAAGGATAAAAGTGGGAGGGGGGGAAGGCTACTCTTGCAGGGCTGATTTCACTATGGGGTCAGAGCTTCTATTCTTCTTGCCTCCACCAAGCTGAGAATTTCCTCTTCCATGATAATAAGCAGAAAGTTCAGATCTCAGAAAGCTAAGCAGGAAGTTTGCTGTTTGAAAGATTTCCCCCCAGACAGGATGGGGGAGGAGGGAAGAATGCCAGGACTATTATGGGAGACCCCGTGCAAAACCAAGCCGATGCCTTGAGATCTGTTTATCCCAAAGAGAGCTCAAGTGATGCCACTGATATACTGTGGGCAAATAGGAAAGAGACGTTTGACTCTCTAGAGACAACAATACTCTTTTTAGGTCTACCAAAGGGCAACATTAGTAGGAAGCAATAGTTTCTGCTACTACCTGGTACTGGCTAATACAGCTTGTTATTGACACGGATGTAAAGACCGGGATGGAGCTGAACCCAACTGCTCCAAAACACTCTCCAAGATGCGTTATTGCAGCAGACCGCGGCCCTCTCCCCCCCCGAGCGGCGCCTTACAAAGGGCTGCAATGAAGACTGAGCGCGGGGAGAGGGAGACGGGGCCACATGTGGCTTTAATACCGAACAGCTGCTGCAGCCCCTCTGCTCGCGCTGTTACCCCTGCCCCAGAGCCGGGTGTCCAGGAACTGCCTCGCTGGGCGCGGAGCAAGGGGCTCCCGAAGCGGAGGGAAGCGTAGCTGAAGCGAGCATCGCGCCCGGGACGTGCCCCTGGGACATCCAGGACAGCCATTTAGGACCCGGGAGGGGGGTCGCGCTCTCCCCCGCAAAGCCACAGCTCCACGCCACGCGCCCATCCATCCGCCCACGCCACCGCCGCCTCCCACAGCGGGGGCTTTTATCGCCCCCCACCCCTGATTTCAGCCCGCCAGGATGAGCCCCAGCCCCCTCCGCGCCCTCGGGGCTGCCCCGCCTGCAGCAAGTGCCCCGCGTCCCGCCCGCGCTCACCGACACGAGGAACTCCAGGGTGCCCACGTAGTCCCGCTCCGTCTTGAGCAGCTCGGTCAGGACGCAGACCCGCAGGCGAAGCTGCTTCTCCAGGTCCTTCCCGCTCTCCCCTTTCCCTTCCCCTTTGCTCTCCTCTGTCATTGTTCCCGCGGCTCCTGACCCACCCTCCCACCCGCAGGGAAAGTTGCCCGCGTCGCCTCCGGCCGCGGGGCGAGGGGACAACACGAGCCCCCGCTCAGTTACATGCTGCGGCTGGGGCTGGGGCT
>NW_017728992.1:130035445-130039704 GCF_001723915.1 Gavialis gangeticus | reverse complement strand
TTTCTGCTACTACCTGGTACTGGCTAATACAGCTTGTTATTGACACGGATGTAAAGACCGGGATGGAGCTGAACCCAACTGCTCCAAAACACTCTCCAAGATGCGTTATTGCAGCAGACCGCGGCCCTCTCCCCCCCCGAGCGGCGCCTTACAAAGGGCTGCAATGAAGACTGAGCGCGGGGAGAGGGAGACGGGGCCACATGTGGCTTTAATACCGAACAGCTGCTGCAGCCCCTCTGCTCGCGCTGTTACCCCTGCCCCAGAGCCGGGTGTCCAGGAACTGCCTCGCTGGGCGCGGAGCAAGGGGCTCCCGAAGCGGAGGGAAGCGTAGCTGAAGCGAGCATCGCGCCCGGGACGTGCCCCTGGGACATCCAGGACAGCCATTTAGGACCCGGGAGGGGGGTCGCGCTCTCCCCCGCAAAGCCACAGCTCCACGCCACGCGCCCATCCATCCGCCCACGCCACCGCCGCCTCCCACAGCGGGGGCTTTTATCGCCCCCCACCCCTGATTTCAGCCCGCCAGGATGAGCCCCAGCCCCCTCCGCGCCCTCGGGGCTGCCCCGCCTGCAGCAAGTGCCCCGCGTCCCGCCCGCGCTCACCGACACGAGGAACTCCAGGGTGCCCACGTAGTCCCGCTCCGTCTTGAGCAGCTCGGTCAGGACGCAGACCCGCAGGCGAAGCTGCTTCTCCAGGTCCTTCCCGCTCTCCCCTTTCCCTTCCCCTTTGCTCTCCTCTGTCATTGTTCCCGCGGCTCCTGACCCACCCTCCCACCCGCAGGGAAAGTTGCCCGCGTCGCCTCCGGCCGCGGGGCGAGGGGACAACACGAGCCCCCGCTCAGTTACATGCTGCGGCTGCGGCTGGGGCTGGGGCTCCGCAAGTGCGGCCAGGGCCCCGGAGCACAAAGCAGCGCCAGCGCGGGCGCTCTTCCCGTCAGGAAGGGGACACAGCCTATAGGAAATGAGTGGGTCACCGGTTCCCCGCTCTCCCGGCTCCCTGTGTGACGGAGGGATTGAAAGCCCCGGCGCAGGCAGCTTGGACATTCATCAAAAGCTTTATAGCCATGTGACTCCGACCCCTTCCCCCTGCGCCAAATCTCAGGAAAAAGGAAAGGAAACACAACCTTGGGAAAGACTGCGTGCCAGCGCCTGCCTGCCTCGCGCAGTCCCCCGCTCGAGCTGGCCCTTCGCTGGAGGAGGGCTCCAACTCCAAGGGATAAGAATTCACTGATTAATTGAAAAATGCCCCCGGCTGGCTGGGCTCCTTGTTGCTTTTAATCATCAGCCACAGAGCTGGTCCTGCTCCTCGTGTACCCTCCACACATAGCACACACAGCACACCTTATAGACTCTGTGTGTGTGTGTGTGTGATGCATACAAGGTTTATATCCTCAAGTGTATAAGCAGATAGATATGTGTGTATGCAAATGTTGTATTCATCATAAATGTGACCTGATGCGACCTGATGTGACGTGACAACACACAGCCAAACTTCAAGAAACACTAGGTTAAGTGGAGGTCTCTCGCTCTCTCTCTTTTTTTTTTTAAGCAAAGCAATATGAAACCCAGCCAGGTCATGGGGGTTTCTCTTCCCACTTGGGAGTTCAAAGTTGCACAATAACTGAAGACACTAAAGGGAGCGAGCTGCAACCTCCACAAAGTCATTAGACCCGCTGAAGTGGGGTGGTTAGTCCTTGAAAAATTAAATGTGTGTCGTAATAAGCACAGTGTCATCTTTGTTGCAGGAGGGGTCAAACCTAAAATCTTTAATTTGACATAGTCCCAATTTGGGGGGGCGGGGGGAGGGGGTTCAAATGAAAGGTTTGAGTCTATGAACCTTATCTGAAGATCAAAACTGTTAACAAAATCCAGACCCCATTTGAAAGTTCCAGGACAAGGCAGTTTGTTTGACATCCGTTGGTCTGCAGGAGATGGTGGATATTGCAGCCTATGACGTAGATGGTTTGTAGTGTCTCGTGTGGTTGAACAGTCCAAGATCAGATTTGCATAATCTGTGGCAGTGGTTACAAATGTATACATCGTGGTTAGGTGGTTTGGGAGCTTCTTCCTTCCTAGGGGCTCTTTTCTCTTCAAGCTGGTGGATCCACTTTTTGTTGTGGACTTTGATGCCCTGCTGGAGATGATGGTGCCACTTGTTATGATCACTTGCCAAGGTTTCCCACAGGTCAGGATCGATTCCAAATGCCTTCATATCTCTCCTGCATGTGTCTTTATAGCCAAGCTTAGGATGTCCTGTTCTTGTTCCCTCTGATAGATCTCTGGAGGGATGCATGTCCTTGGCTATCCATCCAACTTCCAATCTGGTCAAGGCAATACACTTTTTCACTACACCCTAAGGAAGAGTGAACTGGAGCCATTTAACATGTTGCCTGACTGAGTAGAGACCTAAGGAAGCAGCAGGGTCTGGTGAACAGATGAATCAGAAGCCTTGGGTTTTATTCTTAGGTCTGCCACTGGCCTCTTGTGTAATCTTGACCAAACGGCTTCACCTATTCTCATTCCCTTTCTCTTCCCCGTTTAGACTGCAGGCTTATCAGGGAACCCACTGTCTTTCACTATATTTGTGAAGTACCTAACACAATAGTTTCTCGGGTCTTCTGGGCACAACTGGATAAGTAGGGACTATGCGATTGCAAGGCCCCTAACACATTGGACCCCCAGTCCTAACAAAAATGCTTGGATACTACTGAACGTAAATCATAAAATAATACGTTTCTTTGTCCCAATCCTGTGACTCAGAGTAGGATTGCTAATGTCATTACTATACTTAGAAAGGTAGGTGAGCACAGGAGTCACCCACAATCTAGGTTACAAGTTAACATAGATGTCGAAATGGGCTAATGAACATACCATATCATATCCCAGCCCATGGTCCATGGTGCTGGAGAGAGCTGGTGTCCCCACCCTGCCATGTACACTGTTGATCCATTAGGTGGCCTTAATGCCCTTCTCAGTAGTCAGTTAAGCAGGACACATTCTCAGTCTGCCACAAAGCCATGCAAAGGAATAACAGAACAAGCAACCAACCCCATTTGCTTCCCTTTTACATGTCCACGTTGCATACTCCTATCACAATTTATGACATGAACCACACCCACAACAGGGCTGCTCAACTTCAAAGCAGCTGGTGGCTGCATGCAACACTAGTTACAGACCCCGAGCCACATACCTCAAGGGCCCATGATGTGCAGTCCCTGCAACCTACACTGTACACAGCCCCCTTGCCACGCAAGCAGCATGAGCTGCCCCCACCTCCGCTACTACAGAAGCACCCCAATGCTGTGTGGGCTTAGCAAGCTCCCTTTCCCCCCACCAGCACAGCACAAGCCTACTCCCACTGATGCCATCAAGCTAGCAAGTCCCCTCTCACACACTACTGTCATGTGAGCCCACTCTTCCCCCCACCACCATTGCCATGTGGGAGAGTGCCCTCCTCTTTCCACTAATGGACAAGCCCCTATTCAGCTCTCTCCTCCTCCCTGCCCAGACCTTGCCTTTCCTCTGCCACCACAGCTGGGCAGACAGCCCAAGCTTCCCCTGACCCCCAGGCAGTGAGTGTACTGGGCCACCTCCAGACTCCGGCCACAACAAGTAGTAGGGGGAGTGGTAGCTGGGCAGAAGCCGACAAGCCACACTTTCATCCCTCACAGGCCAGATGCAGGCTGCCATTTGGAAAGTTCTGACCTAAAATAAAGAGAGAAGTATCTATCTCCTGTAAAGGTAAATTTTACCGTGCATACTCTGTTTACCCTACTAGGGCACAGGGTCATTGTATACATACACATGAGTATGGGACACAGATATAGAGCTTCTGATAGTACAGTGGCAGACAAAATATGGCCCACGGGCCAGATTCAGCGTACCAGGCCATTCTATCTGGCCCGGGGCTGGGGGGGGGGCCTAAAAATTTTTGAAAATGTGTATTTATCTGTTCCTGGCTGCCTGTCAAAGATGACAGGAGCCGGGGCAGTCCTCCTCCCCACCCAACCAGAAGTCTCTGCCTGCCACAGCTTTAACTGCTTCCCTGCATGCTAGCCAGCCACTCCAGCACCATGTGGCCCCCAGCTGCATCACTGGACTGTGGAAGCACAGGGACCACGCAAGTACCCCAGAGCCAGAAGTGGGAGGGTGTTTGTGCATGTGAGTGCATGTGCACGCATATCCCTGCAATGAGGGAAGGGGAGAGAGAGACAGAGAGAGCAATGAGGGAGGGAGGGAGGGTGTGTGTGTGTGTGTGTGTGT
>NW_017728992.1:130034261-130035410 GCF_001723915.1 Gavialis gangeticus | reverse complement strand
AGCAAAGGGATACGAATACCCAGCTGTGTTCCTGAGGTGGGATCTCTGCACACCCTGCCATACATATGCACCCACAACCCCCTTGGACTGCCATACATGCAGACCCCAAAACCCACATGCCCTCACACATCCCAGCCACCCTCCCACCACACATAAGCCCCCCACAAACCCCATACCCACTCACACCCCACATATCCACATATACACCCACATTCTCCCTCACCCCACACTCACACCCCCACACTCACACCTTCCCCCACACCTCACATACCCACACACCAACAGCCCCTCACAATATACAAGAGTAAGACTTAATTTTAAGCTATTGTGCAATCACCTCTATGTACACTACACAAACAAATGTAAATCAGGACCCAAAATTTTTTTAAATTAAATTAATGAATGTTGTAGATGTTCATTTCTTAGAATATAATTTGGTATTTTTCTGGTTCCAAGATGGCAAAACCCCTTCCTGAAAGGACTATTTTCAAGGGCAAGGAGAGGGATTTCTGGTGGCAAAGGTCGGTGGCTAGGGGGCAGGGCATCTGTCAAGGGGCATGGCTACCAATGCAGGCCTCAACAGCTTCCCAAAACTCAGTAAGCAGCTCTCCGCCTGAAATAATTGCCTGCCCCTGTGATAGTACCTACACCTCCTGGAATCACAGTGCTCTCAAAGGCACTTGGGCCATGTCTAGACAGGAAATTTATTCAGTCCAGCAGTGGCACCCTCAAATATGCTACCCCAGGGGTTTTCAGCCTTTTTAGATTCAGGGCATCCCTCCATAACTTCTTAAAACTTAGTATCACCACAGTTAAGACTCAGCTTACCCCAATGCTGTCACCACTGCTCTATCTGCCCCATAAGCCTGTTTCTAGGAAACCACTGTGCAGGGTTAGACCAGGGAAGGGCTGTGGCAAATTCAGGTACTCCTGAGCCTCCTTTGCTCTTATCAGATAACACTAATGGAGGTAGAAGCACATGCTCATGCTACAGCCCTTCCCAATCTGACTGTGCAAGAGACATGCAGCAGCAGCAGTGCAGCACCCCTGAAAGGGTGATGCAGCACTCCAGTCGAGAGCCACTGTATTGCCCTGATCTGCATATATTATGGCTCCCCACCCCTTATCCCCCCCTATTTCCCCCACAAG
>NW_017728992.1:130025632-130029261 GCF_001723915.1 Gavialis gangeticus | reverse complement strand
CTGTGCAGGGTTAGACCAGGGAAGGGCTGTGGCAAATTCAGGTACTCCTGAGCCTCCTTTGCTCTTATCAGATAACACTAATGGAGGTAGAAGCACATGCTCATGCTACAGCCCTTCCCAATCTGACTGTGCAAGAGACATGCAGCAGCAGCAGTGCAGCACCCCTGAAAGGGTGATGCAGCACTCCAGTCGAGAGCCACTGTATTGCCCTGATCTGCATATATTATGGCTCCCCACCCCTTATCCCCCCCTATTTTCCCCACAAGCAGTGTAGCCAGGTGTGCTCATTGACAATGCTGAGCAACAGTTGATAAAATCCAAGATCAATCAGAACTGACATTTACCACAGTATAAATTGGTGTTGGATTTACAGTTGCTCCTACCAGTCCGTAGGGAAGGGGATGTGAGTATAAGTGCTGGTGAGGAACACTAAGAAATCCTCCATGTGACTGTATGCTTAGGACTGGCTTATGCCTCTTATCACCAGTGGACAGGATACTGTGGTCAGGAACCAAGATATTGTGGTCAGGAACCATAGATCATCCATTCCAAGTACCCCTTCAGCACCCTGAGACACTGAACTAACTCTGACATCAGCCCAAATTTTTGAGGCATCTATACCATTCCCACATTCAGGAAGTTTATTAGATGGTCAATTAGTCATACTACACACAGAAAATATAAGCAAAAATTGCAAACCCAAGCACTCAAAAGTTAGAAATGGCAGATTTGATGCTTCCTGTAAACCTCTAATTCAGGCTCATTATGCATGTACCTTAAGATACAGTTTTTAATGACATGATCACATAGTAATTTTTTTTTGCCAGAGAACTCCTACTTCAGTTAAGGCACATGATGAGCATGGCTCAGTTAATCATCTGCTATTTGGTTTTCTCTTCATTGTTCAAAGTGTGCCCCAAGGCCTTTTTTTAGTGCATGTTATTTAAATCCTACACTGAGGATAGACTTTGTGGTGTTTACTATCATCATATCAAGAACCATTTATTTGTCTTTATATTTCTTCTGCAAGCTAACCAAAGGGTAGCATCACCATTTCACAGACAGGTAGCTGTGGCACAGAAAATAAAAACAAAAAGGTATCAACTAATTTTGGAAGTCCAATCCGAGACTCCTAGGACCCCATTTTTTGCATACTTTTGTATTACTTAACACTTTAATATGTTCAAAGCACAGCTCCCATGGATTTTTGTTGCAGCTCTGAGCACCCAGCAGTTATATATGTCAAACTGGGGTATCAAGCCAGGGCACAGAAAATGAGGAACACACAATTAACAACCACCCACGCACAGTCTGGGTTAAATGGTTGACTTACCATTACATGAGAATTGTGGAAGACGCAAAGATCCAATTCTCCAGGATAGCATTCAAACATTTTAAAATGAAACTACCCTTTCTCTTCCTGCAAGCACCTGCCTCTCATTCACACTTTCCAAATACTGTGGCAACCTCCTTCACTTCTCAGCACTGACTTACCCATAAAGCAGGCCCATTTTATGCATGAAACAAGATAGGGCTCCTGTAGAAAAAGTAGTTTATTATCATTTAATTAAAGACTGTATCATAACGCATTCATACGAAGGCACTGAAATAAGATTTTATAAGCAACCTTAATTCTAGCATTTCCTAACTCTTGATTCTGAACCCTTAAGAACACTCTTAAAGTAGGCTTTTTAGTGAAACCTAGTAGGTACTTTTAAAACACATACTGATAAAATAGCAATTTCATGACATGACATCACACTTCTACCCACACAGAAACTCTTACATCTACCACTAAGATCTCCAACACTTGAAATAACAGTATCAGAAAAGTCTAGGCTAGTAGCTACAGCCTGAAGCCCGTGATCAGTAGTCACAAACCATGCAGAGGTCATGGTCTTGGAGGTCAATCATGAGAGATGTCAAGTCCAGGGATAGAAGCAAGAGGCAGATCCAATGTATTGAGCCAAGTTCAAATACCTAAGATTATAGCCACAATGCTAAGTCAAGGGGTCAGGTGCCAGAGGGCAAAAACAGACATAATCCAAGGTCAAGAGCCAGGACCAGTGTGTTGTACAGCACTTTGGACAGCTTAGCTCTTTAGGCTGGAGAGCAGAAACTTACAGAGAGTACCTTGTAGCAGTAGTAGGTTGTTATTTCCTACACGGAGCTCTAATAAACCCTTTACTGGTAGATTCTGCAAACATTTATGATAGTCAGGATCTGGTGGGACTTGGGAAACACGAGATCCGTTCTGGCTTGTGGAGGGGAGCATTCTTCAGGGGCCATAGGTTCTTCTGCACATTTCCCCTCAGGCCTGACACATTCTGCTTATCCCCTCCAAACAGTCCTTCCATCAGCCTTCTCCCCTCCTAGCACCTCATCCCATTTTCACTCACTTTGCCTACACAGCCCCAGTCCCGCTCCTCAGGCTTTCATCCCAGTCTTACCATCATTGTCCCTGCCAGTCCTAATAACCACCCTACCATTTCAATTAATTGTTTTGGGGTTCTTTTCTTATTTTCTTTAACCTCATTGGCTCCCAGTCATCATCACTAGACTTCTCATCCAAATCTCCAAATCTTAGTTCTGTCCCCCCACCCCTTCTTGGTTCCTTTTCTCCTTCCTCCTGGTTCTCCACTCCTGAGGCTTCTCATTCCAGTCTCTTTTCCCAGTAAGTCTGAATCTCATGCATCTAGATTCATAGTTAAAATCTCTACCCTTTAGAATTTCTGCCCCCCTTCCTTTCATCTCATCTGCTCTCACCCCATCTCCCACTGGCTTCTAGTTGTAGTCTCCACTCTCCATCCCACCTCTTAGCAGCTAAATTTTCCAAAGACTGTTTGCACTGGGCATGCTCCATATTGGTGCTCAGCAAGACATTTTCTATTATTGCATGGCTGGTGTGGGCCATGTCATGTCAGCGTTCCTAAACTGAGTATGAAGACTGGCCATACTTGCAGGTCAGAGTGACAGTGACAATTTTGTCCACCCTCAACAGGTGTGAATACAACTGCACTGTTTCCAGTCAGGGGGCAAGCATGCACAGGAACAACACACCTTGTCTGAGAGCACAACTGCCAGGCATGGTCAAGTTGTGGTCTAGGCATAGCTTTTCCAAGGAACAACTCATCCTGCTGTCTCATTTGATTCAGTGATCTGTAACAAACTCCCACTACCAGTTTCCCTACTGGACTATGTCTATTCATTCACATGCATGCACAGTATCCTATGGATTTGAACTACAGACAACTCTAAAACACCAAATGTCTTTAGTGCCTCCCTCTTCACCTCTTTTTACCACTCTGCCTTACCCTCAACAGGTTAGAACAGAGACATTAGCATCCCAGTCATGCACTTATTCTCACCAGGTTGAGGTAATGCCAATTAAATTAAATGCCCACTCATCCATGGGGATTTTTAATTCCCCTTGTGTGTCAATACAGCACATATGTGAAATCAATTCAACTTCTTCCATTCAAATTCTTTGCTACTGCTGTTCAATACATTCAAAACACCTTAAGTTTGAATTTGAACTGCATTTGTTCTCTTAACATCCTTCCCTTGCATTGTCAGTTTAATGCTCTCCTTGCAGGTCCACCTAATCTCCAACCCATTCTTCCTACTTC
>NW_017728992.1:130020115-130020632 GCF_001723915.1 Gavialis gangeticus | reverse complement strand
AATTCTTTGCTACTGCTGTTCAATACATTCAAAACACCTTAAGTTTGAAATTGAACTGCATTTGTTCTCTTAACATCCTTCCCTTGCATTGTCAGTTTAATGCTCTCCTTGCAGGTCCACCTAATCTCCAACCCATTCTTCCTACTTCTGAAATACAGACCGTTCCATTGGTACAGCACATCTCTAGAAAGTTTGACTACCTATCTAAGACAGCAGTAATGACTATGGAGGAGCTCCACTCAGTTTCACTCCCTAGAGGAGAAAGCCAAGCTCTGGGTGTTCCTCTGAGACATGCTATTGCCCAAGATAGGATGTGTCACTATAGACAGTCTAGTCTAAGCCAGTGATTCTTAACCAGGGTACCACAGCACCCTGGGGTGCCATGGCAATGTTTGAAGGGTGCCGCTAAGAGACAGGAGATAAGTGCAGCCTCCAGTGAGGGGATAAGAGCAGGCTCTTCCCTTCTATCCACTCACTGCAGCACAGCTCTTCCCTGCCAGCTACTCCTCCTACTTCC
>NW_017728992.1:130013830-130015115 GCF_001723915.1 Gavialis gangeticus | reverse complement strand
AGACAGCACTCATCCCCTGCAGCCTTCATTGCTGCAGGAAGAACAGTCACAGGCTGGATTGGAGTGAGCACAGCTTGATTGGGGCATCCCTCACACAGCTCTGGCCCTTCTCCTATCCTGGTCCCTCTTCAAGGAGATAAAGCACTATAATAAATACAGTCAGACCCCCAGTTACACAGTTTCGAGTTAGACTGATTCATGTATACATGCTTTATATAACATGACCATGTTTCAATTTACGCGATACCCTGCTTCATGTTCATACTGTTTGTGGTAGAGCAGTTGTTAGTTTGGAGTCTGCTTACATAGCATTAGGATCACTTGTCATCTCCTCCAAGATTGTCCAACATTTGTGTTTACGTTAACCCCTGAATATTTATGAAAATGGCATCAAAGAAAGCCTTTGATGTTGTGCCCAGAAGAACATGTAAGTCTATCACCCTGGCCCAGAAAATAGAAATCCTTGATAAATTAAGAGAAGGCAGTAGTGTGGCATTGATTGCTCACCAATACAAATTTAGGTGAATCGACTGTGTGTACCATTAAAAAAAGTGAGCAAAAAATTAGAGACTGTGTGAAAACAACAACCTCTGTGAGTTTCAGAGTGTCATTGGTGACAAACAGTCATCATTTAGATAAGGTTGAGAAACTCCTTAATCTTTGGATCAATGAAATGACCAATACAAAAGAAGCAGTTGTCAATAGCATTCCAATTAGGGCTACAACTTTCTCTCTGTATGAGCATGTAGCCAGGAGTAAAGGTTTTAATAAGGCTATTAATTCATTATTTTGTGTTTAAATATCCTTTTATTATGAAACAATGTTATCAAATCTTGGTCCCAGGTCGTATCCCCCTGTTTTCCATTGACTTAATGCCTTGAGTTACACGTTTAACTTATACGGTGTTTTTCAGGAACGCATCCCCCGTGTAACTTGGGGTACTCCAACTGTACTTTAGCTTTTGAAATGGTGCCGATCAATTCACAAAAAGTTACAGAGGGGGTGCCTCAAGTTTAAAAAGGTTGAGAACCAGTGGTCTAAGCTGAAAGGGGTTACAAAACAGAGATGCTAGTGAATGATATTTGTTTATCAACACAGGAGTAGGCCAGTAGCAGGAGTGTCCCTCTTCCAAAGTCAAATAACCTGCATGTCAAGGGCATCTCACTGAATGCAAACATGTATTCTGTAAGATGGGTTACTGCTATCCCATGGAGAAACTCCGACTCCTGGGTCAAATTCCTCCCTCTTTTAGAAGGCAGAAAGTGAAAAAAAAAATGTCCAGAGT
>NW_017728992.1:130007064-130008830 GCF_001723915.1 Gavialis gangeticus | reverse complement strand
AAATGGTGCCGATCAATTCACAAAAAGTTACAGAGGGGGTGCCTCAAGTTTAAAAAGGTTGAGAACCAGTGGTCTAAGCTGAAAGGGGTTACAAAACAGAGATGCTAGTGAATGATATTTGTTTATCAACACAGGAGTAGGCCAGTAGCAGGAGTGTCCCTCTTCCAAAGTCAAATAACCTGCATGTCAAGGGCATCTCACTGAATGCAAACATGTATTCTGTAAGATGGGTTACTGCTATCCCATGGAGAAACTCCGACTCCTGGGTCAAATTCCTCCCTCTTTTAGAAGGCAGAAAGTGAAAAAAAAAATATCCAGAGTTACAAAACCATGTGATTGCTGGTTTTGCAGCCTGGTTCTCAGTACTGCCATCTCAGCTGTGCGGCATTAGAATGGCAGAACCTGGACTGATGCAGGGGAACACCTGTATTCCACAGAACCTTTCCCTTCCCATCCCTTCTCCCCCCGCCCCCCAGTCCTATCAGAAATCCCAGGGGGAATTAATGTGACTCCAAATAGAGCTGCCAGCAGCTGAGCAACTTCTTGCAAAACAAAGTAAAGCATCAATTTGCTGATCTACATACAACTGTAAATTGATGTCTCTTAGTGGAATCCCCTGAACAGACGCTTATTATTTACCTCTGTCACAACAAGGCAGTGGGCGAGAGTAAAGACAGTCAAAGGCAGCTTTGTAGAAGGGACAACCTAAAGGATGTTGTTTATGGCAAATAAGAGTCTATGGGGAAAATGCTGTAGGATGGATGGCTGTTCCCCACCCTTAATTCTTTTTTTTTCCATACTCACATATGGAGTAAATACACCTGTCTCTTCTCACTCTGCTGTTTTATAAGGACCAGTACCTCAAGGAAGAGTAATGAGATCAATCACATAGAACCCTTATTAGTTTGGACAAGCTGTTTGCTCCTCTAGCCCTGGGTCACACTGTTCCAGTCCACTGTTCTCTGTGGGACCTACGAATCCCCAGTCTCATTCTTCTACTGCTGTCAGCAAATATCTGTGAGAGGGTAGTGGAGAAAAAGAGGAAGCAATCAGTACATGATGCAAGAATGTCTTGTAAGGCACTGAATTAAGGTTGGACAGACAGCAACCTTATGGAATTTCCTCACGTTTTTGTACTTGCCTCTAAAACCTTAAAGTTTTTCAACATAGTATGTGTGCGTGCTTGTGAATGCATGCAATTTATATATGTACAGTTTAATAATGCAAAGCACATCCACTTTGCCAGTGTGGCTTGAATTGCAAAATCAAGGTCATATTCAAACACCAATGGCCACAGATATCCATAATAAATAGCAAAAATAGAAACAATATAATCTCATATACAAATATTCAAAATGTTATATCTAAAAAAAAAAGGAAATATTTCAGCAGTGAAAATCAAGATAGTTCTCTATTCAGCAGGAATATCCTTATCAAAGGACAAAAGGAATGAGAAAGCAAAATAAACCATCTTTTTTCTGCTAGTTCAGTCACATATATAATTTGGCTCTCTTTTGGTAGGTATTTGTAGGTATACAAATTGAAAAATAAAGTTAAAAGTACCCGTTGCTTTCAGTGCCACAGTATATTAAAACCATGGCTGCCTATACACGTACTGGTTCACATTCTAATTAGAATGCTCCAGCACAGCCTCACTGTCATGTGTATTAAACCCCATACATTTTAAAATGGTTGTGGGGGGCACTTTATTTAAATCTTGTTGGATGAGGTTTAGATAAAGCATTCCACAGCCATTTTTAAATGTG
>NW_017728992.1:130001130-130002064 GCF_001723915.1 Gavialis gangeticus | reverse complement strand
TCCAGCACAGCCTCACTGTCATGTCTATTAAACCCCATACATTTTAAAATGGTTGTGGGGGGCACTTTATTTAAATCTTGTTGGATGAGGTTTAGATAAAGCATTCCACAGCCATTTTTAAATGTGCAGGGGCTTAATACACATGACAGTGAGGTATTTAAATTAAAGCAGCTCTCCAGGAATTGCTCTAATTAAAACACTCCCATGAGCACGTGTATAGGCAGCCAAAGGCTCTTTAAGACTTCATAAAGCAAGTATGCAGTAGTGCTAATCCAATATACAAATAGGTACATTTGTTCAAAGTATTCAGTTCTACTTAGCTAGACTGGCTACCATACCATGATACAAGCCTGGCTAAATTGCCCCTGTAATTAAGGTTTTCTGGCTTTTAGTTTTTCTTTCCATGTAAATGAGTCTTCAAAGTCAAAACTAAAGTCAGTAACAACTTCTTCATTATCAACCTTTGCAGCTGCTTGCTGAGATTATTAATGTATTCTTAAAGAAAGACTGTTTCAATAAACAGGATACCATAATATAATAGTTATTGGGAATACAGCTGGAGTACTGAATCCAATTCTGGGCTCCACAATTCAAGAAGGATGTTGAGAAACTTGAGAGAGTCCAGAGGACAGCCATGTGCATGATCAGAGGGCAAGAGAATAGGCCTTATGATGACAGGCTGAGAGCCATGGGATTCTTCAGCCTGGAAAATCTCAGGCTCAGGGGGGACCTGGTGGCTGCATGTAAGTACATAAGGGGTGTACATCAGGATCTGGGGGAACGCCTGTTCACCAGAGCACCCCACGGAAAAACAAAGATGAATGATCCTAAACTCCTCCAAGACCACTTCAGGCTGGACACAAGAAAAAATTTCTTTGCTGTCCAAACCCCCAAGACCTGGAATAGACTCCCTCCAGAAGTGGTGCAGGCACCT
>NW_017728992.1:130000636-130001019 GCF_001723915.1 Gavialis gangeticus | reverse complement strand
AACCCCCAAGACCTGGAATAGACTCCCTCCAGAAGTGGTGCAGGCACCTACTCTGGACTCATTCAAGAAATGCTTGGATACTTATCTTACTGGGATCCTTTGACCCTAGATGACTTCCTGCCCCTGGGGCTGGGGGCTAGACTTGATGATCTTCGAGGTCCCTTCCAGCCCTAATGTCTATGAAGTATTATGTAAATAGACACAAAATGCTGTTAGTAACACTATAAAGTCAAAGTTAAAGTGTTAATACTGACAGCCAAGCCCACAAAAACCAAATACATTTTAACTGAAGAATGACACTGTAGCAAAACCCCATTTTTCTTTTTTAATACATATATACATACATATATATGTGTGTGTGTGTGTGTGTGTATACACACACA
>NW_017728992.1:129991254-130000625 GCF_001723915.1 Gavialis gangeticus | reverse complement strand
GGCAACAACACAATATTATAGACTATGAAAGCAGGCAAAGTTTCTGGCTGTCAGACAGTGGGTATGGATGTCCTGTTTTTACCACTATGGATTCTTTAACAACTTAATTTTTGTACTATTTTTATTATAGTAATGAAATCCTTAGAATTCCCACTGTATCCAAGTTTCAAAAAAAAAAGCAAGGAAAGTAAATATAAAATGGTATTTTAGGTCAAAATGAATTTGATATCATCTCACACTTGACGGAAAAAATATGGGCTATTTCTTCTATTAAATGCATATTTTGGTCCATACATGAGAAATGCTGTTTGATATTATCTTCTCTTAGCAATGTGTCAGTTTCTATCTGAGGCCTTGAAGACCATTGGGATCACAGTTAGGGAAACAACTGGTATAAATTTTCAAACCACATTTTTAGCTTAAACACAAAACAAAACAGTGCAAGTTATATATAGACCAGGTTTGGAGGGTACCAGCTTTAAACCACAGTAAAATTCTCTCAGGACAGGAATCCCTAATTGATCAATTTAAGGCAAATTTCTGGTATCTTCTGTGCTATGAAAGAAGTGCAAAGGATTATAGATCTGAAGATCAGACTCAGTACATAGAAGAACAGCAGAAAAAAGCCTTTGTAGGGTTGAGGCTGGGGATTTAGAGGAGTGAATAACTGCCTACAAAAACAAGCCTTTCTATTAAAGAAAGATACTATATTTCTATTAGCTTTACTTTGGCTAAATACAATAACAAACAATCTTCTGCACCAGCTAGAGGTTAATTATGAACCTTCCAGGGAAATGTAACCTGCTTTTTAGCTGCAATAATACAGCATTATAGACATATCAACTTGCCTCCCCCTTCAGTTTTGGCTTCCTTGGGACTACCCAGGGTAGAAAGCATTCTCCCACATAATGATTATTTGCAGAATTAGCACCTTGAGAACTTACACAAGGGTCTTCCTAAAAGTAAGAGTAGAGTCGATGGCTGTACAATCCATGCCTATAAACAAAGGGACGTGGTTTTGCTGGAGCCAGCCAAAGAGCAGCAATCAATCAATAAGCTCCCTGGGCTAACATTTGAAACTATATAAAAAACAATCTCCCATCACTCCTGAACATTTAAAAGACATTAGGCTCTTCTCTGGCCCAGAATCACATAGAATGTTACAAAAGAAATAAAAGCTAGAATGAAGGAAAGACTTAGAGATCTGTAAGTGAGGTACGTAGCCCACAGAGTAAAATCCAAAACTCAGTTTGGCACTATACACTGTATAGGGTGAGGTACGCAATCTAGAAGGGCAATTCAGATAACATACATGAAGAAGCCACCTGGAAAGGCTCTTGCCACAGCCCGTCCTGGTCTTGCTCCACATGGGGCAGTTTTGCCTAATCACAGCAGCAGTTGTGGTGCCTGCACTGCAACACTGTTAAAAGGCTCTCATAGCACCTCAGTTGAGAACCACTGGATTAGGGTGCTCCCCAAGGACAGACATGGTCTGGATTTTGGGTCATGCTTTTTTTGTTCAGTTTTTTACTACAAGATGCATGAACAGCCCTTTAGAGGACCAGAATTTTGCATTTATCAACCTAAAGGCCACCACCTATGTCTTGTTCTAGGTGACCATGTTTTTTTGGGATTTAACCTGAAAAAACTCATTTACAGAATTCTTACTTACGGAAGCCCCCATTTTGCCTCTGTCCATTTTATACTGTAACATGAGGAAACATTGGTGAAAGTGAGGATAATTTTCTCAAAGAGCTTCCCCAGGATCAAAGTAAAACTAACAGGCCTATAGTTACCTGGGTCCTCTCTCCTCCCTTTTTTGAAAATGGGGACCACATTGGCCTTCTTCCAGCATCAGGGGACCACAAAGCCCAGCACCAGAGGGGCACAGTGACAGGGGCCACAGAGCCAAGTGCCAGAGAGGTACAGTGACAGGGATTGCAGAAAGGGGCACAGCTATAGGGGCCAGGGGCCCAGTGACAACAGGAGGCCAAGTTAGGCCAAGACCTCACCAGGGGGATAATATTTACATGCCACCTGTGAGGTGTGGGGCATGGTAAAGGGAAGGTTTTGGAGCCATGCATCTAGCCCATAAGACTTAGGTGTCCCATGAGGCAGCGACTGAGTGTGGGACTTGGCAAGGGATCCAAGAACACACAGGTTCTAGTGGGATTCAGCAGGGCTGTGACCACACAGGAACTTGTGGGCAGCCTCCCTGTTTATGATCTTAATCAACAAGACATGGCAGGACAGATTAGAAAGTGCCCGCAGGATGAAGCTGGCATGGTCACAGAGCCCTAGGGGCATCACAGCCATCCCTGGGGACCCCATGTCGTGACAGTGGCTATAACTAATGAGATGACTAAACGTTGATATCTCAGTACCTATGAGGCTGATTTTGATGGCTTTAAATAAGTATTGCACTAACCTACAAACTTTCTTTGTTTTGATGAGGAATGGTCCATTGTTTGGCAGCTCTAAGTCTTTAAATGCAAAATAAAAACATTACTGACCACTTTTTTAGCAACACAATAAGAATGCTTGTTTCTAGTAGAAAGTTTTACCATACATTTCTTCCAAGTCACATTTAATATTATTAATAACACAGGTACAAATGATTATGGAACACATTTAAATAAAATAGAACACTTCAACTCAAATTTGAAGTCAAGTCTGTGACATGGCATACACTGTATATTCTTAATCTAGGGATTCATCTTCTGTGTCACTATCGTTTTCAGATGACTATAGAACAGTAGCTTTAATTGGTTCATTTGAATATCCATTTTCATTGTTTAGAAGCAATTTCATTGCATCTGGCAGTCCACTTTTAGTATGCATCACAGGTTCCAACACATCCAGCACTGACATCCACCCAAAATTTGTTGGATCAAGAGTTTGTGCATGTTGTGAATTTCTCCATTCATAGACTTGCAAGTGTGCTTGGAGGCAGTTTTTGTTTGAAGGAGTCATGGTCTGGAGGAAGTCTTGCAGAATCGTAGTGTGCCATTTGCTGCCATTTACGTGCATGAGTAGTGGACAAACTATCACTCACAGGATCATTTTAAAGTATTCCGACAGTGAATAAAGCTAGTTTATTGAACAGATCTTCAGGGAGCTCCTCAGTTTTTCTATGCTGCATAGTCTCCATATACATCAAATATGTTGATTGTAAGATTCACTTCATTGATGTCACTTTACCATGCCAAAGAAACCTCCCACTGTGTCTAGTCCAGTGAATCTGTAAACCCCAAGAGCAGCAGACACTACATCATACTCTGGAAATAACAAACAGCAGTAGTAGTATGATGATGTGTCTCTTGGTTTCTTCTTTTACATGTACATATCTTGCTCAGTCATATGACTGATGTGGGAAGCAACAACCCATACATCAGTATACTTGAAGTAAAAACAATGGTGCAGAAATTATCCATCTGAGCTGCATGGAAGAACACGCTTGTGTCAGCCTCACATCAAGATTTCAGTACAAAGCACGCATCAGGTTCTCCAGATTTTAAATCATAGCAGACGAGATTTATTGTGAAGTATAGGTCAGTGTGTTGGAAGTAAAAATGCCATTCATTCAAAAGGAAATGTTGTAGTTTCCTTTTGCTAGAATGCTTTGATAGAAATGAGCACCAGGATACTCCAGTAGGCTTTTGCTGGTCAAAAACAGGGTAGATGTTAGGAAAAAAAACCCAAATGACTTTGAATGATACTTCTGCTCATGCTATTTTGTACTAGTCTTCAACAGTTCTTTGTCATAAACATCATTAATGAAGTGAAATGCCACTGCTCGTGGTTGTTGGCCAGCAACATTCTTGGTCTGAATATGCTCTGAGTCTGTTCATGTCTTGTTTGGTGGGACTTTATTCCATATCATTCCAACATCTATTAATGCATGATAATGTGATGGTGGTGAGATCAACTGGAGGTTCATCAATATTACGAATTTTGATTTGACGTGTTTCTGGAATGTCCCATCTGCTGTGAAGATCAAAAGGCTCACAGAAGTAATTCTGTATTGCATGATTTTTTCTGAAGTAATGGTAGTCTCTTTTCCTATTGTTAGAAGGTCAATGATTTGTTTCATTGCAGTACGGTTAACCATTTTCCTACACTCTTGCTTGCTCTTGGTTGCAGTTGCCTTTGTCGCAAAGGTCTTGCTTTTCCTTGTGGTGATAATACTGACTGAGTTCCGGAAGAAAGTCTCTCCAGAATGCTTTCCACCATCACATTACCTTCATCATGAGCTGTGTGGAGACTCTTCCTTACCACTTCTGTTACTGGCTCTCCAGAGAAAAGGGAGTGAAGAGTTGGTAGATTCAGATCCCATGGGTCCACGTCCCATTGTTCCAGAGCTGTCTTCGCTGCATCAACAACCTTGCAGTCTGTCTCCATTCTTGACAGGCCCAGTTCTGGATGCAGTACAAGTGTTACTTGAAATAAGCCACCTGTTTTAGTTGTAACTGGTCTACTGAGTATGTTGATTGCAACCATGGATATATTATTGGTAAATCCAATCCATCCCCCACTTCTTTTCTTCTTAGATTCTTTGCTCATGGTCATTCCTATGGCCTGGTCTGGATGCAACTTGCTGTAAGTCTTTCCAGTCAACAAAAATGAAAACAATGTAGCTATGTGCACATTTTTATCTTCTCTCAATGTTGTCATTCACCAGTAATACAAGGACAGGTATTTAGATAGCTGACATTAATATAAACAGCTAACAGTGAAAGCATTCTATAGCAATTTGATAAGTACTCTTCAAAATTTATTCCACTCCTCAGACAATGGTAATGTTGAAAGAGTATTTCAACATCAATGATATAAGGCAGAAAATACTTGGCCATAGCTGATTCACAACTGAGCACTTCTTCAAACACTAAACATACCAATTCCTGAAAAGCAGCTGAACTGATGAACTTACCATGTCCATTTTTTCTAGTGGTATCTACCAACTGTTTCAAGCTGTCAGTTACTTGAGGAGCAATCTGGAGATATCTAAGGATTAACATATTCAGTAAACCTTCTGTTACTAGCTTGTGGCAGTGCATTCCTCTGTAATGTTTACCAAAAAGTGCCCTATGTGAGCTACCTGCAGCAACAGCTCTGTGTGCAGCCACAACCCGGGCAACAACAGCAAATTCTTAGAAATCACTACCCGCATATCTTTTTTCCTAGAGCACTGAGATAATATATTTCTGTGTGAAACCCACCAAGTACCCCTTTTCTCATCTTCACAAAGGGTCTCCTTCGATATAGCTATACACTGCTTGATCTACAACCAGCTGAATAACTGGCACATTCCTCATGTCAGCAACTTTTTGGCACCAATCCATCACATCTACAACTTCTTTGTTTGGAGGCTGTGCATAATATTTAACGTTGTATGCTTCCCACTTCCTAACACTCCTTTTAAGAGAGCAATGATATCCAGGAAACACTGGGACCCTTTCACATGGTTGAATCACTTGAAGAAGCTCATGGGCTGTTAACTGGTGTGCCAGTATTCTCCCAGAACTAACCTCTAATTCTTTACGGTTGTAATTGAGCATGTAATTTGCCACTCCCATCATTTTTGGTGATAACTGGGCAGACAAGACTTTTCCAAACTTCAGGTTTTGGTATAACCAAGGTTGTTACATCTGAAACAGTTCATTCTTAACAAAATGAAATTGGTTGTGCCAGAATTCCATTTGTATAGTGGCTTGATTCAGAGCCTGTTAACCCATCTCCATTAGAATATTTGTTATCCATGACAACAGTATAAGGCCAACCTGGAGCAATTTTACTTGGACACAACTGACCATGCTGAATTGATTGAGGCGTAGCCATTGAAGGTATTGAACTATGGCCAGATCTGTAGTGTTCCTGCAGTGCCCATGCTGAAAGTTCATCAAGAACATTGTTATAAAAGAAATGCCAAGTTTCATTTCCTTTAGGATTTGGAAGAGCTCCTTACTAGCCATCATGTTGTGAAATAGATAATGTGACTTGCATTGGCTGTCACTTTCCTATGATTAGATGCAACAATCCTTCAGAGAGAAAATGTACAGCTGGTTGCAGTTGTTCTGCAACCAGTGCGTGGCCTTCTACAATGTTGCTGGGTGTGTTGTCCTCTTTCAGTTCATTGATTCCACATGGCTATAGGATACCAGCCTCCACCCAATGCTTGGAGTAAAGAAGCTTGACTACATTCCATATCAGTTCTCAAGTGTCTACACCCCAACTATTCACTGCACATTCAAGATATGCTTCTCTGTGCTTGGGGAAATAAACTATGGTTTATAGTTTCTGCAATTCATTTCTGCAATACCTGGACTAAAACCCAATGTCTTTTCCAAAATGATCTTCAAGCTTCTTGTTCAGAGATCATAAAGCATGTCTGTCGTCACAGTTATTTTAGATTTCTTTGTTGGTGATCATCAAATCTCTTTGTAGCTGCTCATGCTTCAAGAGAATGTCTCGAAGTGTATAAGCCTCTGTGTGGATTTCTAGACCCTCAACAAGAGAATCAGAGCTGCTGAAGCCTTGTTCTGTTTCCCTGCTACCCATTTTTGCCATTGTTGGAGATCTTCTTTATTTTCTCTCACATGCTTATTATAGATGAGTCTGCAAAATTATTTCCAGCAGTCTTTATGATAACAAATATCCAATGCTGCCACTTTCAGTATTCCACTATCAGTAATTAACTTAAGGTTGGAAACAATTCCATTTTTTCTTATCCTGAACATATTGGATTGCACAAAAGTTTTCCAAGCACTGTCTGTTTCATTTTGGTGAAAATTTACAGATAACCTGTTACCTAGGATGTCTCTAGTACTCTTCTTTTCCAAAGGTTCCTCAAATTATACATGAAGAAACTAACAACGAACATCCTTAACTGCTTCTTACTTCTGATCTACTTGGTTCATCAGTAACTTCAGTATCAGTCTCTTTTGTAACACTTAACAAATTGTGTGCTTTTTGTGCACACTTCAGGTTAATGCCTACAACATTTAACTTGCCGTTTTTATGCATTTTCTTTGGCTTATCATCAACTTGTATTTGCTCATAAAGAGTATCAAAACTTGTGCATAAGTCCTTTCATTATTAAGTTTTTTGTGCAAGTTTATTCCATGTATCCTGGGAAAGTTGCTAAAAGGGGTTCTTTTTAGATGTTGAAGTTTTTTTCCTATATGACACACACAGTTATTGAATGTTTTAGGTTTTTTCTTGATTGGTTCTAACAGTGCTCCAACTAAAAGTGCTGGCCTAATGGTTTGTTGTGAAGTTGTAGCCCCTGTTCTATCATCCATAATTCTTAATTATTTGTCTTCTCTTCATTCACTAAAAAAGAAGAAATAAAAAATAATGTAGATAAGAAGTAACAACAAAAGGATAGAATTACCAAACATTAAGAGAGGATACCATTATATGCTTATGTCATGCCTTAAAAAGTGTTCAATAATGTTTTTATTTTACATTTAAAGATGTAGAGCTGTCAAACAACGGGCCATTACTCATCAAAAGACAAAGGAAGTATATAGATTATTGCAATACCAATTTGAAGTCATTTAGAAAATCAAAATTGGTCTCACAGGTACAGAGATATCAACATTTATTCATCTCGTTAGTCATGGCTGCCATTTTAAAAGATGTCGGCCAAATGCCAACATTAGAAAAGTGGCCCCCTCCCCCAGGCTAAGTATCTTCCTTAGCACCTCAGTTATGAATTTCAAAAATAAAAAAAAAGTTCCCTCCCAAAAAACACACAGGTTTTATATATATAACTGGACTATTAAGGTGTCCTGTTACAGCTTCAGCATAGGAAGTTCTAGCCCTGTTTGGGACATATGTCAGAACCTACCACCAAGCTGACTCAGCTGTAAATGGATAGTTAGTCATTGGTGCTGACCAAAGCATCTGGAAGTGATGCTAATAGTATTGTTCTTTTCTTGCCAGTGGCTCTAAAAAACTGGTTATCTTAATCACACATGTCCTAAAGGCCACAGTTCTCAGGAGGATCATTGACTTCTGTGTGTTTGTGATTATCCATAATCTCAAAACAGCCTTTTTTTACCAAGCAGGAATAAAAAAAAAAAATTATTAAGGTCCCCATAAGGATTTTATTAAAGGAAACAGCACACACTGAGATTCACTAGATATGGATATTTATTTCTTAAACATAAAAATGACAGAGAGCAGCCAATATGAAAAACATGCTACCATATTTTGTAAAGTAAAATAATATATATCACATTTTGCTTACTTCTCCACTCTACTAATTTCTTAAACTTCGTTCTCTTTATATCTGCTTTATTTTATCAGCACCTGATGTTTTATGAAGTTTCAACTTCAGAAATACGAGTGTTCTAAGACTCATTCCATTGAGACTGGAGTGGGATGCAGGATGCTGCTGGAGAGGGATGCAGAACTTTTAAGAAAATTACAAAGCTCTGAATTCAGCTTTCAGCTTCCATGGTTTTGCTTCCATAGTCATCTGCATTTTGATTAAACTGTAAACACAGCCTACCTCAGAAATAATGATTTGGAATAGAATGTGAAACCTCAGTTTTGAATGTCAAAAAGGAGAGGAGGATTCATTATATTTAGTCAATTATTTCAACCTTTCCTTCTACTCTGGAATAAAATGTGTAAGTTTGTATTTGGGAATGTCATATTGGCTAAGCAGTTCAAACTGTTCTTCAAATGTATTCTTTTGTGGTTCTAGTTCTCCATCTGGAAACCAGATTTCTACCTGTGCTATGGCAGGAGAGTCATCTGCCCAAGCCAATAGTTTGTCAAGGCCTTCCTGTTTTGTTAGCTCTTTGTACATTCAAGGCCTCTGGGGCTCTTGTTGTACAAAATACATGTTATGTTTTGATCAAAGTTTTACTTGTGAAGAGTGCACTTTCCATCCATCACACAAATGTACAAAAATTCTTCCTAAGAAATCCACCCAGGATCATTAAGAATCTGGGACATTAATCTCTTAACAGCCAATCAATGATGAGACTGAAGGTGGCTGCAGATGAATTTTGAAACATCTGCACTGTTTTAGATGAGGGAGCTGGGGGGTTCCTTTCTCAGCTTGATTTAAATAGAGTGCTAAACAGGTATGTAGCCAAAGATTAGGATGACTGCACCTAAAAAGGTCTGTTATTTGCACCAAGATTTAGATTGGATACTAATATTTTAAGCATCAAGAATTCTATTCTGTATATTAAGATACCTGTCATCATACTACCCAAGCACTTCCCACTATACTGATATTAAGCAATATGACTAACAATATGACTAATATCCCCTGCTTGTCCTCTCCTTATGGAGAGAAGCTCATGCAGTGGAATATTTGGTTTGGGATTTTTTTTAATTTTGTACCTTTT
>NW_017728992.1:129968994-129986254 GCF_001723915.1 Gavialis gangeticus | reverse complement strand
ATATGACTAATATCCCCTGCTTGTCCTCTCCTTATGGAGAGAAGCTCATGCAGTGGAATATTTGGTTTGGGATTTTTTTTAATTTTGTACCTTTTCAGGGCTTGGGTTGAGTCCCAGGCTTGAGGGTCTGCTGTTTGACTGGTAGAGCCCACCCACCAATCCGAATGCAGCACAAGGGAAGCAATGCCCCACCCTTTTCCAAAGGTAGGGGGCAAGGACCAGCTGGACCTGCATCAGAAGTGTACCAGCCAGGTCTGGAGAACTTTGGGGGTGAAGCCTCTGAAGAGCATAAAAGGGGAGCGTGCTCAGCACAGTGGGGAGAGACGATGAGGGACAGCGAAGACAGAGGAGCTCTGGAGACAGCCGCCCTCAGGACGCTGCTTAAGCTTCAGTGGTGCACGAATTGGCACATGGGGATCAGGCTCTAGGAGCCACTCAAGGCAGCTTGAGCCTGCAAACCTGGCAAGCAGCTGGGCAGTCGGTGCAGATTGGCACATGGAGAGCTGGCTATGGGAGCAGCTCAAGGCTGCTTGGGCCTCACCTGGTGCACAGGTCACTGCACGGAGGACCCGCCTGGGAGCAGCTCGTGGCTGCTCAAGTTAGCCCCAGCCCTAGGCCAAGTGACTGGAGCCCTGCAGTGTGGATCCCCCTTTAACTAAAAGAGCCCCAGTGCCCAGAGCAGGGGAAAGGGAGGACCCCCAGTGCGAGACCGGGGAACCAGAACCTATAAGATTTCCGCTCCCATGAGAGAGAGAGTGCCCTAGGCTGCCCAGTGTGGAGTGTCATGCCAGCAAGGAGAGCCGAAGGTGCCACTGGAGAGAGGCTCTCATGGGATTGGCCTCCAGGGGAAAAGCCTTGGCTGCTTCAGAGAGGAAGCATGAGTCCGCTCAGGAAGCGGTCCCCACAGGGGAGGCAGGCACGGGACAGGAGGGTCTGCTGCCTCCATCCTCCGTTGCAGGAGAGGCAAGCCCACATCCCAGGGCCCCAGCGGTGGAGGGGCTCCAAGGAAACCCCTCAAGGAGGTACTGAGTGCACTCCCTATTCTGGGTGATTGCTGTTGTGTCAAGGTCTAGATAATTATGGGTATTCTTTAAGGAAGTTTACACAGTTTATATGTGTTTATATGTATTAATATGTATATTTGTATTGTTACTTGGTCGGCCTAGGAAATATTATTAACTTATTTGGGTTATGTAAGTTGATTCCCCATATGTGGTTATCATATTGTAACCTTAACTATCTTGTTCAATGTATTATTCTACATGTTGTAAGTTATATGGTTTACGTGAAGGGTGGGATACTATATGTAATGTTGCATGCTAAGTTTTATTGCAAATATTTCATGTTTTAACTTAAGCATTTATTATAGTAATAAATAGTATATAGTTAAGCACTTGGTCTTGGCTTGGCTCTGTAGAGAGGAGAGGGAACTGCTCTAGTAGCTGGCCCCTCCATCAGCACCCTGCCTGACCCCCACCACTGTCAGTGGAGGACAGGGCACACCCTACTGGGTGTACCCAGGCTACATTTTATATATAGCATGTAACAACACATGTAATGGTACAGAAATCAAAGTCAAACCAACACCTCTTGCATGTGGAGCACAAATGACACTCAGTGGGTACATCTTCACAAGACACTTTATTGTACAGTAGCATAATGTACTGCACAGTAAGCACGTGTGTCAACACACGTGCATGCTTACTGTGCAGTAAATGAAGCCACTCGCAAGTAAATTTGCTACCTGCAAATGCAAGTAGCAAATTTACTCATGAGTAGTAACTCGTGCTCAGTAATGCTCGTGCTCGGTAACGCTCATGCTCATGCTCAGTAACACTTGTTACGTAGCACTGTACCACTGCTTCCTGGCACCACAGTGCCATGCAACTTCCAGGCCTCAGCCATCCAGGCCTGCAGGCTGCTTCAGACTCCTGCCAGGCCTGCCAGCACCTAGACCCAGCTACTAAGAGCAGCAAATCTGCTGCCACATCCCTGCATATGTAGATACCTCCCTGGGAACATTTACTCAAAAATACTTTTCTTGCAAGTAAACTGATCTTGGATCAAATGCATCTGTAGATGTTCCCAGTGCTGCCAAATAACTGTTTTAGTAGTATCCATTATTATGCTGCCTTTCTGCCTCTGCTTCACTCATGAGAGGGCCAAGAGGGGACCAGATCAGTACCAATTAGAACAACTCTTGTCAACAAGATTCTATGACCTGCTCCCATAATTTGAGAGGAACTTCCCAACAAACAGGAAAGAAACAGATTCAGAGGAATCTTAGCCAATCCTCTTCCTGCCTGATCACCACCCACACATTGAGAACTAGAATGGGTATATGGTAAAAAAGTGCTACTGTAACCCTATGCTACTGTAAGAGTTCCCCTAGAGAGGAAATCCTCCACTTGCCAGTTAATCTGATTTTAAACTGTGAAACAACTTGAAACAGTCAAATGATATGCTTCAGTATCTATTTCCTGCAACTTGTTATATCAGTTTAACCCTTTTAATACTGACATAACTGATGCCAAAGGTCAGCAGGGGTGGAAAAATATTCAGGAGCCAGCATGCAGCCCTTGCTATATCACTGAGGGTCCAGCAGTGCTAGCAGGAAATTTACCTGTCAGGTCTGGGGTGAGCAGTGCTTCCCCAGTGATCCAGAGAAGAGGTCCAGGAGAAAACTGGAGCACCACACAGATGCCGGGGATGGAGAGTACATGTCCTGAGGAGCTGGTGCTGATTGGCCCAAGCAGAAGCCCGGGCTGTTTAAAGGGAGATGCGGAAAGAAACCCTGTTCAGCATCTCCAGAAACAAAGGTTGTTGGACCAGGAGGACAACCTGTAGAGCTCGGGATCCAGCCAGTCGAACCCTCATTGGACCCTGAGACACAAGCATCCGACAAGCAAAGGACAGCGAGATAAGTAACCAGGGATGGCAGGGCAGTGGCAGGTGGTCCTCACAAGCTGGAAGGCAGGGGACAAGGGGGAATTTCCCAGGAGACAGGCAGTCAAGCCGACCCAGGAACAGGACAAGAGCAGACCCACCAAACTGAGGGTAGCCTAGAGAGGACTAGAGGTGACCCAGACAAAGGAGGCATTTGTCCAGTCTGACCGAGAAAATACCAGCAAGGTTCAAACCAGTTTGTGTGAATCTATCTGGACACTAGAGCCTGAGGGAAGCCAGTGGAATCAGCACTCTTTTTTTCTGTATGTGGGAGCCCAGGCCACAGAGGCAGCAGACAAGAACCGGTTCCCTTTTTTATTTAATATCTCCAGACAAAGGAGGGACAGCTGGGGACAAGGATCGCCTTCATGTTTGAGTTACAGTTAATTGGGTCCTAAACCTTACACCAGGATCCTGTGAAGTGATTTAGTCTACTAATCCTGAAGCAAGGCTGGGATAGACCAAACCACAGGAGACCAAATCAGCCCAGGGATAATCACTAAAACATCAAGCCTCGTGAAGAAAGGGGCATGGGTGGCGGCAAAGGGAGTAAGAGAGGGGGAGAAAGTAAGGCAGGTGGAGAGTAAACCTTAACAGCCACAACCTGAAGAGAGACCTGACCAAAACTAAACCAGGACTGGGAAGGAAACTAAACTGAGACTGAGAAGAACCTAGGCCCACTGACTCGCGCTCACTGTCAACAAAGAATAGTGATCCATCAGCTGAGAGGAAAGGGACAGAGTGTAAGGAAGGTGGAGCCCTGTGGAAGATCAGAGCCCTACTTTTGGAGAACCATGCATCCTTCCAAGCATTCTTATAATATTAAGAAGTGACAGGCGAAAAAGAGGGAGAGGAGACCGAGGTGCAGGTAACTGCAACACCATAAGGGTAGGTTTGGGGTCCCACCTGCTCACAAGGGATAAAGGTCACTAGATGTAGGAAAAAGCACACTGATTTATCACTATTCAAAATCAGTTTTTTGAGTAAAAGGTCTGTTCAGAACATCAACTGTTCATCTGCCTAAGACAGCTGCAGCAGTAGTAAGTGCAATAAGGTAGCCACAGGAATGTATGTTTAGGATTTCCTGTGGAAGTTTGGATTTTTTTTTCTTATTCAGAGTGAGCAACCTCTCTCATTCAGCCAGTAGAATTTTTTTTGGATCTAGAGCATTTCCTGTACAGGTGTTACTCTAAACATAGGAGGAGGTACTGAAGCATGCAATTAAAAAAACCTTGAAAGTCCTGATCAGAAGGCATTGTTCTCTAACAATGGAGTCAACATAGTTCACTGAACATAGAACAAAACAGAACTAAAAGATATGGAGCCTAGGGCTTGCTCTCCAAGTGACTTGCTTATGTGACTTTCACCACGTTATTTCCCATGTCTATGCTTCAGTTCCTTATCTGAAAAATTTAAATACTGATAATAATCTCCCTTTTCCAAAAGCTTTGAGATTTATGGGTGGAAAAATACAATCAATAAAACAAAATGTACACTCTTCATGATACAAAATAAGTTCAGAACTATGAAACACAGTGAATGTCTAATCAGTACATTGCTTGTAGAGAAACTTATGCACCTGGTGTTATACACATGTTAACTCACAGTTTACGTCCTGGGGCTGTTCAATTGGGACACATCCTGGAATTCAAGATTAGATTAAAGAATGCAGTTAAAAGGAAAATAACAAGAACACACAACATATAACCACAGCCATAAACAACTTAACTTTTGAACTTCCAACAGTTGATGTTGTATTTTCACACGTCTTCATGACTCTCGCTTCCTTCCTCACATAAGATCAAATCTAGCAGTACTTTCACAAGCTAAGTCTCACTAGAGACAAAGAGTCAGATTCACTGCTACCATCAATAGAAGCAGCATCTCTGAAGAGGCACAGCTGTTTGCATAAAGAATAAAATAGTCCAACTCTGAATATATTTTAAATTGTCACGACAATGTATGCAAAAAAAATTTAAATCTATTTATCTTTTCCTTCTTGTTACGATAACATTTAATTTATATGCCATTTTGTTGTCTTAACTTGAAAATGATTTGTTATGTGCTATCAAAAATTACTAAAGAAAATAAAACAGTGGACTGAACTGGCCTTTTCTCTTCATAAAGCAGCACAAACAGTGGGAGTAAGTCTAAGTAATACAGCGTATCTTATGGTAAACAAATGTTTTAAAATCTTAGTTCCTTTCACAAAAATTTAAACCCTCCCCTCCCCCAGCACTACAGTCATGCATTAAGGCTCTCACAGTCAAGGTGGACACATTTTATTTATATATTCTTCATGCCCTCCCATTCCCCTACCCAGTAAGACTTTTTTATATCCTGAATTTCCTTTCCCCACTTTAATAAAAGTTGGGGTACATGATCATAACAGGATAATTCTTTTCATTTTCAACATGGTTTGAGCAGTGTTGGCATTTCAAATATCATAATTATCATGGGAGTCAGCACCTCTGGAAAAGAATCAAGAAATTCACTCAGAGCTGCTGAAGATGCTTATAAACTTAGGCAGCCATCTTTGCTGTGGTTACTCTCCCATTGTCTTTTGAAGACTATTTTCACCAACTGCATCTTATACACTTCCTGGACCATCACAACTACAACAACAGTCCACCCATACTACATCTTGGTTTTTGTCAAGCCTGAGGTTTTGCTGACGAATAAACACGTGAGTCTCTGGGCTGGGCCCTCCTCTACTTTCCTGCCACATCTTGATGGTACTTTGGATAACGGGGTTCAGTGGTGTATGTGATGGGCTTCCATATGGGTACTCACATTACTGCCGCAGCTGACTTGGGGCTCCACCTCACCTACACCCCGTCTACTCGCCAACCATGGGTATTGGGGCTTCTTCAACCTCCCTCGCCACCTTGTCTCATTGGCTAGGTTTGTTCTAAACCAGCTGAAAATGCCAGACCCTGTGCTTTTTCACCTACAGATACAGCATGGGCTTGTGCAGCATCTTCCCCTTCAGGCCCTTTCTAGGGGCTCATTTCTTTGGGCCTTCTCTTGCCAGGGAAGTGGCCCTGCCTCTTTGACCCAGAGGATCTCAACAAAAAAAAAAAATGAAAAAGAAAAAGACAAAAAGGGAAAAAAAAGAAGACAACACAAAAGAAAAGGAATGGGCTGCCTCTCCTCCCCTCCAAGATGAGGAGCAAGAGAGGTGGAGCCTAACTGGGGAACCCCAATTCCCGTCCCCATCTCTTCCCTGGTGGGAACCCAGCTCTTGTGGGTGCCTGTGAAGAGGCCAGTACCACCTCTTCAGAGGAGAAAGATGATCCTGGCCGGAGTCTACCTGAGAGGGCAGTGACAACGCTGAGGAGGGAATTCCCAATGTGCCCAAAATTGAGTTTACTAGATCACCAGGTGCATCACATTTGCATCTCCTGGTGCCCTGGGGCTACTTCCAGCAGGGAGTTCTCCCTAAGGAAGAAGGGCAGGGAAGAGAGAGAAACCTGGCAGGATGGAGGCTCTGACTGAGAGTGAAGAAGCTAATTCCTGGGAATGGGGCTTGAGACCAAGATGGTCTGTGAGCTTGGAGGAGCTCCGTGAGTGCTGCTGTCTGTCTGTCAATCACAGTGGCGGTGAGGGTTAAAAGCCTGAAGCTTTGTAGACTGTAGAAGGAAACCTGAATATACTGAAGAGGTTTTTTTTCTTTTGAGTTCCACTGGCAATGCGGATTAGGAGACTGTGTAGCCACAGGAGGGCATTGTCTCACCTTAATGAGGGCAATTAATGGAGCCTGGGAGGGAAGCCTAGCCAGCTGAAGAGAGATTGTGGCTTAAAGGACCCACACCTATGCAGTGTCAGCACTAGAAGAATTGAATTAATTTTCTTGTGCTCACTAACAAGGGGAGGATTTCCCCACAGTGAGTTTTTTTCTTTTTTCTTCCTGCCAAGTGAAAGAAGCCCTACAGGGTGACTGGATCCCAGGCATCCAGCCTTGGGGAGGAGAGGAACAAAGAGACAAGAAGAGAGATAGGATTGATTTGATTTATTAGACCAGGCAAACAAGTCCAGGTCCGAGGTCTGGACAGTTTAAAGACTTTCTTTATGCCAGAGGTAGGTATCCAGAAGAAGAATGATAATTGGCCTTGAGTCAGAGAAAATGGCCAGACCAACCACATGCACATGTTCTGGATTATACCGGATACCATACTAATAACTGGTAGGTGTATGGCTGGGGTGAAAGGAAAGGTTGGAGCCCTACCTGGAGGGCACCTTGCACCATACTCAGACTCGTGAAAACAACATCACCTCCCAAAAGCACATTCCATCAACTCGTGCTGAGCTAGAATTAAGTAGAGACTAGAGTCTGACAAGCTGGTCAAGGCATTCCCAACAACCATGGACAGGTGAATGTCATCTGGACATGGAGGGCCACACCCTTATGAGGTGATCCTCCGACAGTGCCTCTCTACTCCGATGCCTAGCAGTAACTAACACTGCTGGGCACTCTGCCTGATGCCTACTTCCTCCCTGCAAGTCTCCCAGCACATTTCCAGTGCCTTTTAAACCCTTCTCCTGTAGGCAAGTTTCTTCAGTCACTCATCATTCCCTGCCTGCTTCCCTCAGGACCCAAAGTGGCCCTCGGGGGGATGGGTGGTCACACCCAACTCTCCCTGCCACAGACCCTCCCCTCTAAGCTGTCTTGTGGCATCTCCAACCTAAGTCTCTCCACCTGGCCCTACTTTCAAGCTGTCTGTTGGCATCCGGATGCTTCATCAACTTCCCCCTCCTCCGCAACACACCTGGAGAGGAAATTGGCAGCAACATTGTCCTTGTCAGGTCAGTGTGTTACTGAAAATTTAAATGGCTATAAAGCCAGTGCCCAGCGAGTGATGCAGACATTATCTATGCAGGCTTGTGCCAGCCACCATAATGGGGTGTGGTCCATGTTAGCTAAGAACTCCCACCCCAATAAATAATATCAAAAGTAATCCACTACCCAGTGTATTGCCAGGCATTCATTTTCTATTATCACGTACCTGCCTTTGGCAGTGTTGAATTTGCAACTCGCAAACACAACTGCACATTCCTCACCATCCCACTGCTGTAATAAGATGGCCCCCGGAGCTTTGTCTGATGTGTCAGTCTGTAAAATAAAGGGTGCTGAGAAGTCAGGTGTGTGGATTAATACATCTTACACAAAGGTCTTTAATTTCTCAAAGCTTTCAGACATATTAGGAGACTAGTCCATCACTCCTGTCAACCAGTCCCACAGTGCCAATGGGGCCACCATCTCTGCAAAATGAGGTATGAACCACCTGTAAAAGTTAATGTGCCCCACAAAGGAATGCATTTGCCTTCAGGTGCAAGGTGCCTGGAATCAGCATATTGCCTAGACTTTATCTGTCAAGAGCTTAATGATTCCTTGTCCTACTAAGAACCCTAAATATTTAATCTCTTTGCCTGCCAATACACACTTCTTGGGGTTGGCTGTCATCCCTATGTCTCTGAGTTCTTCCAGGATGGCCTTCACAGCTTGTACAAGTTGGTGCCAGGTCTTAGTAAAAACGAAGTCACTGATGTAGGTGGTTGCATAGGCGGTGTGTGGTGCTAACAAGGAATCCATAAGCTTCTGAAATGTGGCAACTGCTCTGTTAAGCCAAAATGGCATCTGTAAAAATTCATAGAGCCCCCATGTTGTTCCAAATGCTGTATTTGCACAATCTTTGGGGGCCATCAGAATTTGCCAGTAGCCCTTAGACAAATTGATTGTGGTTATGCGGCCTCTCCAATTCTCTCAAGCAGGTGCACAATATGAGGGCTAGGAAAGGCATCATAGATTCATAGACATTAGTACTGGGAGGGACCTCGCAAGATCATCAGGTCCAGCCCCCTGCCCAAGAGGCAGGAAGACAGCTGGGGTCAGATCACCCCAGCAAGATAAGCATCCAAGTGTTTCTTAAAGGTATCCAGAGTAGGTGCTTGCACCACTTCTGGGCGGAGAATATTCCAGACTCTGGAGACTCGGACAGTAAAGAAAATTTTCTGTGTGTCCAGTCTAAACAGTCTTCTAGCAGTTTATGACTGTCCCAGGGGTACAACCATGAGGGAGCAAGGAGCCCTGCTCATGGGGGGAATCCAGGACAGTGGCAACACAACCCTGGAAAGAAAACCCCAAAAGGAAGAACCACTTACTTGTTTTAGGATGCCGAACACAAAATGAGCCACACCAGGAAGAAAGACCAGCGCAATTCATCAGCTGCGCTTATCTGCAGCTGGAGTCAGCACGGGCATATGACATCAGCGGGGAACACTGCCCAGCATGAGATATAAAAGCTGGCACCAAAAGGGAACCAGGGGGAATGGGAGAGGCAGTGGAGGCTGCAGAGATCCCCCAAGCCAGTTGCAGCCAGCACCAGCAGAATAGTGGAGGTCCAGTGCAGGGGGAGACGCTGGAGTCAGTGGAGGCTGCAAAGACTCCCCACACTGGCGACAGATGGCACCAGGGCATAAAAGCGGAGCTGGCTCGAGGAAGAGCCAAACAGGACCTTGGCAGGGGTCAGATCCTGGAGCCATACAGCAGGGCAGACTGAAGCACAGGCTAAGACTGGAGGGTAGAGGGGCTGGTTAGCCCAACAATCCCTCCCTTCTCTTTGTTTTTCTGTTCTACTTGAATGGTGCCTTTTATTTTATTTTCTTCTTCTCCTTATTGCTTACTTCTTCATTTCCTCTTGGTGCAGGTTGTTATATAGAGTTCCTTTTTTTTTTGTTTGTTTGTTGTTGGTTGCCTGTGATCCTTCAGCAGTGAGAGATGGGCAGCATTCCTACAACGATAGTGGCTCACAGAGCCACCAAGCAACCATCAAGCTTCCAGAGAGAGGTGCACCGGAGAGTTGGGTATCTAGTCGCCCAAAGTCCAACTCAGGAGAGTAAGACCAACAACTCTAAAAGGGCACAAAGATCAGGAATTGATGTAACTGGAAGGCAGGCCGCATAACATCAAGAAGCTCATCTCAAGGGCTGGCACATGGACGGGGTGTAGGGGAGGTGGAGCCCCGCATATATCCACCAGGAGGCGTGACCCTTCCCGAGGGACCCTCAACAGGGGACCCCACCACTGAAGATCCATCCAAAGTTATGGCAGAAGAGTTTTGGGGTCTTCCCCAGGGTAATCGAGGGCTCCTTCAGAAGGCGCATGAAGCCTCACTGTGCCTGATGTCTGGCGCACATGCCAGAGCAGCACGGGAGCAGATATTCAAATCAAGGCAGGCACAATGACCGCTGGACCTCATCTTCCCTTAGGGTGCCCTGGTGAACAGATGTTCTCCCAGGTCCTGATGCACACCCCTTATATACTTATAGGCTGCCACCAAGCTACCCCTGAGCCTTTGCTTCTCCAGGCTGAAAAGTCCCGTGCCTCTCAGCCTCTCCTCATAAGGCCTGTTCTCTTGACCTCTAATCATGCACATGGCTTTCCTCTGGACTCTCTCAAGCTTCTCTACATCCTTTCTAAAGTGTGGAGCCACAAATTGGATGCAGTACTCCAACTGGGGCCTCACCAAGGCCAAGTAAAGGGGGAGGATGACTTCTTGGGTCTTACTTGAGATGCAATGGTACATACAAGCCAGAGTTTTATTTGCTTTTCTCACTGCAGCATCACATTGGCAGCTCACGTCCATCTTGTGGTCAATTTTGACCCCCAAGATTCTTTTGGTCGTGGTGCTAGTGAGTGTAGCACTACGGAGCCTATAAGTAGGATGTGGGGTTTTTCTCCCAAGGTGGAGCACCTTGCATTTCTCTGTGTTGAATGTCATCTGGTTTTGATCCACCCACCTTGCGAGCCTGTCCAGGTCAGTCTATCCTCTAGCATGACTACAGTCCCCCATAATTTGGTGTCATCTGTGAACTTAGCCAGCCTGCTTCTGACACCCAAATCTAGATCATTTATGGATTTGAATGTAGCCAAGGTGTTTAACTTCTGATAGTCAATGCAGAGCCTTAGTGACCTATCAGGTTTGACCACAGGGACCACCGGGCTCCGCTGTGGGCTTTGGGACGGTCAGATGATGCCTTGTGCAAACATCTTTTCTAATTCAAGATATACGGTGTGGTGAAAATGTTGTGGGATCGGGCCCCAGCGTTCCCTGACCAGGGCACCTGCTGGTGTCATGTTCAACTCCACAGGCCCAGCCTGGCTTATCCCAAAACACATCCTGGAAGGGCCAGACCCATTCTGCCAATTCCTGCAGTTGTACCAAGGTGAGTTCTTTCCCAAACTGTACCTGCGTCTCCGGGGCTCTCCCCACTTCAGATGTCTGATAGGTGGGTCCCAATTCATCTCTCTCCTCTGTTTGTATTGTCATCCATCCTTGGGGCTCTTTCTACTCTTGGAGCAGGTTTACATGGTAAATTTGACATTCAAGATGGTGTCCAGGTTTGCAGACGTTGTAGTCCACAGGCCCTACTTTTCGGAGGATCTCAAATACCCTTGCCACTGGGTCAGCTGTTTGCTGGGCGATGTGGGGAGCATGACCAACACTTTCTCCCCCACCTGAATGTCCTTACCTCCATCACCTGATCTTACCATGACTTCTGCTGCTATTGTGCCTCCCTCAGATTCTCATTGGCAAGTTGCTTAGCCCTTCATAGCTGATCACAAAGCTCACAGTGGTAGTTTTCTGCCCCGACCCAGGGTCCCTCGGATCTTTCCCATTCCTCCCAGAGTACTTGTGTTAGGCCCCTTGGAGCATGGCTGTATACCAACTGAAACAGTGAAAACTGTGTCGACTCCTGGGGTGCATCTCAGAGGGCAAAAAGGAACATATCTCACTTGCAAGGGTGCTCCTCCAGATCATTAGCTTGATTGCTCCATTTAACCGATCAACCAAGCCATTTGTTTGGAGGTGATATACCGATGTCTGGAGATGGATGATCCCTAATGTACTACACATAGCCTTCATGAGCCCCAACATAAATTTAGTCCCCTGGTCTATCAGGATCTCACATTAAATGCCAACCCTGGTGACCCACTTAAGTAACTCCTCCACGAAGTAGGGTGCTGTGACAGGCCTCACTGTCACTGCCTCTGGGTAATGGGTGGCACAGTCTATGATTAGTAGAATGTACTGATAGCCAGTGCTGCTTTTCAGGAGTGGGCCCATGATACCTAATGCTACTCAACAAAGAATGTCTCTACCACTGGCATCATCTGTAGAGGCTTCTTTGGGCCCTCTGGTCCTGGGATCATTGACAGTCAGGACAAGCTGCTCCCCACTAGTCCACCTCCTCCTGGAGTCCAGGCCAGAAGAAATTCTGGGCAATTTGCATCCTCATTTTGTTCTGCCCCAGATGGCCCCCAATGGGGTGGCATGAGCCAATTGCCATATGGTCCTGAGGAATACACCTGGGACCACCAGTTGTGCATGCTCCTCCCCCCTCCCCAGTGCCCTTCTTCACCCAGTAGAGGAGACCTCTCCTTACCTCATACTGTATGTCATTTGTAGAGGGACCTTCATGTGGGTCCTCCTCTGACAGTCACTGGAGTTCAGGTTCATCTCTCTGCACCCATTGGAACTATGATGCTCTGGTGACTCCTTCCAGATCAATGTCCTCCTCGAGCCTGGAGGACATTAGGGTGACTCACTCCCCTAGCCACCTATCACCACATCGCAGATGCCATTGTTTCTCTTTGACTGCCCTAACTCTTTGCAACACATCATACATGGGCTCCCACTCTTGGCTGATAACCATCTCACAGAATAATTTCAGGGCTACTCCCACCCTCGGCTCTCCTTGATGTTCCATTACGCAGATGAGTATGTAGCAACTGTCGAACCTGGTCTCCTCTCCATGAATACATATCATGGCCAGTGGTTCAGCTCAATGAACTCTTACCTTCAGTGTTAGTTTAGCCCAGATGAGGGATTGTGAGCACCCACTGTCAAGGGTAGCTATCCCCCTACCCAGTTGATTTCAGAGGACTCCCAGCCACCTTCTTTGTCCATCACACCATAACTATGATCCATCAGCTCAGCCCACTCCTCCTCTCTGGGTCAGTCCCTGAAAGTCTATGATCACCCCATTAGCCTACCCAGGTCACTGAGACCAATATGGCACTCCTTGGAAATGTGCCCCACTTTCCCACATCAGTAGCATACCACCCCATGGGGTGCAGCTTTCTGCATTCCCTGCCTCTTCTCTTCCTCTCGCAGTGTGCTCTGGCCGGGGTACACTCTGCTACATGCATGCTCACTCTGAGATACTGCAAAGGGTTCTGCTAAATGAAGAGCCACATCACAATTGCATGGCTGATGGCAGTGTACCCACTGCTGTGTATTGTTCTCAAGGTCCCATAAAAATTGTTCAAGAAGGACTTGGTCAATTACCGCATCCTGGTCATAGTGTGTGGGAGGGAGCCATTTATTAAACACATCTCTAAGGTGCTGCATCAAGATGCAAGGCTGCCTTTCCTCACATGCCTTGAATGCTCTGAATGATAACCTGTAATTTTGGGGAGTGATCTCCAGGCGGTATAAAATTGCAACTTTCACCTATCATAATTGAATGCCTCGTCCCTTGAAAGGGCTCAGTAGGTACCCTGCATCTTGTCAATGACCAGAGCCCCTAACTGGTAGGTCCACTGGGAGTAGTCCAGCCCCACCTAGAGAACCATCTGCTCAAAGGCTTCTATGAAGGCCTCTGGGTCATTGTCCTTCATCATGCATGGAATTTTAAAAAAAATAGGTTCCTCTGGATCCATTCCTGTTTGTGTGTGCCCTGTTGCTGCTAAATCTCTAATACTTGGCCAATAGCCTGGAGGGCCTGACCTAACAGCTCAGAGTGCACCATTATCACTGGTTGCATGGCACTTCCCTCCCCGGGTCTGGATCACTGATCCCTTATCTCGATGTTCTCAGTCAAATTCACCACGGTCAGGCCTGCAGTTCTGTTGATGAATAACCACATAAGCATAGGCAGTGGAAGGGAGAGCTAATGGGGCTTAGCCCCCACCAAACTTGGGGCAGCGGTAGGGCCACAAGGCAGCCCGGCTGAGGGCTTCCAGCGCAGCAGGGATGGGGAGGGAGTTGGGCTGGGACTAGGGCAGGTGCTGCACAGCAGGCAGGGCACAGGACTGAGCCGCAAGTGGCTTGTCCAGGGGGCACAGCTCCTGCTGCTACCCACACCTTAGGAGGCGGGGGGGTGCATGCCCCCGGATCTACACAGGGCAAGGCAAGCTGCCGCTATGGGCTAGGACTGCACTGGGATGTTCCTGGCAGGAAGGACCAGACTGGGAAGAGCCCAGTGCAGCCCCTGCCCCAGTTCACAGTGGCACCTTGCCCTGCCCCACCCAGATCCAGCGGCACACACCCCCCATACACTCCCAGAACATGTGCAACTGCAGTAGCTGCCACCCCCTTCCCACAGCCCCCAGAGACCAACAAAAACCCAAGGCAGGGAGGGCACAGTGGTCCTAGGGGCTCCGTCCCCTGTGGCCCAGTAGTACAGCCAAGGCTGGCCCCACTCCGGCCCCTGGCTCTGGAATCCCTGGGTGGTGCAGAGTCAGGGCCAGTGCAGGGAGGCGGCTGGGGCTGGGGCTGGGGCTGGTGCAGGGCTGGAGGGCAGCATAAGCATTGGTGCAGGGGGTGCCAGCACCAGGCAAAGACCCCAGGCATGGGGGAAAGGGCAGCCGCACAGGTTCAGCAGGCCCTGGCCCCAATCCTGGGTCCAAATCCACTCCACTCCCTCCAGATCCCTGCCTGGTCCCAGGCCCACTCCCTCCCTGCCCTTCCCCTGCAGACTTTCCTGCCCGGAGGGTGGTGCACATGTTCATTCAACCCCCAGCCCCCAATTTTTTTTCTCCCTCCACCTATGCACATGAGTCCATGAGCTGGGCCCTCCACTACTCATCTGCCATGTCTTGATGATACTTCAGATAAGAGGGTTCAGTGGTGCATGTGATGGGCTTCCATAGGTGTACTTAGGTTACCAACATGGCTGACTCAGGGCTCCACCTCCCCTATGTTCCACCCACTCACCAACCGTGGGTGTTGGTGCTTCTCCGATGTCTGACACAGCCTTGTCTTAGCAGCCAGGCTTGTTTTAAGGAGGCTGAAGATGCACAGCCTGACCCTGCACTTGTTTGCCTACACACCGGTGGTGTGAGTCTTTCTGGCATCTTTCCCACCACTGGCCTTCAGGCTGTTTCTAGGGGCTCATTTCTTCAGTCCTTCCCTTGTCAGGGAAGTGGCCCTGCCTCCTTGACCCAGAGGGTCTCAACAAAAAGAATGAAAAAGACAAGAGCAAAAGAAAAGACAACACAAAAGAAAAGAAACGTGCTGCCTCTCCTTCTGTCCTCCCCTCCAGGATGAGGCATGAGGCAGGCAGGGGCTAATCTGGGAACCCCAATCCCCTTTGTCTCTGCCCCAGTGGGGTCCCAGCTCTGCTGGATGCCTCACTGCTCTGATGCCTAGCAGCATCTAATGCCACTGGGCTCACTGTGCCCAGTCCCTGCTTCCTCCCTGCCTGTCTCCTGGCACTTCTCCAGTGCCCTTTAAACCCCGCATGGTGGTGCGTGGGGCTGACATCATCAGCTGGCACTGGCCAGCCAGATGGACACAATGCTCAAAAAGCTGTGCTGGTCCGGGCTCCCCCTCTCTTGTAGGTTTCTCGGGTCCCTTGTCATTCCCTGCCTGCTTCCCTTAGGGCCCAACGTGGCCCTCAGGAGGCTGGGCAGACACACCTGACTCTCACCACCACAGTTTTGAAACAAAATTAATCCCTGTATATGCCTGAGCTTTGCTGTACCTCAGGGAAGTTACACTTCCAAGTCATATGTGTTCCAATTTTTAATTAGAAAGTCCTTGCTTTCCAGCCAGCCTGGAACTGCCAAGATGAGTTGTGCAGTACCTTGTGGGTGATATTTTTCAGCTGGGGAGTAGGGGTAAGAAGGAAGAATTTTTCAAACTTTCAAATTCTCTGGAGCACAGCTTAAATATTATTGTTTTTGAAACACTGGCTAGGAAATTAGGTTTATCCTCAACACCTTTAAAAAATTTTTGTACTTTTACCTGGGCAGATACATGATATTGGCACAGAGGCACTAACATAACTGCTCAAGCAAAGACTGCCCTATAATCAAACACTCAAACACTGGTCTTTCATTCTGCCATGATACTAAACTGCAGTATGACTATTTGTGTGGTATAAAACCGTAATCCTAACTTTCTGGCCTATAGACAAGATTCCAACTAAGTCATTCTGTCAGTACATGGTAGGTTATACAAAAATATACACCATTTAAAAGATCATACAACTGCAGTTGAACAAAATTTTAGGAAATACTACAGTTGTTATAGAGTGATCTGCAAGCATTAGAGATCAGCCAAATATGTTGGAATATTTTAGATAATAGTATAATGAAGAATAAAATACATATAAATATGAATAGTTTGCTCTCTAGGACTAAACCTTGTATGCGTATCATTTAATTATCTTGTTCAATGTATATTTTTTTGTATTCTAAACTTTTCAATGAAAGCAATCTGAATTTCCCCAAGAGAAAACATAGACTAAAATCTAGTAAAAGCTTCCGTGTTAGTAAAACAAACACAAAAAAAAAGCCCAGAAGCATTTCAACTATAAGGGTTTACAATTCAGAAATTGATTTGTCAAGGAAAATAGTCTGGGACTGGTAAAAACAGTAAGTATAATCTTATCTAGTATTCCTGTATATTGTTAAGTTGCTAATGTAGGCAAGAATAGAGATATCCATCTATTTTTCTGCTTGTTTTATTTCATTTTCATCAATTTGGCACATTCCAAATTTGATTGGCAAGTTTCATTAGCTTCATACAACATACCAATTCTGTTTTAATTAAATAAAAAAATGAAGCTTGTTACTCTTGCTGAAGAGCTCTACAAATCATGTAAATATTTCCTGTAAAAGCATATCCACAGTATATTTGAAGGGTGCACACTGGATAAAGAGTATATTTTAACCATGTAGATCCTAACTATAACTGAATCACAAATTTGTTTTAGGATATGGGAGGGAGGGGGCAGAGAGAGAAAGAGGGAAGGGGGGAGCAGGTGTGGAAATGAGCAATGTATACAGAAGCCTGTATAGAACATGAATGTGAGCACATCATTACTTCGCTTTATGGATCCTCACTCAAACGTTAAACTAATTGATGCCTATGTACACATATCAAAACGTTATACAGCTTTGGCTGATTTAAAACCAGTTGTGGGAGGTGTTTTTTTTTTTTTACAGAGACTTGTAACTCTGTCTGCATTTTTTGACAAGAAATTGGTGAAAGATTAGACTTTAACTTGGTCAGCGTGAAAA